>NC_135713.1:114774448-115423524 GCF_964656455.1 Halichoerus grypus | reverse complement strand
AATTCTTTTATTTTTCTTTCAACTTTTTCCAGCCTTGGCTTCTGGGATGCCTTGCTCTCCTGTTCTTTTGCCTACCTGGCCTGCTGTATTTTACTAATCTCTTTGGCTGATTTGTATCTTACATCCCAAGTTTTAAGCCACCCCGGGGTGCCACCTGAGGCTCAATACTTAGACCTGTTCTGTCTTTATATTCCATTCCTTAAGATTGGTCACTCAGTCCTCAACATATGTCTCAAATCCAGTGTTTTCTCACCATATCTCCTGTCACCTTCCTTATCCCAACCAATAATTTTTTCTTGCCTGCATTCTTACCATAGCCTCTGCAGTGGTCTCCCTTTCTTGCACCCCTAAAATCCATTCCCTCCATAACAGACAAAGTGAGATTTTTAAAACACAAATCAGATTGCACATTTCCTGATGAAAACCTCCCCATAACTTCCTTTTGCACTTATAATACTATTCAAACTCTGTCACAGTGAACAAGGCTATTGTAGATTTGTATTTTCCTTCTTTTCTTATTCCATTTTTTTTCCTGCTTTTTCTGTTCTAGCCACACTGACCTAGCTCCTCTTTGTCACATAAACCAAGTTTATTTCCCAAACCTGGCTTTTGCACAGCTAGTCTTATTTTGAGTTATCTTCTTTTAGGCTTTCACATTGTAGGGTATTTATTATCATTCCTAGGTGTTCTTAAGCATCACTTCTTCAGAGACAGTCCCTATAACCCAGGCTGTTGTAATACAGGTAGAAAGGGATTTAAACTAAACTAGGACACTGGCAAAAAAAAAAAAAAAAAAAAGTGCGGGGGGCAAAAAAGGGAAAAAAGTTCAGTCAGTCTATTTTAGAGGTAAATTGTGTAGGGGTAAGTTAATGATTGGATGTGTATGTTAGGAATATAAGACATTGAAGAAAGCTCTGGGTTTCTACCTAGGAATTTTATTGCCACTAATCTAGACAGAAAACATAAGAGGGGTTTTGGAGGGGACTCTCTTTATTATAGAAATTCAGCCTGATGTAGTTGATATACACAGGGGAATTTGTTTCAAGGACATTAAGTGTGGTAGGAAGAATGCTGATCCTCAAAGATGTCTATGTACTTATCTCCAGAACCTGTGAATATGTTCTCTTTCTTGGCACAAGGGACTTTGCAGAGGTGATTAAGGTTAAGGACCTTGAAATGAGATTATATTGGATCATCCTGATGAACCTGACATAATCACTCAAATCCTAAACTTTTATATAAGAGCTATAGTTGTCTATGCTTGGATCAGCCAACAGTGGCCAGGTGGAGAGGTTATTAAAGTCAATCAACAGGATGACCCCCAAAGTAACCATGTGGATGGAGTCAAACTGGGGAGGATCTGTTCCCCAAAGAGGAGGGATGATGGCTGGACAACAACAACAACAACAAAATAAAACTAGCAATGTAGAAGAACACGGGTTTAATGGCTGGCATTGCTCTTTTTTGCATTCATTAGGTGTCAGGCAGTCCACAAGTAGTACTGAGTACCTGTTTTGTGTTAAGCACTGAGAGTCCGTATGTAGCATTAGTGAACATAACCAGTAAGCTTAATGTCCATGCTACATTTAAACTACTAGTAAGAAAGTCAGTGCTATATTTTTAAAACATGAATACATATTTACAACTCTATAAATAGCTGTGAAGAAGTACAAGTTTTAAAAGAAATGTCTAATGGAAGAGGTGGGAGGGTGGTTTAGAGAAAAGAGGCTTACGTAATCTATGCACTAGAGAAACATTTAAACTGAGAGCCAAGAATGAGAAGGAGTTGGTCTGAGGAAAAAAAATGGGGGTTCTGAGCAGGAAAAAACAGCATATGTGATGGTGTAAAGGCAGAAAAGAATACGGAGTTGTATAGACGTTGAGTGATAGTGTGGCTGAAGTGTTGAGGGGAGAATAATGTAAGAGGAAACTAGGGAGGTAAAGACCTTGAACATGCCCTTATCAGAGTGTAATGAATCATTTGGACTTTGTAAAGTTGTAAATTTTGGAGTTAATTATAAGGCATTGCTTCCAATAGGGCTTGTTTCAGTCTTCACATTCACATCTGGAGCTTCACTTATACCCTGAATCAAAATCTTTTGGGATAGAGACCAAGGAATCTACATTTTAGTGTCATCCCCTTATGATTTTTATGCACTGTAGTAGTTACTCTTCAAAAATAAATGACAATGGTACCCTTTCGTTAAAACATTATTATTAGAAAATTCAAGGTGGGTTTCCTGTATCTCTCAAGAAAAATATGAAGAACAGTGAATTATGTTGCCAATGACCAAATACAAAAGATGCAGAAGAGTTAATAAAGTTCGAGAATTGTCAAGCTTCATTGATGTTCACATCAGCATATTGTATGTTTCAATTAACCTGCTGACCTCCGTCTCAGTATCAAAATGAAGAATGCTTGTAGTGGACTCCACTGTGTCTGGGTATTCTCTAGCTTCAACCCCCAGGGAACTCCTGATGTTTTGTGTATATTTATTTTAAAATACGAGAAAAGCTTTTATATAGGGAAGAATGTGGGATGTGTGGGTTCACCTGTGCTACAATTGCTGCATGCATTGTCTGTTTGTATACCTCTGATTTGGCTGTAGTGTAAATTGATGAGATCTGACAACTGTTGGCTTTCTATCTACCAATTCCAATTACATCAGCACTCAACTGGAATAAACAAATATATGCATAATGTCTACTGATCACAAAGCACTTAGTATCTTAGATGTTAAAATTTTCAGGCATTACTTGGGAAAGTGTAAATTATCTTCCTCATTTCCATTGAGAAGGAATAAACATTGCAAAAAAAGAAAAATCTCTGGTGGGTTGCCTAGACTCACTGAAAGTTCTCTGCTGAATTCTCATCGTCCTCTTGAGGTAGTTTAGAGATGACAATTTAAGACACTGTCCTCCTTCATCATATATAAGCTGGTGGTTGCTAAAGGCCAGGCAGGACAGGAATGTAGAGAGAGATTTGTTGAGGTGCCTAAATCTGGGGCAGGGAGAGAAAGTTAAGAAAACTCCCTAGAAACCCTGACATGATGGAGGATAGCCTGTTACACGTGAAGATTTCTGGAGAATCAGCACTTACACCTCAATCATTCCTGAAAGGGAAGTTCTAATGCTTCCCTAATGAACATTGGAAGGCAAGGGTGAACTGAATCTTAGTAAAG
Organism: Halichoerus grypus; assembly: GCF_964656455.1. NCBI lineage: Eukaryota > Metazoa > Chordata > Mammalia > Carnivora > Phocidae > Halichoerus > Halichoerus grypus. The sequence continues at coordinate 115,420,342 of NC_135713.1, read as the reverse complement.
CTGTAATAAAAGTCAAATTTCAATCAGTCACAGATAAGCTACCTGACAAAAGAAGGATCATGCCTTTTTTCCAGGTGTAATATTGCTTGCTTTACTTTCCATTGTTCTTCTACACACAATATCCAGCATTAAATTAAAAACATAATACAAAGAAGCAAGAAAATGTGAAACATCGTCAAGAAAGGAAAGTGTCAGCAGAGGCAGACACAAAAGTGATTCAGATGATTGGAATTATAGGCAGATGAGGACTTCAAAATAACTTAGATAGATGTTAAAAAGTACAATGGAAAATGTGGAGAAAATGTGTGAACAGACTGAGAATTTTAGAAGAGTAATAAACTATAAAAAGTACCAAATAGAAATGGTAGAAATAAAGTGTTAGGAGAAATGAAAAATTAATTTGAAGGTCTTGACAGAGACCGAACATAACAAAAAGGAAATTTGAAGATTATCCACATGGGAACATTTGGAGAAAAATGAAGTGAACGAAATGAACCAGAGCACTTCAGGCCAGGAGCAATAATAATCATTCTAATACTATCAATGTTTTGACCTATTTGACATTTATGAACACTGTAGTCCAAAACTGTTGAATACAAAATTTTTTCAAATATATATGGATTATTCACCAAGATAAATTATATGGGGCTACAGCCAATTCCCAACAAATTGTAAATGACTGAAATCACGTAGTGTGTGTTTTAGGTTACAGCAATAATAAATTAGAAATCATTGATAATAGGTAGAAAATTCTCCATTATTTGGAAATTCAGCAAGATCTTTGAAATAACTCACGAGTCACAAAATAAATCACAAGAAAATTGTGTGTGTGTATAGTTGGAGGGAAAGTTGCTGTTTCACATGCTTATATTCTGCAGACATTAAAAGGATAGGGGAACATTATGAACAGCTTTATGCAAATTGAAAATTTAGATGAAATGGACAAATTCGGGTGCCTGGATGGCTCAGTTGGTTAAGTGACTGCCTTCGGCTCAGGTCATGATCCTGGAGTTCCAGGATCGAGTCCCGCATCGGGCTCCCTGCTCAGCAGGGAGTCTGCATCTCCCTCTGACCCTCCCCCCTCTCATATGCTATCTCTCTCATTCTCTCTCTCAAATAAAAAAAAAAAATGGACAAATTCTTTGAAAATCACAATTTTAAAAAAATAGATGCAAGAAGATATAGAAACCACAAGTAGACCTGTATCTGGCAAAGTCACTGAATTCATAAACAACAAAAACAAAAGCAAAAAGAAAACCTTCCAAGCAAGAAAACTTGAGGCTCGGGTGGCTTCACTAGTGAATTCTTTTAAAATTTTAAGGGAAGTAATACTAGTCTTATTCAAATTGTTTTAGAAATCAGGGGGACGAGGAACACTTCTGTACTTGTTTTATGAATTCAGTGTAATTCTGACACCAAAACAAAATAGACGATGCATTGCTAGTATCAGTCAATAAAAAGGGCCAAAAGTCCTTAGCAAAATATGAGCATATTAAATGCAGTGATTTATTAAAACTATCATAAGTAAGCACGATTTATTTCAAGAATGCAGAGTTGTTCTTTTTAACTGTCAAAAAACCCTGAATGCAATTTACCAGATTAACATAAAAAAAAGGATCAAATCATATCATTATCTCAGTAGATACAGGAAGAACATTTGACAAAATCTATCATCCATCCATGTTAGAAATTACCTGGCAAACTAAAATACACAAAAACATATACAAGGAGACTTTGTCAATCTGACAAAGGAAATGTGTGAAAAATCTCCAGTTAACACCATAATTAGTAGTAAAACATTGAGTGATTTTCCTCTAAGACTTGGAACAAAGCAAGAATGTTAAGTCCAATCTCTGATATGCCACACTGTCTGGAAGTCCTAGACGATGTGAAAAGACAAGCAATAGAAATAAAAAAAAACTAATTCACAGCTGACACGATTATATACATATAAAGTCTTATGGAATGTACAAAAAATTTTAGTAATGATAAGTGAATTTAGAAAAGTCACAGAATGCAAGATCAATAGAAAAAAATATGGTATTCACTATAGTAGCATTAAACAATTGGGAAATGAATTTAAAATTTTATGATTACATCAAAATTATATACTTAGAAATAAATATTATACAATTATACACCTAGAAATAAATGTAATACAATAAAACATTTTTGAGAGAAACAAAAACAGACAAGTAATTAGAGTTATTTTCTGTTCGTAGATTGAAAGACAATGCTACTAAGATGTTCATTTTCCCCAAATTGTCTGTGGTGTCAATTTAATCTCAGTCAAAACACAAGGTTTTTATTTAGAAATTGACAAGCTGATTCTAAAATGTAGAAATACAAAGTATATAGAATAGTCAAAACAATCTTACAAAAGAAGCTGGAGAACTTACTTTTCAAGACGTGTAATAAAGATATGTTGATTATTACAGTGCATTATTGTCATAAAGATAGTCAAATAGGTCAAAGAAACAGTAAAGTAACAAAGAAGACTACATGTGGTTGAAGCATGATTAAGGTGCCAAGTGAATTCAGTGGGAATTGCAAAGGTTTTTGTTTTTGTTTTTGTTTTTAAACAAATGGTGGCATCATAAGTGGATAATAAGAATGTAGGAGAAAATAAAAATTTGAGCTCTACCACACTCCGTGCACAAAAAATTATTTTTTGATGGATAATATATCTAAACTTAAAAGCTAGAAACATAAAACTACTTGGAACAAAGCAGTGGAGAATATGTTGGTGACATTAGGGTGGGTATAGATTTCTTATAGGAAAAAAAATCATTAACCACAAAATTCAAAATTTGTAAATTTGACATCATTCAAGATGAATGTTCATCAAAAGACACCATTAAGAAGATGGTAGGCAAGCTACAAAATGGGAAAGAAAAATCAAAACAAATCCAACAGAAGACACGCATCCAGAATATTTGAAGAACTCTTAAAAATTACCAGTAAAATCACAAAAGTCTTAAGTGTGCACTTACCAGAAGAATACATATGAATGACCAATAAGCACCTGAAAAAAGGGTTGAAAATCATTTATCAGTGAACTAAAGTACCCATTATTCCTCAGTGCTCCAACAGGGGGAAATCTAGACCCCTTAACATGATCTATATGATCCCTGTGTATCTCTGTAAGTTGTCATGCTCTTCTCTCACGACTTCTTTAAGGTCTTCAAATCTGTGCACATGCTCTTACCTTAGTGTTGCCCAATCCTAGTTCCCTTTTCTGCTTTATTCCCATATCTGTATATCTGATGAATTCTCATTCTTCAGCTCACTGTTGAAAGGTATCCCCTTCAGATCCCCATAAAGAACATTTTGGATCAGTCTAATGGAGCTTCTCTTCACTCCATGTTTCATACTATCTCCTACCCTGTGTGTTTCCTTTAGAGCACTTATAATAATGTAGAAGAATCTGATTTGTATGTTTACTTCCTCTGCCAGGATATAACCTTATAAGCAGAGATTTTGGTTTTTTTTTGATACCCACTGCATTGCTTGAGTGTCTAACAAAATGAATGGCTCTAGTAGGAGATATTCTAAAATATTTATTGATTGAGTGAATTGCAACAGGTTGGTGAAACTAAGCAATTTAGAATCTACATTTGTGAACTGTGGACATCTCTGGAGTTTCAGCTGCATTTCTGCAAAGCCCTACCAGCCAGAACAGCCCTGTACAGAAACAGAGCTTTTTGCTTTAGTTTATAAAGCTGCTCGCTGGGGATCTGTGCTGTATCAGGCAGGTGATTTCCCTAGGGAATTATCTGTTTTCACACAAGATGCCCAAGCATGAAAAACCACCTCTTCCGTACATGAGCCACACAGTTTCTGATGAAACCAGCTACTTACTCTTGAAGGACTTCCAGGAAATCCAAAATGTTGTATATGTTTTGTTGATAAAGACTTTTAAAAAAAAAAATAAGCATGTATCCTTGCACTGGTCTGAATCCAGCTCTTGCAACTCAATCCTTTTACCTGAGGCATAGCTGAATACTTGGTTCAATAGGAGGAAATGTGCCAAAAAGGCAGAAGCCAGGGTAAGAACTGGACAAGTATTTATGCTATTTGATTCCTAAGTATCATCATTCTTATAATTTAACGACACGGTGACTACATTCCACTTTAAAATAAAGATGTCATGTGCTGGTGGTTCAGCTTAGGTTCTGTAGAACCAAAGAGGTCATTTTTACTAGGCTGTTGCCCTGGAGAAACAGGCTGGATGTGTGTATGTGTGAGTGAGAGAGAATGAAGTATTCACTTCTTGCCTCTCCTTTCTCCCTGGAGTATTTTGACATGGCATTAAACAAAACCACAAAAGCCCACTGAACACTGTGATCAGAAGCTATCTGCATGGAACTGTTTTTTTTTTTTTTCTTTAGCCTTAAAACAATATTGGCAAATGGTCCCCCAAGCAGTAATGAAGGTTAAATATCTTTGACCATTAAACATTTTATGTTGCAGTTAACTCAGGCAGCACAAGTACACAAAGTGACAAATTATGTATTTGGGACATTTACCTTATTTCTCAGTCTCTGCCACCAAAATTGTCACTTCAGGGATGCACGAATGTGAGTTGAGCTCCTTTGCCAAATCACCTTGTTTGAATCTCCACAAAACATTGCTGCCATCATCAGCTAGAAACTTTGAGAAGCAATTTAGGGTTGATATAGTTTGCAAGTAATTTATCACCTCAAGTAGCTGGTTTTATTAAATAGCTGCAGGGTGCTGGTATAAAAAACAAAATGAAAGAAAGGTTACATTACCTTTGTCCTCCCTCACATCCTTTCTTGCTTCTAGTCCTTTTGTTTTCTGATGTAGTTACTTAAACTTCTCTTAGGTTGGAGAATAATGAAGTAGACAACACCAGAGCAAATATTGAACTAAAAAAGATCAATAAGTATATGAGGACCTCATGAAAGCAGATTCTTGAGAAGAAAAGCCTCAGCAAAAGCTAGAATAAACAGAGAAAACTTGTGGAAAAGGTGGCTTTGAGTTGGATCAGAGAAGGCAGGAGGAGGAGGAAACTCCTTTCATACACAGCTAGAGTGTGAGCCAAGGCCCTCGGGCAGGAATGAAGAGGATAGTGAGATATTCTAGTAGAATTTTATTTATAATTTTTGCTTAATTTATAACATATTAAGTTGCTATATCTATATATTGGTGATTTAAAGTATCTGTATCTTAGTTTTTGTGTTTAAAAGATTCATGTATTTAATAGAAAAATAGTGGGAGGAGGGGCAAAGGAAGAGGGAGAGAATCTCAAGCAAGGTTACCATTTGTTCATTCAACCGGCACAGCATAAGCTTCTACTATATATCACACAGCATGTTAAAAATTAGGGATACAAAGTAGATTGAATCAAATTGTATAATAGATCAACTTATTAGAATTCTGAGGCTTTTAAAAAAATTTTTTTGGTAGAATTTGGTGTTTTAGTGGAATTTCTGACTAGAAGATGAGTGAGACATTTTGATAGGCATCAGCTTAGGATGAGTAAGGTTAGACTTTTATATCTTCATCTTTTTCATAACTTTTCACACATTGAAACTCCAAGTGAAATTGCTATGAGAGCACAGAGCAGGTGGGACCAGCTTGAGTGAAAAACGGAAGGCTTTCCAGGGTAAGCACAGCTTACCATAACACGTGGGTTAGTGAACTTGGAATGATTAGCGTCAACTGGTGGCATGTTCTCCTAGTTAGTATTAGTTCAAGGGCATTTGGGTATGGTTGTATGCATGTATTTCGGGGAAGCACTTTTGTCTCCTAGATGATTGCTTGGATTAAAAATGTAAAAATGGATAAAACATAAAATTTTAAATGAGTTATTTGGGTCATAAAAAGCCAGCCACTGGAGAGCACGCAGCTAACAAAATTAATGTGGCTGTGCGGGGAAAGAATGTCACTACTTAAAACCTGGTGTTGATTGGTAAGCAAAGCCTCTGTCTCCCGACCTTAGTGCAGTCATCTGGCCTCCCTGTCTGTTACTCATGCCTTTAGATTTGAATCACATTTCCATGCAGTATTTTGGATCGGGAAGCAGAGATGGAGAGTTTGTGGCCACACTGCTGAGGAACCCAAACAACGTCTAATATTTACATAAATCAATAAGGCCCAGTCACTAACCTCTTTCTAATACACAAGCACTGCTAATTTTAGTACAGGCTGCAAAACCAGATAACGTTCCCTGTTCCAGTGGACATAGCACTGTTGGCTAACTGTTTTGAAAGGAGCGTATGATTAAAAGAAATGGACATGAATTATTTGAAACGTATAAGAGAAGCTGATTTAAAATGTTTTAGTGTTTTTTTTTTTTTTTTTTTTTTTTCTGGTTTGTTTCCACACGGGCTGTACCCACAGGGAGATTTTTTTTCTTCTTATCCAAATAAGCTCTTAATAAGATTTGTTCAAAGTTTTTTTTTTTTTTTTTAAATAAAGAAACACATAGGACTGATAGCTTATCTCCTAATGCCACATACACACACAAAAATACAATGAAGTTATCACTGTCTAAGAAAACAGGATACAAATATTTCTTGGGTGTTTTTGACTATGCTATACCCATGGGGAACACTGGAGATTCTAGGAATCTTGGTGCTCAAATTTGGCACTGCTCACCATTAATCACTCAGTAGTCAAGTAGCTAATGGGAGCAGTACAAAGATTTAGCCATCTATCCTTCATCACCATTGGGTACAGCTCTTGAGTGCCAAGAATGGATGGATGGAGGGATGGGTGATGGTTGGTCCAAAGCCCAAGCAAAAGAGCTTTCTTTTGATATGCTCTCTGGTTTTGTCCTTTGGTCAGATTTGTGCCTAGACAAGAAGATAGGAGTAAGGAGACTAAATCTTATGGCTGGAACCACTGTGGTGAATATAGGAGGGATCAGAGTCTGTCAGGAAAAGAACTAATTTCATTGGGTCCTCAACCTCCTTTGCTCTGTCCAATAGTAGTTCAGTTGGGCTAACTACAGGGTAAAGGGTGATGGAAATTTTACCCTAAAGATTCATGTTAAGTTTGTTCTTGGCTGTGCCGTCATAGTGTATTACTATTTAGTAAGTGCCTATCTCATGGCCAACACTCTGCTTGCATGTTCTTTAATTAGAAAGAAAAAAAGTTGAGGAGTAGGTATCAGCACACCTTGTTTTTGTTTGTTTTAATAGGAGATTTTTTGATTTAATTTAATTTTTTTTTAAATAGGAGAAATTGATGACAGTGAAGAATAACCTATATACCCTAGGACATACAGATGGTTGAGAGTCAGGCCTGCCATTGAACAAAGGTCTGTGTAGTGCTGATGTCTTTGAACACTTCACTTTGCACAAAGGCCTCTTTAACAAAGAGGTTTTAGTTCAAAGCCAGATCAGTTGGGGATTATTGATCTATCGCTTTAAGTTATTATTCTTATGATGTATCACTAGAGCCTGGGAGGAGGGGAAAAATGAGAGAAAGTATTAAGTGGCTTAGCAGTGTTTTCACCTAATCTGAGAGGATGGCTTAACAACTAGAAGAAACAACACATAATACTGTCTCAAATTAACTCATTCATAATGTGATATAAATATGTTAGCAAGTGCTGGCTAAGAAAAGTCAAGAGAGGAGTGCAAGTAGGACTTTGATCTTTAATTGCTTTGAGACACAATCAGGGCCCTGTGATGTCTATCATTTTTACTTTCACTGTGTCTTCAGAGGTCCCCACAGGAACCTCAAAAATGAAAGCAGAATTCCAGCTCAGTATCAAATGAATTTGCAATGATTCTTTGTGCATTTAAGTCTATGATAAAGTAGACAGACAAGCTTCTCCCTCTCTCTTTCTTTTTAAAGATTTATTTGAGAGAGAGCACGAGCATGCGCGCACATGAGCAGGGGGTAGGGAGAGGGAGAGAGAATCTCAGACTCCACCTTAAGCACGGAGCCAGACACAGGCTCATGACCTGAGATCACAACCTGAGCCAAAGCCAAGAGTCAGACGCTTAGCCCACTGTGCCACCCAGGTGCTCCAACACAACCTTCTCTTAATAACAGATATTAATGTGAATCATAAACCAACTAGGTACAAAACTAAATGAGTAGATTTTTTTTTGTTTGGAAAGAAAAACATAAGTATGGTAGTTCTCCATGATGTAATGACTAGAAACTTAAGCTCCGAGATCAGATATTTACAGGTCCTGATATTGGAAAGCTCTGACTTTGCAGAACAAACTTTTCTATGCCCCAGTCTTGTAAAAGTGAAACAGAGATGATGGTAGCACCTACCCACCCCTGGACTAGTAATGAGGATAACAGGGATGCTGTATATCCCAAGGCCCGGCCTGCTGTGAACCTTGGTACATTTTAATCAGGGTTAGAATTTTTACTCCTGTGACTATGACTGAAATAACATGTCAGACTTTGAGATAATTCAAAATTGCATATTTTGTAGCTTGAGTTCTAATCCATTCTTGTATCATGAGTCCGGTCTACAAATGAAAAAAAAAACATTTATATTGAGTCTTGTCAAAAGATGCACATTGACTTTACATACAGCCCTTAAATCACAGAGTAATTACTAAATCCTTTTATCCAAAAGCTTTGCTGCATAGTAACTACTCAACAAATACTTGAAAAATTGAGTTGTTTTTCTTTGTATTGTTTGTTCTAGTGTAAGAGAGGTAAGTGAATAAAATATATCTATATGAACAAAGCTCATCAACTGAGACTTACAATAGTTGCACAAGACTTGTAGTTAGCTATCATAAAACTATTTAACACGGTGACAATGCTTATATTTTGTTAAATACTTGCACTACAATGAACTTGTAATGTGACAGAATAGATGCCTTGATGTTGTTTTATGACTCGGTATTCACTAAAATTAAGGAATGTGGTCTATTAATCTGCTACTAGAAATGCCAGGGCAGAAGGACACCAGATGTTTCTAACCTTTGTTCCAGCTGGTACAGAAGGCAACCATCCATTTATTTGACAAGTGTCTCTTGAGCAGCTTGTATATAACGGGCTGTTTCAGACCTTGGGGATATAGAGGTGAACAAGATATACTCAGTCCTTGCTTTTTTGTACATGCATTCTGGTGGGCATAGTTAAACAATAAGTAAGTAAAAGAGGTACAGAACGTGATACGTGCTGTAAAGAAAAATGGAAAGAGTTTGGGGCGCCCGGGTGGCTCGGTCGTTAAGTGTCTGCCTTCGGCTCGGGTCACGATCCCAGGGTCCTGGGATCGAGCCCCGCATAGGGCTCCCTGCTCAGTGGGAAGCCTGCTTCTCCCTCTCCCACTCCCCCTGCTCGTGTTCCCTCTCTTGCTGTCTCTCTCTCTGTCGAAAAATAATCTAAAAAGAAAAAAATTAACTAGCTGGTATAACCACACAAAAGGCATTGCATTGTTAGAACCAATTTTTTTTTATGTCTTCCAAATCATAAATGGGTCATACAGGCCCCAAAGGTGATGTATAAGTACTAAGTGTTCTCCTGTGGAGTACAGTTAATAAATAATACTTCATAGCTAAATAGAAACATTTCCTTTTTGCGCCATTTTTTCCATCACTCTTCTTTCTAATCAAGCCAAATAACTCACTCCCTCCCATAACCAATATACAACCCTTCACCCCTAATAGAAGACATCTCTTCTTCCAGACCTCAGTTCAGATGTGAATTTCTCACTTGAAAGGCATTTTTTGTGTACACTTTTAATCCTTGGAAACCATTGGTGGAGAAGGTGCTATATTACAGTGGGAAGAGCTGGTACTGAGGATGGGGTGGGCAAAGAAAACAATCAGTGTAGAATTTAGAATAATTTCTAGAGACTAACATCAAGCTAGCATTTTTAGTAAATTAGGATCAACCCTAAAATGGAGATAGTAAATGAAATCCTTAATATGTTCAGTTCAGTGGGCTTCAAAAATCTTTTACATCAAAATTATTCGTGAAGTTTTGGAATTTTGAACATTTTTATTCAAAGCCCCAATGCTGCAAAATTCATGTACAGATCCAAGAAAAAAGGATCTCTTTGAGGGAATTTGAGGTGAGCTCTGAAGTTTTATACAGATATTCTCATGGTGCTATATAAATTATTAAATATATGTACTTTTTTTTTTCACAATGGAGATGTGCTACTTGCTACTGGGTATTTTATTAGAATAGATACACAGCAACAGGTTTGGGGCTATACACAATGTGAGTTCTCAATAAATGCTGTTTGCTGATGGAGAAAGTGTAGACTATGCTCCTATGTTGTCAATGAAGCTGATTGAGGCTATGAAATAGATCTATCCAAGGCTGACCCCCAACACTGGTTTCATTGCGTGGTGGGCTTTGTCAGGAAATAGGGCTGATTATTTCGCAGCTTGGTGTCCTGTTTTCCCAGTGCTTTCAATCTTGCCATAAACACCCTTTTCTTTTTTTTATAATTTTTTTATTATGTTATGTTAGCCACCATACAGTACATCATTAGTTTTTGATGTAGTGTTCCATGATTCATTGTTTGCCTATAACACCCAGTGCCCCATGCAATATGTACCCTCCTTAGTACCCATCACTGGGCTCACCCATCCCCCACCCCCCTCTTGATGTTACAGTTAAGAGGAATGAGCTATTCTAAATCTATTTGAGAACTTTATGGGTATCACACTCTGATTTTCATTGCTAATCAATTGCTGAGTCCACTGATTTTACTTACTGTATATTCTCTATACTTGTCCACTTAGCTTAAATCCTGTCTCCCCCCTGCCCTTTTTTCCCTCTATCCCAGGCCTTATATCATTCATTAAGTTAGATAACATGTGCCTGGTATGTAATAGGTGCCTAATAAAAATGGTAGATATAATATGGTTTTGAATATCTCTTCTTCCTCTTTAGTCTGTTCTGTGTACTACACTCACATTAATCCTCCTACAGCATCATTGTTTTCTGTTTTTGTTTTGTTTTGTTTTTAAAGATTTATTTATTTGAGAGAGAGAGCAAGAGAGAGCAAGCACATGTGAGTGGGGGTGAGAGGCAGAGGGAGAGAATCTTCAAGCAGACTCTTCGCTAAGCATGGAGCCCAACGCAGGGGGGCTTGGTCCCACAATCCATGAGATTGTGCCATGAGCCAAAACCAAGAGTCTGACACTCAGCTAACTGAGCCACCCAGGTGCCCCCTCCTATAGCATCATTGTAATGATGCCACATCTTTGCTCAAAATTCTCAATGATTCCCACATTCTGGAGAATAAAATATAGACTCCTTATTTGGGTATTCAAAGACATCTTGGTCAGGGCCCAACTAGTAACTTTAAAACCTTTTCTTGATCATGAAGCCTATGTTCCTGCATAGTGTTTAAGAGCTTGGGCAGTGGAATCAAATTTAAACTGTGGCTCCACGTCCTGCAAGCTGCATGACCTAGTGTGCTCATACATTAAATGGGAAAATGATATTGACTACCTCATTGAGTTACATAAGAATGATTGGGATGATGACAATGAAACTCCCAGCACTTCTGACATGTGTCTTAGTTCTTAGTATGTATCTGATCTTTAAGTTTCCAGGCTTTTGTTTTTTAGTATTTATTTTTAGCATCCCCTTCATAGAATACTATATTAATGTTTTTATGATGGGAGAATCTGAAAGACATACTCTTCTTTCAAAGAATCATGTGCTTTCCATCTATTAGCAGATTATTTAGTGCCAAAAAGGCAGATGTCTAATGGCCAACGGGAATTAAGCAGCTTTAGCTTAACTGATAATAGTCTTTATATAACTTTTCTGTTAGTCATGCTCAATGAATGGACAGAAATAACTCCCCTAAGGAGAGTAATTTTCCTCCATAATACTAATGTCTATAGAGTCTCTGAGAATAACGGCGCTATTGGGAGTATCATATGGATTTCCTCAATGTCCTAGATAAGGACAGCACGTACAGAGAAAGATTGCAGGCTGACCTCATCCTTCCTCCCCATTCTCTTCTCCCACATGTTTAATGCAATGCCTTCCTGCCTGCCTCTCACTCCCAAGGGGGCACTGGAACTGAGAGCCTTTAGTAATATCTCATTTATTCTTTTTACATTGGTGACCACCACCTGGGAGATGGTACAAGAATATACACAGAGTGAAAAATTTTGAAATTAAGATATGACCATTGTTCTTAACAAGCATTATAAATATTACTTATTTTGCAGTGCCTGCCCTAATTTTTTTTCCTGTTGTTCCTTTCATTGTCACCATTTTCCCAAAGAATAACTTGTGTGCACCCTCACCCTTATCTCCTTGAACATCAGTCTTTTAATTAATGTGAGGCCTGTCACATTGGGCATAAATCTGGTAATAAAACTTCAAGGAGAAACATCCAAGGGTCAAACAAAGTCACCCAGGGCTTCTCAGTCTGAAGGGATATTACAAGTAAATTGTCAAACTTTGTTTAGCTTTACAGCAGTGATTATCAGAAACCTCTGACTTGTAATGTATGACAATAGAGTATTAAACATGTGTGCTAGGCATCATGCTCTGAGAGCCTTTGCAGCTTATAGTCTCTGACCAACAGAGCCCCAAGGGAATCCTCATACATAAATCCATATTTGGAACAATGAGATCCCCTCCCTCCTGGCCAGAGGTTGTTGGAATCTGAGATAAAGGCAGCCAGTGGACATACTGTGGACCCTTTACATTAAGTCATCACTAACAGATCTATTCAGATTTTGTTACAGGTCTTTGAATATCAGTAGATGTTTACTCATGATATTTTATTGAATATCCACTGTGGATTTGCTCACTTCTTTGTTTCTGTACTTTTTTTTTTTTTTTTTTTTTTTTAAATCAAGCTTGGAAAATTTTCAGCCATTGTTTTCCTTGTTTCTTTAAATATTTTTTTAGAGCCCCATTCTCTTTCTCTGTTCTTTCTGGAACTCCCACGACACAAATGTTACATGTTCTGTGATAGTCCTACAGGTCTCTGGGACTCTTGTTGATTTTTAGTCTATTAACCTTCTGTTGTGTCATTGGATAATTTCTGTTCTATCTTGGAATTCACTGACGGTTCCCTCTGCTGTATTTGGCTGTTGAGCTCATCTATATGTTTTTTTGTTTTTTAATTTTGGTTATTTTATTTTTTAAATTCTAAAGTACATTTTTCATTTCCTTCTTTATATTTTTTTCTTAGACTGTTTTACCATTACTTTCAAGCATGTTCACAATTGCTTATGGAAGCATATTTTTGTTTGCTGCTTTACAATCCATCTCATTTAATTCTAACATCTTTGTCATCTCAGGGTAGCATTTGTTTTACTGTCTTTGAGATCTTTCTGGTTCTTTGAAGTATCAGTGATTTTTTTTTTTTTATTGAATTCTGTACATTTTATCTATCATGTCATGGGACTCTTAATCTAATTTAAATCTTCTGCTTTAGCAGCCCCTTCTGACACTGCCCCGTGGGCAACATAGACCACCACCTGGTTGCTGTCGGTTAGGGTTGGCGGTCCAGGTTCCCCACTCAGCGTCCTTGGCATCCTGAATGGGTTCATGTCTTAGTAATCTTGGTAGAAGGCAGGAGTTTAGACTCCTCAACAGGCTTCTTTGGGGATATCACCATGGCTGGGAAGGTTAAAGATGGCTTGTTACTGTTCCCACATGACCTTCACCGACACATCAAATTGTGTGAACACTGTGAGTTCATATAATTACTTGTTATGTGTGTTACATGCCATTCTGCATGAAAAAGAACCAAGAAAGTTTCTTGGAGATTTGGCTGATTCCATGATTGGGGTAAGGTGAGCCCAAAATATCTTATTTTATAAAAAAGTAATGAGGAGACATGGCAAAAAGGACACAGGAGCCCACTTGAATGGGCATACAGTGATCAAATCTTGAATACTTCAATGTCAAAATTGTGATAGCAATGTATTATAACCCATGAATTAAAGAATTACATAATTTTATACTCAAATAGGAAAAGCTCTTTCTCATAGTGGGATTACAGCTAATATACTTGAAAGTTTAAAAATCATCAATGGTAACTGGAATTTGTAAGTATAATTTTGGTAGGAACAGGATACTTAAATAGTTTCAAAAAACCTCAGGTTACTTCGTGATTAAAAAGGGAAAAGAAGGCATGTGCTTTACAATGAAAACATCTGGCAGACACCACCTTATTGAAGTGATAAAAGCTAACATTTAATATCGCCAACATTGAGACGAATCAGCATCAAGTGCCTTCTGTCATGATGCACTGAGAAGGATGCAATGTTTCTTCATTGGTACTCCTATAAAAAATGAGTAAACTTCATCTAATTATGAAGAAACATTAGGCCAATCCAAATAGAGGGATAATCTACAAAATAATTGGCATGTACTTTTTGACATTACGAAGGTTAGAAAGAAAACTGAAGTACTGTCTATTTTAAAAGAGGCATGAGAACTAAATACAATGTATTACCCTGAATTGGGTTGTACACATGAAAAAGAAATGGCTATAAAGGATGTTATTGCAAGAATTAACAAAATTTTGAACATGGACGCTGGGTTGTTGGGGATTGGCAAATTGTAGTGTGTGAGCCTAATCTATCCCAGGGCCCCCTTTTGTAGTATTTATGAGCTGGGAGTGGTTTTTTATGTTTTAAAGTGTTGAGAAAACACAGCAACAAAACAAAAAACCCAAGAATATGCAATATGGAGCTGATGAAGCTCTCAAAGCCTAAAATATTTATTATTGGGTACTTAATGGAAAATAGTTTGCTAACTCCTGGATTAGGCTACTAGTAAAGATATATTTTATTTAAGCTCCTAGATCCAGCAAGATGTAACCCTTGCCTTTTCATTTACATAAGCCAGCAAATCCTATTTGCTCTTCTAAAGCCACTTGATGAGGGTTCTAACACTTGTAGCCAAAAGGGTCTTGACTGATAAAACAACATGCATTACCAAGGTCATGTGCCCTTGCTTTCCTCTGCTTCATTTGCTAGTGCAGACCACACTTAAGTTGATGAGGTTCTTCAGAGGCCTTATCAAATCTCCAATCATGGCTGGCATAACTGCACAGGTATAGAATTTTCCATTTAGTCTGGTACACATGTCTCTGCAAGCGCCATTATACATTCTGCTGCTCTCAGAAGAAATATTGATGAAATGTGTCCAATGTAATTAAAAATGGATTCATAATGGAAATGCCAATTCAGTGAACATAACTAATAACACTGTGGGTTCATATAATTACTTTTTAAATGGCCTAAAGATCTGATAGAAAAAAAAAAGACTTCACTATCATATTACCCTGTTTCATAAATTTACATTTCAGAAAATTCATAAAGCAATTCTAAAGGGAGAGAGAGAGTTGAAGGGAGTGAAAGGAATGTCAAAATGATTTAGAGAAATAAGAACTTTTGCTTCACAGAGTTAGTCTAGAATCCTTTATTTGTTCTCCTTTCTACGCATCTCAGCCAACATGTATTGACCATGTAATGTGCACTGGGCGCTTGGAAGGTACTGAGGATATAATAATAAGATGCAACCCTTACTCTTGAGGTAATCAGAAAGTGTTAGGGAAGGGAAATATTATCACATGATTGCAATGCTATCTGAGAAGTGAGGTGAAAGTTGTAGATTTCAACGTTAATTCTTGGGAAATTCAGAAAAGTCTTTAAAGGAACAGAAATTTAATTGGGTATTGAAAATAAATGGGAGGTTGCTAGGATAATTCTGATGAATGAAGAAGGCATGTGCATATAGAAGAGAGATTAAACAATATGAGTAGGGATCTAAAATAATGGAAAATCAGGGAAAGTTACAGACATTAAAAAATTCAAGAAGGTTGTACATTCAGGATGAAATACCTAAAGGTAGTAAACTTAAAAGTTGAATTTAGAAGTTTCTAGAAGAAAATCTTGAGTTCAGATGGAGCCACTTTGGACACATAAATGCAGAAAAGAAACCTAGGGGGAGGGGGAATGAACAAGAAAGAAGATGGGAGTAGGGAAGAAAAGAGAGGGAGAAAAGAAAAGAAGAGAGATTCAGGCAAATGTGTGTTTCCACAAGTTACAGATTATTGCAGACTAGGAGATGGCCACATGCAGACCTTACAGGATTAAATAAGAGTAAGATGTGCTCTTTGAATTTGTATCTGAGGCATGATTTGAGGCTCCAAGCTTAACAAACCCATCCAACCTTTCCAGAGCTGCTGATTTACATAAGAGGGAATGTTTTAGAGGGAATGTTCTAGAGGAACATGTAAATTTGTCATAAGGAAGGAGCATGTACTCCTCATCTCTTTGTCTTTCCACTCTATTTCACTTGGAGAGTCCTCTATTCTACATGTTTGGAGTGAGCCAACCTGACCCCTAGTTACATGTGCCATGGGACCAAGGACTATGTAATCAAAACCTTGAATCCCTAGGCTTTAGTGATTAATTTAAAAATGTGACCCAATCTTAGAACTGCTGGAAAAGATCTTTGTATTTACTTAACTTGTAATTGTAAAAATAGAACTTGAATCTTCTTGCAGTTACCACTCCTAATAAATTGCTTGAAAAATAAGTCAAGGGAAAGGACTAGAGAACCACAAAATGGGGTAAGATCAAGTCCTACTGTAATTGTGCATCTGGGTCTGGTAGCAATGGATCTTCTCAGTTATTGTTTGTTTGTTTGTTTTTTCTGGAAAAGTCTTTATCCCTTGTTTTTGAAGGATATTAGGTACAGAATTCCAAGTTATTCATTTTTTTGTTGTTCATCTATTTTCTGTCAGCAGGTTAAAAACATCATTCCATTATCTTATTGCTCCCATTATTTCTGTTACATAATAAGCTGTTGGTTTTATTGTTGATGCTTTAAAGCTAGCATCTCTTTTTTCTCTCTAGTTAAGATTTCTTTTTTTGTCTTGTTTTCTACACTTGGACAATGATGTGCCCAGGAATGGTTTCATTGTATTTATCCTACCTGGGGTTTGTGGAGCTTCTGGAGGCTGTGGGTTGATTTTTTTTTTTTAATCTTACCAGTTTTAGCAAATTCTCAGCCATTTGACTTCAAGTGTTTCTTGTATCTCATTCTCTTTCTCCCCTGAGACTCCAGTAATACATGTATTAGACCATTCCCAAACATTTCTTAAGCCCTTTTCTCTCTCTAAATATATATGTATATAAAACATATATATGTATATAAAACATATATGTGTATATAAAACATATATAAACATATATATAAAACATATATAAAAACATATATATAAAAAACATATATATAAAACATATATATGGGGCGCCTGGGTGGCTCAGTTGGTTAAACGACTGCCTTCGGCTCAGGTCATGATCCTGGAGTCCCTGGATCGAGTCCCGCATCGGGCTCCCTGCTCGGCGGGGAGCCTGCTTCTCCCTCTGACTCTCCCCCCCTCTCATGTGCTCTCTCTCTCTCATTCTCTCTGTCTCAAATAAGTAAAAAATCTAAAAAAAAAAAAAAAACTCATAAAAAATATATATATATATGTATATTTGTATATTTGTATATAAAACATCTTTCTGTGCTTCTATCTGGTGTTTTTTCCTGACTCACTTTCTGGTTCATTAGTAATGTCAGTTATCATATACTTCAGTTTTGGAATACCATTTGACTTTTTTTTTAAGGGTACATTTCTCTGGTGAAAGTCTTTATCTTGTTATCTATTTTTTCACACTTAGTAATAATAGTTATTTTAAAGTCCATGCTTGATACCATAAATATCTGTGTTACCTGTAGGCTGGTTTTTATTGCCTTTTTTTTTTTTTTTTTTTTTTGTCTTAGACACTTTTCTTGTCCTGCTTGGTGATTTTTGTGTAAGTACTTATAGGAGAATTATAGAGGTTCTAGATGATGTTAAATTCTTCAAAAAAAATTATTTACCTTTTCCTTTGGCTATTAGCTAGAATAGGGTATATATACTCAATACTCTGAGGAGAGAGTTTCTTTAAAAATCAATGTGAATTGTGTAAGACTGATGAATCACAGACCTGCACCTCTGAAATAATACATTATATGTTAAAAAAAAAAAAAGAGAGAAGATAATAGGAAGGGAAAAATGAAGGGGGGAGGGGGAAATTGGAGGGGGAGATGAACCATGAGACTATGGACTCTGAGAAACAAACTGAGGGTTTTAGAGGGGAGGGGGGTGTGGGGATGGGTTAGCCCGGTGATGGGTATTAAGGAGGCCACGTATTGCATGGAGCACTGGGTGTTACACGCAAAAAATGAATCATGGAACACTACATTAAATAAATGAATGAATGTGAAAATCCATATTCCTAGGATGTAGGTCTACAGGGGTTCTAACTGACTGCCTGGAGTTCTTATTATGGCCCCTCTTCCTTGGGATCCTGAACTCTAATTTTCTTACTGAAAAGTGCTGAAAAATCTGTCATGTTTTGAACCTACAGACCTCTTGTTCCTGAAAGGCAAGAATTGTTTTGTACTCAGTGACACCTTTCTTCTTCAGATGCAGCATGCACTTTCCAGCTCACTGCAAACCCCTCCCCTCACTGTTGTCATACACTCAACTAGCTTCACTGTTGTTGTTTTTTTATTTTAAATTTTATACATACATATTTATTCAAGTATAGTTAGCATACAGTGTTATATTAGTTTCAGGTGTACAATATAATGATTCAAAGATTATATACATTACTCAGTGCTCATCATGATAAGTGTACTATTAATCCCCTTCACCTACTTCACCCATCCCCCTCCCCACCTCCCCTCTGGCAACCACTAGTTCTCTATAGTTGAGTCTGTTTTTTTCCTTTATTCTTCCTTTGTTTTGTAAATTGCATGTATGAGTGAAATTGTATGGTATTTGTCTTTGTCTGGCTTATTTCACTTAGCATTATACCCTCTAGATCTGTCATGTTGTTGCAAATGGCAAGGGCTTTTTTTAATAGGTGAGTAATATTCCTGTGTGTGTGTGTGTGTGTGTGTGTGTGTGTACCACATCTTCTTTATAAAATTTCTAGAAGGAAATATAGGCAATGATTTCTTTGACATCAGCCCTAGAAACATTTTTCTAGATTTGTCTCCTCTGGCAAGGGATACAAAAACAAAATTAAACTATTGGGACTACACTAAAATAAAAAGCTTCTCAACAGCAAAGGAAACGATCAATAAGACAAAAAGGCAACCTACGGAATGGGAGGAGACATTTACAAATGATATACCCGGTACACGGTTAGTATGCAAAATATATAAAGAAGTTATACAATTCAACACCAAAAAACCCAAATAATCCGATTAAAAATGGGCAGATAACATGAATAGACATTTTTCTGACAAATGCAAAGATGTTCAACACCACTAATTACCAGGGAAATACAAATTAAAACCACAATGAGATATCACCTCACACCAGTGCTAATGACTAGCGTCAAAAAGACAAGAAATAACAAGTGTTGATGAGAATGTGAAGAAAAGGGAACCCTCCTGCACTGTTGGTGGGAATGCAAACTGGTACAGCCACTCTGGAGAACAGTATGGAGGTTCCTCAAAAAACTGAACGTAGAATTACCATACGATCCAGTAATTCTACTACTGAGTATTTAACCAAAGAAAACAAAAATGCTAATTTGAGAAGATATATGAACCCTGTGTTCATAGCTTCATTCATTTTTATCAGCTGCATGGTCCTTGTCTGTAATCATTTGATTTCTGTCTCCTGAAATCAGGTAGAAGAATAGGATATTCTCCTTAATAGAGGAAAGAAGCTTCAGTGGCAGTAAAATGGATTTGTGTTAGACATAAAGTAAGTCACAGCTTAAGACTTGGCATGTGCTTCAAAGGAAAACATGTTGAGTTTTAGGCTTATGCCTCTACCTTCCCTTCTCTCAGGAATCTTGTCTCTTCTCATACTAAAAGCTTCGGCAGCCTTAAACTTAAATTTTGGTCTCCCCAGTTCTGGGAAACTGCCAAAATACTCTGCTGACTTATCTACCTCTTTATAGTTGCTTCCTTCTGCCTTTTGGCTTCTCAACCTCTCATCTTCTGCAAAAAGTGGCAAATTCTCCCAGTAGGAAAGTGATACTCAGAATGTATATCTCACCTCAGTGAGCTTCCTTTTTTTGACACATTGATCTCATAAATCCTGACTGCATTGGCATTTTTACTCTGCCTTCAGATCGTGTGTGTCTCTGTGTTCTATTTGGATTTTTAGTTGCTCTTAGTGAGATGTGCTACTCCATCACAGCTTGAAGCTGTAAGAATTCTTACCTGTGTATTATTTTAGACATCAGAACATTTCACATGAAAATTTAGATTTTTTTTTTTTTTGCACTTGAAAATAACAAGCCCTGGCAGCAGAGAATCCCTACTCCTTTCAACTCAGCAGGCATACTACAGGACACACAATCTTCACCACTCTGTATTGTCCCTCACCATTCTAGCTTCACTCACTGCTGTCTCCTGTATATCCCTCTGTAACCATTTGATTTTGCATCACTTGAAGTGTATTGAGAGAAGAGTATGTTTTCTGTTCTTCAAAGCCATAGTAGAGGAAAGGAGCTTCAGTGACAATAAAAAGGATTTTTGTTAGACATAAAGCATTTCTCCATTATGGGTACTTTCCAGTAAAGCCAAGGCATTTCTAGCACAAATAGACTAGATGCTCCATATATGTATTATAGATCAGACTATGTCAGAGATCACTGAAAATTTGACTTATTAGGTGGACTTGAAGACTATAGCTTCAATAAGAATAGAAGAGTGGTGCAGTGATTAATAGAAAAGTATGTGTAACAATCATTCAGGGATTTGCTATGAAAGTCTGTCATTCTTTCAGTCATTGATATATGGAATAATTTTGCATATTTACTATATGCTAGCCTAGTTTCTAGGCACTCTGGATCAGTGGTGAGCTTTTGAAGACAGTAAGTGCGTAGAGAAACAAATAAAACAATTTCAGATAGTGTTAAGTATTTGGAGTAGGCAAAAATGATGGCTCCCAAAGATATCCATGTCTTAATGCCTAGGATCTCTGAATATGTTGTTTTACATGGCAAAGGGGACTTTGCATATCTTGTTAAGGGTAAGGGCCTTAAGTTGGAGAGATTATCCTGCATTAACCTGGTAGTCTTGATATAATAATATGAGTCTTTAAAAGATGAGAACCTTTCCTGGATGTGGTCAGAGGGAGATAGGACTACAGAAGAAGGATCAGAGAGATGTTACATTGCTGGCTTTGAAGATGAAAGAAAGCAACCATGAGCCAAGGATTTGGATAGCCTCTAGAAACTGGAAAAGGAAGAAAATGGATTTCCCCTAAAGCTTCCAGAAAGAAATGCAGGCTTGCTTACATCTTTATCTTAGCCCAGTAAGACACATGTTGGTCTTCGAATCTACAGAATTATAAGACAATCCATCTTTGTTGTCCTAAGCAACCAGGTTTCTGGGAATTTGTTACTGTAGCAGTAGAAAATGAATATAATACCATAAAAAAATATAGATTAGTGATGTAGAAAGTGGTGGTGGTGGTGGGAGGCTATGCTAGCTTGGATGTTGATTGAAAACTTTCCAAAGCTGAAACTGGAGCCTACTGGAAGAATGAGGTATGTGTGTTCATAGTGGTAGAGGGCGGTGTTGAGGGGAAGAGGAGATGAGGGAGGAGAAGCAAGCAAGTGACAGATTGAGTAGGACGTTGTAGGTCCTGGTAAAGAGTTTAAATTTTATTTCATTTTGTTTAAAGAGGTTTTAGAAGGAGAACAATATAATTGTATTTACATTCTTGGGCCCATCCCCAGAGAATCTGATTTATTAGGTTCATGAAGGGTTCCAAGATCTTCATTTGTGCAACCACTACAGCGGTGGACTTTGGATCGCACTGTAACAAACACTACTTCATTTTCTGTATCTCTTCTGGGATTTGTTCTCTGGCTCATACACATGGGTTCATTCCCAATCTTTCTCTTTCTTATAGACACTTTCCTAACATATACCATAATCTCAAGATCACAGAATATTTTTTGGGTTCTTCCCATGTTCATGGAGCCAATTTAGGATATCAAAAAGTACACAGTTACCTAATGAAATGGAACAATATTTGTATATTATCACAATTCTATGTTACTACTTTTTCATAATGAACTTTTTTTCAATTATGTTAATCACCATACATCATTAGTTTTTGACATAGTGTTCCATGATTAATTGTTCGTGTATAATACCCAGTGCTCCATTCAATACGTGCCCTCATTAATACCCATCACCAGGCTAACACATCCCCCCACCCCCCTCCCCTCAAGAACCCTCAGTTTGTTTCTCAGAGTCCATAGTCTCTCATGGTTCATCTCCCCCTCCAATTCCCCCCTTCATTTTTCCCTTCCTACTATATTCTTCTTCTTTTATTTTTTAACATATAATGTATTATTTGTTTCAGAGGTACAGGTCTGTGATTCAACAGTCTTACACAATTCACAGTGCTCACCATAGCATATACCCTCGCCAATGTCTATCACCCAGCCACCCATGCCTCCCACCCCGCACCACTCCAGAAACCCTGTTTGTTTCCTGAGATTAAGAATTCCTCATATCAGTGAGATCATATGATACATGTCTTTCTCTGATTGACTTATTTCGCTCAGCATAATACCCTCCAGTTCCATCCACGTTGTTGCAAATGGCAAGATTTCATTCCTTTTGATGGCTGCATAATATTCCTGTGTGTGTGTGTGTGTGTGTGTGTGTGTGTGTGTGTGTGTGTGTATACATACATACATATATATATACACCATATCTTCTTTATCTATTCATCTGTCGATGGACATCTTGGCTCTTTCCACAGTTTGGCTATTGTGGACAATGCTGCTATAAACATTGGGGTGCAACTACCCCTTTGGATCCCTACATTTGTATCTTTGGGGTAAATACCCAGTAGTGCAATTGCTGGGTTGTATGGTAGCTCTATTTCAACTTTTTGAGGAACCTCCATACTGTTTTCCAGAGTGGTTGCACCAGCTTGCATCCCCACCAACAGTGTAGGAGGGTTCCCCTTTCTTCTCATCCCCGCCAACATCTGTCATTTCCTGACTTGTTAATTTTAGCCATTCTGACTGGTGTGAGGTGGTATCTCATTGAGGTTTTGATTTGGATTTCCCTGATGCCGAGCGATGTTGAGCACTTCTTCATGTGTCTGTTGGCCATTTGGATGTCTTCTTTGGAAAAATGTCTGTTCATGTCTTCTGCCCATTTCTTGATTGGATCATTTGTTCTTTGGGTGTTGAGTTGGTAAGTTCATTATAGATTTTGGATATTAGCCCTTTATCTGATATGTTATTTGCAAATATCTTCTCCCATTCTGTCAGTTGTCTTTTGGTTTTGTTGACTGTTTTCTTTGCTGTGCAAAGCTTTTTATCTTGACGAAGTCCCAATAGTTCATTTTTGCCCTTGCTTCCCTTGCCTTTGGCAATGTTCCTAGCAAGAAGTTGCTGCGGCTGAGGTCGAAGAGGTTGCTACCTGTGTTATCCTCTAGGATTCTGATGGACTCCTGTCTCACATTGAGGTCTTTCAACCATTTTGAGTCTACTTTTGTGTGTGGTGTAAGGAAATGGTCCAGTTTCATTCTTCTGCGTGTGGCTGTCCAATTTTCCCAACACCATTTGTTGAAGAGACTGTCTTTTTTCCATTGGACATTCTTTCCTGCTTTGTCGAAGATGAGTTGACCATAGAGTTGAGGGTCCATTTCTGGGCTCTCTATTCTGTTCCATTGATCTATGTGGAGCAGGTTTGTTAGAAGAGTGTGAGCTGCTGATAGAGAAGAGAGAGATGCAGAAAGATTTAGCATATTGGAAGGATTGATTAATCCATGTACAGGCACCATGACGTTGGTGTTCTGAGGGAACAGTGTGAGGTATGGAGAAGTTTTGATAGGGCTAGAGCTTGAAGTCTGGAATTGTGATGCCACCAGCTTTGCTTTTCTTTTTCAACATTCCTCTGGCTATTTGGGGTCTTTTCTGGTTCCATACAAATTTTAGGATTATTTGTTCCATTTCTTTGAAAAAAGTGGGTGGTATTTAGGTAGGGATTGCATTAAATGTGTAGATTGCTCTAGGTAGCATTGACATCTTCACAATATTTGTTCTTCCAATCCATGAGCATGGAACATTTTTCCATTTCTTTGTGTCTTCCTCAATTTCCTTCATGAGTGTTTTATAGTTTTCTGAGTACAGATCCTTTGCCTCTTTGGTTAGATTTATTCCTAGGTATCTTATGGTTTTGTGTGCAAGTGTAAATGGGATCGACTCCTTAATTTCTCTTTCTTCTGTCTTGTTGTTGGTGTATAGGAATGCCATTGATTTCTGTGCATTGATTTTATATCCTGCCACTTTACTGAATTCCTGTATGAGTTCTAGCAGTTCTGGGGTGGAGTCTTTGGGTGTTCCACATAAAGTATCATATCATCTACAAACGGTGAGAGTTTGACTTCTTTGCCGATTCAGATGCTTTGATTTCTTTTTGTTGTCTGATTGCTGTGGCTAGGACTTCTAGTACTGTGTTGAATAGCAGTGGTGATAGTGGACATCCCTGCCGTGTTCCTGACCTTAGGGGGAAACTCTCAGTTTTTCCCCATTGAGAATGATATTTGCTGTGGGTTTTTCATAGATGGCTTTTATGATACTGAGGTATGTACCCTCTATCCCTATACTCTGAGGAGTTTTGATCAAGAAAGGATGCTGTACTTTGTCAAATGCTTTTTCTGCATCGACTGAGAGGATCATATGATTCTTATTCTTTCTTTCATTAATGTATTGTATCACGTTGATTGATTTGCGGATGTTGAACCAACCTTGCAGCCCAGGGATAAATCCCACTTGGTCGTGGTGAATAATCCTTTGAATGTACTGTTGGATCCTACTGGCTAGTATTTTGGTGAGAGTTTTTGCATCCATGTTCATCAGGGATATTGGTCTGTAATTCTCCTTTTTGATGGGGTTTTATGTCTGGTTTTGGGATCAAGGTAATGGTGGCCTCATAAAATGAGTTTGGAAGTTTTCCTTCCATTTCTATTTTTTGGAACAGTTTCAGAAGAATAGATATTAATTCTTCTTGAAATATTTGGTAGAATTCCCTTGGGAAGCCATCTGGCCCTGGGCTTTTTGTTGGGAGATTTTTGATGACTGCTTCAATTTCCTTAGTGGTTATAGGTCTGTTCAGGTTTTTATTTCTTCCTGGTTCAGTTTTGGTAGTTGATACATCTCTAGGAATGCATCCATTTCTTCCAGATTATCCAATTTGCTGCCATATAGTTGCTCATAATGTGTTCTTATAATTGTTTGTATTTCTTTGGTGTTGGTTGTGATCTCTCCTCTTTCATTCATGATTTTATTTATTTGGGTCCTTTCTCTTTTCTTTTTGATAACTCTGGCCAGGGGGTTTATCAATCTTATTAATTCTTTCAAAGAACCAGCTCCTAGTTTCTTTGATCTGTTCTACTGTTCTTTTGGTTTCTATTTCATTGATTTCTGCTCTGATCTTTATTATTTTTCTTCTCCTGCTGGGTTTAGGCTTTATTTGCTGTTCTTTCTCCAGCTCCTTTAGGTGTAGGGTTAGGTTGTGTATTTGAGACCTTTCTTGTTTCTTGAGAAAGGCTTGTATTGCTATATACTTTCCTCTTAGGACCGCCTTTGCTGCATCCCAAAGATTTTCAACAGTTGTGTTTTCATTTTCATTTGTTTCCATGAATTTTTTAAATTCTTCGTTAAGTTCCTGGTTGACCCATTCATTCTTTAGTAGGATGCTCTTTAGCCTCCTGCATTTGAGTTCTTTCTGGCTTTCCTCTGTGATTGAGTTCTAGTTTCAACGCATCGTGGTCCGAAAATACACAGGGAATGATCCCAATCTTTTGATACCAGTTGATATCTGATACTGTATCAGTATCAGATTTTGATATTTTGATATTTTGATACTGATTTGTGACCTATGATGTGATCTGTTCTGGAGAATGTTCCATGGGCACTAGAGAAGAATATGTATTCTGTTGCTTTTGGATGGAATGTTCTGAATATATCTATGAAGTCCATTTGGTCTGGTGTGTCATTTAAAGTCTATCTCCTTGTTGATCTTTTGCTTAGATGATCTGTCCATTTCAGTGAAGGGGGTGTTAAAGTCCCCTACTATTATTGTATTGTTGTCGATGTGTTTCTTTGCTTTTGTTATTAATTGGCTTATATAATTGGCTGCTCCCATGTTAGAGGCATAGATATTTACAGTTGTTAGATCTTCTTGTTGGATAGACCCCCTTTTTTTTTTTTAAGATTTTATTTATTCATTTGAGACACAGAGATAGAGAGAGAGAGAGAAAGCATGAGCAGGGAGAGAGGCATAGAGAGAGGGAGAAGCAGGCTCCTCACTGAGCCAGGAGCCCAATGTGGGGCTCGATCCCAGGACCCTGGGATCATGACCTGAGCTGAAGGCAGATGCTTAACCATCTGAGCCACCCAGGTGCCCCTGGATAGACCCTTTAAGTAGGATATAGTGTCCCTCCTCATCTCTTATTATAGTCTTTGGTTTAAAATCTAATTTGTCTGATATAAGGATTGCCACCCCAGCTTTCTTTTGGTGTCCATTAGCATGGTGAATGATTTTCCACCCCCCTCACTTTCAATCGAGGTGTCTTTGGGTCTAATATGAGTCTCTTGCAGACAGCATATCAATGGGTCTTGTTTTTTTTATTGAATCTGATACCCTGTGTCTTTTGATTGGGGTATTTAGCCCATTTACATTCAGGGTAACTATTGAAAGATATGAATTTAGTGCCATTGTATTGCCTGTAAGATGACTGTTACTGTATTTTGTCTGTGTTCCTTTCTGGTCTAAGTTACTTTTAGGCTCTCTCTTTGCTTAGAGGACCCCTTTCAATATTTCTTGTAGGGCTTGTTTTGGGTTTGCAAATTCCTTTAGTTTTTGCTTGTCCTGGAAGCTTTTTATCTCTCCTTCTATTCTCAATGACAGCCTAGCTGGATATAGTATTCTTGGCTGCATATTTTTCTCATTTAGTGCTCCGAATATATCCTGCCAGTCCTTTCTGGCCTGTCAGGTTTCTGTGGATAGGTCTGTTGACAATCTAATGTTTCTACCATTGTAGGTTATAGATCTCTTGTCTTGATCTGCTTTCAGGATTTTCTCTTTGTCTCTGAGACTCGTAAGTTTTACTATTCGATGTTGGGGTATTGACCTATTTTTATTGATTTTGAGAGGGGTTCTCTGTGCTTCCTGGATTTTGATGCCTGTTTCCTTCCCCAAATTAGGGAAGTTCTCTGCTATAATTTGGTCCATTATACCTTCTGCCCACCTCTCTCTTTCTTCTTCTGGGATCCCAGTTATTCTAATATTGTTTCATCTTATGGTATCACTTATCTCTCGAATTCTCCCCTCGTGATCCAGTAGTTGTTTATCTCTCTTTTTCTCAGCTTCTTTATTTTCCATCATTTGGTCTTCTATATCACTGATTCTCTCTTCTGCCTCATTTATTCTAGCAGTTAGAGCCTCCATTTTTGACTGCACCTCATTAATAGCCTTTTGGATTTCAACTTGGTTAGATTTTAGTTCTTTTATTTCCCCAGAAAGGGTTTCTTTAATATCTTCCATGTTTTTTCAAGCCCAGCTAGTATCTTTAAAATCATCATTCTGAACTCTAGTTCCAACGTCTTACTAATGTCTGTATTGATTAGGTCCCTGGCAGTCAGTACTGCCTCTTGTTCTTTTTTTTTTTTTGAGGTGATTTTTTCCATCCTGTCATTTTGTCCAGAGGAGAATAGATGAATGAGAGAAGAAAATGCTAACAGGGTAACAATGACCCCAGAAAAATATACACTAAACAAGTCAGACCTGAAACCGGGGGAAAAGAAAGGGAAAGAAAGAAAAAAAAAAAAAGAAAAAGAAAAAGATTAAAAAAAAAAGAATATGATCAAATATGATCAGGCTGGTGAATAGATCAGTGCCACACATTAGATTTTGGGCGTATTTTGGTCTGTTAGAAGAAAGTGCCTCCCAAAATTTTAAAGAAAGAAAAGCTTATATATGTACAAAAATAAGGGTTAATACGATTAGGGATGGAATATGACTGTAAAGATGAAAATTATAAAAGATTTTATAAAAGTTATTGATAAGATAAGAAGTTGGTTGAAAATAGAAGAGAAATTAAAAAAAAGGGGGGGAGAGAATGTGATCAGGCAGGACACTAGAACAAAGCCATACACTAGATATTTAGGGTATATTTTGGTCTGTTAGAAGAAACCGTATCCCAAAATTTTAAAGAGAGAACAAATTTTATATATATATGTATATATACACCAAAAATAAGGTTAACTACTATGAAGGCATAGAATGACTCTAAAAATGAAAAATAAAAAAGATTTTTAAAAAAGGGATTGATAAGATGTTGGTTGAAAAGGGGGAAAAAATTCAAAAAAAAAAAGAAAATTAAAAAAATTAACTTTGAAAGACTGAAGATACATGGGAAAAAAGCCATAAATTCTATGTGCTGTATTCCCCTAGTGCTAGCATTCTGCGGTTCTCATTGAATGGTAAACTTGGTCTTGACTGGCTGTTCTTTCTGATCTTCTGGGGGAGGGGCCCATTGCTGTGGTTCCCAAATTTCTTTGCCAGGTCTGGGCTAAGTAATCTGCTCGGGTTTGCTCTCGGGAGCTTTTGTTCCCTGCAGAGTAAAAAGAATGCTGTGAATAATTTTGCTTGGGTGACAGGCTCCTAATGCCCCAGGCAAATGGGGACAGCTGGTCCTGCTATATAGAACAGTCTTCAAACTCATTCTCTATCTTCGTAATTCACTCTGTTCTAATCACACTGGCTGCTTTCAGTTCTTTAGAAGTACTCACCTTATGGTTTTGTGCATGCTATACACTTTATATAAAATACTTTTTAATGAGTTCCTTGCATGGCTGGCTCCTCACCCATTAGGTCTCAGTTAAACAATCACCAGTTCAGAGTGATGTCCCTGACCCTTGACTCTTAAGACAATTCTCACTCCATTTTGCTGTATCACAGGATACTGTGATTTCTTTATTTCTTACTTATTTTTCTTAAAGCAGTTATTACAACCAAAACTCTATTTTCTGTGCATCTGCTACCTCCTCAGTCCAACTAGAGTGTATATCTTTTCTTGTCATCTTAGACTTCCAGTCACTTAGTGAGACTGACTCTTCTTGTCCTAATTCAGACTCTTAGAGAAGGGGGTACTGATTGTCCTAGCTTGGTTCCGGTGACCTGCTGTAGTACAGTCAACTATGGCTGGAGTGGTGGATCAAGTTTTTATAAGCATCCATGACAAGAGCACACATATTTTGGGTAGGGACAATTAAGGGGGCATGAGCAAAAGCATGTGTGCTCTAAGTTGTCTAAACACATCATTACATGGTTTCCTTTTTTCCTTATGTCTATAGTTTCCCAGGGAAAATTCTGGTGCTATGCTTTTATTTGCCTTTTGCTCCTTTAATTTCTGAATATCAAGTAATATATTTCATTCACTTCTTCTGAGTAGAACGATTTGGAATTGTTTCCCTGATTTGTTTGAATTGAGTGGTTGCTTTTGGCATCTGATTGAATCTAATGAATCACTTATTTGATCAAACATGTGTCCCATATCAGTATTCTGAAGTTGACCCCTGCCATGAGGCAAGAGGTTTATTCTGACATTAGCCGTTTTTCTCTGGTAATTAGAGGGTTTATTCTTTTTTGGTTGTAAATGTTCATTTGTCTGCATTATAGATTAAAATCAAATGAATATTATGATTCTACTGATATCGTTGTGTAGTAAAACAGTTGTCTCCTCTTTGGTACAAAAAACTAATTGAAGATGCACCCCCTGCTGAGAGTTAGGAGGCTTGAATTCTAGACTGAGTCCTGTCCCTAAAAAATGGTATGGTAGTTGGGAAATCATTGAGCCTGTCACATTGACCCTCTTTCATTTATGAAATAAAAGAATCGATTAAGATTCCTTTTAAGTTGTCTTCTAGCCCTAAAATTCTGAGGTGCTATAACTGCTTGAGAAGAGATCATATTATTTTTTGGCTAGTAGTTAATTTTGAAAAAGACTGAATAAAATACTTCCAAGATAAACTTTTTAGAGGAAGTTTGTTATGGGGAGGATTCTTTATTATTTTTTAAAGAATTAAACATTAGAGGAGTGACCCATGTCCTGAAGTCCATGAGTCTTTAAGAGTCCATTTTCTCTGCAGTAATGAAATTCAGTGTCACCTTGCTGCATTTTGTCTAGGGGTAGACAGAGGTAAAGTGGCCAAAAAGGCTGCTGCCCTGATTCTTGCTCAGAAAACTCAATTAGAGAACAGAGCCAAGGTGCAGACTGAAGTAACAGTCATTATTTTTTACAGCAGATTAATGTGAGTGAAGTAGAGAAAGTTTTCTGCCCTGTAAATGTGCCACTTACAGTCAAATAACATATGGCTCAAGAGAGAATAAGGGAAATTAAGATAGTCATTGAATGAAAAAGGCCAAAACTGCCAATGATATTATCTCCAGGAGCATGAGGGATGCCCTGACCCAAGCCTTTCCTGCTTGGCATCTCCTGTAATGAGAACGCAGACTAGACCAGTTGCAAAGGGACTTTCCTGTGAACACTTCACAGCATCTGTTCACTACACACTAATGACATGAGCAGTATTGTTCCTGGCATAGTTCCTCCCACGAGGGACATGACCACATAGTGCTTCTTTCTGAAAGACTACTGACAGCATTTAGCAATTCACAGACGTGTAATAAAGAGATCTTGGTGAAATGATAGTTATTAAGACACCTACTGTCAGCTCAGTTCTCGTGTTTCTATGCTTCCAGATCTTCTGGGTGTACTTTAAGTGTTGTTTTGGTTGGCTTCAGTTTTCAAGTATCTTTACTAATGGAAGGGAGTGATTAATTTAAAGCAATGGATTTTTCAGGAATAATCTTGGCATCAGTGCAAATTTTGATAGAGACTTTAACAAGGGTATGCCTGATATTCTATCAGTTCAGACCAAGACTCAAAGATGAGCTGTGAATACTAGGATGTTTACTATTTCCCCTGAGAATCCCCCAACTCAGAACTATTTTACCTTTTAAATTCATTGCTGAGAAAATACAGAATCACGTTGTGAAGAGGCACAGGGCTGGTCTAAAACATGGGTAGCTTACCTTTTGTAGAGTCTTTGTACCTTTGTACCTTGCACCCCATTCAATTCACACATTTATTGAGTACTTACTGTATACGAGGCACGGAATGTGAAGGGACAGATCATCTTGCTCTCACAGTGCTGACAGTGTACTGTAGAAATAATTATAATGCACTGTGACAAGGCTATACAGAACCTCAGAGCAGAGGTGAATGGTGCGAGGTAGGGAAGTCCAGGACAGCTACAGAGAAGACGAAACATTTGAGGTGGGTTTGAAGGCTTACTAAAAATATTTCAGGCAGAAAGTGTAGAGAGGTGAGTTTCTAGGGTGAGGGAACACCAATGAACATAGCCATCATGGTGTGCAAGTCAACGACTGATTAAAAAACAGAATAATCAGAAGTGGATTAAAACAACAGCTGTAGTGTGAGCAAAATAAACAGTGTTTAAAATCTCTAAACAGCTGGGTAAACCCCATGCAAGACATGAATGCTTGTCCTCATGGAACTTAAAAACTAGTTCAAGAAGCAAAACATAGGCATGTGAGAAAAAGCTAAAAACTGAAGGTAACAGATGTTAAGACCGTGAGTACATATGAAACATATAAACATTAAATGCTGCAGATATTTTGAGGACTGAGAGATTCAGGGCTCCTGCGAGGGCATCTATGGAGGCAAAGGGCAGTGGGAGATAAAGCTGAAACTATGATGAAAGACATGCAAGGAGATTTTCATAATATGTCTCTTCCATTTCCTTGGCTTTCAAGTTGAGATCACCATATTCACATGAGACCATGCCTGTTAATTTACACAGCATTATTGTGTCTGTCCACACACATGC
Source organism: Halichoerus grypus (assembly GCF_964656455.1). NCBI lineage: Eukaryota > Metazoa > Chordata > Mammalia > Carnivora > Phocidae > Halichoerus > Halichoerus grypus. The sequence continues at coordinate 115,388,420 of NC_135713.1, read as the reverse complement.
AAGCCCAGTTTCAAATGTATGTGCACTGCCAAATCAAGAAATGGAGAAAAACATAAAGGAGAAAAATATTACTCATTTTATACTCTGTAGAGAAAACTAGTATTAATATTTTGTGTATATAATTCCAGATTTCTTACATAAAAATGTTTCTCTATATAAAAATTTTAAAACAAAGATGGACTTATCCATAGATTTCTTTGTAAGTAAATCTTTATACTATGTTTTTCCATTTCAATACTATGGCTATCTTTCCATGTTAGTTAGTATTTACATCAGCATTTAAAGTAGCTGCACCATATTTCATCTTACCGTATTCCATGAATCCTGGGTTCTGTGGTCTGTTCCTTTCATCTGTATGTCTGTCTTTATGCAAACACCATACTTGTGATCAGTAGATTTTTGTAATATGTTTTCAAGTCGGGAAGTGCAATGCCTCCATCTCTGTTCTTTGTAAAGGTTGTTTTTGGCTATTCGGGGCCCTTTGTGGTTTCATATAAATTTTAGGGTTTTTTTTTTTGGTTTTTTTTTTTTTTTAAGATTTTATTTATTTGACATAGAGAGACACAGTGAGAGAGGGAACACAAGCAGGGGGAGTGGGAGAGGGAGAAGCAGGCTTCCCGTGGAGCAGGGAGCCGGATGCAGGGCTCGATTCCAGGACCCTGGATCATGACCTGAGTCGAAGGCAGACGCTTAACAGCTGAGCCACCCAGGCGCCCCGATTTTAGTTTTTGTTTTGTTTTAATTTCTGCAAAATTGCCCTTGGAATTTTGATAAGGATTGTATTGACTATGTAGTTAACTCAATATAGTATGGACATTTTAACGATGTTAGGTCTTTCAACTCATGGATGTGGAATATCTTCCAATTTATTTGTATATCTTTTAATTTCTTTCAGCACTGTTTTGTAGTTTTTATTGTACAAGTCTTTTTACCTCTTTGGTTAAATTTATCTCTAAGTATTTTATTTCTTCTGATGCTCTTGTTGATGGGGCTGTTTTTGAACTTTGCATTTTGGATTGTCATTGTTACTGTATAGTGTACAGAAACTGATGGTTGTATCTGTTCATTGTATATTCTGCAATGTTGCTAAATTTGTTTATTAATTCTAATACTTTTCTGTAGAGTTTTTAGGGCTCTCTACATAGAGGATCATGTCCTCTGCGAACAAAGATAATTTTGCTTCTTTCCAATTTGGATGCTTTCTTTAGGGGAGATGCTAATTGACCTAATTAGGAGTTCTAGTACTAGGTTGAGTAGAAGTGGTGGGAATGAGCATTTTTGAGGTATTTCAGGCCTTAAAGGAAAAACTTTCAGTTTTTCACTGTTGAAGGTAATGTTAGCTGTAGCCTTATAATACATGACTTTTACTATGTTGAGATACATCTCTTTTCTACATCGTTTGTTGAGCATTTTTATCATGCAAGGATTTTGAATTTTGTTAAGGGAATTTTCTGCATCATGTGATTTTCGTCCTTTGTTCTTTTCATACGATGATCTCATTTATTATTGTGTGTATGTTGAAACATCCTTATAACCCAGGGATAAAACCTCCTTGATCATGATGTATTGTCCTTTCAACATGCTGGTAAATTCAGTTTGCTAGTATATTGTGGAGGATTTTTGGCATCTATGTTCATCAGGGGTATTGGCCTCTTGTTTTCTTTTCCTGTAGTGTTTTTGGTTTTGGTATGAGAGTAATGCTGGACTCATAAAATAAGTTTAGAAGTGTTGGCTTCTTCTCGATTTGATGGAAGAATTTGACAAAGGAGATGTATTAATTCTCTGAATGTTTCATAGAATTCACTAGTAAAGCCCTCTGGTCCCAGGCTTTTCTTTGTTTGGAAGGTTTTGATTATTCATTGAATTTTCTTGTTTATTATTGGCCTATTCATGTTTTTTATTTCTTCATGATTCAGTCTTGGTAGGATGTATATTTTCAGGAGTTTGTCTGTTTCTTTTAAGTATTTAATTTTTTGGCATACAATAGTTCATTGTAGTCTCCTGCAATCCTTTTTATTTTTGTGGCATCAGTTATAGTCTTTGCTCTTTTTTCTTAAAGTTTTTTCAATTTCGTTTATATTTTTAAAAAATTAACTCCGTTTTGTTATTTTCTATTTTTTTGGCTATGTATTTCATTTATTTCTTTTTTAATCTTTATTATTTCCTTCCTTCTAATTTTGGGCTTAATTTGTCCTTTTTCTAGTTCTTTGAGCTGTAAAGTCAGGTTGCATTCTGATATATTTCTTCTATTTTAATGTAGAATTTAACACTATAAACTTTGATTAGGATTGCTTTTCCTGCATATCATGAAATTTGTTATGTTGTATTTAAATTCTCATTTGTCTCAAGATATTTTTTAATTTCCCTTTTGATTTCTTTTTAACTCATTGGTAATTCAAGACTGCTTAGTCCAATTTCCATATGTTTGTGAATGTTTTAGTTTTCCTTTTGGTGTTGATTTCTAGTTCTATTTTGGTGTGGTCAGGTAAGATACTTAACATGACTTTAATTGTCTTAATTTTGTTAAGACTAGTTTTGTGATTTAACATGCAGCTTATTCTACAGAATGTTCCATGTGCTCTTGAGAATAATGTATATTCTACTGCTATTGGGTGGAATGTTCTGTATATGTCTATTAGATCCACATGGTCTATAGTGTTGTTCAAGTCCTCCATTTATTGATTTTCTGTCTGAATGACCTGTCCATTATTTTAAGAGGGTTATTGAAGTCTCCCACTATTATTGTATTTCTGTCTATTGCTCCCTTTAGTTCTGTCTTTGCTTCATGTATCCGTGTATTCTGAGGATGGATGCATATGCGTAATTGTTATATCTTCCCTGTGAATTGACACTTTTATCATTATAATATATCCTTTGTCATCTTTTTTGACAGCTTTTGAGTTAGTCTATTTTGTCTGGCATAAGCATGGCCACTCCTGCTTTCTTTTGCTTACCATTTACATGGAATATATTTTTGTATTCTTTTACTTTCAGCCTAAGTGTATCCTGTATTTAAAGTGAGACTCTTGTAAATAGCATAGAGTTGGATTTTTTTTTTTAATCCATTCAGCCACTCTATAGAGTCTTCTTATTGGGGAGTTTAAACCATTTATATATAAAGTAATTACTCATAGAACTCATAGAAGGACTTATTATTGCCATTTTGTTAAGTGTTCTGTCTTACAAGTTTTTTGTTGATCTTTTCCTTCTTCTCTTACTTTGTGTTTTATTGATTTATTTTTAGTGACATATTTTGATTCCTTTCTGCTGTTGTGTATCTTCTACAGTTATTTGTCTGTGTGTGTGTGTGTGTGTGTGTGTGTGTGTGTGTGTGTGTGGTTACCATGGGGCTCACCCAAAACACCCTATAGTTAAGGCAATCTATTTTAAGCTAGAATAACTTGAGTACCATACAAAATTCTACTCTTTTCCTCCTCTTATTCAATATGTGTTATTGATGTCACAAATTATATCTTTTTATATTGTGTACCATTAACATATTTTTATAATTATAATTGTTTCTTTATACTTGGTTTTTAACTTCCATGCTTGAATTCAAGGTGATTTTCTTACCTCCATTATTGTAGTACAGTATTTTTTATTTATATATTTACCTTCACCATGCTTTCATGTCACTCTTTAGAATCCTTCTGTTTCAATTTAAACGACTATTTTTAGCATCTCTTATAAGATAGATCTAGTGCTGATGAACTCCCTTTTGTTATCTGGGAAGGGCTTTAATTCTTCCTCACTCTTGAAAGACAGCTTGCCAGACAGAATATTCCTGGTTGGCAGTTCTTTTATTTCAAAATTTTTAATATATCATCCCGCTCCCTTTTGTCCTGCAAGGTTTCTGCTGAGAAATCTGTTGATAATCTTATGGGGGTTCCTTTATGATAAGTCCATTTTTCTTGCTGCTTGAAAAAATTCTGTCTTTGACGTTTTACAATTTGATTTTTTAAAAAATTTTTTTGTATTTTTTTCTTTTTTTTTAGTATGTTAGTCACCATATAGTACATCATTAGTTTTTGATGTAGTGTTCCATGATTCATTGTTTGCATATAACAGCCAGTGCTCCATGCAATAAGTGCCCTCCTTAATACCCATCACTGGGCTAACCCATCCCCCCACACTCCTCCCCTCTAAAACCCTCAGTTTGTTTCTTGGAGTCCATAGTCTCTCATGGTTTGTCTCCCCCTCCGATATCCCCCCCTCCTTAATTTTTCCCTTCCTTCTCCTAATGTCCTCCATGCCATTTGATTTTAATGTGTCTCTGAGTGGACTACTTTAGGTACATTCCAATTGGAGTTTACTGGGTTTCTTGAATCTGAATGGCTTGTTACTTCCCCAGATTTGGAAAATTGGCAGCTATTACTTCTCCAAATAAGTGTTTTTCCCCTTACTGTCTCTCTTCTCCTACAATCTTTATTATGGTCCTTTAGATGGTATCCCAGAATTCCCTTAGGCTTTCTTACACTTTTTCTTTCTTTTTTTCTTTTTACTGTTCTGATGAATAATTTAAATGACCTGTCTTTGAGTTTGTTGATTATTTCTTGTGATTGATCAAGGTCCATTGTTGAATGCCTGTAGTGAATTTTTCAACTCAGTTATTATATTCTTAAGGTCCAATGTTTGTTTTTCAAAAACAAGACCTTATTGATACTCTCATTTTGTTCATGTATCATGTACCATTTTTTGTTCATGTATCATTTATCTTTGAGTAACTTTATGATGGTTATTTTTAATTATTTGTCAGATAATTCATATACTTCCATTTCTATAGTGTTGGTTTCCAGAGATTTATTTTACTCCTTTGACTGGGCCCTATCTCCCTCTTTCTTCATGTGCTTTGTAACATTTTGTTGAGATCTGTGCTTTTGAAAAACAGCCACCTCTTCAAGTCATTATGGACTGGCTTTGAACAGGGAAAGATTTTTACCATTCATCCAGGCTAGAGATTCTGGGGGCCTTTCAGATCTTTTCTGTTGATGTGTCTATTCTGGAATCGTACATGTATATTTCCAATTAGAGAGATCAGTTGTTTTCTTTTTTCAGGAATTCATAATCTCCTCTTCTCTCTCGTATCCGTTTGTAGTACTGCACCTTCCCTGGAGCTGCCACATAGCCCCCTTGTTCTCAGTGGTCCCGTGATACTTGATTATGCCAGGCTTCCTCAGTGCTCCGACAGGTGAGACAAACACCAGTCTGTCAGCACACTCCTCCGCCCTTGGAAAATTGGACATGTGATCCACTCTTTTTTTACCCCAGTGATAGGCTCCTGAACTGTATCATTCTCTTTCCATGGAACCACAGGGTTTCTGGAGCATCAGCAAGCTGCCCTGCTCTCTTGTTCTCAGCAGCCTCCAGGTGGTGAGAATATGCCTGGCCCAGTCAGCATCCAAAAGAAGTGAGATAGAAACCAGTCCTTTGGGCACTCCTCCTAAAAGCCGGAACGTTGGACGTCTGTTCCAACTCTTTGGAGTTGGAGGTTTTCTGAAGCTCATTCCATACTGAGTCAATGGTAGGTGCTATGATGCGTGAGGATATGCTAGTCCAAACCTTCACGATGAGTGAGGATATGCTAGTCCAAACCTTCACGCTTGTTCTCTACAGCCCCTTTCCTTTTAGAATTTAGATTCAGATAAAACACAAGCCAGTCCTTCAGGAAGCCTCCTGAGAAGCCAGAACATTACACACTTGTTTTGGTCTTCTCTTTACTTCCACAGGGAGAACCTGGAAGCTAGGGTGTTACCTCCTAATTATGTCATGCTGAGTTGGGAGGGTGGTCCATGGTGAGTACCACAAGTTTTCCTCCTGGTTTCAGTGTGGCTGGTTTCACATTCATCTGGGCGTTCAGGAGCTTCTTAACTGTTCTCTGAATTTTGCTTAAAGGGAACTGGTCCCTAACTATTGTTGAATTGATGTCTCTGTAGAGAGAAAGAGGGGCTGGGTCTTCCTAGTTCACCATCTTACTGTTTTCAACCTGAGAGCTTTATCCTAAATCCCCAGTGTTCTGGGTTGTTAAGGGCTGAGACTATGTGAGACTTACTTCTCTTTTCTATGGCTGCTATGTAGTAAGTGTTCCTCAAATGCTTGATGGAGGAATATAAAGTGTATCAAGCTAGGTATAAAATGGTTGCACACCTACCACTGGCATACTTTCCTGACTTGGATAACATGAGGCTTCCTTTGAGTAACTACTTAAAAGTAACATTTGTCAGTGTTAAGCTATTTCATGGAAATGCATCCATGAATTAAAAAAACAAAACAAAACATGTGGATGTTTTCAGGCTGATTTGAACAGGAACTCTATGGGACTTATTTTTAAAAAAATACTCAAGTTATTAACTTCTTGTCATTAACTTACAGAGGTAGGATCACAGGATTATTTGGCCAACAACATAGAGATCATCTAGGCAACTACTCCCACCCTTAATTTTACAAATGAAGAAACCAAGGCCTGGGAATTGTAAGAGTTGTTCAGAAATCTCACTGCTAATTAGAAGAGGAACAGTTACTAGAGCTATGGCCACCTTGAGTCTGGCTCTTTCTAATGTACCCAAACCATGTCTCAAGTCTGGAATAATTAAGATGTGTAAAAAATGCCTCAAATTGGTTGAGTACAAAATGCACTTCAAAGGTGAATTTAGTATTCAGAGATCATTATTTCAGATCTCCAGCTGTTACAGAACAAGGCTACTGAAAACTCCAGCATTAACAGATGTCTGCTAAGCACTTACTACTAATAATTGAAATAGTAACAGTGCTCAATTAGTCTACAAGAACAAAACACACGCACACTTTTTTTTATCCTCATTTTTATAGGTATTAATGCATCAGGGTAGCACCTTGAATGAACATTCTGAATGAGAAAACTGAGGAAGAAAGCTTCAAAATAGAGTATGTACTAGGGACATTAGTCTAAGCTATTTATTTTTTAATTTTATTTGATTATGTTATGTTAATCACCATACATCATTAGTTTTTGATGTAGTGATCCACGATTGTTTTCGTATAAAAAACATTACCTAGTCAGTCCATTTGGGTTAGTGATTTGGGAGAAATTATATTTGTGAGTGCAAAGAAATAAAACAGATGATTTTTAGCCAGCTGTTTGTTTACATGGTAAGATTGCCTGAGAGTTTTGGTACTAGGGAAAGAAATGGGAAAAAGAGAAAACGACTGAGAATTTTCAGTTTTCTAACAATCCTTCACTAGTCAGCACAACTTGGGACTAGATGGTTCATCTCTGATTTTGATCAAAGTTAGATATTTACTGACCTAATCAAAAGCCTTAGTTTGTCTATTCATTCATTTATGCATTTCACACATATTTATTGAAGGTCTATTTTCTACTTACATATTCAAAAGGTAAACACATGATGTGATCCATATGGCCATTTTATTTTAAAACATAAATAAAAATAGTATTGAGTGTTCAGCATGTGCCAAACATTTTCCTACAGAATCTCACTTAAACCTTAGAAGGAACCTTAAACAGAATTTTCTTTATTTTAGTCCTTTTTAATTGATAAGAGAACTGATAGACAAAGACATTTTGTAACTTGTGCAAGGTCAGAAAATTAGTGTTTTAAAAGCACATGTGATGAGCACTGGGTGTAATGAATCATTGAACACTGCATCAATAACTAATTATGTACTATACAGTGGCTAACTGAACATAATAAATATAAATAAATAAAAATAGTAGAAATGAAATCCAAGAGTTTAAATCCAGAACATGTTCTCTTCACTACTCTAAGATATAACCTTTCCTAGGTACAGCTAGGAAGTAGACAGTGTCTCTTCAGCTATAGCAGGGGGGCTGTTGTCATGAACTCTTTTTGGAATCCAATGAAATAAAACTTTTATAACCTAGAAAAGAAACATGGTGATGCACATATACATGTATTTGAAATATATTTCAGTGTTTCCATGACACTGAATGTTTTGGAATAGCATTCAAGGAGCTTCCATGGGATGAGAGGAAAGGAGGCTCTTAGGTCCAAGGATAAGGTCACTTGAGGGAGAAAGCCATCCTCGAGTTCATTTCACCTTCCGTGTTCTTACACATTAGGAAACTGAGGGACCACAAGTTTCCCATCTCTTCCGAGGAAAACTCTGAGAGGAAACCTTCTCCTTCAATCACACTGCCATCCTTCCTACATCTCATTAAATGGAGAACTCTGTTCCTAATAGATAGAACCCATTAAATGGGTCCAGGTCAATGAACTGTCAATGGGAAATATTAATGAATTATTTTGGAAGGAAAATGAAAAGACATGGAAAAAAAATACTCCAGTTTCTTTAAGGGCCAAGGAAATAGAAGGGGTTTAAGGATGCTTTCTGAGTTTATTAGGTTCTTTGAAAGAAGGAGCTAAGATACTAAAATTATTTTGACATTAATGTATTCCTATTTGTTTTTAGACATTGTGAAAAAATGAAGTTGAAATCTATGTCAATATAAATATAATCTAGCTTCTCTAGTTGAATTAAAAATAACACAGGACTCAATGGATTCCTACTTTTCTCACTTTGGTCTCGGGGAGAAAAAAATCTATTCCTTAAACTTTGTACAACCCTGAAAATAATCAATGGATCTGTTGTTCAAAAAAGAACTTAAAGAGAATCTCTCTTTTTTTCTACATTAAATAATCTGTTTAAGTCTATTATTTATTGTGACATTTAGGAACTTTTGAGGACCTTGAAAGGAAATTCTAATGTTAACACACAGAAAAATCAATTTGATGAATGCAGGATTTGGATTCATTTTATTTTGGGGTGAAAATACATGTGAAATATGAGCTTGTGAGTTTTATTAATCTTTTTATCCTTGGGGCCCAAATGCTGACATTTCTCCATTAGGCACTTTAAAAGTTATAGTGATGGACAATCTATCAGCAAGCCTCAGGCCATGGACCTTTCTAGCAGCCTACTGGTCTAGTGATCAATAGGATATAACCTAGTGAAAGCTCCTGCTGATATTGTCATCACATTGTAACTTGCAAAGAATACAAATCTAGCCAGTCTGATATGCTGTGATATTTATTTATCCCCAGGTTTGCTTTTCTTGGAAGATTCCTTTCCCCCCCACTTCCCAATAAAATATCTTATAAAGCTTACACAACATAACATAGCAAAGTAATTATGATACTGGTGTTTGGAATCATTAAAAACAAAACAAAACACAAAGCCCCAGCTGTGTGAACATGAGCACATTACTTTGATACCTGTTTGAATCTCTGTTTCTCTCTTTCTCTAAATCTAAGAGTAAGGCTTACTAGCCTAAAGTTACTGCAAGCATTAAATGTGCTAAAGCATATAAAACACTTAGTAAAAGTGGCACCTACATGGTGTTAAGTAAATGTTATCTATCATCTTACTATAGTTCTTATTTATAAATTTAAAAGATACTTAAATGCCCCCAGCAGGACCCCTTCAGATGAAATAGATTAAAATAATGCGTGAGATAGAGTGCTTGACTCCAAGTGAAAAATTTAAGGTTTTTGCCTCAGCACTATGATGGATTAGTGGACCACCGGCTTCCAAACTAGAAAGTGAAGGAGATAGGCTAGATCTATTCATTGAAGACATACAAGGTCCCAAGCCCCAAGAAGCTGCCATTCTAGTGGGAGAGACAGGGAAACTGTATTTAAAAAGTAAACGAAAAAGATAATTTTATAATAGAAAGTGATAGCTACTATAAATGTACATAAACTATGAAAATGGGGTAGAGTAACTAAGGGCAGGGAGATTTACATTAGATGTGGGGGTTAGGGAATGCATTTGCGAAAGTGTATTTGAACCAATGCCTTCATGATGAAAAGGGTCTAGCTGTGGAAGGATCTGAGGAAAGAGAATGTCAGGCAGAAGCAACAGTGAGTGTAGGGTCCCTGAATCAGGGATGAGCTCGCAACACTCAAGAAACATAAAGATCAGTGTGACTGGAATATAGTAAGGGCAAGGGAGATGGTAGAGGATCAAGTTGGAGACATGACCAAGATCTTTCAATGGTTGAATTCTTTAACTGATTTAATTTTGAAATTCATAAGAATGGAGAGTAAATATGATTTTTTTTCCATTGCTTAGGAGGGAATGAGATGGCATATTCACTTATTGATAGGAATCCTAGTCTTACACAATCCATCCATTCATCCATCCATTCATTCATTTATGGTTTGTTTGTTTGTTTTTAAAGAGAGCAGGGGAGGAGGAGGGAGAGGGAAAGAGATAATCTCAAGCAGGCTCCGTGCCCAGTGCAGAGCCTGACATGGGGCTCCATTTCATGACCCTGAGATCATGATCTGAGCTGAAATCAAGAGTCTGACACTTTAAACTGCACCACCCGGGTGTCCCCTACACAAAGTATTTTTAATTCCTTTATGTGCCATAAAGAACAGAGATGGAAAAGAGTGCACCATTTTAGATTTTTTTTTTGTATTATACTACATTATAATTATTAAATGATGCACTTATTTCCATTATCATAAACACTAAGAAAGGGACCATGTCCCAGAATTGTTAGAACCGAAGAGAGGGATAGAACTAGAGTGATCATGCATTTTCTATAGAATGAAAATATATTCCTTTCAAATAAACATAAAAACACTTCATGAGTTTAAGTCTTGTTTCTGCTATTTGGAATGTTGCTTCTTTTACACTAAGAGATTAATCTAGTGATGCCCATAGATACAGCAATAACTTGTTGATGAGGTATTGATTTCTCAAAATAAAACCATACTAGTATCATATTTTCAATCTAAATTAATGCTTCATTAAGCTAATTAATAGCATAACAATAGCTTGAACTCTTAGTGGTTGTAATTAATCATAATCACATAGTATTCCTGTACCAATCCATAGGTATAATGTGATCTTTTATAAACCAGAAAAATTTTACATATAAATAAAGTAAGCTAGATGACATTTTATTTTATGGGGTTTTCATGCTGCAATGTAATTAGATACATAGTACAATATAAAGATGCCGGACTGCATTTTGGACAGAAGAATTTTGAATGCCACCAGCCCCCTGCCACATTTTTTTCTTTCTCTCTAACACTTAATCTCTACTACGTGGTCCTTAAGTCATTTCCTCTCTCTGGATACATAGATTATTAATTCCAGAAATAAGAGAGTTGGACTAAATGATATCTGAGATCTCATATCTATCTCTAAAAATGTTTTAGAAAGATGGCATTCCTTAGGAAGAAAGTGACCCCAGACATACCCACTATTTCTTTTTTTTTTTTAAGATTTTATTTATTTATTTGACAGAGACACAGCGAGAGGAGGAACACAAGCAGGGGGAGCGGGAGAGGGAGAAGCAGGCTCCCCTCTGAGCAGAGAGCCTGATGAGGGGCTCGATTCCAGGACCCAGGGATCATGACCCTAGCCGAAGGCAGAAGCTTAATGACTGAGCCATCCAGGCATCCCTACCCACTATTTCTTTTAACACCTATATGCCAATAGCCCCAAAGGTATATCTCTAATTCTCTCCTCACCTTCAGCCTTTGTATCTAATGATTAACCGGATATTTCACCTCAGATATGTTGCAGGTGCCTGAACTTCAACTTGACTAAAATGGAACTTTTAATCTTTCTCATAAGTACTCCTTTTGAGCTTCTCATTTCAGTAAAGGGTACCAACATTCACTCAGCCGTTCAAGTCAAATATCCAGTCTTCTTGCCCCATAGCTAATTATTCAGTCTTAGATTATATCTCCCAAATGTCTCACTAAACCACCCATAATTCTCCATCTCACTGTTCTACCATTAGGCTACAACATCATCTTCTCTTATCAGGGCATGTAAGAGCCAACTAACTGCTTTAACCTCCCTCCATTACTACTCTCTGACATTCCTTTCTCATCACTGTCTCCAGAGCACCCCATTTAAAAAGCAAAACCAGTTATATTACTTTTCAGTTTAAGCTCATTCTCTGGCTTCTTACAATTCTAATGAAACGGATATTATACATAACCTTTATGGCACCCAGAACCTGGTCACTGCCTACTGATTAAGCTTTATGTTTTGCCACTTTCTTCTTAACTACTGAGATCCACCCACGCTCAGCCTTACCTGACACTGTGCATATTGTGACTATTCTTTTAGGGAAGATAGCCTTTCCAACAAGCTTGTTGTTGGAACAGGCTTATTATAACTTAGCTTTAAAATTAGATAAATCATGGGCGTCAGGGTGGCTTCAGTCCACATCGGGCTCCCTGCTCAACAGGGAGTCTGCTTCTCCCTCTGCCCTTCACCCCGCTTGTGCTCGCTCACTCTCTCTCTCTCTCAAATACATATATATATTTAAAAATAAATTAAAAAATAAAATAAAATTAGATAAATCATATCCCATACTAAACCTTTCAGTGGCTTCCCATTGCAGTTAGAATAAGTATACACTACTTTATTTTATAGGATAAAACCCAGTCTCCTCTAAGGGTCTACATGATCTGTTTCCAGCTTAGTTCTATGTCTGGTTTCATAAAACACTCTCCTTTAGCTACAGTTACATGTCATATTGAGCATACTAGGACACTTTTGGGAAAATGAAAGGAGATGCCAAAATGTTAAAAAAAATTACATGATAAATTATTCACTTAGTGACCAAAAAAATGGTTTCATTATAATTTTTTAATTTTTATTTATTTTTTTTTTTTTTAAAGATTTTATTTATTTATTTGACAGAGAGATAGAAGAGCACAAGCAGAGGGAGTGGCAGAGGGAGAGGGAGAAGCAGGCTCTGCACCGAGCAGGGAACCTGATGCGGGACTCGATCCCAGGACCCTGAGATCATGACCTGAGCCGAAGGCAGACGCTTAACCATCTGAGCCACCCAGGCGCCCCAATTTTTTAATTTTTAAATACTTTGATTAAAAAAATTCAAAAATAAAAATTTTGACAGATGAGACATCAGACAAGAATGGTCATTTTACTATTTCATTGTCTTCTAGTCACACAGCCTTTCATTGATGCATCCAACTAATTAGTGCCTAATTACCATCAGGCCCTCTTTTAAGCACTTGAAATACATAAATAAAAAAGCTAGTTACTGAAATTCCCTGCCTTCATGGATTTTAAAGTGGAGAAGAGAATTAGTAAACAAATACAAGCTGGTGATGACAAGTGCTCTGCAAGGGTTAGAGCAAGTTAGAATAGCATTGTCCAGCAGAAAGTTCTGTAATGATCAAAATGTTCTCTGTGCCATCCAATAAAGTGGTCACATGTAGGTATTGAGCATTTGCAATTGGCTAGTTTTATTGAATATTTAGTTTTTTAGTTCTATTTAACTTTAATTGATTTAAATTTAAATAGATAGGCATGACTGGTGGCTGCTCCTATTGAGCAGCTCAGGGTTTGGACAATTCTTTGTAGTGTGGGTCATATTTTAGATACACTTGGCCATAGAAGGTCTCTTTGAGGAAGTGACGTTTCAAAGCATGGAACGAATGAGGTGAAAGAATTACCCCTATAGGGATCTAGTCGGAGGCTGGGTGGGACAAAATCCAGAAAAAAAGAATAGCACGTTCTTGAGGAAGAAAGAGTTGTTATGTTTTAGGGAGTACAGGTCAACACAGCTGGAATATAGAGAGCAAGAGAAGAATGTTCCTTGAATGTACTGATCCCATTCTGGCATCAGGGTTGTCAAAGTTCTTACCGTTGCAGAAATACTCTTTTCCAAGATCTTGATTCTATTGGCTCCCATGCATCCTTCTCATCTCAGTTGAAATTGAAATAACCATTCCACCACTAGTCAGGGTCTAATGGTTTAATAGTACTTATCACTATCTGAAATTACTTTATCTATTACTTTCTCACTTGTTTACAATTTAGTTGGAGAGAAAAGTAGTAAGCTTTTTGAGGGAAGCTTCTCTGTCTTGTTTAGTATCATCCCTTAGTTTTTAAGGATAGTTTCAGGCATATAATAGGTACTGAAACAATATTAACTAATGAGTAAAATTCACCTCTTATACCTCACATCCTAGGGGAAGAATTCCCTAATTTCCTGGATTAAAAACAAAACAAAACAAAACAAAAAAAACAAACAAAAAAATAGCAGTGTGTTCCTAAATTATAATGTCAGTATTTATATAGCCTTTGATATATATGTACCACAATTACAATTTTAGTAGCTTTATTGAGATATGACTTGTGTACAAAGAACTACACATATTTAATGTATACAATTTGTTAAGCTTAAGTAAATGCAAACATCTGTGTAAATATTACCACAGTAAAGGTAGTAGACATACCCGGTACTTTCCATAGTTTCTTTTGTGTCCCTTTGTGGTGGTTGTTGGTGGTTTTTTTCATATCTGTTGCTGTTTGATGTTGTTTTGTAAGGAAACCTGACATGAGATCTACCCTCTTAACAAATTTCAAGTGAACAACACTATGTGGTTCACTGTGGGCACTATGATAAATACTAGATCTCTGAGACTTGGTTATCTAGCGTAACTGCTGCTTTGTACCCATTGAATAACTCCCCATCTCCCCTACCTCCCAGCCCCTGGCAACCACTACTGTATTCTCTGCTTCTATGTTTAACTGTTTTAAAAACCTCATAGAAGTGGAATCATGCAGTATTTGTCCTTCTGTGACTGCCATAGTGTCTGTTAGGCTCATCCGTGTTCTCACAAGTTATAGGATTTTCTTTGCTTTTAAAGCTGGATAATCTACTGAATGAATGCACCACATTTTCTTTATCCATTCTTCTATTAATGGGCGCTTGGGTTGTTTCCATGTCTTGGCTATTGTAAATAGTACTGCGATGAATACGGGAGGGCACATACCTCTTTGAGATACCGATTTCAGTCCTTTGGATGTATACCCAGAAGATGGATTGCAAGGTCATATGGTAGGTCAATTTTAGTTTTTTTTGTTTGTTTTTGTTTTTTAATTTTTAAAGCAATCTCTACATCCACCATAGGGCTTGAACTCACAACCCCAAGATCAAGAGTCACATGCTCCACTGACTGAGCTGGCCAGGTGCTCCCAATTTCAGGGTTTTTTAATGATTTTATTTATTTGAAAGAGAGAAACAGGGCATGAGAGTGGGGAAGGGCAGAGGGAGAGGGAGAAGCAGACTTCCCACTGAGCAGGGAGCCCGATGCAGAGCTTGATCCTAGGACCCTGAGATCACGAACTGAGCTGAAGGCAGATGCTTAACTGATTGAGCCACCCAGTCATCCCCCAATTTCAGTTTTTAAAGGAACTTCCATACTGTTTGCCATAGTGGCAGAATTATCTTGCATTTCCATCAGCAGTGTACAAAGGTTCCAATTTCTCTACAATCTTGCCAACCCATGATATTTTTTGCTTTTTATTAATAGCCATCCTAACTGGTAGGAGATAATAGCCCATTGTGGTTTTGATTTAGATATAGAGGTGCTAGAATAAGGAGAAAAATATTCTATCTATTTAGAATTAAAAATAAAAATAGTAGGAAATATCAAGATTAAGGAAAAGATGCTGGTTAATAGAGGACAATGTAGCAAATCTATGGAAAGAGATAGAACAGCTCTAACCTCCTTTGCTTCCTATCAGCTTTCTACTTTCAGTAATGTTTTACTGGACAGTGATTCTGTATGGTAGTCTTTGTATGAAGTCTTACTCCTCATATAAAGGAACATGCCTCTTTTTATGGAGCATCTGAGTAAGACTCTGTTGTTGGCGGTGACTCAGGCCTTGGCCAAATGAAAGATTTGGTTTGCTCAGATGATGCTGGATGATAGAAAAATAAACAGAACTTGAATTCATGAATGTGCTAACTAATTTCCTGCTTTGGAAGTTTTTGTTAGGTGACATGTTTATTTTCTCTTTAATATTTGTAGAGGCCATTTAAGGATATCTTTGCTATTTAGATCTCATACCACCAGAGGACCTGGCTTCAGAAATATTATTAGCCTTTGTGAGTTTGCAGCCTGTACACCTGAGTGGGATTAATCCAACTTCCCCCAGCTTGGTACCATGGTCGCCATCTCTCAGAAAGTAGGCGCTGCCCCAGCCTTCTGCTCCAGCTCTCTTCACTTTGAGTTCTGAGTATTTCTCACTGAGTTTTAGCTCCTGACTTTCTAAGAGCTGTTTTTCTGCTAATAGCAATCCAGTCCTCCTGTAGCCATGCTAATGAACCAAACTAATATTTTCCTTTGCATTCCTTGGAAATCTAGAGGAAGCCTTCCTTTTAGCCATCTGAAGCACCTTGCAAAATAAGATTATTTTTTTTTCTTTTGTAGTTCTTTTAGCTTAGGCAGAAATAATCTCTCAGTATCGGGTAGGGAAAACTGGGCAGGAAAGAAAGAAAGGGAATCACTTAGCCTCAAGTAGAACCAGCATCAGAAACTTAGTTCCAATCTGGGAGTCTTAAACTATGTTCCAAAATATATACTTCATCTGTATAGTGGTTAAATGCTGACTCTCTGAAGTCAGTGGCCTCAAGTGCAACCCACTTACTAGTTGTGCTGACTTGAGAAAAATGGTGAGGCCCCTTCACCCTCACTCTCTTCATTTGTGGAAAGAGGATAATGAATGTAACTGTTTCAGTTTTGTGATGATTAAATGAGATAATATACATATATTATTTGGCATAGTGCCTAGTACACATTAAGTGTTGAAAAATATTTCCTATTATTGTGATAGCAGTGCATAGCATGATAAATGGCTTATTAAAGTTAAGTCAAGTCAAATTAGTGATGTTCAGTTAAGTGCCTATTCCTAGTGCTTTGCTTTAAGTCCCAGGAAAATACAAAAGAAAGAGAATACAGCCTTCAATTTCATGATGCTTGCTTGTGAAGCAATTGGGTGGAAAATGTTACCTGTAAAAAAAGTTATTCATTTAATAAATAATCATTGAGTTTCTACTAAGCCTCTGTGATAAAACAAAGATTCCTACTCTAGTAGAGTTTACAGTCCAGCGTGGGAGACTGGTAATGCAGTAGGTTTAATAAAGAAGTTATTCGTATAGTATGAGGGAATTAGATTTTAGAAAGAGTAGATTGGATGAGTGCACTTGAAATAGGAAAGTTAGGTAGGGCTCCATGAGAACATAGGATTTTCCAAAGACTTGAATGCAGTGAAGTAGTTAGTGAGTCCTTTTTAAAAGCTGAGGTCCGCTATGTGTTAGAATATCCAATCTGCATATTGTGGACCCTGAAATAAGTAAGGATTCAAAGGAGAATAGAGATAAAGAGAGCCAATAGCAGGGTAGAGTTTTTAGCTCATTCAAACATTCATTAAACACCTATTTATAGAGTGATTGGTGAGTACCAGTTAATAGAGAAGGTTTTAAGGAGAGGGAAGTATCCAGAACGAAAGTAGATAATGTGGCTCATGGACCTCTATGCCTTTTTGCCTTTTCCACCTCTGTAACTAAAATTATTAACAGATTATATCAAACGTAGAAGCAGCCTCAGAATCCCTCTCGGTGTATCACTTCAAGAAACCTAAATCAGCATATCATAGTTGACTTGTGAGATGAGGTTTATTTTCAATCTCTATGCTGTAGTACTGCCAGGCTTTATTCACATTTAGTACAGATCTGTTATCAAGAGTCTTCTGACATTCTGGTCCACATATAAGTATTTTATCTTTCTTCTTACTCTTTTTTTTTTAAATTTTAATTCCAGTATAGTTAACATACGGTGTTAGTGTTAGGTTAGTTTCAGGTGTACAATACAGGGATTTAGCAATTCCATACATCACCCCAGTGCTCATCAGGACAAGTGCGCTCTTTAATCCCCATCACCTATTTTTACCCATCCCGCACACCCACCTCTCTTCTGGTAACAGTTCTTAGTAGTTAAGAGTCTGTTTCTTGGGTTATTTATTCTTGTTGTATTTACAAAATCCTCTGCAACAGTCACTTGCCATAGCAGCTTTAGACAGATATTTTTGTTCATTGAAAATTAGAGCCTTGTGCATAAAGGTAGTGAGTAACTGCCGACATGATGTGATGAAGAATACCCATATTATATGATCTGTACCATGGATATTTTATGATAGCCAACAATTCCAGAATTATAGTTCTCTTTATTTGTGTTAATGTTTTAACATGGCTCAGTGCTATATGGTTTGATATTCTCTCCATCAGTGCATCTGACCCTAGTGATATTGTGTTCTCTCTTCATATGCTCCCAACCTAGAGGTTCCTTCTGGCTCCTAAAGCAGGGATGTTGGAATCCTGGTACCTTATAAGATGATTTTTTTTCTTCTCTGCCATGACTTCTTTCATCCCCATTCTATCGAGTTAAAAGACAAGCAGTTCAACTCCAGTACTCCTAAGTGGCATGTCAAATTGTATGTGTTCCAACACTGTGTAAATAATTGCTTAGGACAGAAAATGCAGCCCTGTGTTATTGATTAAGGAGCTTTGGCTTTTTTTTTTTTTAAATTTTGTTTATTTATTTGATAGAGAGAGGCACAGTGAGAGAGGGAACACAAGCAGGGGGAGTGGGAGAGGGAGAAGCAGGCCTCCCGCCGAGCAGGGAGCCCGATGCGGGGCTTGATCCCAGGACCCTGAGATCATGACCTGAGCCGAAGGCAGACGCTTAACGACTGAGCCACCCAGGTGCCCCAAGGAGCTTTGGCTTTTTAAGTATGATATAAAAAATCAAAAGTGAATCAAAGTCCATTGCTTTGGAAGGAAAAAAAAAAAGTGAGTTACCTCATCATTACAGAACATTTTAAAAGAATTGAAAAGCTTCTTTTTTTAGGCTGAGATAAGGTATTTGGTTCAAGAGAAAAAAAAAGTGTTAACCACCCAAAACAAATTTCATTAAATGAAGACCACATTTATGGGGGAACTGAGTCTATACTGAAGCTATTGCCCCATTTCCTGCCAAGTTGGTCAGCAGTGCCTAAAAGCAGGTGCTTATGGCCTATCTTTCCAGACTCCCACATGGCCTCTTTATATGGTCACAGACTCAGGAATCACACTTTGTAAGGGATGGGCATGGTGGGAAGAAGTGTATTAAAAAACAGTTTGGAAAAGGCTGGGCAATCCCAAGTGAATCAAGCTTCTATGGCAAGGCCACTGAAGACCTAAATAGTCTTTGAGGTAGTTGTGATATGCATAACTAGAAGCACTAATTCAACTAAAATAACGCACACATATGCATGCAGGTTGAGAAAGAGGAAGGGAGAAGGAAGGACTCTACAGGCAGAATGTAAAACAGAGGAGTAGTGATTACATTTAAGAAAAATCTGAAAAACAGTAAATCTGTCATTGGCAAAGCAGAATAATTAGTTTTAAGAAGACTAGCTTAGATGGGTATCAAAATGTGAGTATGTATATATAAGCGGGTATGTGGTTTCCCAGATAGGCTTCCAACCTACCACTGCTATTTAGATGGATGTTTGGTTTATGTCCACAGGCTCTGGAGGAAAGGCCTCCAGTTGCATAGAGAACTCACAATGTTGGAAATAACAAAAACTTGGGACTTGGTTTTGCTTCTGCTGTCATCAGATTGTGTTATCTTGGGCCCATGGTGTTTTTTACTCTGAGCTTCTGTTTCGTTATTAGTAAACTGAGAGCTTATAGTTTTTACTACCCTTAACTCTAATTCCAGGCTCTAATTAAAAAATATGTGCATACATATACATATTTATATTTTCAGGCAATTAGGAAGAACTTTGTATCCTGGCAAAAAGTCTGTGTAGCATTTTCTTTTCCTTTTTTTTTTTTTTTTTTTTAAAGATTTTATTTATTTATTTGACAGAGACACTGCAAGAGAGGGAATACAAGCAAGGGGAGTGGGAGAGGGAGAAGCAGGCCTCCCGAGGAGCAGGGAGCCCGATGCGGGGCTCGATCCCAGGACCCTGGGATCATGACCTGAGCCGAAGGCAGACGCTCAACGACTGAGCCACCCAGGCGCCCCAGCATTTTCTAATGTAATTGTTACAATAGCTATTTGGGTGAGGCACTACTATCATTTTCATTTTACAGGTTAGGAACCAAACTTGGGTAGGCTGTGTTATCTTGCCTGTGCTTCATCTGTTCCCAGGGAGTGCAGAGGGATCTTAAACTCAGGCTCCTAACATAGAAACAGCGCTCTCAACTACTGCATGCTTCTGCCCCCTGTACTAGCTTATGCTGCTATCAAGATGATATTTTTATATGGCCCAAGCCTCTAAAATAGTTTCTGCAGCACACTGAGGTATATAATTTGGTGTAGACTGGGCCTGTGTAGCTGTGGTGGGACATGCATACATACTCAGTATTGCCCGTGTAAATCTTTTACTTGAGAAGAGTCAGGAAGTAATGGTCTTGCTATTATGTGGTGGTAGAACTGGGGTAGGGAATGCCTTTAATGATCAGAGAAGATTGATTGCCAGTTATTTAGCCCCATCACAAGCAATCAACTTCGTCTACATGTACTGTCTCTGCCTCTCAATAAATGTATTGAGACAATCTCTCCATGAGGAAATCTCTTTATGTATATGAACCCAACAATTTTTCTGAAATTGCATTAGCAACAGAACATTATGGACAAAGCCTTGTAGGGGGATCTGTGTATTTTGAAGACAGGCTCTTCCCACATTACTAATGAATAGTCATCCTCAAAAACTTTCATGTCACTTAAATCCTGTCGTCATCACTACCCCCGCTGCCATCCTTACCCTCACATTTGGCTCTTTGCACATTCTGTTTTGTATACCAGTTCTGATTTAGAATTGCTATTAACTTAAATTCAACTAACAGCTATTCAGTATCAATTAAGTGCAACTTAATATGAAACATTAAAAAAATAAGGAAAAGATACATCTCATAGAGGTGTGGTATTGGCAATTGAAACCCATCTCTTACTGGTTAGGTTAAGAAAGGGAATAACTGGCTTATGCACTTAGAGGATCCAGAAGAAGATTTGCCTTTAGACTCTGCTGAATCTAGGAGTCCAAAAACTGTGGTCTTCCTGTGTTTTTCTGTCACCTAGCTCTTCTTCTCTCTGTGGGTATTAGCTTTATTGAGCTTCATTCTCTGGCAGTATCTTCATACGTTGTGGGAAAGAGCCTATATACTGTTACAGCTCATGAACCAAAAGACAAACTTCCCTCCAGTGCTCTCTTGTACCTCAACTCACCCTTGAACTCATCTCTTTGTCGGGAGTAATTGGATTGATTAACTACCAAGACCATGGGTTTCTTTTTGTAGATGGAAAGTAATCCGACATCTGTGATTAAGAGCATTATTGAGTTTGATACAGGGAACTTTAGTTCTCCAAATAATAATGGGTTGTCCAAACAGCATATGCCCACTATCATATGCTGTTGTTTATGAAAAATTCACATATCCCACCAAAATGTGTGAAGCTCCTGGGAATAGTGATGAGGATAAGTAAATTGAGGTAAAGAATTGAGCATAAACTAAAGCACAAAGCAAAGAGAATAGGCTTATTGACAGAAAACTAGGGTAATGATGTAAACTAGAAAGATGAAACAAAGCTATTCACAGTTCACCTCTTGAGTCAACTGGATGGAGACTATTAATGATTCTGGCAGAGGTATTATCAAATAATTTGGATCAATCAAATAGTAGAACTTTATACTTTCTCTCCTTAGGGTCAACTAACTCTCACTTTAGTTCTCTTTCCCCTGTGTGTCAATTATTTTTTTCCAAACATGTGAATACTTGCATGGAAATATCTCTTAAAAAACTAGTTTGAGGGGCACCTGGGTGGCTCAGTAGGTTAAGCATCTGAGTTTCAGCTCAGGCCATGATGTCAGGGTCCTGTGATCTGGTGTCTCAGGCTCGCAGCTCAGTGGGGAGTCTGCTTCTTGCTCTCGCTCTGCACCCTACCCCGCGCCTGCCGCCTGTGCGCTCTTGTGCGCACTCTGTCTCTCTCTCAAATAAATAAAATAAAAATCTTAAAAAAAAAAACAAAAAACTAGTTTGATTTCTTGTTTAAACCATAAGGGAGCACAAAACCTAAATAGTTATGTATTAGAATCACACTTACGATTGCAATATTATTACAGCTTGGCTGTTTTATTAGTAGCCAACAAATTACTACAGAACTAATTGCCTCCTGGATGATGAGGATGGTTGTTGTGGTTTGAGGGGATGAAGATCTGGGCGGTTGTGAGATGTGGAAAACTAAATGAGTGAAAGTAGTTCTGAGTTCGGTCAGTCTCATTTAAAAATCAGCTTTAAAAGCACTATTACTGAAACAAGTTGCCATTGTTAATGCTATTATGTCCTTCTCAGAAATGCTGTTGCTCCTAATTTGAAGCAAGTGCTTCCTTTAGGGCTAATTAAGCAGATGAATGACATTTCTGGGGACCACATAGTTAACTTGTTCTGTCTAGAGCAAAGTCAGAGCTGCTAGATATGATGACTTAGAATTTGCACTTCCAGAAATAACTCCTGTCTTTATTCTAGGAAGACACAGATTGGTTGAGAGAAGAAAACTACTTCATTAATGTTTTTATTTTGTTTTAGCACCTTCTCTTCACATAAATATATATGGCAAGCAAGAGAGATTTATAGAGACAATTCATTTTTTTTTTTTCTGACAGTACTTAGCTTCTCAAAATATTTACCCTATTCTTAGCTATAGAGTTGATAAGATTGACCCCACTCTAAGCTTCAGGGATGGGTCTCCATTGGCTTTAAGCAATGCAAGTGTCCCAGGACCATTAAGATTAGATCAGGGATGGGCTCACATGACCTAATCACTGCCAAAGAACTAGTGAGACAGTGAAGCTTCGAGGTAAATGAAAGCTTACTTCCTTACAAGAAACTACAACAGCTTTTCACTGTTTACCATGCACAATGCCAGAGAGGCATCTTTTCACCATAACATGAGATTGTGTCTATGAATGAAAGAGAAGAAGCATAGCCACTAAATGCAAAGTCAGGTGAAAAAGAAAAACCTGGTTCTGGTCAGTGAGCCCTAAATCCTTTTCTCCTGAAGAGGGACTACTCCTGAACTAGCCAAATTCATGAGCCAGAAAATTCCCTTTCTTGGTGGAGAAAGTTTAGATGGACTTAAAGCAATAAGAAGATCCTCATGTAGTTAATCCACAAAAGTCTGAAGAAGAAACTGAAAAATTACCCATAATTCACTCATTCAAATATATTAATTATTCCAATATTGATGGGATGTTAGGTTGTTTGGGATTTTTCCAGATGGATTAGAGAAAAAGTTAGGTAATTATTTCTGTACTCTTGAAATAAAGGAGGATTTTAAAGTATTTCATCAAAGCTAGGAACTGTAATGAAAAAGATCAATCTCATCTCATGAAAGTTTAAACATTTTATATAGAAAAATAGTAACAAAGTTAAAAATATTACAGACTAGAAAAATTACATGGAAAAGTATGTTGGATAAATAATGCCTGTAATATATAAACAGCTTTTACAAATTAGTAATTAGAAGTTGAATACCCCAGTAAAAATGGGCATAGAAAATGAATAGGCAATTTACATAAGAAGAAACACACACACATACACGCAAGCACACACCACATAATCGGCTCTGTTTCAGTCTGGCTTTGGGGCTTCGAGAAGTTGACTGTATTTCTTCACTTTGTAGTCTTCCCATTGGTTAAAATGGGAATAATGACACCAGCTTGATAGCATTTTTATAAACTCAAAGTGAAGAGGGATCAAGTAAAATATTTCATGAATATAAGGGATCAGATTGAAGAAATGGCCTCCAAATTTACTCAGATGGTTGTCTTATTTAATTTTGCTTGTGAAGGAAGAACAACAAAAAATACCTGTGATTCAGAAAGTTCAGTTGCCACTTTTGATTGCTAAACTATTGATCACGCCCATTTGGGTCATTCCATTTGGGTCAATGGATTTGACAATCAAAACAATGGAACTACAACTAAAACAGTAAGTTCAGTGTCAAAATTATGGATAGATCATTATAAAGAACACATGACTAAGGCTAGGGAGGAAGATGATTACAATTATCAAGGGCTTATTCTATAGAAGATAGTCTCTTAAGTACTTTGCTATCATTATCTTATTTAATCTTCACAATGCCCCTATAAGAGTCTTAAAATACCTACTTTTTGGAAACTGGGATTCCCAGAGATTAAGCAACTTGCTCAGCTAATAAAGAATGAAGCCAAAATTGAGTTGAGGCCAAATTCACAGGCTCCTGCTGTTCATTCTTTTAACCCTTATATTATAGTCAGGGAGCCATTTTTCTTTTTTTTTTTTTTAAGAAATACTAGAATAATGTGAGAATCATATACACAACATTTACATTTTCTCTACATATATGCCAGTGTCCCAATTACAATTCAAGAGCAGATGTTGAACAAATAATTGACTACCAATGAGTGCCAAGCACTATATTTGATATTAGGGAATTTTTTAAAATGAGGTTAGGCAGAATTTCTGGCCACAAGAACACATTATTTCATTTCATTTCTTTTCTTTTTCTTTTCTTTTCTCTTTTCTTTTGTCTTTTGTTTTCTTTCCCCCCCCCTTTCTTTCTTACCTTTTGTCCTCAGCTCGTAGCACATGTTGCTTTCCTGTTTGGAAGTCACTGGCTGCATCAATATTTGCAGTTGCATTATTAGCCTTTCTAAAAGTTGGGGCTTTGAAATTTAACACTCTAAGGTTCAGATCCATATTTCACTACTTGTTAACTGAATAACTTTGTGCAAGTTATCTCATCATCAAATTGGGACAATAAAAACTATTCAATAGTGATTTGAGAATTGATGTACTTTACATAAAACACTTAGCAAAGTACCTAGAACTTAGTGAGCACTCACTAAATGATCAATTTTATAGCTGTTATTATGGCTGATTTCTGTATTGAAGTCTGAATGGGCTGCATTTAGATGGAAAACTTTAGTCTACTTAATTTTTATGAAAAGTAGCAGTGAGTTGAACCAATTTAGCTCTTTACAGAAAAAGATAATTTTTGGTTTGAGGATACAGAGACTTGAAAGAATTCTGATTTTCAGTGCATTTCCAAAAAGAAGAGCCAACATATTAATTGAGATCTTGTATCACAGAGTTGGAACTTCTCAGGAACTTTTGAGCATCACTGGATTTCTTCCTCTCAGAGCAGAGTCAGAAGCAGTGAACATCGACAATTGAAATATTCCAAGGCTATAGTATTTTTGAAAGGATTTGTCGAGGTCCATTACATTCCAAATTATATACATTTTTATTTTAATACCAAGTCTTCTGACAACCCAACTGGTTCCCAGAGGATTCCATCAAGGATAGCACAGCATCACATTGCATCTCTCCCCAAAATGAAAATGCCATCTGTTATTATATCAACATGACATTGTGTGCATTAGCATATTTCAAATACACAGCAATTTACATAATGCCTAGAAAACCATCTTTCCATGATGCATAAAGCTTTCTATCCATCCCTCTTACTTACTTCTATTATTGGAGGCCGACACAACTCATGCAGAGAAGACATCATGCAAGTTAAATGTGGCTCTACAGCAGGAGTCCTTAGTGTGGGCTTTTTCTTTGCACAGAAGCAGCTAGATGCTTTATTCTGCCTGAAAGGACATTAGAAGACACTTCATTTATTATAATCTGTTTAATTCTCTGCATTTCCTGTTTATTTGTGCTATAAATTTTACTTTATAAATTCTAAAAACTTCTGGCAGGACTTAACAGTATTGAAAAATTATTTTGTTTTATTTTTACTGGTTCTCGATTTTTCCCTTAACTAACTCTTTTGAGAACTTAGGCTTAGACACCTATTCTTTCTGTTCAAGGTTTGTTTCCCTTCCAGACTAAAGCTATTTCCAGATATCTTGTTGAGACTGCTGGGAAACAAACTCTGAGACAGAGTTGGGAATGCATAAATGTGTTGGGGAGGAGGACATGTGAAAGCCAAGGGGAAGAAGGTAGAATTGGGAAGGAAGGCCTGTCAAACTTCAGTGCAATGGGTGCGAGACAAAAATGGCTAGGCTCTTGTACTAGTGCCCTGCCCCGTCACTGGCTTAGGCCACACATGGCTCTCAAGCTGAGGTGGACCCAATGTACTTCCATACAAAAGCCCTCTTCTACCCAAGAGACTAATTCTTCATCTGTAAAATGATAGAACTGGACTAAGGGATTTTCAATGTCTCATTTAGGTCTGTGCCCATGTGTTTCAGAGGAAATGCCTTTTCTCCCTGGAGAGGCTAATAAGAAATAATGACTGGACTGCTTCTGCTAGACTCATTCCCACTCAGTGAGACAGGTGGAATATGGTACCGGCTTCTAGAATGGAAAGAGAGGACCCTTAAATTCAGAGACCTCAGGAAACATTTGACCATTTGATCCACGTAAAGGAGCCTGGAAGTGATAGTAGTTAATAATCACTGAGTGCTTACAAAGTGACCCTAACTATGACAAGTGTTTTACATTTATTACACTTAGAACAAACTTTTGAGAATGCTATCCCTGGCTCCATTTTAAAGATGATGATAATGAGTCTAACCAAGAATAAGCCACATGGCCATTGTTACCAGGCTTTTAGGGGGCTGAGCAAAGTGTACACATGGATTCCCCCTGACTCTATCAATCATCACGCTCTACTTGTCTGGTCATTTTATTGGTTCATTCATTCTAGTCCTAGGTATGAAGAGCCTGTTGCATACCAGGTTTGAGCAGAGAGAGGGTGAATGTTTGGTGGGAGTGTGTCTGTGCTGGAGTTGAGGAAGTTCTCTGTGGCCCCTTCTGCTTTGATCGTTCTGTATTTCTACTGTGGCTCCTTGCTGATGATGACACCATGAAGTGTTTCCCTTCTGACAACCCTAAAACCAGTGTCTCATGAAGAGGAGTCTTGGAGTCCTAAGTTGCCAGTATCTTAATCAAAGCTTTTAACCCCTAATTCATTTTCTGTAGAGAAGCATTGGCAATTACTAGGAAACATGGTGAGAGCATCACTTTATCTTCCATAACATCCTAAAGACTGAGTGTGCAGGGAAGGGTGAAAGAGGGCTCTTGAGGTGGCCGTGGGGTGGAAGGTGGGGAGTATGTAGAGAGAAAATCATAGGTCACATTTATTCCCAATTTTGCATCATTATTTTCAAGTCATCATGTCAAAAAGCACAGAACTTCATTGTGCTCACTTCTGTTTTTGAGCACATGGTGCTTACTGCTGTTTTACTTTTCAGTTTTCCCCACAGAACTAGCCTCATGTATGTCATTGGAGTTATCAGCACCTAATATCTCCTGGACATAATTCCTTTGCATTTATTGAACAAATACTTAACGGGTACTGCTATGTGCCAGGCACTGTTTTAGGCATTAGAAATGCCATGATGAACAAGATAAATTCCTCCCAGCTCATTCTCAAGTGAAAAGACAGATAGTAAATAAGCAGAGAGCCAGGCAAAGATGTATGTATAATGCAGTTTCATACAGTGGCAAGGTATAAAAAACAAAGAAAGCAAGCTATGGTTAGATATTCTCTTTAAATAGTATGTTCAGAAAGTCCTTTTTAGAAATCTAAAAATTACAGAGGAGACTGCTCTGGGGGTAAGAATATTCCAGGTAGTAGCAAAAGTAAAAAAAGGTGCAAAGTAAGGGTGAGCTTAGCTGTTTGAGGACTATGAAGCTAGGGCATGGAATAAAGAAAAAGAAACTTTGGGTGAGAATTCACGGTGGCGAGGTAAGCAGAACTGTTTATAGAAAGCCTTGAGGCTATAGTAAGAAGGTAGAACAGATCCTTGCTCAACAAATATTTATTGAGTATTGACTATGCAGCTGGCACTGTTTTTAGGTGCTGGAAGTACAATTATAAACAAATTAGATGCATGTTCCAGTTCTTGGAGAGCTTACATTGTTAGGATAGAGATAAACAATAAGTCAGATAAATTTTACAGATATATGTATGCACACCCATACACACACATATATTAATGATAAGTGGTAAGGAGAAAAAAAAAATGAAGCAGGAATGAATGATACCAAGTTTGGGACAGAGTGAAGGAGGCTTTGAAAAGATGGAGAGAAACTAAGAGCAGTGAGTAAGCAAGCCATGTAGTTCTTCTTTGGGGGAAAAAAAATGCATATAGGCAGTAGAAATGAAATTCAGGGGTGAGCCAAAAGACTGGTGTTTCTGGATTGGCAGGAACCAGAAGGAGAGTAGTAGAATACATGGTCAGAGAGTAAATGGAAGGCAGGTTGTACAGTCAGATTACATGGACTATATAGACCTACAGGTCATAATAAAGACTGCCTATTATTCTAAGTAAGATGAAAATCCATTGTTGAGCAAAGCACTGCCACAATTTAAAGCACATTTAACAGGTTTCTGGTTTGAAAATAGAGTAAAAGGAAGCAAGAGTAGAAGCAGAGAGAAAAGATGGGAGAGTACTGTTCAATACAAATTAAAGAAAAACCACAAAAGTGAGCCACATATGCAATTTTTAATCTACTAGTATCCCCACATAGAGTCAAAAGTCCTAGGTGAAATTAATGTCAGTGACCTGTTGTATTTAACCTGGTGAGATATTTTATATTTTCTGACATTAAGTCTTTTATTTTTGCAGCATATGTCAGTTTGGACTAGCTGCTTCTTGAGTGCTCAATAACCACATGTGACTCATGGCCACTATGCAGGATCTCATAGGAGATGATTGCAATAATTCAGGTGTTAGAAATTGGCCTGCAGTGAAGGGGATGAGTCAAGATTTGGGTATGTTTTAAAGGTAGAGCCAATAGGATTTGCTAAAAGGATGAATGTGTAAATAGATAAGAGAAGGAATTAATTGAAATAAAGCAACTTTAAAAAAAGAAATTAAATTGTAGGCAAGTTGGGATATTTAATAAATTTCATATATATCTCAGAGCCATCTTACACATAAGCTACATGTTAAAGTCAGTTGTCCTACCCTAGGTTAGGGAGACCTATTAGGAACACTTTTCAGATCGCTAAAGTGTGTGAGCTGAGGAGCCAGTGAATGCCTTTGTGTTAGGAAGAACAAAGTGTGGAGGGCAGCAGAAGACTATGATGAGGTTCTTAGGATGGCTTTCTTCTCTGATTTACAGAAGAACCATCATCATGCACCTTCTAAGGTCTTGGGTTACTAGTCCATATCAGGTAGCCATTCATCCTTTTCTGGGGTTTTCCAAATAAAAATCTTACATAATTGAGCCCTGTATAATTCCAAGGAGGGTTCCTTTTAGTAATGCATCTATCCAAAATGGGTAAATATTTGTAACTAATACAAATTACAGATTCATTGTGTTTTTTTCCATACAAAACATGATATGTGCTAATGTAGCCCAGAATTTGACCCGAATTTTGTTTTAGTTGGCCATTTTAATTGACTTTTTATTTAAAAAATTTTTTTTATTATGTTATGTTAGTTACCATATAGTGCATCATTAGTTTTTGATGTTCTAATTGACTTTTTAATTTGAATGGCCTTAGTTAGAACATGTAATCTCCATCAAGTGTTTCCTGGCTTCCACTATCTCCAATGGTGTATTCCTAGTCAATGGATACATATACTAGGACCGGTTTGCAGACAGTCCTAGTAAAAGTTATGAGATATATCCAGATTGGGCCACTCCAGCCCTGAATTGATAACCATAGCTATTGGATAAACTTAGATAACTGGTTTAAAATTGAAACATAAAATTGTGACAGGGTACCTAAGCACATATTAATTCCCAAGTAAGTCCCAAGTGAAAAACATGACTTATTTGAAAAGACAGAATGGATTCTAAGAGCACAATTTAAAAAATACACACACATATGTATATATATATATATAATAATATATAATATACATAATAATAAATCCCATTTATGGAGTTTTGTTTTGCTCTTTAAATCTATACAACCATGCCATCAAGCAGGTACGATGGTTCACACTGCACAAGGAAGAAACTAAAGAGAAACTGAGCCCTGGAGAAATCAAATAACTTTCCCAAGGCCACATACTTGGTAACAGAAATAGCTGAGGTTCTGACTTGGAAGCCAAGTTCTTCTTACCCACTGCACTGTT
This sequence comes from Halichoerus grypus, assembly GCF_964656455.1. Lineage (NCBI taxonomy): Eukaryota > Metazoa > Chordata > Mammalia > Carnivora > Phocidae > Halichoerus > Halichoerus grypus. The sequence goes on along the minus strand of NC_135713.1, from coordinate 115,358,468 downwards.
ATCACCCTTTATCACATTCATTCATTCATTCATTCATTTGACAAATGACGAATATTATTGAGCACTGTTCAATTATTGAGATGTGCCAGGCATTGTGTAGGTAGTAGTCCACAGACAGACAAAAATAAGTAAGTGAACAAGATGGTTATAGATAGTAATAACTGCCATTAGGAAACCCCCCAGTAGTGATAGAGTGACTGGACATTAGAAGTGGGAGATGGTTGGCTAATTTAGATTTGGTGGTCAGGAATTCCTCTCTAAACAGGACACACCTGAATAATCTTTATTTTATTAGGAATTCTTTCCCCCTTAAATAGATGGAAATTAGGTCTGAGGGAGGAGAACTAGGATTCAAATCATGCCCTGTTATTATTTCATTCTTTGATTCACTCATTTGTTTACTGAAAAACATTTATTGAAAGCCAAATTTTGTACCAGTAACTATGCTAAACAGTAATCCATTATTCATTAATTCATTCAGATGACATATATTTAATGAATGCCTACTGGGTGCTCTGTTTTAACTGTGACAATCAGTAAAACAAAGAAAGGTTGTAACTGTTGGTGACCAGGGGTATGGTTTTGATTATGTTAAATTTCAATGTTTATTAGAACTCCAAGTGTAGGTGGTGAGTAGGTAGTTGGATTTGCCAGTCTAGATTTTTCAGAAAGGTGTAGCAAGGAAATCCAAATTTGGGACTGATCATCAGAGATATGATATATAATCTCGTAGGTTGGTAGGGTTCAGCAAGGGACTGACCAAAGAGAAGTGAAGAGGTTCGATGAACAAACTCAGTATTAAGTTAGGGAGAAGAGAGAGAACTAGCAAATGAATCTATCTATGAATATACCAGTGGAATAAAAGGAAAACCAAGGAACTGTGTTGTTCTGGAATCCAAAGAAAGAAAATGCATCAGGGACATAAAAAAACCAACTGTGTAAAATGTTGCTACTAAGTCAAGTAAGATGAGGACTGAGAACAGACTATAAAATGTAGCAGCATGGAGACCACTTGAGACCTGATACAAACATTTCCAATAAAGCCTCATTGGAATGGTTTAAAGAGAATGGGAGGAGAGTAATCAGAGACAGTGAGCATAGGTCTGTTTTTTTTTTTTTTTTTTTTAAAGATTTTATTTATTTGAGAGAGAGAGAATGAGAGAGAGAGCACATGAGAGGGGGGAGGGTCAGAGGGAGAAGCAGACTCCCCGCCGAGCAGGGAGCCCGATGCGGGACTCGATCCAGGGACTCCAGGATCATGACCTGAGCCGAAGGCAGTCGCTTAACCAACTGAGCCACCCAGGCGCCCAGCATAGGTCTGTTTTTAGAAGAGTTTTATAACAGAAGATGGCGAAGAAATAGGCTGGAAGCTAGCAAGAGAAGCAGGGTAAAAGAAAGCTTGCTAAGTAGAGAGAAATAAGAGCATGTTTGCATACTGATGAGAATAATGCCTCAGTGAGTAAACAACTGATGATCTGGGGAGGGTCATTTTCCAGGAGAGTTGCTCTGAAGTAGGTGAGAGGAAGTGGGGATTAGTATGCAAGTGGAAGGATCCGCTTTGGAGAAGAGTGTGGATATTTTTGTCTATGGTCATAGGCAGCAAGGTGGGGAGTTGTGGGGAAAAGGGCATCTGTGGAAATTCTCTTACTGGTACTTCAGTTTTCCTAGTGATGTAGGACACAAGACAAAGGGTGAGTTCCCATACCACTTATATGCCCTGTGACTTAAGTAAGCAATCCAATGTCTTTGAGTCTCAGTTTACTCGTCTGTGAAGTTGGAATAAAAATATTTTTCTCTAAGTGCAGTAATGATTAAATGTGACTTTATATGAAAAAAAAATACTAGCCTGGTACTTGTACCCTCAAATAATGTTGGACAAAGCTGACCTTAGTATGAGCAAACATGAATTAGCATCTTAAATAGTACATGTCCCCTAGATTTTAGTCAGGGGACTCGCTTCAGTACAGGAAGGCCGCCTGTAGTTAACAATAACATGAAATGAAGGTGGGGTTGGCTTACTCATTAAGAGGTACATTTATAAGAGACTTGGCGTATTTGTCATATGGCCTCTGACCAAGGAGAACTCATTGAAATGTTTTAACCATAATTTTTACCCACACACCTATTGGTCCCCACCAGCTGGGAGTGACAGTGATCCACTGAATATAGGGGAAGAAAAACAAATGTCAATGTTCAGTCTCCTGTCCCAGGCTAAACGTTCCAGGCATGTGAGATATAACCTTGATTAAAGTGTCAAATGGCCCCTAATCACATTAAAATGAAATGTGACCAGAGTGCACCAAGAAATGGGACATCCCTGTCACCTTTTTCTCTTTTCCCCATAATAGCAATATCTATCTGCTATATTCCAGATAATATGAATGTCTATTCGTATTGTGTGGACAATGAGATGACTTGCATTTGACAGATCTTATTATGCTAGAAAACAACCACTCTAAAATTAACATAGGCTCTTATTAGAAATGATTATGCAAAACTTATCTGGTGCCTGGGATTTTCACCAGGCAAATCCCTTCCTCAAATCCTTCCTTACTCCTTTTCCTCTTCGTGTGTGTGTGTGTGTGTGTGTTTAATGGGATTATAATGTAGGGATCTAGTACAAACATAACCAATGCCAAGCAGACCAAAATGTTTATCCCGTCCAGATATTTACTATCACATATCAGTTCCCAATGATACCGAAGGAGTCAACACTAAAATTATAGGTTGGCGTCTGTGGTTCTTATTTTTGTTCTTATTTTTGAGCCTTTAATGTCAATACTATGAGAGTAAGGAGTTTACATTTTTGGGTTATTTTCAGTCACCAAAAATAGCACTTAGTACATAGTAAGTACCCAATAAATGTCTGCTGGGTGAATTAATGATAATTAGCAGTTCTCTGGTGAAAAAAAGCCTGTCATTAAAGATTGTTAAGAATTAAGGGGAAATAATGGCCCCTAAGATCCGAATTTTTTTTCTTACAATCCACCTGCATTGACCATCCCCAAATAAAATAAATGGCCCAGACTCTGTACAACTAATACCTCTTTCTTCCTCTTGAAATCATAATTTAGGAGGAGTTTCCCTTATTTTTCAAGTGACTGAATTCTGAAAAAGGTAAATGTGTTAAGGATAAAATGCGTTCCTGGCACCCCTGAAATTGTGGGTATGTTTATAAAGTGTTTGTGTCCCAGACCACTGCTCATAAACCAACCTTGCATTTATCACTGGAAAACTAGGTTTGTCCCAAGTTGAAATATTGGATAAGTTTGAAATAGTCAAAGTGAGATAAGGAAACAAAATATTATCTAGTGACTTCAACTTTGACGCTTAAAATTGCCAGTTCTCAGCTTATGTTAAGCAAGACTCAGATGATTACCAAAAGGACAATCAGGTTTATGATTTAGACTAGACAGCACAAAATCAAATGTCTACTGAGAATAAGCAGATGAATATGTGTGTGAGCCTGTGAGGGTAGGAACATAGTTGAGTTGGAAATGTGGTAAGCAGGCACATGCTCTATCTAAAGGCATTCAGTCAATGCACTAAATAGATGCACAGTTAAATCCAGCTTCCTAATTACTAATATCATTATATCATGAACACTGGGTAAGCCAGAAGTGATCCAAGTAAAGCTATGTAAGAAACAGAGTTATTTTCTTAGAGGTAGAGGGAAAAAATAAAGATTAAGAATGTCCTCTTAACTATGTCCTTTTAAAGTCAAAGTCTTTGCTTTTGATTGTGGACAGAATTTAAATAAATGGATCTTGAGTACAGACCCTCCCCTTGCTTTATTTTCTTTGATAACGTGCTATGCCCTAAGAACAGAGTTCCATATCAGGCAGAAAGCATGAGTTTTTAAAGGATAAGAACTATATTGGGAACAAAAACTTGTTAGTAATAAGACACTATCTAGCACATGTGGGTTTGACACTTAGCAAGAAAGTGAAGTTCAGAAATGGAAATATACTTAGCAGAGCTTCACATTGCAGTGATTTGTTCTTTAAGATTCAACAAGAAATGAATGGGAAGAGAGAAGTGACAATGGTATGCAAAAGTTATAGCCCATCAGAATCACATGGCAGACTTTAAAAACTACTTACCTCACTTCATATGCACATACACTTCGGTACCCTCCTGTGTTCTTAGTTGGCTAGCTTTATAGTGGGATCTCTATTTTTAAAACACTCCTCAAGAAATTCTTAATGCAAAAGTTTATGGACTGTTATTTGGAAGACTTTGTTTGAAGGCATGTGGTCCTGTTATGTGCTTAAAATTCATCTGCAGCAAAAGAGTTGAGAAGTAAAAACTAAGGAAACACCCAAGGTGGGGGGGAGGATAACTCCAGTAGCAATAATGGTATGTTCAGTGAAGAAAGAGGTGGAAGAAGATTGAGAATATTTCACTAAAATTTTAGTGACTAATGATATTTGAGGAGGAACTATAGTGTGTAAACATTTGGAAGGGGAAGGATTTTGAATTTATGTATTCATTAAGCAAATATATATTTAGTGTTTAATCAGATTGACTATTGAAGGATTTAGAATGTCTAAACTACCTGTCATTTGGAAAAATTACAGACTCATTGCAAGGATGGGGAATAGGTTTCATCTCATGCACCAACACTGCTTAATTGGCAGGGGTTGCCTGGAGCATTCTGTTGACAGGCTGAACGAGGCTCCACCTGGGCTCAGATGTAAAGTGTGCAGTAATCATTTAATGATATCTGACCTAGAAACAGAGATGAAAGTGGTGCTCTCATGACATGGGTTCTCTTTTTCTATATTGTCTTATTTTTGTGTTTGGGAAATATATCAAGAAGATTTTTTAATGTCTCCCTTCTACCTCTCCAGTGGACATGTAAATTGCACAGGCACAAAAACAACTCTAGGCATTGTCAGCGCTGCATCTACTTGCGTTGATGTCTTCTCTTGAATTCTTAGTGGCAAACCAACAAATTCTACAGTCTCCCATCTCCTTGGAGAGAGCCACAGTTCCTTATTTCTTTATGTCTTAGCAAATATATGGTTGAGGGTGCTTGTTAAGCAGTAAATATTCACAAGTTGGAGGAGTTAAAGCTGTTAAATGGCTAGTTGAACATCACTGAACAGCATGATAATTTGGGGAAGGCTGGCTGAGGCAGATGTCCCTGTTAGAGACCTGTCTTTTGAAACAATCAAAACGTGATGTCTGAGAATTGCCCATTGAAGACAAGGAGAAAGAATATATTCTCCCTATGGTAAGGCAGCTTCTCCTGCAGGTGAGAGATTCAAACTAGACCCAAGGTTGAGGACAAACTGGATCAGAGACTTCAAAACAAAGAAAAAGGGCCTTGCTGACTGGTAATATCACTTACCTGCTCTTCAGCCTGACAACAAAACCTTCAGAGCCTAGTATACCTGAAGTTTTCTCAGACACTTGTGGCCCCTTACTTTCTTCCCCACGTACATTTTAACACTGGGGGTAACTCACTTAGACTGAAGAGTATATCTGATTTTAAAATGCCAGTTCTGTTGCTTGAGGAAAACCAGAGAAATATGATACCAATGGGAAAAGATGCTTCACTGTTGACTAGAGTTTAATGTATTTTGGAGCTCCAGGGAGGTGATTTTGCCATTCGTCCACACGTGCTATCTTATCTGCCTATTGACTTGCGCTTGGCAGCTTGTGATCATTGCATGTATATGTTTGTATACATGATTAAATTGTGTCTTACTGAATAACATGTTAAATGGGATTTGATAATTCTCTTTAGGCTGTAGAAAGTAGTTTAGCTGTTTAAAATTCAATTCCTTTTCGCTGCTCTACCCCCAATCCCCACCAGATGCTTTTTCTCGTGTTTACATTGTTTCAGGTTAGCAATAAAGTTGAATTACTGAGACACACCCTGATGGCTTTTTCTAAAGGACAGGAAAACGAAACGTAATAAAGAAGGAAGTATTTCCAGGAGGAAATGCCTAGTGCAGCTCTAACGCAGAGCTGCGTCTGTGATGGATGGTGTCTGCTAGCCCCAGGGTGGGCTGGTTCTAGGCTCAGTGGAAGATGCAAGATCAGGCTACCCAGTATGGTTTTTCTAGCCAAAGACAACTTCACTTAAGGGTGTAGGAACAGAAGACTAAAAAGAAGTAGGCTAGGAGAACCAGGTTTCTGGAGGCACATAAGTTTGTGGTAAGATAGTTGTGCTCTGTTTCCATCAGCTGATGGCTCTATGCTGAAAGCCCCTCTTGAACTTGACTGTCAGTAGGTGAGGACTAGATAGGCCACTTCATGTCCATTAAGAGATTGGGTAGTGTCTCTTATTGATGAGGGACCTGGTCCAAAGGCAGAGTCCAGGGACTATAGAAAGTAGAGAATTCATAAAGATATCTCATTGGAAGAAGAGAAATGTAAAAACCAAAGAATCCAAACTGTAATGCTGGATAGCCAAAGAATCTGAAACTTTAAGCCAAAATATGAGTGGACCCGGGACAGACCATGAAGATCTAGAGGCAAAGATTGTAAGTGGATCAGTGATGCGACATCTAAAAAATTGGCTCTGATTAGAAATCACCAAATACAACAAGATTTGGTATTATTTCCAGGCTGGACCTGGGGGTAGCCCAGTGACCACCTGTAGACAGAGTGAACTGATTTGGAGAGACTGTGAAAGCAAGCATCTGTCCGACTCTGAGGGGCCATAGGGGAAATTGAAGAATGGTGGAAAGACTAGTAAATGTAGTTCATTGACCTGGATTATATGACAGTAGGAAAGGCAGTTAACCTGTGCAGATTTCATCTATCAATTGAAAGTTATAAATGCTTGTTCTGTAACCCTCTCATGTGTTTTATAAGAATCAAATTGGAAAACGTAAGTATATGATAAAATGCTATTCACATGTCCAGTGTTACATGTTTGCAATACTGTAATTAAATGCAGATTGAATTGTAACTTTTTTTTTTAAAGATTTTATTTATTTATTTGAGAGAGAGCGAGCACATGAGAGGGGGGAGGGTCAGAGGGAGAAGCAGACTCCCTGCCGAGCAGGGAGCCCGATGCGGGACTCGATCCAGGGACTCGATCCAGGGACTCCAGGATCATGACCTGAGCCGAAGGCAGTCGCTTAACCAACTGAGACACCCAGGCGCCCCTGTAACTTTTTTTTTTTTTTTTTTAAAGACATTACCACATTATTCTTTTACTTGGAGTATTTTCTCCTCAAAATACTTGAGAAATTCACTGAGCTTTCGATATGTCTTGCTTTCTTAAACACTTGTAAGATTGCCTTTGCTCTTCTCTAACACATCCATCAAATGTTTGAAAAATATTAAGATTAGAACAGTCTTCTAGCAATTAGGTCTAATTAATGCATAAATCTAGAATCAGAAAGGAATATATATTTGATTTCAAAACAAGAGGGTTGTGAGTCCTTCCTCCTGGATTTCAGGGTCTTTCACCATGTAGCCCCATTCATTAAATGTTCTGGTTTCCTATTATTCACACAAATAACCTCTCTGATGCCTATGGGCTGTGCCTACTCAGGAGGTCAAACTGCAAATTAGACCATGTTATCTGACATTTGCTTATTATTTCTCATTTGTTTCTTTACCTCACAGTGTTGCTATGAAGTTCAAATGAGGGACTTAATGTGGGCGTGCTTCGGAAGCCATAAAATGCTGTTGAAATATAAAGAGAAAGTTAAATTAAATGCTGGAAGATACAGGTTTAAGATCCCTTCCTGCCACATGTCAACTGTGTAATTTTAGGGAAGTCTTCTTACCTCTACGGATCTTATTCTCTTTCTTGGATAGGAAAGGCTCTATCTAGATAGAGCCTAGATGGAGCTCATCACTCCTGTCCTATCAACCACATAAATGTGAAACATAATTATTGTCATTGTATGAAACCTTTTTTTACTGTTTGGAGATAGCTATTTACTGTGAATGTTGTTTATGTACTTACTGCTCTGATTTCATTCATTTACCCATGTATTTGAGAAACATTTATTATTTGAAATTACTTAAATAAATGACATGGATTTATTAAAAATACCCATTAAAATAATTAATATATATTTTAAAATGTAATTTTCAGTGAAATAAGATGTTGTAGTGTATTCTTCAAAACATATTCAGTTGATAATCTAAAGAAACTGTCCCCACATTTTAATCCTATGAGCTAACCGCATGGGATTGGCACCACAAATTTTAGCTTTTATTTTCAACAGATGCATTCTTACTCATTTTTTCCCCAATGTACCTTTCATTCTTAAGGACATTTACATAACTATATCAGGCATTTCTTATTATAATACCAACTACATATATATAGCTACTATTATTAGGATTCTACTATGAATACATTATTTTTCTTTTTTCAAAAGCATTTTAAGTTTTTCATTTTTTTAATCTTCTTCAAAAATGATTTTCATTTTACTCATGGTTGTCAGGTATAACCTGACTATATGGTCAAATATGATATTGTATTAATTACTATGTGAGATATTCTTTGTGTGAGGTTCATAGTCTTCCCTGGTTTATTACCTTTCCTATCTCTAAAACCTACAGCCATTTGTGATTTTGTGATAAATGCAAATTAGCAGAATGATAGATTAGTTTTTTGAAAAACTTTAATTCATTTGTATAATCAGAATTAATTTTGGGTTCATACAATCTTTTATTATTTTTTAAATTTTATTTTATTATGTTATGTTAGTCACCATACAATACATCATTAGTTTTTGATGTAGTGATCCACGATTCATTGGGGTTCATACAATCTTATATAAAAAAGTAGATACACTCAGGCCTTAAATTATTCAAAAATAATTAACACTGAAATGTTTTAAATTATTTAACATTAAAAATATTTTTATTAAGTAATATTTCCTTTTTCTGTATGTGAATATGGCATTATCTCATGTATTCCTGATAGAACATCTCAAGTAACTATAATCTACCTTAATTTTCTTACTTGATTAGTCATGGTTTTATCATTTGAACTCTGAATATTGAGAAAGCTGTAGCCCCATCTGCTAAAGATAGTGTCTGTTGCCCAAAGAAGAGCTATAAATAATACATAGTAATAGACAGCATACCAAAGTCTTCTATGTCTTTAGCTACTGAGTGGTGATAAATCATCCAAACCCACTCTTATCTGTTCGCCCACATATAACATATGACATAAAGATTTCTTTGAGGTACCTTTATTTATAGGATAGCAGTCTAACACACACTCACAAGTACAATGGATACTCCCCTGCTTAACTGCTGTGCAGCTGATTTTTTTGAATGCATTGGGAAAGACTTACCCTTCCTCTCCCTTGGGTTTCTTTAGTTCAATGTCAAGCCTAATTAATAACTCAAAAAACAAAACTAAACAAAAACTCCTTCTGTTTTTAGCAGAGATTAAATTATTTCATTTTATACAGAAACCCAGCAGAGTAATTACCCAAGTCCATGCTACTTTTAGTAATGGGAAAACCCAGGGTGACAGAATTGATAGATAACTTTAATACTAAAATCAATTAACCCACAAGTCTTTATTGATTTCAATGGCCGCTAAGTGCTATGTGGGATTCCTAAGAAAGACAAGGCATCATCTCTGACACTTAGAAAGTCTTTGGAGAACTAAGACCAGCACATGTGAAACAAATTAGAGATGTACAGATTTGTGAATCTGAAAAATTTTTACCTGAGTTTTTTTTGGTCCATCTTGAACAGTCATGAAGATTTATATGTTTATCTAAAAATATAAATTTCTTTATATCTGATTATATTATCTGTCTGTGTGTCTGTCTATAATGTTGCATGAGCTATGAGCTGGGTCATGGAGATGACCCTTCTGTAATCTTGCTCTTGGCTGTCCCTTAGATATACATACCTCACTCCAGCCATGACAAAATTTGTTCAGGTTCTGGCCCTACGCCATGCTCTCTCAGGCCTTTGAACTTTTACACAGTATCCTTTTTAACTGAAATATTCTGTCTTTCCCAAATTTTCTGAAAAGTTCCAACAACTTACTCATTAGATTTCTAAATTTAAATGTCCTCTCTTCTAGGGGACACATCCCTACACATCCAGGCTGGTGGACTACTGATGAATTGTAATCCACAAATAAGGTCTCCTAGAAATACACATTTCTTCAAATAACTCAGTGTATTTTTATTTTTAAAAAATATTTATTTACTTGAGAGAAAGTATGAGAGAGAGAGAGAGAATGCACACAGAGGGAGAGGGAGAAGCAGGCTCCCCACTGAGTGAAGAGCCCAACTCAGGCCTTGATCCCAGGACCCTGAGATCATGACCTAAGCTGAAGGCAGATGCTTAACAGACTGAGCCACCCAGGCAGCCCCAAATAATTCAGTTTATATTCTATTTTTAATCCTCAGTCTGAAGTGGAAATGACAGTTTTCTGTCAATTTGACTCCTCTCTCCTTCTTTGAAGGAGATTTCATCATTAGCATTATCATCATTGAGCACATTGTTAATCCTCACTGCAACCCTGGAGATGGATATTAGTATTGTCTGTATTTTACAGATGAGAAATAACAATTACAGAGAGTTAAATAGTTTTCATGGTTAGGTTGCAAACCTATACAGTGAATTTAGAGTCTGTGCATTTAATCACTCTGTTACACTGTGTATGGCCAGGGTATCAGAGCAGCAGGGTGGTGTGCAACCAATACTGAACGTTATCTGTCTATACAGATATTCGCCAAGTCTTCCAGCATGCCATCTGGTCCTGGATCAATCACTTTAAAAAGCCAGGAAGGAGATGTCTCTCATTATCTTTTAAATGTTCTTTTTAAGCGATGTCTGTTCTCTATTTCCATGCTATTCTTGGGCACCCAGGAATATGTCTGCTTCACCATCACAGTGGAGTGAGGAAATCACTATGAATCTGTCTACCATCATGTCTGTCTAGGACCAATGAAGAGTCTTGTCTTCCCTCATGGATCTAGTTGGGTTCTACCTAGGAAGCAAGGAACTGCTGCTGGATCCAACACATCCCTTGGTGTTTGGGCCTATGAACTAGTTCACAAGGTATCTTTGTCTGAGACTCAGTGATATCTACTTGTTTATGAATTTCCCCACCCTCTTTTTTTTTTTTTTTTTTTTAAGATTTTATTTATTTATGTGACAGAGAGAGAGACACAGCGAGAGCAGGAATACAACCAGGGGGAGTGGGAGAAGGAGAAGCAGGCTTCCCGCTGAGCAGGGAGCCCAATGCGGGGCTTCATCCAAGGACCCTGGGATCATGACCTGAGCCGAAGGCAGATGCTTAACGACTGAGCCACCCAGGTGCCCCTCCCCACCCTCTTTTCTTTTCCTATATCTAAGTTTCATTTTCTTGTCTTGTTCTTTCTCGTGATGCTTCCCTCTGAATGACGTTTATGGACCAGGAGTCCTTTCTGTTTCCTTAGGGCCTGGATATTTGACACTCAAAAGGCAGGAAAATACGCCTTTTCCTCTATTTTCTGTAACACCATCCTGTCCTCAAGGCAATGAGAATAGACTTGCCCAGCTGCCTGCATGTGAGGAAGCGCAGCATGGGAATATGAACTCTGCCATATCCAAGACGCTATCCTCCACTGAATTGTATTCCTCTACTATCAGATTTCAAAGCAGCCTGAATGTGCCCCATACAGGTTTCACACTTTATTTTAGGTGATATGCTGCCTATCTTACCATAATTTAAGCTCTGTGAAAGCAGAGAATATACCTTTATTTTCACTACTTGATAGGTGGTAAGTTCTTCATTAAAAATTGATGGATAAATCAATAAATCATCTAATTGGACCATCGTGGAAGCCTTTTAGCCTAGCTTAATATAAGATCATTCTATGACTTGAAAAAAACAAAGTGCCTATTTTGAATTGGATGGGCTAATTCAATTTATAGTCCTAGTCCCTGGCTTCGGTCTCTTTTTTTTTTTTTTTTTTTGCACGGGGTGGGGGTGGGTGGGTGGGGAGACAGGATATTTCTTTTCCTTATAAACGACATCCAATGGAATGGAGTGAGGAACCCTACATACCAGTATGGTTGTGAGAACAGCAGAAACTCTTGACATAAACAGTCTACTTAAATTCCTGTACTAAGAGACTTGATCAGACCTAACGTAGCTTTGGAAGTCGAAGACCATGTTCCTGGGACAATCTTGTCTCCTTTTCAGTTTCTGTCTGAAAAAACTCAGGGATGGCAAAAGAATTTACGATTTGTAATAGCCAGTTCTGGATGACAGGCCCCTGACCTCCCTTTTTTAGGGCATTTACTAAGAATGGACTTAAAATCGTGAGTTCTTTCTCTCTCTTTGAGATGTATATATATCACCTACAACTCAGGAGTGTCTTTCTCAAAGACCTGAAAGCCATTCCTTTTGAAATGTAACAATCAGGGGTGCCTGGGTGGCTCAGTCAGTTAAGCATCTGCCTTAGGCTCAGGTCATGATCCCACGGTCCTGGAATCGAGCCCTGAGTCAGGCTCCCTGCTCAGCGGGGAGTCTGCCCCCTCCTTCTGCCTGCTGCTTCCCCTGCTTGTCCTCTCTCTCTATCTCTCTGTCAAATAAATAAATAAAATCAGAATGGAGATAGGGCCTCTCTCTTCCAGTCTCTGTGGGAGAATAGAATACTAAAATCCATAATTGCCAGCAAACAGACCCACTGTCCTAGTCACATTTACATTGACTAACGCTTTGTAATTTTCCATTTGAGTCCTCACTTGTTCCCCTGCCCTGCATCTTCATTCTTCCTTCAAAATGCCCAATCACCTTTCTGCAGGTCCAGTTGAGTGAAGCTCTGGTCTTTCCCCTACTGTCAGTAGTTATTAAATAAAATCTGTTTTCATGGCTTCAACGAATGCCTGGCTTTGTTTATCTTTGACAGTTATCACATCTCTACATGTTTATTATGTAATGAGTAGAGGTCTTGATTTTCAAGAGGAGTACAGAGAAGTTAGAAGACAGGGTTCACACAGTGATAGAAGTAGAGCATCAATTTTAAAGAAGAGTTGGGACTGGAGGGGATTATGTTAAGTAAAATAAGTCAAGCAGAGAAAGACAATTATTATATGGTTTTGCTCATATGTGGAACATAAGAAATAGTAAAAAGGACCATACGGGAAGGGAGGGAAAACCAAATGGAAAGAAATCAGAGAGGGAGATGAACCATGAGAGACTCTGGACTCCGGGGAAAAAAACTGAGGGTTACAGAAGGGAGGGTAAAGGGGGGAGGGGGTAATCTGGTGATGGGTATTAAGGAGGGCACGTGTTGTGATGAGCACTGGGTGTTATTCACAACTAATGAATCGTTGAACACTAAAAAAAAAAAGAGTTGGGAAACTCATCATATTGGGAATATTTCTGTAACTTCTGCCCTATGTGGCTTTGTGATGTTTGTGCCCCATGAAGCATGGAATATATAGAGATAAATAATTTGCTGAGCACATGCTAGGATGACTGCTTTTATGTAACTCCTGATTTCACAGTAATGTCAATAATAACTAACACTTACGGATTGCTTACTCTGTATATCCCAGGTACTGTGTAAAAACATGACCCACATGATCTCATTTAATCCTCCTAAGAACCCCACAGTGTAGATACTTTTGTCATTCCCCACGTTCCAGGAAGAAACTGGGGATTAGGAAAGGCAAGTGATTTTCCCAAAGTCAAATAATTAGTAAGAAGCTGAACCAGTTCTCAAACCAACCCCTGACCTCAAAGCCCATATACTTAATCACCAAGCCTTGCTGGCTCCACTGTATTACTGAAAAATACACAAGTAACCAATAACAGTAGTTCAAAGGTAGTATATGGTATATATCATAAATATAGGAGGAAAAGACAGCACTTACTTAGGGAACTTTTAATAATCATGAGATTAATGAAGGGGAATTAAGACTGTTTTTATCACCCTTTCCACGAACCTAGAAACCTCACAGGTTTTTTCTGGAGAATCTGAGCTTTCAGTTTGGGAATACACTTATTTATCCCTTTGTCCTATCAGTTACTGGCTGACATTTTATATCCTTAATTTCCCCTCTTTTCTTTTGTCTTTGCTTCCCCTGAATTGTTTTCATAGATTTTAGCAAATCTACAAATGACTCTCAGCAGAGCCCACCACTTCAAGAGAGGAAAAAAAGGTAGATAATAAAGTAATCTTGAGTTGGGGTGTCACAGTGAGGCAGACAGCCTCAGATGTGGCTTTGGTTGGCTGGATTCATCACTCTGAGTGAGCTCTGAGCACTGGAAATCATTATATTTATTCTCTCTCAACATTAACCGAAGAAAAATCTAAGTCAGACACTGCTTCTTAATCATTCAGTGTCAATAAGTGTTATAATCACTAAACACTTTTTTTATTACTAGTCTTACTGGAAAAAAAAAACTCAGGGAGACTTTGTCTCTTAGCCAGATCTGGCACATTTGAAATGAATGACTTTCAAAAGCACTTTTCAAGTCACTTGGTCTCCAGACCTGGACAAAGATATGCCAGAGATTCAGTGGCTTTGTGCATGCAACCAAACCCACAAACTGGTCCATCCTGCTTCAGAGATTGTTAAAAAAAAAAGTTCAACCTAGCATCTAGTAATATCAGCATCAGCAAACAGAACATTCTGGAATATGAGCTGCATTCTCCATTTGGGCTCTATACATTTGTAAAGGTACTTTATAGCACCAATGACAGAGTGAGGTGACAGGGTTTGCCAAAGTAAGAATGAAGAGACTATTAGCTATAAACTCATTTCTGCAGTAATAGTCAAAGAATGATGTAGTACACATACAACTGGAAAGGGCATTAGGAAATTTTCTAGGCAGTAAGGATGGGTGAGGAAGAGCTAGGTGTTTCAACTAGATGTTATCCAGCTGAAAGACATTGAGGAAGGTATTTAACTTTTCTGAGCCTTAGTTTCCTATCTGTAAAATGGCAATAAGTGTTCCTATAATATTTTTGTATTAAATTAGATAATGTTCAGCACAATACCTGGCAGCTGGTAATACTCAGAAAGTTTTAGCTAACTGCTTCAATGTTATCCTCATCCTCATCCTCATGACTGTCACCTCCACCAGGGCTCACCAAACTAAAACCAGCAGGCCAAGTCTAGTCTGTGAGTTGTTTTTATAAATGAAACTTTATTGGAACACGGTCATACCCAATTGATAACATATTGCCTGTGGCTGTTTTTGCTCAATAATATAGTGGAGATGAATAGTTGTAATAGGGACATTTATAGAAAAAGTCTGTTCACTCTGATCAGTGGTTTTGAAGCTCTTTGAATGCAATGGAAGGGCCAAAAAGCAAACTCTGGTTTCTACCCCTATCCTTGTCATATTTTATAGTTTTGCATATGATTTTATGGAGGAAAAGAGAGGCTAGGAGTAAAATTGAGCATATTAGGCTGGCGACTTTTTTTTTCCAAAGGGGAAGAACTTGTCCCTTTGGGTTGGTAGATGGGGGCAGGAAGAAGGGATAGAAGGATACATCAGATGGGTTGCACTGCCCTGGTACAGGCATATTGGCAAAAAGTGATACAGAGTGTCTGTGGAACTGGCAGTAGTTCTCCCTTGATGGACCATCCAGAATGGAGTTGGGAGCACAAAATTGGAAGACAATCAGGTAGCTGGGTGGCAGCCACATCATGCTGGCTACTGGATATTAAGGGGCCCTTGGGACTTTTTCTTTTCTTTTTTTTTTGATTATGTTATGTTAATCACCATACATTACATCATTAGTTTTTGATGTAGTGTTCCATGATTCATTGTTTGTGCATAACACCCAGTGCTCCATGCAGAACGTGCCCTCCTCAATACCCATCACCAGGCTAACCCATCCTCCCACCCCCCTCCCCTCTAAAACCCTCAGTTTGTTTTTCAGAGTCCATAGTCTCTCATGGTTCATCTCCCCCTCCGATTTCCCCCCTTCATTCTTCCCCTCCTATCTTCTTCTTCTTTTTTTTTTTTTTAACATATAATGTATTATTTGCTTCAGAGATACAGGTCTGTGATTCAACAGTCTTGCACACTTCACAGAGCTCACCATAGCACATACCCTCCCCAATGTCTATCACCCAGCTACTCTATCCCTCCCACCGCCCCCCACTCCAGCAACCCTCAGTTTGTTTCCTGAGATTAAGAATTCCTCATATCAGTGAAGTCATATGATACATGTCTTTTTCTGATTGACTTATTTCACTCAGCATAACACCCTCCAATTCCATCCACATCGTTGCAAATGGCAAGATTTCATTCCTTTTGATGGCTGCATCATATTCCATTGTATATATATACCACTTCTTCTTTATCCATTCATCTGTCGATGGACATCTTGGCTCTCTCCACAGTTTGGCTATTGTGGACATTGCTGCTATAAACTTCGGGGTGCATGTACCCCTTCGGATCACTACATTTGTATCTTTGGGGTAACTACCCAGTAGTGCAATTGCTGGATCATATGGTAGCTCTATTTCAACTTATTGAGGAACCTCCACACTGTTTTCCAGAGTGGTTGCACCAGCTTGCATCCCTACCAACAGTGTAGGAGGGTTGCCCTTTCTCTGCATCCCTGCCAACATCTGTCATTTCCTGACTTGTTAATTTTAGCCATTCTGACTGGTGTGAGGTGATACCTCACTGAGGTTTTGATTTGGATTTCCCTGATGCCGAGCGATGTTGAGTACTTTTTCATGTGTCTGTTGGCCATTTGGATGTCTTCTTTGGAAAAATGTCTGTTCATGTCTTCTGCCCATTTCTTGATTGGATCATTTGTTCTTTGGGTGTTGAGTTTAAGAAGTTCTTTATAGATTTTGGATACTAGCCCTTTATCTGATATGTCATTTGCAAATATCTTCTCCCATTCTGTCGGTTGTCTTTTGGTTTTGTTGGCTGTTTCTTTTGCTGTGCAAAAGCTTTTTATCTTGATGAGCTCCCAGTAGTTCATTTTTGCCCTTGCTTCCCTTGCCTTTGGCGATGTTTCTAGGAAGAAGTTGCTGTGGCTGAGGTCGAAGAGGTTGCTGCCTGTGTTTTCCTTTAGGATGTTGATGGACTCCTGTCTCACATTGAGGTCTTTCAAC
The DNA here is from genome assembly GCF_964656455.1 of Halichoerus grypus. Lineage (NCBI taxonomy): Eukaryota > Metazoa > Chordata > Mammalia > Carnivora > Phocidae > Halichoerus > Halichoerus grypus. Next base: position 115,341,422 of record NC_135713.1, on the reverse strand, counting down.
AATTTTGAGTCTATTTTTGTGTGTGGTGTAAGGAAATGGTCCAATTTCACTCTTCTGCATGTGGCTGTCCAATTTTCCCAACACCATTTGTTGAAGAGACTGTCTTTTTTCCATTGGACATTCTTTCCTGCTTTGTCAAAAATTAGTTGACCATAGAGTTGAGGGTCCATTTCTGGGCTCTCTATTCTGTTCCATTGATCTCTGTGTCTGTTTTTGTGCCAGTACCATACTGTCTTGATGATGACAGCTTTGTAGTAGAGCTTGAAGTCCGGAATTGTGATGCCACCAGCTTTGCTTTTCTTTTTCAACATTCCTCTGGCTATTCGGGGTTTTTTCTGGTTCCATACAAATTTTAGGATTCTTTGTTCCATTTATTTGAAAAAAGTGGATGGTATTTTGATGGGGATTGCATTGAATGTGTAGATTGCTCTAGGTAGCATTGACATGTTCACCATATTTGTTCTTCCAATCCATGAGCATGGAACATTTTTCCATTTCTTTGTGTCTTCCTCAACTTCTTTCATGAGTATTTTATAGTTTTCTGAGTACAGATCCTTTGCCTCTTTGGTTAGATTTATTCCTAGGTATCTTATGGTTTTGGGTGCAATTGTAAATGGGATCGACTCCTTAATTTCTCTTTCTTCTGTCTTGTTGTTGGTGTATAGGAATGCCACTGATTTCTGTACATTGATTTTATATCCTGCCACTTTACTGAATTCCTGTATGAATTCTAGCAGTTTTGGGGTGGAGTCTTTGGGGTTTTCCACATAAAGTATCAATCATCTGCAAAGAGTGAGAGTTTGACTTCTTCTTTGCCAATTTGGATGCCTTTGATTTCTTTTTGTTGTCTGATTGCTGTGGCTAGGACTTCTAATACTATGTTGAATAGCAGTGGTGATAGTGGACATCCCTGCCATGTTCCTGACCTTAGGAGGAAAGCTCTCAGTTTTTCCCCATTGAGAATGATATTCGCTGTGGGTTTTTCATAGATGGCTTTTATGATATTGAGGTCTGTACCCTCGATCCCTATACTCTGAAGAGTTTTGATCAAGAAAGGATGCTGTACTTTGTCAAATGCTTTTTCTGCATCTATTGAGAGGATCATATGGTTCTTGTTCTTTCTTTTATTAATGTATTGTATCACATTGATTGATTTGCGGATGTTGAACCAACCTTGCAGCCCAGGGATAAATCCCACTTGGTTGTGGTGAATAATCCTTTTAATGTACTGTAGGGTCCTATTGGCTAGTATTTTGGTGAGAATTTTTGCATCCATGTTCATTAAGGATATTGGTCTGTAATTCTCCTTTTTGATGGGGTCTTTGTCTGGTTTGGGGATCAAGGTAATGCCTCATAAAACGAGTTTGGAAGTTTTCCTTCCATTTCTATTTTTTGGAAGAGTTTCAGAAGAATAGGTATTCATTCTTCTTTAAATGTTTGGTCGAATTCCCCTGGGAAGCCATCTGGCCCTGGGCTTTTGTTTGTTGGGAGATTTTTGATGACTGCTTCAATTTCCTTAGTGGTTATAGGTCTGTTCAGGTTTTTATTTCTTCCTGGTTCAGTTTTGGTAGTTGATACATCTCTAGGAATGCATCCATTTCTTCCAGGTTATCTAATTTGCTGGCATAGAGTTGCTCATAATATGTTCTTATAATTGTTTGTATTTCTTTGGTGTTGGTTGTGATCTCTCCTCTTTCATTCATGATTTTGTTGAGTTGGGTCCTTTCTCTTTTCTTTTTGATAAGTCTGGCCAGGGGTTTATCAATCTTGTTAATTCTTTCAAAGAACCAGCTCCTAGTTTCGTTGATCTGTTCTACTGTTCTTTTGGATTCTATTTCATTGATTTCTGCTCTGATCTTTATAATTTCTCTTCTCCTGCTGGGTTTAGGCTTTATTTGTTGTTCTTTCTCCAGCACCTTTAGGTGTAGGGTTAGGTTGTGTATTTGAGACCTTTCTTGTTTCTTGAGAAAGGCTTGTATTGCTATATACTTTCCTCTTAGGACTGCCTTTGCCGCATCCCAAAGATTTTGAACAGTTGTGTTTTCATTTTCATTGGTTTCCATGAATTTTTTTAATTCTTCTTTAATTTCCTGGTTGACCCATTCCTTCTTTAGTAGGATGCTCTTTAGCCTCCATGTATTTGAGTTCTTTCCGACTTTCCTCTTGTGATTGAGTTCTAGTTTCAAAGCAGTATGGTCTGAAAATAGGCAGGAAATGATCCCAGTCTTTTGGTACTGGTTGAGACCTGATTTGTGACCTAGGATGTGATCTATTCTGGAGAATGTTCCATGGACACTAGAGAAGAATGTGTATTCTGTTGCCTTGGGAAGGAATGTTCTGAATATATCTGTGAAGTCCATTTGGTCCAGTGTGTCATTGAAAGTCTTTATTTCCTTGTTGATCTTTTGCTTAGATGATCTGTCCATTTCAGTGAGGGGGGTGTTAAAGTCCCCCACTATTATTGTATTGTTGTTGATGTGTTTCTTTGCTTTTGTTATTAATTGCCTTATATAATTGGCTGCTCCCATGTTAGGGGCATAGATATTTACAATTGTTAGATCTTCTTGTTGGATAGACCCTTTAAGTAGGATCTAGTGTCCTTCCTCATCTCTTATTACAGTCTTTGGTTTAAAATCTAATTTGTCTGATATAAGGATTGCCACACCAGCTTTCTTTTGGTGTCCATTAGCATGGTAAATTGTTTTCCACTCCTTCACTTTCAATCTGGGGGTGTCTTCGGGTCTAAAATGAGTCTCCTGCAGACAGCATATCAATGGGTCTTGTTTTTTTTAATCCAATCTGATAGCCTGTGTCTTTTGATTGGGGCATTTAGCCCATTTGCATTCAGGGTAACTATTGAGAGATACGAATTTAGCGCCATTGTATTGCCTGTAAGGTGACTGCTCCTGTATATTGTCTGTGTTCCTTTCTGGTCTGTGTTGCTTTTAGGCTCTCTCTTTGCTTAGAGGACCTCTTTCAAGATTTCTTGTAGGGCTGGTTTCGGGTTTGCAAATTCCTTTAGTTGTTGTTTGTCCTGGAAGCTTTTTATCTCTCCCTCTATTTTCAATGACAGCCTAGGTGGATATAGTATTCTTGGCTGCATATTTTTCTCATTTAGTGCTCTGAATATATCCTGCCAGTCCTTTCTGGCCTGCCAGGTCTCTGAGGATAGGTCTGTTGCCAATCTAATGTTTCTACCATTGTAGGGTACATATATCTTCTCCCAAGCTGCTTTCAGGATTTTCTCTTTGTCTTTGAGACTTGTAAGTCTTACTATTAGATGTCGGGGTGTTGACCTATTTTTATTGATTTTAAGAGGGGTTTTCTGTGCCTCCTGGATTTTGATGCCTGTTTCCTTCCCCAAATTAGGGAAGTTCTCTGCTATAATATGCTCCAATATACGTTCTGTCCCCCTCTCTCTTTCTTCTTCTTCTGGGATCCCAATTATTCTAATGTTGTTTCATCTTATGGTATCGCTTATCTCTCGAATTCTGCCCTCGTGATCCAGTAGTTGTTTATCTCTCTTTTTCTCAGCTTCTTTATTTTCCATCATTTGGTCTTCTATATCACTGGTTCTCTCTTCTGCCTCATAAGGGGCCCTTGGGACTTTTTCTTGTAGGAGACAGGTATTTTGAAGGGTAGAAAACAAAGTGACATTTTCAGTTTTTATTTTGGGTTGGATCACTTGGTAGAGGTAATGCACAAATAAATAGATAATGAAATGGAGGTGGGGAGAACTGGGAAGTGATATTGGTGGTATGGATGACATGTCAAGTAATCAAGTATTACAAAGACTAGAAAACTTTGGGAAATTCAGGCTGACTGGAAAGTCAATATACCTTTTATTTTCTGGATTTTGAATGCATTTATTTTTAATTTATGCAAATCCAAATCAAGACAGTTACCATGTCTTATGAAGAATGGATTTATACTAGGACATGGTCCTTTACAGTAGGAATGGGAGTATCCAATAGGATTCCATGAATGCCAGCCTCATGGTGGTGGTAGTAGTAACTGTTAGCTTTTATTTGTTGAATGCTAAACTGTGAGCCAGTAATCCCATAGGCATTAGTTCCACAATACAATAACTATTTCTGCTGTACAGGTAAAGACACTGGTGGTGAGGGAGGTGGAGTAATGCACCCAAAGTTAAATGGGCAGTAAATGGCAGAGCTCAGATTTGGACACAGATTTCATCACTCTTCCAGAGAATGCGTGATTCACGAGTGCAGAATATTTTATCTTCTTCTGTTTTTAAAATGACGGGCATATAGTAGACATTCAATAAATATTTGATAAATGATGAATGAAAAATTTTATGAAGAATTTGGAATTTCATGCCTATAACCTTCCATGATACAGAACCTCCTCAGTATTATGAAATTTTGGCAGTGCTCATTAATTGCTCAAAAAGGATCCAGATATTTTTTCTTTGCCCAAAATTGTGTCAGAGAGGATTCAGTTTATCTGAAAAATATTTAAGTCCCTTGATTCTGTTAGCTCAGTATATTCATACTACATTTTATAGGTGACCAACAAAAGTTTAGCATGCCTCATCTCATTTAATCTTCACGACAACCTTATGAGGTATTTTTTTCTATTTTACAGATGAAACACTGTTTCAGAGCAGTTACCTGCGCAAGGTTACACAGCTAACAATCCAGGTCTCCATGTCCTTTTCCACTCTGTCAGACCTTATTACTTATGTAGATGACAAAATCTTAGAACTGTGAGGGATGCAAAAAATAATTTTTGTTCACTTTTTATTGAAGTATAATGTATATGTGTGTATATACTATTTATATATATGCTATATATATATATATCTATCTGAAGTGTACAAACCATAATTGTACAGCTCAGTAAATTTCCATACACCCATGTAACCAGCACTCAGATTAAGAAGAAGCAGAATATTATTAGTGCCATAGGATCTCTCTTGTGCTCCATTGACCTCTCTTGAGGGCAAAGTATCCTATCTTCTAATAGGATTGAATGATTTTGCCTGTTTTGTATTTTTTATAAATGGAAGCAAAAAGTATGTGTTCTTTTGTATCTCACTGTTTTTGCTCATTATTATGTTTGGGGAGTTCATTAGTATTGTGTGTAGTGTAGTTATTTGTTTATATTCATGGCTTTAGCAATATTTTTTTTTTGTATTTGAATATATTGCCATTATTTAAAAACATCTATTCCAATGTTGAATGTTGGGTAGTTTCTAGTTTGATATTTGAAATTTATTTGATTTCAAATATTTCTTCTGTGAAGATTCTTATGTAATGTTTTTTGGTAAACATACATAGGCATTTCTGTTTAGTGTATAATTAGTAGTAGAATTTCTGGGTCAAAAGATCTGGGTCTTCAAGAGGCAGATACACCACCGTTCTGGGATTCCAATAGAGTAGAAGTAGTAAATGGGATATCCTGACCACCTCTTAAAGTATATAACAGTTAGCCAGCCCCAGCTTCCCCCAAAATATACATGTTTACACCATTCCTAATTCTACTGAACATAATTAAGCCCGAACTAATCACTAAGAATATAGAAGAAAAAAATACAAAAAAAAAGGAGAAAAAGTGTATAAATCTATGTGGCAAAAAATACTGAAGTATTAGCATTTATAAGATGTGGTGAAAATTTTTCTAGCTGCGTTAAGATTGGGCAAAAACCTATCATATCGATGACTCTGAATTTATTGCATACCAAATAAAAGCACCTAAGAACCAAAATAAAGAATAAATGAACAACAAAAAGCAGAATCAGACCTATAAATACAGAGAACAAACTGATGGTTGCTATAGGGGAGGGAGTGGAGGTACAGGATTCCAGTTATGGAATAAATCATGGGAATAAAAGGTACATCATAGGGTATATATAGTCAGTGGTATTGTAGTAGTGTTGTATGGTGACAAATGGTAGCTACACTCGTGATGAACATGGCATCATGTATAAACTTGTTGAGTCACTATGTTGTACCCCTGAAACTACTGTAATGTCATGTGTCAACTAAAAACATTTTTCAAAATCATCTAAGATTTATCCAGTCAAGTACTACCTCTAATAATATGTTAAAAAGAATTGGAAAATGGGTATCCTATCTTATTTCAGAAAGGTAGATGGAGGCAGCACTATCTTCTCTTTCTATTACATAAACTTTTGAGCCCATGGCCACTAAATCATGTGCCTTTAAAAAAGAGAAAATGATAGAAAAAAATAAAATTGTTAACTGATTGCTGCAACTAGTTAATGTCACTTAAAAAAGAAGGAGAAAAGAGGATTGTACTTGATTTGAAGAAAGTTGGGAATATAACCAGGTACAAGTATGGTCTTGGATTAAATACTGATGTAGATAACAAGCTATAAAGAATATTTAGGTTCAATAGAGAGAAACAGAATGTGATCTAGATATCAAAGAGATTTCAATTTACTAAAATGGGAAACAAGTTTTGTAGAATGACATAAATTTCATGTATGTGCCTAAAGGAGATTGTAGGTCACTGTATACAATATGATCTCATATTAGTTAAAATGTAGGTGTACATGAGCAAGCTTGAATAGAGAAATTCCAGAAAGATATGAGCTAAAGATACTATCAGCAGTGATCTTGGGGTGATTTTGCTTGTCTTTATTTACAACATTTCTACAGTGTACAAGTTATTATATTAATAAAAATGATTTTAAGGATAAACAAATACATAAGTAGGGTATTTAGCAGCACAAATTATCTGATAGCTGACTAATGCAAATAGCTAATCTAATAATAGTTAAAAATAACATTAATTAGTATTTATTAAGTGTGCCAAACACTGTGATAACTCTTGTTCAAACATCATGTCAATTGATTTTTCTTAAGACTTTATGAAGTAGGTGATGTTCTTACTTATATTTTATAGTTGAGGAAACCAAAGATCACAGAAATCTACCCATTTGCCCAGGGACATAGCCAACCAAATCTACCCATTGCCCAGACATAAGGGATGGGAGGTAGGATTTAAGTTTCATCTGTCTGAATGCAAAAAATTCTCACTTAATTACCATATACATAGTCTCCTACCATCCTATTACCAATATTAGCATCTCATTGGCAATCTCAGTGATAGTTTTTCTATTCTATGAGCTATAAAGATTATTCCACAAATTACCAAACAGTGCCTATTACTTAAAAAAAAAACAAAAACAAAACTGCTGTCATTGAATATAGAAATTTGGAAATCTGGAGCAGAAATTTGGTAAGAAGTGGTTGGCCCTGCATTCTAAGAACTCATAGTTTAGTGAGATTGTTAGGAATGCAGAGAAAGAATTTGAGTGTATTTTTTTTAAAGTCACTTTTCATGCAGAGAGAAAAATAGAAATAAACTTAAAACATTTTTCTATAGTTTATGAATACCCTAATAAATTAAGGTAAAACACTTAACATCTTTCATATAGATGTTTATATAAATGCTGATAGATACTTATTAAAAATGGATGTATAGATAGAAATTTATTAATGTTTTCAGTTGCTAGGAAAAGTATGAATAGAATCTTAATTAAATACCTTCATAAATATGCATTAAATATGCTTAAGATTTCAGATATTCCATTCTGGTTGAAAAGAACCATTCTGGGAAACAAGTTTTGCAGAATGACATATATTTCATGTATGCACCTAAGTCATTTTAAGTTCACTGGAATTTATATTGTAATTAAACTAAATTAAAAATATAAAAGTACACAGAAAAATCAGGTGTAAAAAGCTAAGGAAGTTCCGATTTTGTGCTCTGCTGCTCTATCACTTGCCAGTAGCAGCTGACGGAAGCCCCCTCCCCCGCCGTCTATCCTCCCGAATATCACCTGGATTCACTTCTCCGCACGTCCTACCTTCCAGAAAGTGGTCGCTTTTCTGTTCAGAGAATTGCTGCTATTCTTTTCTTCAATCTCCTGTTGAGTTCATAGGTGTCAGAATGGTTTGATCCCTATCTAGCTGAATTCCTGGGACCAGGTGAAATTTAGGTCTCCTACTCTGCCATCTTGCTCCTGCTTACGGAGAAAGGGGAGCTCTCCTACACTGTTGGTGGGACTGCAAGCTGGTGCAGCCACTCTGGAAAACAGTATGGAGGTTCCTCAAAAAGTTGAAAATAGAGTTACCATACGACCCAGCAATTGCACTACTGGGTATTTACCCCAAAGATACAAATGTAGGGATCTGAAGGGGTATGTGCACCCTGATGTTTATAGCAACAGTGTCCACAATAGCCAAACTATGGAAAGAGCCAAGATGTCCATCGACAGATAAATGGATAAAAAAGATGTGGTGTATATGTGTGTACAATAGAATATTATGCAGCTATCAAAAGGAATGAAATCTTGCCATTTGCAACAATGTGGATGGACCTGGAGGGTATTATGCTGAGCGAAATAAGTCAATCAGAGAAAGACATATATCATATGATCTCACTGATATGAGGAATTCCTAATCTCAGGAAACAAACTGAGGGTTGCTGGAGTGGTGGGGGATGGGAGGGATGGGGTGGCTGGGTGATAGACATTGGGGAGGGTATGTGCTATGGTGAGCGCTGTGGACTGTGTAAGACTGTTGAATCACAGACCTGTAACTCTGAAAGAAATAATACATTATATGTTAAAAAAAAAAAAACAGAAAGGGAAAAATGAAGGGGAGGAAATCGGAGGGGGAGATGAACCATGAGAGACTATGGACTCTGAGAAACAAACTGAGGGTTCTAGAGGGGAGAGGGGTGGGGGTATAGGTTAGCCTGGTGATGGGTATTAAAGAGGGCACATATTGAATGGAGCACTGGGTGTTATACGCAAACAATGAATCAGGGAACACTACATCAAAAACTAATGATGTAAAGTATGGAGATTAATATAACATAATAAAAAAAAGAATGAGGAAAAAAAAAGCTAAGGAAAAGGACAATTCATGTCATTATTATTTTCTTTGCTTTAAAATGACCCTAAAATGTCAGGTTTTTCCAGTAAAAAAGGGGGACTTCACCGATGTGATTGAAATTTTTGATTTAGGAGTAATTCAAAAACAAAAGACAAGTATTTGGAGAGTGTGGTGAACACTTGAGGGATGGGCTGCCTTGACTGCAGGTTTTAGTTAGGCAAAGAACATTTCTGGAAATCCATAGACCTATTTTGAACCATAGAATTTGATGTCCAGGGATGATTATTGATTCCTTGGAGACATGGAGAAGAAGAGATAAAGGGTTTCATTTAGAAGGCAATTTATTAAGATATACTACTGCCTTAATCTCTTCCCACTGTTACCTTAAAGGAAACACTAATTCTAATAAAATGAAAAATACAGTTTCAAACATTTCCATTAGATTTTTTTTGGTAGCTTTATTGTATATTGACTGGTCATAGTGATTTTCTGGGAATATAATAAAACAGTTCCAACAAAGAAAACAGATCACCTTCTCTGTTGAACTGTGTCTATTCAGCAGAGAAAAGGTAGTTGGAAGCATTTAGTGCCAGAGATTTTTTGTAAAGCAACCAAACATGTGTCTTCCTATTAGACAGAGGTATCGTCCCAAACACTCCCTCTTAGATTGAGTCAATTCACCAAAGAGGTTTCTGATACCATTGAGATAAAATAGTAAGCATTTCAGAGTTATCTTAAAGTAGACCTGTGCCCTAGGAGTAAGGGGTAGAGATGGCTAATATACTCATTTCTTACAAGTAGATAACACTCCAGAAGCTGAGATACTCTGAGCTCTCACCCATAGGGAAGGATACTAGAATATCTGTACTATATTTGAGTTCTACCTCTTAGGCTATTTTAGTTTTTTTTTTTTCTTTTTAAATTAAAGGCATTACCTTTTCTAAAGAAAATCGTGTTGACAATGAAGCAAGAGACTTAATCCTGCACATTTGCTCCTAAAGATTATTTACAAATAGTCTTTCAGCCACCATGATGATGTGTCCATGCATTTGATGAGCAGATGCACTGCTCTGGTTTACATTTCATCACAGATATAGTCTCTGATAAAACATGAATAATGATGAGAATGTAAGAGTACAGATTTGGGAGTTAGATTCTCTTGAGTTCAGCACCTGGTTCCACCCATTTACTTGTTGTAAGATCTTGGGCAAGTTCCTTAATTACTCTCTTTCAGTATTCTTGTCTATGAAATTAGAGTAAAAATAGTATCTATCCTCATTTATAAAATTGAGATAAAAGTTTTATTAAGGATTAAGTAAATTTAAAAGCACTTAGAATAGTAGATAACACATACTGTGTGTTTAAAACATTAGGGATTATTTTCATGAGCATCATATCCATCTGTACATAGTAGTCTAACAAGCAAATACACTGTCACTGACTTTATCATTAAATATCCCTATTGGATAGATTTGTTGGTAATTGTATTGGTCTAAGTTGATTTATCAGTTATATTCACCTTGTGATATATTAGAATTAGCCAGAAAAAAATACTTAAGTTACAAAAATATTTGTAGTGTTTAGACCTTTTTCCAATTATGTAAAAATTCTTGGGTTGTTTTCAAGTATACAAACAGAAATAAGGTAATAAGGTAGACAGTCTATCTGACAAATGTTCCTCTTAGCCAAAATAAATGAATAGTACCTTGATGATAAAATATTACCATGATAACAGTAAATAATCAAAGTAATATTTTCAGTAAGTCGCTTTACTCTAAGCTTGTGGAATGATATAAACTCCAATTACAGGAAGTCAAAAGTTTCTTTTGAAGAAGGCAGAGAACTTTCCTAAAATATGACTCATAAAAAAGCATTGATTAAACGTATGGTCCTGTGTATGTGGATTAACTTGACCTCCTTGGAACACAAACATATAAAGATCTATTCCAAAGGCACATCGCTTTAGTAAATTATTATTAAAAAGTTGATTTACTGAAAAAAGTGTAGTTTTAGTAATTGGTCTAGATTTTAAAATTTTGTTAACTTTCCAGCTTCATACTTGAGAAAAGTCATGCGTATTCTCTCAGAACATAACAGATAGAGTAGACTTCTAAGAATGAAGCCTCAGTAGAATATTTGTGTTAAAATACTCCAGCTCAGTTATGGAAAGACATGTTTTGTCTGTAACTCATTTATACACAGAAGGAATCTGAAGTGGAAGACTAGGCAATCTTCAGTAAGTTTGATAAAAGTAGATGTTAAATAATATCAGGTTCTCTTTACCTGGAAACTTTGTGAATTGTTAGAACTATTGCCTCCAACATTTGGATCCTTTAAATTTCATTGATCCAGTCTATATGAATTACATTAAATGGGACATAGCCAGGTCCCATCAGCCGTAGTAATTGGATAGTAATCTGTATGAACAACTATTCTGACCTGCACCAAATATTTCAAATACATCATGTGTTAGTATTCTAACCTGGAATAAAAATAATAAGAGCCAGAGACTATAGAGAGCATTCTTTCACACATATTAAATAAAAGAGAAAGTATGAGAAAATATTTTTTTAGAAACCACAGTCACCATAGGCAGCCATTATATTTGGGAGACATATAGGACAAGTCCCTAAATAGAATCTAAGACTTTCCTGTGATGATTTTTCTCCCTCAGAGAAAGAAATAGTCCTAATAGATTGTGCCTATTGTCTTTAAGCCAAATATGGCAGGTCTCTGTGCCCCATCTGAAAGATAGGCTGTTTTTCTGCCTAATGGAGGAGAACACACACTGTATGGAAATGCTGACAGACCCTTTGATGAGAAAGTATACTTTCTTCCTCTTCCATATATATATATATATATATATATATATGTAAATAAATGTAAATATCTATCTATCTATCTATCTATCTATCTATATATATGTAAATAAATGATGGACAACGTGACTCTTGTATACTGTAAAATTTTGAAAGAAAACAGTAAATATATGTAACTCAGGACCAGCAACTCCTGCCCTGGGGAAAGTAACACAAAGGGTAAGAACATTTCCCCATTTTCCTTGAATAGTCTCTTAATAGCCCATACCAGGAGTTTGGCTTGTGCCTTTGCTAGATGCCCCTTAACTGGCCATCTCACTAACCCCTGTCTGGAGCCCTGGATTGTCCATATTATTGAAAAATCCCTCCTTCAGGCAGATAACGAAGAGTGATTCTGTTATCTTGTTATTGCTTGGTCTAAATTAGTATTTGTAAAAATGTATTTTCTGATCTGGAGACTTTGGAAGATGGGGATTGTAATGGGGTTTGTAATGAAAAATACCTAAATAACACAGTAAACCTGTTCATTTACTTTGAAAATATGTGTAATCAATGTCTACACCCACTGCCATAGTTATATAATGTACTTGCTGAGGCAGGACCAGACTGAGGAGCTTAAACCAAGCTCATCCAAAAGCAAATTGAAGGAAGACAATAGAATTAGTTGCCAAGAAATGTCCACAATAGTGAAAATACAGAAGGAGCCCAGAGGTCCATTGACTGATGAATGGATAAAGAAGATGTGGTATATATATGCAATGGAATATTACTCAGCCATCAAAAAGAATGAAATCTCGTCATTTGCAATGATGTGAATGCTGGTAGAGGGTGTTATGCTAAGCAAAATAAGTCAGAGGAAGACAAATACCACAGGATTTCACTCATATGTGGAATTTAAGAATGAAAAAGATGAACATAGGGGAAGGGAAAGAAAAAATAACATGAAAGCAGGGAGACAAACCATAAGAAATGCTGAACTCTAGGAAACAAACTGAGGGCTGCTGGAGAGGAGATGGGTGGGGGATGGGATTATTAGGTGATGGGCATTAAGGAGGGCACTTGATGGAATGAGCACTGGGTGTTGTATGCAACTGATCAATCACTAAATTCTACCCCTGAAATAAAAAAAAAAAAATTGCCAAGAGACTTTTGGGTCATCTATAGCAGCTTCTTGCTTGTGTTCACCTGGAATGAATCCTAATCCTATCACCTACCAAGTAGCTCACACATAAACTTGGAACTCAGACAAATGGGGGAATAGGGCCCTTAATCCTGTAAAGTGAGTGCTGAAAACAACTCATAATGGTGGGATGCTTGACAATGAACTCTGAAGACTTTTCTAGTCACTTCTAATTAGTCAAGAGTTCTTTGACTATAAGCAACAGAAAAGAAGTCAGTGCTACATAAGAAAAGTTTTTTTTTTTTTTAATGAAACACAATCTTACTGTAAAGATTTAGTATATCTTAAGAAACAAAAAGTTAAAGAACCAGATTCAGGGGGCGCCTGGGTGGCTCAGTCGTTAAGCATCTACCTTCGGCTCAGGTCATGATCCCAGGGTGCTGGGATCGAGCCCCGCGTCGGGCTCCCTGCTCTGTGGGAAGCCTGCTTCTCCTTCTCCCACTCTCCCTGCTTGTGTTGCCTCTCTCTCTGTCTCTCTCTCTGTCAAATTAATAAATAAAACCTTTAAAAAAAAAAGAACCAGATTCAGAAATAAAAAAAATAAGATAATCAGGTCACTTTTGAGGACATATGTTATAGGAATTAATGGATTATTTTGTTGGGATGTCAATGTTTGCATGAATTACCTGTGATTATTTTCTGTATTTACATTACTTAAGATTAATGGTTTTAGGAGATGGAGAATCCAGCTAAGCTCACTTAGGTGAACCTCCAGTCATTTATGTAGGGGTGGGAGGATATCTTGTTTGGTAATCCCATTAAAACTGCAACAATTTTCAACAATTTTGAATTGATTCAAAAGGACATTGGAGTATTGCTACTAGAATAATGCTAATGGAGAATGGAAAACAGGGGAACAAATATCCGTAATACCAACCATCTTCTTAACATATCCTTAAATTAACTATGTATATAAGAGACACTAAGACCATGATATCTCTCATTTACTTCAATTATCTTGTACATATTTAATCTAAATATCCTGATGTCTCCAGATTATCTACCAGATGCTTCAAACTTGGAAAGACTGGACTCTCCGTTCAGTCACTCAGGCCGTTCTTGATGACACTTGGTTTTATTCTGTGTTAGTACAGGTCTACAGTAGACCTAATCCTAGGGGATGGCCCTTAGTTCAAATGGGTGGTCTATCTGGTGTCTCAGGTAGATGGCTGGTGTTTTCTTTACTCTATGCAACTTTCTCCGAAATGCCCTGCCCCACAGTTTTCAGACATTTCGATAGCCTGGAACTCTGCTCTCTGCGCTCCCTGTCGGCTCAGTGGGACCACTGTGCTGTACTTGTGCTCTGCCTCCCTCTGCAATATTCAGGAAATTGTCCCTGCCCGGAAAACTGGAACAGAAGAGGAATTTACCTTAAGAATTCATCTTCTCTCAGGGATTGCTGTCATGGATGGCTGTTGTCCAATGCCTGAAAACAGTTACCTCAAATATTTTGATCAGTTTCAGATCTGCATAGCAAAAGGGCTGGTCCAGTCCCAGTTATAACATAATGGCCAGAAGTAGAAGTCCATGAAAATCGTATTTAATGAAAATGTAAGTTCTGAAATGTAAGTGCATCCTGTACGTTTTTATAATACATTAAACACATTATTTTGGAGCCTATATGTAGATGAAATTACGTGAAAAAGTAAGGGTGATGCACACAGGATTTCATATAGTAGTTAGTGCAGGTAGGGAAGGCAGGGTTTTAGTCATCTTGGGGTAGGACTTAAGGTAGATGTAAACTATTGCCAGTATTCTTTTATGTTAGATAGTAGTTTCATAGGTGCTTACCACATTATTGAAATAGATGTGGATAAATAAAAGAATAAATAAAAAGGGCCTTGTGTTGATTAATGATCAGTGTGAGATTGTGTCATGAACAAAGCAGTATGATTTGTCCAATTTTCTCCTTGTGAGGACATATTTTTAAAATCACTTGTAAACTGGACCATAGGGATTGTTCTTGTTTTTGCTACCAAAATGGAAAGTGAAGCCAACAATTAGCAAGTGGAAGCTCCTTTGTGGAGTTTCTGGGGGACATACAGCCTTTTGGAGGGACACTGAGAAACTCTTCCTCTTGCATGAATTGAGCCCTCAAAACAAAACTTTCCCTGACTAAAAATATATTCAGCTATGCTCAACATTCTGACACCAAATGTTATAATGGTTTAGGACAGGGACACTATAATAGCTCTAAATTAGAAACAGTCCATTTTCCCATAAACATTAAAGTGGATAAATAACATGTTACATATGTTTATACAATGGAACACTTGCAGCAGTTTAAAAATGTGGAACATAAGGAATAACATAGAGGAAGGGAGGGAAAACTGAATGGGAAGAAATCAGAGAGGGAGACAAACCATGAAAGACTCAGGATTCGGGGAAACAAACTGAGGGTTACAGAAGGGAGGGGGGTGGGGACATGGGGTAACAGGGTGATGGGTATTAAGGGGGGCACGTGTTGTGATGAGCACTGGGTGCTGTATGCAACTAATGAATCATTGAACACTACATCAAAAACTAATGATGTATTATATGTTGGCTAATTGAACATAATAAAATAAAAATAAAAATAAAAAAAATGAACTAAATTAAAAAAAAAACATGGACAAATCCTATTAATATAATACTGACAAGTCAGACAGAAGATCACATAGTCTATGGTTCCATTTATGGTCAATCTGTAGTATTAGAAGTCAAGATAATAGTTACTTTTAAGGGAGTTCATGGGTATTAGAGTTGGTGGGAAGGAAGGTGAGGGAAGGTTTTGGATACTTCTAACATTTTGTTTTGATTTGGATGGTGGTTGAATTGATAGTTCACTTTGTGATAATTCAACGGTCAGTAAACTTATGTCTATTGCACTTTTACATGCACAATATATTTTTAAGACCAAGTTTGTTGTGATGTTAAGTAGTGTTCAGAAATTAAAGCATGCTGTTTTCTTAAGTGGTGAGCTTTCTTTCCTTAAATTGTTTCGGAAGTATGAGCATTGGGATTCTATCTCCCTTATGAGGCATGCACAAAAATAATGTTATTTACCACTAAGCTCAGTGAGCATGATCTGCTTACTAAATTTTTTTTTTTGACGTGAAGAATGCCTTTTCATTTTTTTAAATGCACAATAAGTCAGTAATGGCATTCAAATCTAGATTTTCTTTTCTGGTTTGGGGTACTCAAACAGAATACTTTCATTTTCTATTAGCAATATTAATAAGTGGCAATAGTAATATTATCAAGTACATAAATCAGTCAATCAATTGATCAATCCCAAAGCAAGGTATAAAGATAATTCATATTTTCTTCCCATCCCCTTGGTGTAGCTTATTTCACTTATTGTACAGCAATAGAACTGTGCAATATTCTGCCCTCCAAATAACAACTCATCAAGACCGCCTGTAGATGAGTGGAGGAAGCACTGATCTGTGACAAATACTGAGGGCCTTACCTGCTGAGGAAGAACTTTCCATGGGCCCCTGATATATTTGACCAATTGAAGATAAGCTTTCTGGCCTTCCCCCTATTGAGTCAACTTGTCTTGAATAAAATAAATGAGCCCTAATTTTTCTCATGTTCCAAAGTGATTTATCACAGAACAAAAACTTCAATTTGACAAATCTTTTGCCATCACTCAAAGTGTCTGCTTTCTTTGTAGATGACATTCCATTATACTCCTGTACAAAAATAATATTGTCAGGAGCTGTATTGAATCATGACTTTATTTAATTATTTGGCCTCTAATAGAAAAGAAATCCCCTTGTTAGTATGTGGTTTAGTGTCTTATTGAATAAAATAACAATGTTCTTAACAAATTTAATGCAAGTTGCATTTACCCATCTATATGAGGCTTGGCAATATTAAGTTAACCCTGCTACAGCATCTACTACACTGGACAAATTGTATCACTCTGAACTTGATCAACAACAACAAAAAAGACACTACACGTTTTAAGGACTAAGGGGTTTAATAAGTGAATTAAGACTCATCTAAATGTGGAAAAGTCTGGGGGATTGAGGACAGGGAAGACCACATCTGGAGGATCAGAGAAATATCCATTACACAGCCTGAAGTGCTGGATTTGGGGAACAAAGTCACCAATCATGAAAAAATCTGCGTTGCACCATGACTGTGAAGAGGAGCTAACGAATGCTAGCTTCTGTTTCACCTTGCATTCCAAAGAACACATGAACTTCTTTAACTGAAAAAGTCTAAAGTGGGATTGCATGGCGAAGGGGATTCTCCGAAATCTCTTTTCTGTTCTTACAAGGGGTGGCTGATGATGGTGCCATGTTAACAGCATACATTCTGGCACAATGCCCTTTGTCGTACATCCATCCCTTTTACCCATACTTAGGACCCAGATAAAAATACCATCCTGTTTCTGCTTAATATGTTCACATTATCCCCAAATACAACAAAACTGAAGACAAACAAATGTCTCCCTAAAGGAGGAGACATAGGTTTTACAGACTCAGTCCATCTCTGGGAGTACTAATTCCTTCCCCAGCGGAGTTCAAGGTCTGCTCTGATATTCTATTACTTACATATTGAGATGGAGGGTGATACTCTTATATCAGGTAGTAAGGGATTTAGAGAGAAAAGAGAAAAAAGAATTGGTAACTATACGCTACTATGGTTTGAAAATTTGTGTCCCATTCCCAAAATTCATATGTTGAAATCCAAAAGCCCCCTATGATGGTATTAGGAAGTGGAGCCTTTGGGAAGTGATTATGTCATGAAGATGTCATCATGAGTGGGATTAGTGCTTTTATAAGAGAGACTCCAGATAAATCCCTTGTTCCTTCCACCATGTGAGGACACAGCAAAAAAATGCCACCTGTGAAAAGAAAGACAGCTTCTACCAGCCCCCATAGAGAATCTGCTGGAGCCATGATCCCAGACTTCCTAGTCTCCAGAACCCTGAGAAGTAAATTTATGTTATTTATAAACTATCTGGCCTATGGTATTTTATTATAACAACAAAAGACAGATGCAAATATGTTAATATCAAAGCAAAAACAACAATACATGAAACTATTAGAGTCCTTCCTTATTCCTGAACTGGTTACATGGGTTGTATTTTTAACTTCTTTCTTCTATTTTCCATTCTTTGTTTCCTTTGCGTTCACTTAGGGCCTCAGTATGTCGTGTTGACCCAGACTTTTCAGAATTAAAGCCACTAAACCAGTAGAGAGCAAAGTTGCAGGGATATTAAAAAATTGCTAGCAGGTTATTCTTCTTAATAATGACAAGTGTATTAATTTTCTATTGCTACTTAAAAAATTACAGCAAACTTAGTGTTGAAAACAGCACACTTTTATCCTTTCACACTTTGCAGGGATCAGCAGGCCAGGTAGAGCTTAGTGGGCTCCTCTTCAGGGTCTTAAAAGGCCAAGGTTTTGGCCATTCTCATTTGAAGGCTCAAAAAAAGGAGGAGATGTTTTTCTAAGCTCCCTCAGGTTGTTGGCAGATTACATTCCCTTTAGGCTGTAGAATTAATAGTAGCTTTCTTCTTCGAAGCTAGCAACATGTGAGATAGAAAGAGAGAGATTGCTGCTTCTAGCTTCACTTCAGACAAGGCCTAGGTCATTTTTTTAAGGGCTAGCTTTATTATATTAGGCCAACCCGAGGTCATCTCTTTTTTCATATCTTAAACTTGACTAATTAGGGACCTGAATCACATTTGAAAAATCTCACCTTTGAGTTGTAGCATAATACATTTAGGAGGGTTATATCCCATTAGTTTTGCCAAATCACATGGGTTAGAAGAGATCATAGGTGCTGCTCACACTTAAGCAGAGTGGATTGCACAGAGACAAGGATGTTGGGAGGCAGAGGTCATGGGAATGCCCCTACGGTGTTATATTAGTCAGGGTTATTCAGAAAAACAGAACTAATAGCATTGATTGATTGGTCGGTTGACATTGGCTCATGCAAGATTATGGAGATTGACAAGTTCAAAATCAGCATTATTGGGGGCTAACATGCTGGAGAGCCAGGAGAGCTGCTGGTGCAGGTGAAATCTGAAAGCAGTCTGCTGGAGAATTTCTCTTGCTTGGAGAGGCTGGTCTGCTTGTTTTATGCAGACCTTCAACTGATTGGGTAAGGCCCACCTAGGTTATAGAGGGCCATCTGCTTTACCCAGAGTTGACCAATTTAAATGTTGATGTCATCTAAAAACACCCTCCAAGTTGACACTTAAAGTTAACCATTACAGATGTGTCTACCACTCTGAAAACTCTAATGAGCAAGTACTTTTTAAATCCTTCTTAACAGGGCACCTGGGTGGCTCAGTCAGTTAAGCATCTGCCTTTGGCTCAGGTCATGATCCCAGGGTCCTGGGACTGAGTCCCACATTAGGCTCCCCCGCTTGGCAGAGAGCCTGCTTCTCCCTTTCCCTCTGCCTGCCACTCCTCCTGCTTATGCGCCCTCTCTCACGTGCTCTCTCTCTGTCAGATAGGTAGATGATAGATAGATAGATAAATCCTTCTTAACAAATGAGGAACTCGGGTACAGATAATTTGACCAAGGTCACCCTGTGAGTAAGAAATGGTACCAGGGTTTGAATCCAGGTATTACGACTTTAGAGTCTGTGTTACCCACTGTCCTTTTTGGTAGAAATACAATACCACCTGGGGTAACCCTTCCTGCTTTTTTGAAAGGGATATACCCTCAGGCAGTACCAAAGAAAAAGTGAAAAAATGTCCTAGACACAACAGAGAAATTTAGAATAATAGTTAAATATAGACTTGTGACTCAAATTTCTGCTGAGTTTTCTGAGGAAATGTGAAGGGCACTGAGATGTGTTAAGGATCTTCTCCATGCCATGCATTGTGAAGGCATTTTATCTATATACATATTTATCCATCTTGTAATCCTCTTGAACACCTAGTGGGACAGCAATTATTCTTAATTTACTTGTGAGGAAAAAAAGCTAAAAAGCGATTTGTGAAAAGTCATAGAGTTGGAAAGTGGCCAAGCCACAATTCAGAGCCAGATTGGCCTGTCCCCAAGGACTGAGAGGCATTTGTGGCATTTCCTTGATCAACAGTTCATTTATACATATTCTAGCAGATTAAAGACCATAACTTGTCAGTAAATAAGCACAGTGCAGAGAAATATATTGAATAATGGTGTAATTTTTCTCATGCATCTTTTTTGTTGTTAATTTTTCTCATGCATATTAATCCAAAATATTTTCTATCTACTCTATACTTGTGGTCATTCAAGATATGTCTATTTACAAATATGATTAGCTTTTGTTGTTAAAATTTGGTGTCAAATATATATTTGCCAGGTAATGTCTTGAGAGTGGCTAGGTGTTAGACTTAGGTCTTCCTTAGTATCTGTTTGCCTAGGACACTATTTTGTATGTTATTTTAAGTTAGATTTTTTTAATTTAAAATCACCCAATTAACATGTAGTGTATTATTAGTTTCAGAGGTAGAATTTAGTGATTCGTCAGTTCCATGTAACACCCAGTGCTCATTACATCACGTGCCCTCCTTAATGCCCGTCACCCAGTTACCCCATCCCCCCACCCACCTCCCCTCTAGCAACCCTCAGTTTGTTTCCTATAGTTAAAAGTCTCTTATGGTTTGTCTCCCTTTCTGATTTTGTCTTATTTTATTTTTCCATCCCTTCCTCTATGTTTCTGTTTTGTTTCTTAAATTCCATATATGAATGAGGTTGTATGATATTTGTCTTTTTCTGACTGACTTCACTTAGCATAATACTCTAGTTCCATCTGTGTTATAGCAAATGGCAAGATTTCATTCTTTTTGATTGCTGAGTAATATTCCATTATATATGTGTGTGTGCACACACCACATCTTCTTTATCCATTCTTTATCCATTCATCTGTCAATGGACATCTGGGCTCTTTCTATAGTTTGGCAATTGTGGACATTGCTGCTATAAACATTGGGGTCCATGTGCCCCTTCCAGTCACTATGTTTGTGTCCTTTGGGTAGGTACCTAGTAGTGCAATTGCTGGGTTGTAGGGTAGCTCTATTTTTAACTTTTTAAGGAACCTCCATACTGTTTTCCAGAATGCACCAGTTTGCGTTCCCACCAACAGTGTAAGCGGCTTTCCCTTGACAAAAACAATAGAACTCTTAAATCCACAAATCAAAGAGTACTTCGAGTGAAAATAATCGTATAAACACTAAATTTAAATCTAACTTATCAGCCAAAACAATTTTAATTTGTGCCTTTATTAAGTTATTGTTGCTATAGCAATTTACATTATTTTGTGAACAAGTCAGGTGATATTCCTCCTGGAGTGCCTTTAGTCTCTATAAACTTTGAGGGTTTCATGATCAGTGTCCCACAGTCAGGGTCCATGTGTCAAGGAGAACCAAATCACAGGGCTTCACATATTGTTGATGTCTTCCAAAGCTGACTTTAGAGCTTGTCTCTGTAGATAAGTCCCCAAGATAGAGGAGCACTGAAATATTCACTATTGTCTTGAACATGATGCTACAAATCAGAACACTGTCTTTATTTCATTTATATAGAATGGCCATGAATTTCAGTCAGTGGTTTTGAGATAAAAACTTGGAAATCAATGAATATTGATGGAACTTTCACCATCAGCTTACTTTGTATTTCAGGACTTGTGAATTTCTCTGTGTGAATACAGCATGCAGGTTTGGTTGCCCAGGGCATCTCTTTCCAAGGCCATTTCTCTTGGCCATCTCCAATTTGGAACCTCAAAAACTAAAAACCTTCCACCCTACCTTGGAGGCCATGTGATACAGTTTGGTCAAAGAAACATAAGTTAATTGTCTTGTGGGAGTGAAAGAATGGGCTTTGAAAAAAAAAATTGCTTTTCTGATGAAAGGGACACTCCTAGCTTGCACGATCTCTCTGGCCCCTTCCTCTTCTTTCTTCCTGAATTTAATATAATTTTGAATTGCTGTTAGATCTAACAGCTATCCTCAGGCTGAGAGAAAAAACAGCAGCATGCTAAGCATAGTGGGGTGAAAAGAAAGAACTTTGGTCTTTGTGGGTATCATTGGACCACAGAACCAAGGCCAAATGCTACCTATATCCAGGTCTGTTATTGAGGAAAAACTGCATCGCTCTTTACTTAAGTCACCTCCAGGTCGATCTCTATCACTCTTTATGTGCTTTAAGTAAAAATAATGATAATATAACACGAACAAAAATAAATTAATGTATATTGTGCTTGCTCACTCTATGACAGGCAAGGCTCTAAGTACTTGAGGCTTATTTACTGACTTAATCCTCTTAATCTTACATAACAGTTCTTTTATCATGATGCTCATTTTATAGTGGGGGAAACAGAGGTTAAATATGCTCAAGGTCACATGGTTAGCACTGGGCAGTAAAATAGGCTTGCCCCAAGCGAAGGTGCCAGGATGTGAGACAAAGATCTAGAATGAGGTTTTTAGTTACAGGAGATTCACTCATTTTCCCAGCAGACATAGAGCCATGGTGTCAATAAGGCAGATCATTCAGGAGCACAGTCAGCAAAGTCAGACAGATCCTGGTTTAAGTTTAAGCTCTGTCACTTACTAGAGATCTGATCTTGAGTAATAGAGTAAAACTCTCAAAGTCTCAGTTTATACGTAGGCTGAGTCCGCATCTTCTTGAGGATAGAGAAATATAAAAATATCCTGGAGCATTCACCAAACTGTTTATGTGCCAAAGTAGCTCATCATCATTATCCTCATTCTCAACATCATCATGGCTAACCTCTAATTGAGCAATAGCTATGAGTCAGGTGCGGAGTTACACATTTTATATGTAAAATGCCATTTAATCATCATAGCACCCCTAAGAGATAGGCACTATTATTTTTTCCCTCTTGCAAATGTGGAAAATTGCAATCACACGGCTATTAAGCAGTATAGCCAGGGTTCATATCCAAATGTATCTGATTCCAAAGTTTGTGTTTTTAATCACTGTGCCTTTCTGTCACCACGAGGCACTAGAAACGTAATAACCAGATCACGTTTCTATTCCCTGAGGACACTCTACAGAGGGAGACCGATAAGGAAATAGTATTTTCAGCACAACGAGAGAACAATGCAGGATCAAAGGTGGTGACATCATGATGTCTAACTTGTGTACTGATCTCATATTTTGCCAAAATGATATTGTGAAATTGCGTTGTGTGTGAGAGAGCGAGCGAGCGAGCAAGAGAGCATACTCATGCTCTGTTTCCTCTCTTGTTGCTTCTCATAGTGTGTTGTATGATTTTCCTAGATCACATCTGTCATAGGCAACTGGGTGCTACTTTTTGGAGAAGAGTAGCATGAAGTGTGACAAGCAGGCTGTTGTTCAGGGAAGGGGAGAGAAGTCCTCCTCTCTAGTTCAGTCCCTCCTTACCCTTTGAGTTGTGAAGTCACACTGGTTTTTGTCCTTGAAGAAAACAAAGCATGAATTGAAGCCATTAATATTAAAGGTTCTACCAGGGACATATGCTACCCTTTCCAGAAACTCTGGAATGAGTATTGTTTAAGTGATTTAAATTCCCTAAAAGATCATTCTACTGTGTTATTTCAAGACTAATGAGCTGAGTATGAACAGTAGGGCAATGGAAAGAAGGAAAAAAAGTATATTTGAAATCTTCTTCCTGGGTTTCAGTCTCAGTTCCATTAGCTGAAAAGTGACAATTGTCATCTATATCTTACTATGCCATTGTAACTCAAATCACGATCTTTTCATGTATTTCGACTCTGCAATTGAATCATAGAATAGCTGGTTCTACTTGGAAAATTTAACAATTACTTTAAAAATCACTTGGCAATTTGGAACATTTTAGATAAATAAAAGCAAACTTTATGCCCAGGCAAAATATTAATAGGAGACTGTGGAACGATCAGTCTTTGCACAGCAATTTGGGAACATATGGTGATACATTCAAACAAAAGGCCATGTTCAAGGTTGAAACAGCCCTTGTGCAATGGGACCAGGCAATAACTTATGGCATTGATTACATAAAATGCAACTCCAGGCTTCCTTGTTGGCTCACTGCTTTGTACGTCCACATTGGGTAGGTAATAAGGAAAGCTGGATATACCCTTAAGATTTACAAGGCAAATCATCCATTTCTTGGTCATTCATTTACTTTTTTGTCAATTCCTTTCTTATGATATTATCCTATAAGACGTAACATGAGTGATTTAATGGCCCACCCTCGGTATGGGAGTCAAAAACAACTTTCTTTGTTATTAACCCAATCTACTCATTCCTTAAGGGAGAAGAACATTGATTTGGGGTCATCATATTCTTCTAGTGTTGGAATGATATTTGGTTTTGTGTGGTCCTTTTAAAATTATTGCTCTCATATATTTTCCAGTTCTAGAGAGTTACTTAAAATACAGTATAGTAAGGGCTATGGTAATGAGTTTATTGGATGCTGTGAGAGCTTGTGAGAGAGGAATCAAATCCAAATTTGGATTGTCAGGGAAGGTTTTCTGAGAGAGATTTCACATGAAACCAGAATTAGTCATGCAGAACAAGAGGCATAAAAGAACGTTGACAGAGATAACAATGAGAATCTCAAGAGGTGAAAGAAAGAGAGAGAGAGTGAGCATTGTGGTTTCCAAGTATTGAAATGCATTTAATGTGGATGCATTGTTGGTTTCCAGGTGGGCATGAGAATTGGGAAGGCTAGAGAAGGCTCTGAAACCAGAGCTTGTAGAGCCTTGTAAGCCATGTAAAGAAGTTCAGACATTATCTCAAGATGAGATAAAAAATACTTCAAAGTATTTTAAATAGAAGAGTGACACGAATAAGTTTGTGTTTGTCATTCCTGCTGTAAGCCTACAAGGGTGAGGATTTGGAAGAAATATGGACATATCACAGAGTATACTCAAGGATGTTGATTACTGGATTTAAAAATTGATTTCTACTTTTTTATGACTTGCTGTTTCCTCCTTTCTTTTTAATCTAAAGCTAGGGTGCCATGTTAATTTAAGAAAGAGAAAACTTATTCTTTGTCATTTTAGAATGAAAACTATAGTCAAGTTAGAGGAAGAAAGATTTCACCTCAATCTTGATAAATAATGGTCTAATGATTATAACTTTGAAAATGGAGCAGACAATCTTCAGAAGTAAGTGCCCATTCCTGGGAATATATTTGCAGAGGTAACAAGACGACTGATAAAATGATGTTGAAGAAGAGATTTCTGTGTTGTCAGAAGGTTGGACTAAATGACCCCAAGTTTCTTCTGGTTCTTAGCTTATCTTAAGGTTCTCTTTGCTTTAATTATAGTTCACCAGAATTCTAATATGATTGCTGCAGTGTTTTAAATTGTTGAATCATTCCTACTCTTTGTTTCTAAGCATAGAGAGTTTTTTATCCCCCCAGATGTTAAGACTCTCTGTATTCCTCATTATGGGACATGCAATGGAATGAATTAGGAAATGAATCGTTTGTATGTTGGCCTGAATTTTTATAGACTGTAATGCCTGGCACAAGGATTGCTTCCTTGGCTGTAGGTAGTTAAGTCTTTTTTGAAAATGTCTTGGAGAAATAAAATGAGCGAAATTACTCAAAGACGTAATCTAAGACCTAACACTTCCAAAGACCTTAGTGTACACATTTGGGTACAGTAATACTTACCCAATTAACTACATTTACAACCAAAACACTCCCTCCCCTTCTTTTCTATCACTCCTTGAAATGCATTCAAATATGAGCAAATGAACAAATGTACTGGAGTTTCATGGTTGGTATAACACAATTTTAAGAAGATTTTCCATGAGCTTAAAAGGAAGATAAAGAGAACAAGAGCACGGCAGTCTCTGAATTGTCAGCGATATGTAAGACTTCAGTCTTGTTTAAATTCCATGCCTTTCCGCAGTAGAATCAAATTCACTTAACATAGTGGAGGTGGTACTTAACATAAATCAGACTCCAGGTAAACTGTGTCAGGGTAACTTAATTTCTAACTATATCATGCTACATGATTTTACTTAAAAAGATCTTTACATCCCCAAGATGTGTTTGCCGTAGCTTGATAGGATGTACTTCCCTTTGTGCTTGAGAACAGTAAACACAGGGATTATTAACCAACTTGATAAAGATTTTAGGAGCAAACATTTAGGATAAAGTACATAGTTGCTTGCTCCCCCATGTAACTCAATCTAATGTTGAAACTTGGGATAAATTAACTCACATATGATGCTCAGAGGACCAAATAATACTTTCTTGTGTAGGGAATATGTTATTATGGTTGTTAGAAAATGCTGGGAGGATGTCCATATGAGACAAATTATAATTACAGTATAAATCATTATTGCAGAGACCACTGTCCTCATTTGCCGATGTCCTGCACTAAGAGTACTCCTGGTGTGTCCAGTAAACACAGTTGGACTTTCTCAGAAACGAGGAATTAATTATGTAGTTATTTCTTACCTATCCCTCATATACATAAAAATGTGAGTAGGTAGAAGCATATAGATAAAAAAAATGAAATTACAATTAGTCCTCTATCTTCTCTACCCTATCTGTTGTTCCAAAAGAAGGAGGTGGAGCCCTCCCCCACTAAACAAGAAACACAAGGTTTGTGATGGTGATTTTCTATTGTGAACGGTCTGGCTGAGATTATGGGAAATGTGCAGTAAGAGGTTTCTACTGACTCTGCTTGGGAAGACATACTCCTAAACATCCTCTTAAACCCAGTGAAGGACAAAAAGATCACATTGACTTTTGGATAGAAATTTCCCGAACCTTACTTAACAAAATCCTGTTTTATTCAAGATTGTATATGCCCATATACATCCCTGGAGACTTAAGGGAATTTGAACTAAGGATCCAAGATCTAGAGGTTGGCTTGTTTGGTCTTAAAGCAGCAATCTGCCTTGACAATGATTGACTCAGTAATGGGAATACACGCCAAAGAGTTATAAGGAGAGGATTTTGGGGAATTCATATTAAGGTCTTCCTTGGTTTTCTGGGATACCAATCAGGAATGGGTTTCTTTATATTGGTCTGGATAGATTAGGGTATTGGTGGGTTTATACACTTATCACATTAATTTCCATCACTCATAGCATAGGGATTTTCCTCGGCACTATCCTCTCTACAAGACATGGGCTGGCAAAGCAGTCACGATCCAGAACAATATTCCTCACTGTAGCAGTACAAAATGGCCTTTAGAGCCCACACCCAGGAGTGACTTACATTATTTTTAATCATGTTTCACTACCAAAAGTGAGTCACAGGAAAGACCACATCTGATTTCAAGGGAGCAGTGATGTGCAAATCTACATGTTCCAGGAAACAAACCAGAGATATTTATTGGCCAATACTAATTAATACCACATTTTCCCTCTGACATCATCCCTTGCCTTGCTAGTGGACAGGGTAGGACAGGATCACACAGAAGAGGGCCTTGCCAAGATCAAGAAAAATTGATCTAGAGATCATAGGTTAAGGCAGTCTTAAAGCTCATCCTACCTCTGTGTTTCTAGCCGTTTGAACTGATCAGTTTACACAGGTTTTAAGCTAGTTATCTGTTGAGTTTTCTGTAACTTGCGGCCAAAATTACCTAATGGATACATATTTACTATCAAATGCTTTTTGAGTCAACATCATTTGCCCGGCCCCATTCTCTTTTTTTTTTTTTTTTTTTTTAATTTTTTTATTGTTATGTTAATCCCCATACATTACATCATTAGTTTTAGATATAGTGTTCCATGATTCATTGTTTGTGCATAACACCCAGTGCTCCATGCAGAACGTGCCCTCCTCAATACCCCTCACCAGGCTAACCCATCCTCCCACCCCCCTCCCCTCTAGAACCCTCAGTTTGTTTTTCAGAGTCCATCGTCTCTCATGGTTCTTCTCCCCCTCCGATTTCCAAGAAAGGAGATACAGCTGTATATTACTCCCACGAAATCCTCCTCTGGAATCTTAGGTTCCAGTGAGATTTACGTTGGAGACGCTGGGTAGTAAAAAGTGAATGCATTCTAAGCTCTGCACGCATGTAGTGTACCATTCAGTTATGCTTCATTGGAGTATTTTTCCTTTAAATCATAGATAAAATCCCTAGAAATAAGCAAAGGAGAACTTGGTAAATTTCAGTGCAGAAATGGCTTAGAAAGGCAGATGCCTGCCTTTTATTTTTCTTGGCTTTGGACTTAGACATGATTAGCAATTGGACATTGGGGATCTGGCTATCTGATGAAATTCTGTTTTGAATGTCACAGAGAAACCAGTTTTAGTTGGGCCTCATGTTATATTATAAGCTCAATCTAGGGTATATTTTTGATCCATTCTGAATTATGTCTTACAACTGTAGAGGCCATCTAAAACCTCTTTCTTTCTTTCTTTCTCTCTCTCTCTCTCTTTCTTTCCCTCTCTCTCTTTCTTTCTTTCTTCTCTCTCTCCTTCCTTCCTTCCTTCTTTCCTAGAATTCAGGACTGTAAGTTTTGGAGGGAGTAAGGAGAAAGTGAATCAGGTATTATATCTGAGTAGAGAACCAGTGAATCCTTTGCATTTCCCCACATTACTCCTTCACTAAGCATTTTCTCCTAACTCCACACCCATTAAAAATGGGGTTTTATGCCTCTCCTAACACCCATATAATTACCCAATGTGTTCTTTTTTTCAGAGTAATATTCATACTCTGAGTAATTTGCATATACACACACACACACACACACATATAGAGAGAGAGAGAGAGAGATAGATAGATTACTCCCCAAAATACTGGGAGCTCCTTGAGGTAATAGAGTATGTGTGTTTTGACTGATTTGCACTAGATGGATTTGAAGTACATGTGAATATACGAGGGATAATAAAAAAGTCCAAAGTGATGATAATATATGGAAGGGGGAAGAAACCATAAAACACAAATATTACCATAAATGAGGTTTAAAATGCAAACCATAGTGCTTTGTTCTAGGAATGACAGATTGGATTTCATTTCTTGTTCCAAGCCTTACTGGTGAGAAGCGGTTGCCTGAAGAGCTGTTTGAGGATCCTGAGCCCACATTCCATGGGCAGTAGTGCTGTATTTGATTAGTGCTGTCTGCACTGGGGACAGACCAGGAAATTCATTACACCAGGTTAGCCATAATTTGCTGCCCGTGGTCTGTATATTTGCTTATAGGCAAATGAAATATGTGGATCTTAACTTTTTGCAAAAGAGGGAAAAATGATCAGTTCCACAAATTGCAGGGCACACAATATAAAAACATACATGTTGTTTAGGGGAAAGCACAATTTTCCCTGGTAGTGAATGAGACTAAATCTTTCGTGACAATCACTCTAAAGTGGACACTTAGGGGGCGCCTGGGTGGCTCAGTTGGTTAAGCGACTGCCTTCGGCTCAGGTCATGATCCCGGAGTCCTGGGATCGAGTCCCACATCGGGCTCCCGGCTCAGCGGGGAGCCTGCTTCTCCCTCTCACCCTATCCCCTCTCATGCTGTTTCTCTCTCTCTCTCTCAAATAAATAAATAAAATCTTTAAAAAAAAAAAAATAAAGTGGACACTTAGGTATAATGAACATGATATCTGATAACATTCCAAAAGGGAATACAGTGAAAATTGTTATTTTTTATATTACTGTTGTTTCTTATGCTGACCCTAAATAAAGGTAAGAGGAATTATATACAGTACAGTTCACCAAAAATAACCCTTGATATGACCAGTGCAATGATGTAGTCTAGATATGCTGTTCTCTACCCATCTAGATAGCATCAAAAAATGTATGGAGGAATTGACAAACTGAATGTACTTAAAGCAGCCTTCCATAAAAATTCTATCTTCCAGATAATATGATGGGTAAGCTTAATTTTTTGATACTATGAGCTTAATATTATATTTAGTCATAAGAGAATAAATGTCTAACATTTAGACATTCTGTGTGGCCAGGCAATTTTGGAAAATACTATCTACAAGCTGGGTTCCATGGTGTAATGGTTAGCACTCTGGACTCTGAAAATACTATCTACATAATAAAATTATAATAATACCTAACATTTATTGAGCACTTACTCCATTCTATAAACTCTGCTTGGCTCTTTACCTACATTATATCTTATTTAATTTTTACCAAAAAAAAAGTCTCCACAAAGTTTTTTTTTTCCAAAAGAGAAAATGGATGATTGAGAAATTAAGGAATTTATATTGAGTCTCATGTATTTAGTGGAATGAAAAGAATTGCAACATCAAACAGTTTGAGTCCAGAGACCTTAATCTTAACATGAGCAATTCAGCCATAAATAAGCAGAAAATGGAACTGGATGTACAGTTACCACTATCTTGAGAAATATTAATTGCCTAATAAATTAGGATTATCTTAAAATACTATCATCAAGTTCCAGTGGAGAATGGGTGTCTTTTCTGTTTCATGTCTATTGCCAATACCTAGCATAAAGAAGCACCCCAAAGTAGTATTGACATTAGTTAAGTAAGTGAATGAAGAAGTTAAAGTTGGAAAACTTTTGAGACCCATTCTTGTCCAGATAGTCATGTTTGTTCACTTATTTTCAGTTACAGCAAATTAGTTATGTATCATATCTGCCCAAGTTCCAAGAGATTTTGCTATTTGGTTTGATTAGTTTCAAAACCATTGTCTAAACGTGCTTGCATTTAGCTTCAAATTATGCAGGTAAGGAAATCTACCACCTCCATCAGCTATTAAGAGGGCTAGTTAAGGGCAGACAGAGTTTCATAAAACAGGTGTCTTCATGTACAAATACCAAGTATCCGATTTTCTCTTCACTTAACACTGAGGCACCCATCCAGAATCAATGTCAGTGTTAAATAACAGGGATTTTTTTTTTTTCTTTTCACACGGTCACCTGATGTAGGCAATTGAACATGATCTAAAATGAGTCCCTTTTTATCTGATCACTAGGCTGTATAGCAAAGATTCTAGGAACAAGAAAATTATGTTTTATTTCAAATAGTCTCCATGGTGAGAAATTAGTTATATATAGTTGAGCTCAATCTCAAGTTTAATAATCAAAGAAAAGTTGTTTAAAGTGAAGGTGGGGGACTACCCCTGGTCTGTGACGATGGCATTGTGATTAGTAGCCTCTTGTCCTGACTCTATTTCTTTGTGCTACCTTCAGAGACAAGATCCCAGATTGACCCAGGGCAGTAGTTTTTATTTCCTCAAATTTGGCTTGAATTTCTACATCAGTATTCCAACAGGAATTCGATGTTTGCCTCTCTAATACTAATTTCCTCCTTCCCTCTTCTCAACAGTGCTCTAAATTTCCCAGCTAGATAGATGAGTAGAATTGATCTTACTCCCAGTTTCCATGGTATGGTCTCAATTTTCCTAAGCCATTCAACATATGTTAGCTTCCTGGCCACAGCAGTAGATTGAGGCATGGACACAAGACCCAAAATAGGTCAATAAGAATCAATGAGACTCAATTAAAGGTGTTTAATTAAGCTACAGGAAAGCAAGATATTTTTTTTCCCCAAGTGAACATGGATAAGTAAGTGTGATAATGCCAGTATGATGATGGCCAGCTTGAGATCCTATAGAAAGAGACTTACTGAGTAAGAAGCCAATTCTGAGAATGTGTTGCGAGAAATGCTGGTGGTGGTTGGTGGTGAGGGTGGCGGGTGGGGGTTGGGCGGGTAGCAGATAGATGGATTGATTGACTGACTGACTGAGATTGTTAACCTGAGAAAGTACGAAGTCTTGCTAAGAAAAGGGGATTAAAGTAAGCAAATGAGTCTGTATCACATCGTTTGAGTCATTGATAAACCACATCAAAACAGTTTTAATGCCTAAAACCATTAGCAACTTAAGCCAGTTGCATGGATGTTTGTGTGTGGGTGTGTGTCTTGTGCATATATGTATGTTGCTCGTGTCTAGTCTGGAAACTTCAAAGCCAAAACCCTACTTGAAGTATGTGCGTTTTCTTTTAAGCTCTCTGTTGTGCATTGGGAAAAAAGTCAACATAGGAGATAGAGCTGTGGTCCAGCTTATACTTGAGCATGAAACTGGAATAACTATTTCTTTAGATTGAACTGTATCTTTACCATGCTGCAGTGCCTTTTTTCCCCTAGTTTTTCCAACAAATCTTCTGAAGCCTTATCAATCTTCATCAGTATCTCAGAAATAGAACTCTAGGGTGTTTGAAGAGTCAGCTATATTAAATTATCCCCAAATTTTCCATCTAGTAAAGACATAAAAATGAAGCTTTTAATTGCTCTATTCTCTTTCTTCTGTGACCTCTTGAGAAAGGATAAAATCGAAGTGTGTACACAGACACAGATGAATCCAACTTAAAATGGATTGAAAGGGCCTAGGAAAGGAAAGTATGAATGAGATAGAAGAAAGTTGGCTGTCATAGCTTGTGTTCACTCAGGACTTGGCAGTCATTTTGGCTTCATCTGCCCAAGAACAAGAAGTTGTATAGATCGATTTAATTTATTAAATATACAACCTCAATTGTACTTTTTTTTTTTTTGCTTAAATGACAAAAACAAAACTTGTCAAAAAATAAAGGCCATGGCTGATGGAATTCATTATTTGTACATTTTGTACACCAGTCAGCTGTACAAAATGGGACACATCTGAAAATGTGGGTACTAAATAGTCCCTGTGCTAAATTATATATGTGGATCAGTAGTTCCATCCATGAAGAGGCAGCAACACAGATAAAACTAATCTTTGTTTTTTTTTTTTTTGAAAGGCAATACCTAGCAGTGCTTAAAAACACCAATTTTGGAAACCAATGAAGCAGGGCTTGAATCCTGACTTGTGTATTTCTCATCGGTGTGACTTCTCCAAGCTTTGCCATCTGTAAATTGGAAATAAAAGTGGTATTTCCTACACAGGTTTGTAGCGAGGATTAAAAGAGAGAATTTATTCAAAGTGTTTGTGTCAAACACTGAACTCGGAGGTGAAAGCAAGTCCTGGTGAATATAAAGTAGTGGGTTCAAAATAATTCTTACCACAAAACAAGAACAAAAAACAAGAGACACAAGGAAACTTTGTGATAGATATGTTTATTACCTTGATTGTGGTTATGTTATCACAAGTGTTTGCATATTCCCAAACTTACCACATTGTAAACACTAAATAAATCCCCAAACTTATCACATCGTATACATTAAATAAATATAATTAAATACATTGTATACATTAAATAAATACATTGAGTAAATGTGCAGTTCTTTTTGTATCAGTTAAACCTCAATAAAGCTGTTATAAAAAAGCATAAAGAAAGTCAAAGCTTTTAAAAGAAAGTGAATATGACAGCAATTCCATCCACTTCCTAATTTAGTATATATTTATTGATTAAGACCATGGGCTCTAGAATAAATCTCCCTGGATTTGAATCTCAATTCTTCCACTGAATTCTTTTATTATGAAATGTATCATACATACTAAAAATGTACAGAATGCAACATAATATATGTATATATGTATGTATGTATATGAAAGAATATTAATAAGATGAGCATTTGTGATCCATCCACCAATTTTCAGAATTAGAGCATACCTCTATATAATCTCTTCCTGTGTCATAGGCACCCCCTCCCACTCAGAGGTAATGAACATTCTGTATTTTGATAATTTCTTTGCTTTCCTTTATAGTTTTCCCCTCTGATTGTATCTATTGATAGTACATTAGCACACCCAATCACTATATTATTTGTCTTTTCTATTTTTGAACTTTATATAAAGTAATAGTGTATGTAGTTTACTAAATACTTGGCATTGCTTGGTTTTTAGTGTCATTTTTGCAGATCTATGAATGAAGCTATACTGCATTCGTTTTTGTAATATTTTTTATATTAACAAAACCATAAAGCATTTTATCTATTTTACTGTTGATAGGCATTGCATTTTTCTAGCTTCTGGCTATTATAAGGAATTATAAACAAGTCTATGAATATTCGTGCACATGTCTCTAGTCACATGGGCAAGTGTTTCTCTTAAGCTATGTTTAGTGGTGGAATTACTAAGTCAAACTTACTACTTCATGCCAACACTTTTGCCAAAGTGGTTGTAACAAATGACTTTCCCCGCTTGCTTTGTATGAGAAATTTAATTGCTTCTAGTGTGACCAACACCTAATGTTTGATTTGATTCTGGTTTTTTGGTGGGGTGGGCTAGCTGGGGAGTTTAGAGACATTTAGGTGAATGCAAAATAATAACCTCATTGTATTTTTCCTTTTTGGAGTTGTAATTAATTATACTTTTATGGAGATATAGTTAATAATTTAAAACTGTTATGTTAAGATATACAACTTGATAACATACACACACATTGTGAAATATCACAGTTGAGATAATTAAATATTCATCATCTCACATAGTCCTCTTTTTTCTTTCTTTCCTCCTTCCCTCTCCTGCCCTCCCTTCCCCTTCCTTCCTTCATGTGTGCTGAGAAAAATTAGGATCTGCCTCTCAGAAAGCTTTAATCATACAACACAATATTGATAACTATAGTTATATGGTTGTAGATTAGAGCTTTAGAAGTTATTTACCTGAAAATTTGTATACCTTGACTATCGTCTCCCCATTTCCTCCTCCCTGCAGCCCCATTCTCTTTCATAAATTTGATTGTTTTGGATTCTACATATAAGTGAGATTGTACAATATCTGTCTTTCTTTGTTTAGCTTATTTCTTTTAGTATAATGCTGTCAAGGTTTGTCCATGTTCTTGCAAATGACAGGTTTCCTTTTTCTTTTTGGCTGAATACTATTCATGTGTGTGTGTGTGTGTAAGTGTAATTTTCTTCATCTATTCATTACTGAAGGACTTTTAAGTTGTTCCCATGTCTTGACTTTTGTGAATAACACTGAAAGTAAAGTGGTGTGAAGATACCTGTTCACGATTCTGATTTCATTTTCTTTGGATAAATACCCAGAGAAGGAATTGCTGGATCATAAAGTGGTCTATGGCCATAACACTTGGAACCCATCTGATCTCATCTGATTTTGGAAGCTAAGGATGGTTTGTTGTCCTTTGTCCTGAGTTATCATTTTCTTACGAGGTCTTACCACAAAATTTATACATTTATTTTCTACTTCTGATGTTTTCAACACCATAGAGTCTTCTGGATATCACAGATCAAGTATCAAGACTATTTGGCTCCAGCCTGGACTGGTGTACAGCTCTTCCCTGCTTTGGGTACCATTCCTCATTGAGAACCATTCACAGTGTGTGGTGTATGAGCCAAGGAAGTATACTCAGGTGTGGGTGGAATATGCTACCCACAAAGGCTGAAGAGGCCAACCAGGCAATGTGGTTTCTTCTTCATGGGGAGAGAGAAAAGATGCAATGGTCTACCTTTTACTTAGGACACAATGCGCCCCACCATGACCACTTGAACCCTAAATATTATAGATGTGGTTGGTCTTTCATTCTCCGGACAGAATGTGTTTTACAAAAGCCTTCAGCATACTAGCCACTTCTTGCTCTTCTAGCCTTATCAGCTTAATCTTATTGAGGTTCGTGCACCTCATGATGTACTCTGGTGCCCCTACTCTCCAAATTTCTTTGTACTGTATTATGTCAGAGAGCAGGAGAGTTAGCTGAGCTTTATTATCGTATATTGTTATCTGTTATAAACCATTTCTGATCCTGTTTCTTTATTGAGACAGAAAAGAACTCATTCACCAAATTAATACCTATATCCTATCAATTTGAGGCAATATAAATGTGCTCTAGCAAAGGAACAGTATCTGTCAGCACAGCTGAGATCAGGGCTGCTACCTGAGAGGACACTGTATTAGTTTCCTCGGGCTACTGTAACAAAGTACCA
The DNA here is from genome assembly GCF_964656455.1 of Halichoerus grypus. Lineage (NCBI taxonomy): Eukaryota > Metazoa > Chordata > Mammalia > Carnivora > Phocidae > Halichoerus > Halichoerus grypus. The sequence goes on along the minus strand of NC_135713.1, from coordinate 115,305,791 downwards.
CAAACTTGGTAGCTTAAAACAACAGGAATTAATTCTCTCATTGTTCTCAACACCTGAAGTCAGAAATCAAGGTGTTGGCAGGGCCATGCTTCCTCTGTAACCTGTAAAGGAGGATCCTTCCTTGATTCTTGCTAACATCTGGTGGTTTGCCCTCAGTCCTTGACATTCTCTGACTTGAAAACAGCAGTTCCATCTCTGTGTCATCACGTGGAGTTCTTTCCTCATGTGTCTCTCTGTCTTCACGTGTCTGATTTTCCTCTGTGTTTGTCTCTTTTCTTCCCAGAAGAACACCAGTCATTTTGGATTAAGGGCCTACTCTATACCAGTCATCTGATCTTAACCAGTCAATTACATCTCCAGTGAGCCTATTTCCAGGTAAGTTCATATCCTGAGGTATTGGAAGTTAGGACTTCAGCATATCTTTTGGGGGGAACATGCTTCAACCTGTAGCATTTATAGTAGCATACAACTATCTTCCAGGATTATCCAGTGTTTGCAGGGGCCGTACTGGTGAATACATGGTGATTCTATGGAAATCTCCACCCCTGTGCCCTACAGGATTCTTGAGGCTGGCACTAGTCCTTGCCTTCCCATGCCCTACTGTGATGCGATACAGTTTATTATTTATTATCTTGGCTAAAAGTGGTTGTTTCAAGGTTTCCATGTGGACTCCCCCTCAAACCAAGGACCCAGTGTAGAGTTTGTACTAGCTCTATCAGGTATATCTGCAAATAAATAGATCTACTGTAACCAGACCTTGGCCAAGACTCCATTTATTACCTGATCCTCATATACCTAACCTGGGGCCATGAGGACACTTCAAGTCTTTGGGTCTCATTGTCAACTTATGCCCTCAAATGCATAACTTTCAAAATAAGTGGACTTAAGGCCCTTCAAATAAAGATCAGAGATATGATTATTGTGTATACTTGGTATTGCAAAGTCCTTTTCAAGACCTAGCCTCCTGTTCAGCTAATACGACCAAGGTTCGAAAATTGGCTCAAATTTGGACACTGGGCAATAGATTATGACTTTTTATTGGTGTTATTTTGCCCCTTGGAGTGCTGTATTCTATTAACCATCTCCAAAACTCTGGGTCAGTTGCCCTTAGCTGCCACTCTGACCTTGCTGCTCATGACAGTAATTCTGACCCCAAATTCTAGCTTTTTTAATCTCCCATCACTTGACCTCAGTAGTTTCTTCCCTATGGCTATGAATGAAGTAAATTCTGTAATAACTTCTACAGTCCTATCCTCCAGAGGAGGACCCCTAAAATTTTTAGTGATACTTATTTTCTCCTCTCCAGCACATTCCTTATGGCTTTGATGACTGTTAAGTCTTATGGGTCTCCCTGTGAAACATGATCATTTGTTGGGTCCTCTGATAATGCAAACCATTTCTATTTCAGCATGCCCACTTCACTAACCTCCTTAATCCAGTTCTCCACCATCTGCTACACAATGATTCTGGCCATTCACCTTCACTCAGCACAGGGCATTGCTTTTTCCATGCCTCTGGGAGGATAGGCATCTCACTATCCTAGTAGTGAGTTGATATATCATCTCCTAGGGTTCTTGCCAGGGTGTTAAATCCCTCTCTGAGTTTATCTCCAGTCTTCTTGATCAAGCATCCTCATGCATATATATATATGAGCATATATATATATATGATATATATATATCTTTTAGGAATTATTTTTTTATTTTTTTTAAACACATAACACAATTCCATAATTCCCTAGGGACTTACCCAGGTTGTGCTATGTATCAATAGTTCTTTTCTTTGTATTGCTGATTAGTGTTCCATGGTAAGGATATACCATAGTTGGATTAAACAATTCACCCATTGAAGGACATCTACATTGTTTCCAGTTTGTTTGTTTGTTTTTTACTGTTGTAAATAAAGCTACTGAGAACATCAGTGTACAGGCTTTTGTATGAAGTATGTAGGCATTATAATGGAATAAATGCCCAAGAGTGCAATTGCTGGGTCATATGGTAAGTGCATGCTTCATTTCATAAGAATATCATAAATATTATTCAAAAATGGCATACTGTTTTCCATTCCTACTAGCAGTGTCTGATTGAACCAGTAGCTCAGCATCCTAACTCTGGCCGCTTCTTTTTTTGTGTGTTAGCCATTCTGATAGGGATATAGTGATAACTCATCATGGTTTTAGTTGGCAAGTTTGCTAATAGCTAATGATGTTGAATGTCTTTTCATGTGTTTATATGTCATCTTTATCCTCTCGAGTGTAATGTCTCTTCATGTCTTTTTCCTACTTTCTAATTAGAATGTTTGATTTTTTGTAAACCGTTGGTTTCTTTAATTAATGAACTTTATTGTTTGAGACCAGTTTTAGGTTCCCAGTAAAATTGAACAGCAAGTTCCGAGAGTTGCCACATATCCCTGTCCCCATACATACAGAACTACAGTATCTTGCATCCCAGTGTCTTGTCTTTGTGATGATTGATGAACCTACACTGACACATTAATATAACCTCAAATCCATAGTTTACCTTAGGGTTTTCTCTTGATGTTGTACATTTCATAGGTTTTGACAAATATATAATGGCAGGCTCTTACCACTGCAGTATCATACAGAATAGTTTCACTTCTCTGAAAATCCTCTGTGCTGGACCTATTCGTCCTTCCCTCCCTCCTCACATCTGGGCAATCACTGATCTTTTTACTATCTCCATAGTTTTCCTGAATATCATATAGTTGAAATCACACAGTATGTACCTTTTCAGATTTTTATTTAATAATATGATTTTTTTTACTTAATAAAGTAAATTTTTTTACTTTTTACTTTTTAAAAAATTTTACTTAATATGAATTGAAATTTCTTGTATATCTTTCTAATGTTTGTCAGCTCTCTTATTTTTAGCACTGAATAAATAACCCATTGTCTGGATGTGCCATGGTTTATTATCCATTCAGCTACTGAGGGACAGCTTGGTTGCTTCCAACTTTTGACAATTACTAATAAAGCAAATGCTATAAGCACCTGTATGCAAGTTGTTGTGTCCACACAAGTTTTCAGTTTATTTCGGTAAATACCAAGAAATGTGATTCCTGGATCACATGAAAAGTATTTAGTTTTATACAAAACTGCCAAATTGTCTTCCAAAGTGGCTGTACCATTTTGCATTGCCACCAGCAAGGAATGAGAGTTACTGTTAGTCCCCGTTCTCACCAGCATTTGGTGCTGATAGTGTTTTTCATTTTGGCCATTATAATAGGCGTGTAGTGATATCTCGTCTTTTTAAGGTCATTTCTTTTTTAGACATGTCTCTTTCATTTTAATAATTTTTTTAAGATTTTATTTATTAATTTAAGACACAGAGATAGAGAAAAAGAGAGAGAGAGCATGAGCAGGGGGAGAGGCAGAGGGAGAGGGAGAAGCAGGCTCCCCATGGAGCAGGAAGCCCGATGCAGGGCTCGATGCGGGGCTCCATCCCAGGACCCTGGGATCATGACCTAAGCCTAAGGCAGATGCTTAACTGTCTGAGCCACCCAGGTGCCCCCATTTTAATAATTTTTAACCACCCCTGATCCTTTCTCTTATTCTGTTTCTTGTGTGAGTTGCTGGTCATTTGTTTTGTTCATTTGCAGTTAAGACAGGCTGATGAGATAGTTTTAATTTGCAATTTGCTATTGACATACTATGTAAAAGAAGTATCTTTTGATATGCTTACTTGCCCTCTGTATATCTTTTTTGGTAAGTTGTCTTTTCAGGCTTTTGCCTATTTTTTTTTAATCATTTGTTCATTTTTCTTACTATTGAGATTTAAGACTTCTTTGGTGGGTTGGATAATCATTTTTAATTTTAATGAAGTCCAGTGTATCAGTTATTTCTTTCATGAGTCATATTTTTGGTGTTGTATGCAAAAAGTCATTATTCTACCCAAGGTCATATAGATTTTCTCCTGTGTTATCTTCTAGAAGTTTTATGGTTTTGCATTTTACAGGGGTGTCTATGATCCATTTTCAGTTAATCTTTGTTAAGGGTGTATGGTCTGTGTCTAGATTTGTTTGTTTTGTTTTTGTTTTTGTTTTTTATATGGATGACTCATTGTTCTAGTACCATTTGTTGAAGGGATGATCTTTGCTCCATTATACTGCCTTTGCTCTTTTGTCGAAAATCAGTTGACTATATTTATGGGGATAGATTTCTGGCCTTTCTATTCTATGCAAATGATCAGTTATCTGCTCTTTCATTATTATACAATTTCAGTATTTTTCTTTTCTTTATTTGAGAGAGAGAGAGAGGGAAAGAGAGAGAACATGCAAGAGTTGGAGGGAGGAGCAGAGGAAGAGGAAGAGGGAGAAGCAGTCTGCCCACTGAGCAGGGAGCCCAGCCTGGGGCTCGATCCCAGGACCCTGAGATCATGACCTGAGCCAAACGCAGATGCTTAACTGACTGAGCCACCCAGGTGCCCCCAGTTTCAGTAGTTTTATAATAAGTCTTGAAATTGGTCCTTTGACTGTCAGTCCTTCGACTTTGTTCCTTTCTTTCAATATTAAATTGATTATGGGTTATGACTCTCCATATAAACATTAGAAGCAGTTTGTCAATATCTATAGAATACTTGATGGAATTTTGTTGGGATGGCATGAAATCTGTAAATCCAGTTGGGAAGAATTGACATCTTGGCAATACTGAGTCTTTCTACACAAAGGCATGAAATATCTCTCCATTTATTTAGTTCTCTTTTAATATCTTTCACCAGAGTTTGGTAGTTTTCCTCACATAGTTCTTATACATATTTTGTTACTTATATACCTCAGTATTTCATTTTGGGAAAGCTAATGTAAATGCTATTATGTTTTCTACTCAAATTCTCTTTGCTCATTGATGGAATATAAGAGAGGGATTGGCTTTTGTATATTAACATTGTATCCTGTGACCTTTCTGTAAATCACTTATTAGTTCCAGGCTATTGAATCGTTTGGTTGATTTTTCTTTCTTTTTCCTTTTCCTTTCCTTTCTTTTCTTTTCTTTTCTTTTCTTTCTTTTCCTTTCCTTTTCTTTTTTCTTCCCTTTTCTTCTCTTCAGATTTTCCACGTAGATGATCCTGTCAAGCGTGAACAAAGACTTTTTTCCTTCCTTCCTACTATATATATCTTTTATTTCCTTTTTGTATTACCACATTAGCTAGAACATACAGCACAATGTTGAAAAGGAGAGGTAAGGGGTGATAATTTTGTCTTGTTTTGATCTTAATGGGAATGCTCCAAGGTTTTCACTGTTTAGTATGATAAAAGCTATAGGGTTTTGTTGTTGTTGTTATCAGGTTGAAAAAGCTCCCCTTTATTTCTAGTTTACATAGAGGGTTTTTTAAAAAATAATTAGTGGATGTTGGAGTTTGTCAGATGTTTTTCCTGAATTTTTTAAATCTTATCAGGTGAGTTTTATTCTTCAGCCTAGTGATGTGATGGATGACATTAATTAAGTGTTGAATATTGAACCAGTCTTGCATACCTAGAATAAATCCCACTTGGTTGTGGTATATAATTCCTTTTATAAATTGTTGGATGTGATTTACCAATATTCTTTGAGGATTTTTGTACCTAGGTTTCTTGTAATGTCTTTCTCTGATATTAGTATTAAGGTAATGTTTACCTCATAGAATGAGTTAGAAAGTATTTCCTCTGTTTTTATCCTACAATAGATATTGTAGAGAATTGGTATAATTTTTTTTCTTTAATGTTTGATAGAATTCACCACTAAGCCCATTTAGGCCTGGTGCTTTCTGATTTGGAAGATTATTAATTATTCATTCAATTTTTTTAATAGATATGGGTCTATGTGTGAATTTTAGCAGATTGTTAATTGGTTCATTTAATCAAGATATCAAACCTATGGGCATAGAGTTTTTTGTTTCTTTTTGTCTTTTTGTTTTCGCTTTTCAGTTTGAGAAATTTTTATTGTCATATCCTCATGTTTAGAGATTCTTTCCTCAGCTGACTACAGTGTACTAATGGGCCCATCAAAGGTATTCTTCATTTCTGATACAGTGTTTTTGATCTCTAGTATTTATTTTTGATTCTTTTTTTTAAAGAGAGAAAGAAAGAGAGAGCACAAGCAGGGGGAGTGGCAGAGGGAGAGGGAGAAGCAGGCTCTCTGCTGAGCAGGGAGCCCAACGTGGGGCTCAATCCCAGGACCCTGGGATCATGACCTGAGCCAAAGGCAGATGCTTAACTAACTGAGCCACCCAGGCGCCCCTCTGATTCTTTTTTTAAGAACCTCTGTCTCTCTACCAACATTTCTATTTGTTCTTTCGTGTTGTCTGCTTTTTCCACCAAATCCTTTATATTAATCATTAAAGAAAAACTCTTCACCTGATAATTCCAATATCCTTGACATAACTGAATCTGCCTCTGATGCTTGCTCATTATCTTCAAACTGTGTTTGCTGCCTTGCAATTTGTTGTTGATAGGTGGACATGATATATTGGATAAAAGAAACTATAAATAGACCTTTAGGAATACAGTGGTAATGTGGGGGTTGGGGGGAAGGAAGCATTCCATAATCCTGTTTTATGTCTTCGTCTTTCAGTAAGCCTGAGATCCTGGATTGTGAACTTCACTGTTGTTTCTTAGCATGTTCTCCCATCTTACATGGAACAGGAGAGCTAGAGGAAACTGGAGTTGGGTATTTCCCTTCCCTCATGAAATTCCTGATTAGGCTCTGTTAAAATATTTTTTCCTGAGGGTAGGCCTTATTTAGAAGAACAGAATGCTCTGATATATTTCAAAATGGTTCCTTTTCTCTCTCCTTCCTGGAGGCAGGAGGGGATTTTTTCCATTCACTTTGAGGACCTCGTAGGACTCCCTGAGGTAAAACTCAGAAAAGTGTGACAGGTCCTCTAAATTTTCATCTTTCAAATTTTTCCTCACTGTGCTTTTAGCAGTTCATCAATTACAATTCAAGTTTTCCTACACCAGTGCGGGTTCCTATAGAGGTTTTTGTTCATGGTTATCTGCTCTGATAATTTTTGATTCTTGCTACCTGTTTGTCTGTCTCTCTAATTTTTAGGGCAGTACCCTGCCCTTTGACCTCACTTCTCTGATGGATCTAAGAATTGCTGTTTGTCTAGTTCATCTAGCTTTTTACTTTCTTGTTTGTTCTTATCTATTTTGATGTATCTTACTCTTGGCTCATTTTCTTGCGTACTATAGGTACTTGATAAGTATCTGATGAATGAATACATGAAAGAATGAATAAATGCATGCATAAGACAATGACTATATATTACTCTTGGTTTATTTTGGTGCCATGCAATTCACTAGAGCCTATAGCTTCCAGAAGGCACAGATTGATTGCTTGTTTTGGCCATAGACTCCTAATCTGGATTACTACCAGGGGAGCCCCCTGGTAGTAATCATAGTGACACAGATCCAAGGTTAGGGCATGTAAGGTAGGACACAGATCCTGTGTTATAGTGACACAGATCCAAGGTTAGGGCATGTAAGGTAGGACAGAAATCTCTGTCCATAGTCCTCCTTAATCATTCTACCTTCTCCTTCTGGAAGGAATTGAATGATTTTTTTTTTAAAAGATTTTATTTATTTGAGAGAAAGAGAGAGAGAGAGAGCAAGATGAACAGGGGGGAGGGGAAGATGGAGAAACAGACTCCCCACTGAGCTGGGAGCCAACACAGGGCTCGATCCCAGGACCCCAAGATCATGACCTGAGCCAAAGGCAGATGCTTAACTGACTGAGCCACCTAGGTGCCCCTGATTTTTTTTTTTTATTACTTTGTTTCATTTTTTTCATCATGGTCAGTGTACTCATTAATCCCTATCCCTTATTTCTCCCATCCTCCTGCCCACTTCTCTGGTAACCATCAGTTTGTTCTCTGTAGCTGAGTCTGTTTCTTGATTTGTTTCTCATTATTTTTTTCTTTTTTGTTTTGTTTCTTAAATTCCACATGAGTGAAATCATATATTTGTCTTTCTCTGACTGACTTATTTCACTTAGCATTATATTTTCTAGCTCTATCCATGTCATTGGAAATGGCAGGATTTCATTCTTTCTTATGGCTGAATAATATTCCTACACACACACACCACACACACACCATATCTTCTTTATCTATTCATCTATTGATGAACACTTGGGCTGCTTCCATATTTTGGCTATGGTAAATAATGGTTCAGTAAACACAGGGATGAGTAGATACCTTTGATTTAGTGTTTTTGCATTCTTTGGGTAAATACTCAGTAGTGGGATTGCTGAGTAGTAGGGTAGTTTTATTTTTAATTTTTTTCAGGAACCTCCATACTGTTTTCCACAATGGCTGCTCCAGTTTGTGTTCCCACCAGCAGTGCATGAGGGTTCCTTTTTTCTCTGCATCTTTGTTAACACTTGTTATTTGCTGTGTTTTTTATTTTAGCCATTCTGACATAGGTGAAATGATATCTCATTGTAGTTTTGATTTGCATTTCCCTGATGATAATTGATGTTGAGCATCTTTTCATGTGTCTGTTGGCCATCTGGATGTCTTCTTTGGAGAAATGTCTGTTCATATCTTGTGCCTATTTTTAATTGGATTATTTGTTTCTTGGGTATTGAGTTCTATCAGTTCTTTATATATTTTGGATAGTAACCCTTTATCAAATAAGTTATTTGCAAATATCTTCTCCCTTTCAGTATGTTGCCTTTTAGTTTTGTTGATCGTTTCCTTCACTGTGCAGGAACTCTATTTTGAGGTAGTCCCAATAGTTTATTTTTGCTTTTATTTCCCTTACCTCAGGAAACACGTCTGGAAAAATGTTGCTTTGGCTGATGTCAGAGAGATGACTGCCTGTGCTCTCTTCAAGGATTTTTATTGTTTCAGGTCTCATATTTAGGTCTTCAATCCATTTTGAGTTTATTTCTGTGTATGGTGAAAGAAAAGGGCCAATTTCATTCTTTTGCATGTGGCTCTCTGGTTTCCCAACAGCATTTGTTGAAGAGACTGTCTTTTTCCCATTGTATATTCATTACTGTTTTGTCAAAGATTAATTGACCATATAATTGTAGGTTTATTTCTGGGTTTTCTCTTCTCCTCCGTAAATCTATGTGTCAACTTTTATGCCAGTACCATACTGTTTTAACTACTACCACTGGTAATATAACGTAAAATCTGTAATTGTCATACTCCAGTTTTGTTTTTCTTCTTCAAGACTGCTTTGGTTATTTGAGGTCTTTTGTGGTTCCATATAAATTTTAGGTTTGCTTATTTTAGTTTTGTGAAAGATGCTGTTGCTATTTTCATAGGGATTGCATTAAATCTGTAGATTGCTTTGGGTAGTATAGACATTTTAACAATATTCATTATTCCAACCCATGAGCATGGAATGTCTTTCCATTTCTTTCACCATTGTCTTACAGTTTTCAGAGTACAGGTCTTTCACCAGTTTGGTTAAGTTTATTCCTAAATACTTTACTGTTTTGGTGCAGTTGTAAATGGGATTGTTTTCTTAATTTTACATCCTGTTGCTTCATTGTTAGTGTGTAGGAAGGCAACAGATTTTTGTACATTGATTTTGTATCCTGTGACTTAACTGAATTCATTTATGAGTTCTAGTAGTTTTTTTTGTGGAGTCTTCACAGTTTTCTATTAATGGTATCATCTACATGTCATCTACATGCAAATAGAGTTCTACTTCTTCCTTACCAAATTCGATGCCTTTTAGGGAGTGATTCATTTATTATAAAAGAATGAGAGGTGATTATTCCCAGCAAGGGAAGAATTTGTGTGTTTTATAGATATCTCACTCTGAAGAATGGGAGTATTCAATGTTAATGGGAATTTGAAGCCTCAGACACAAAGACTAGTAGGGAGATTAAAATAAGACTCTGGGGGAAATGGTAGAGGGGTAAAAAATGAGGTTGAAGGAAAGACCCAGTACAGGCAACCCTTCATATGTGAGGTAATGTGAACTTCACTTACACTAACATATGATCCAGTGAGAAGAGTCACCTTTTGGTATCATTCAAAAGACATGGAATATGTTTTTAGTCAAGAATGGGTGCAGTTGGGCTCTCTCTAATAAGAGACTCTCTTTTCAGGTATTTTCAGACATTTTAGGCTCTAATGACAGGATTACAAAGGCCCAGGCATCCATATCTTTTGGGGATCTCTGGCTGTTGAATGGATAACACACTTATGCATTGAGAAGCAGCAGCCTGCTACTCCATTAACAACCCATGGGCTTTGGTAGGCATAAACAAATCTACAAGATACTTTTGACCATGCTTCTTGTTTGAGATCCTTTTGGGAAAGCAAAACATGTTTTATTTCTTGGCCAAACAGGACAGTTAAACCCTTGAGGGTTCTAGAGGGGAGGGGGTGGGGGGTGGGTTAGCCTGGTGATGGGTATTAAAGAGGGCACGTACTGAACCATGAGAGACGATGGACTCTGAAAAACAAACTGAGGGTTCTAGAGGGGAGGGGGGGGAGGATGGGTTAGCCTGGTGATGGGTATTAAAGAGGGCACGTTCTGCATGGAGCACTGGGTGTTATGCACAAACAATGAATCATGGAACACTACATCTAAAACTAATGATGTAATGTATGGGGATTAACATAACAATAAAAAATTTTAAAAACAAAACAAAAAAGAGGGCACGTACTGCATGGAGCACTGGGTGTTATACGCAAACAGTGAATCATGGAACACTACATAAAAACTAATGATGTAATATATGGTGATTAACATAACATAATAAAAAAAATTAAAAATAAAACACCCCCCATATGCTGGCACTCAAACTATAATGCTTATAACTGAAGAACTATGTTCTTCCCTACCATTTATGTCCTTCAGAAACAGATAAAAAAAAAAAGAGAAATGTGCAATTGAGATCAGCTACTTGTTCAGTGGGACATTTTAAATAGCATTATAGTATTTAAGTGGTATTCTTTTTTTCTTGAATTCTTAACATATGCTGATACCCTATTCTTAGAGGCACTTTGGGATGAACGTTAAACAATGCCAGGTGTAAATACAAACCTGAGTATATTCAGATTTATGGTATGTGAAGATTAACCTTCATACCTCTGCCTCCTCCCATTGGATATCCTGCAGAAGGTATGGGTAGAAGCTGTGTAGTGGGGAGTGACATCACACAGAGCCATTCAATTAAGACTAGGCTGATATAAAAGGTCCCCTTGCCTGTTTCTCTCTGATAGTTGCCCTGGACTCTAATTTTCTGGAAGTCTCTGATCTGGTTTTACCCCCACTTGGCAACCTGCCCCATGTTCAGAATATTCCCAGAGTATAGTAGCTTTGTGTGTATATTCACCTTGAGCTATATTCAACTTTGATGGACTCATTCTGCTTATACTTTTGGAAATTCCTGAGCTTTACACTTGTTTGTTTGCTTATTAAAGTATAGTTGATACAGAATATTACATTAGTCTCAAGTGTACAACATAGTGATTCGACAGTTCTGTATGTTATGCTCTCCACAAGCTGAGCTTCACACCTTAAAAGGCATAGGACAAGGCACTCTATTTTGTTACCAGGCATCCTGATGAGTGGATTGCTCTGTAATGGGGTTAAAAGACCATGTATTTTGCAGTTCAACAAATATGGAGAAAATTATGGAGCTCTGGAGTGTCAGTTTCCTCATTTACAAATCAAAAGGGTAATAAGAACTGTACCATGGAGCCATTAGGAAAATTGAGTTTATGTGAACAGTGCCTGGTATACAGTAGGTACTCAAAGTGGCTTTGAACAGAAAATACATTCAAATAGAAAGCCAGATACTCCAAGGCCTTAGGGTATGGGGGAGGCGTGACTGAACCTAGGGAGTTGATATTTTAAAGGACATAATTGTTTAGCAGGACGTTCGTACATGAATCAGAATTTTAGCATGCAACCTAACGTAGCCAGTTGTTCAGAATAGATTAAATATCATACTGATTGCTGATACTTCACTTCTGTGCTAGATATTTGGAACAGAGTTCATGTCAACATAGGTCCACCATAACACTTGTAAAATTATGCATGAAATGATTTTCTTGTGCGAGACCTGAAAGAGATTTTCTTGGCCATTTAGAAAGGAATGCGTTGGTCTGATCAAGAGTTGTGTAAAATGATGATACAGAAAAAACCACTGGGTCAGATTCTTTTCTAACTGATATTTTTCTCTGAATAAAACAAGTCATAGCAGTCACACTTTTATTTTGTTGTCGTTTCTTTTCTTTTCTGCTTTTCCTCCCCCCGCACCCCCACCCCGGAGAAGCCACCTTTCTCTTAGGATATGTCCTGCCACTCTCTATACTGTTTGTTCATACCTCTCCATTTTCACTGAAGCTAGTAGAATTGGAATATTGACACTCCCCTGGTGGGTTGACCATTTTCAGCTTAAGAAATCCTTTTTTTTGTGTGTGTGTGTGGGGACTCTTCATAGTCCGCTCAATCTTCTGAGGCTGAAAAGGCATACTGCACACAGATAACACTTTCTGAAAGTCACCTACAAAGGGAGCCCACTGCTAAGTTTTCCATCAGATACAAAAATGTCCCATCAGTTCACATGGCTGTTGATGACAGATTGCAAAGAAGGCATCATTCTAATGTGTGTCTGTGTGAGAGATGCTGCCTTGGGGAGTTTGTTCATGTGTGTGTTTTTGGATTGGAAGTTGATTTTCAAGCTGTTTTCAGAATTTGGGCAGTTCTTTGGTTTGGGGGTTTTTTGTTTTTTTTGTTTTTGTTTTTGTTTTTGTTTTTTTTAATTTGTACTGGGCCCATCTTCAGAGACTCAATCACAACCAGCCTGTGAATAGAACCACATTGTTTCTAAGCAACCTCATGAATAAAAAAAGCAACAATATTTGCCTGTGATTGTGGGGGTGAAATTTGATAAGGAAACAGATGGTACTTCATAGCTTCCAGGAATTTTCAATAAACAAGCTGATATTGGAAGAGGTCTGCAAAAAAAAGAAAAGAAATAATACTTTAGTAGTATGTACTTTTTGAAATTGAGTACACACTTGGAGTGCTGAACAATACCATTGTCAAAGCTTACCAATCTCAAAATTTAATAGTTCTGGATACAGTCTATGGCATCCAGAGCTCATTATGAATATTAGCCTTCCTTTACATTCATGCACTACCTTCCCCAAATTGGAAGCCCAAACACCACATTAATTCCACAACAGGTGGCAAAACTCCTACTAAGTGAGTCAAGAATGAAGCACATGTTAAAAAAAAAGAATGAAGCACATGTTAAACAGATATTGTGGAGGCTGTCTCCCCTCACAAGGGCTATGTTTCAAGGGACACCAGTATTTTCTCGTGGCAGTATTTTGAGTTTTTGAAGGACATGCAGTAAATATAGTACAGTCTCATCATACAAACATTGAACATATATTAAACCATATGCACTTAGGCCTTTGTTTCATGGTATGAAAATATTATAAAATGATACTTTCATCGGGATGCTTTATTATATTTTATATATTACTCTATATATTCCATACACATTGATTCTATACATGTTGAATATAGTCAAACCTCTATATGCATTTATGGGAAACTTTTAGGAATTTTCAAAGATAAAGTTGAATCCAATTGATACTTGCCTTGGCACTGAGTTTAAATTCTCCCCTGTCACTACAAACATTTGCCTTTAAAGAGTTATCATTTGCCCTCCTTTCCCCCTGCTTGTATTTTCCCGGCCCAGTCTCTCTCCCTCTTGCTTGGGTTCCTGCTTTTGCAGTCTTTGTCTGTGATCATTGACAACTTCAGTTATTTGAACTTTCTTCTCCATTTATTCTCCCACATATAAATATTGCTTGTATGACTTGCTTTTGAGGTTTTGTTATTTTCTGCTTTTCAGCCTTCTTTCTCATTTCTTTTTCATTCTTCCTCCTCCTTTGCCAGGATGTGATAGCAAAAGTCTAAAATACCCTTATGTAGGTACTCTGGCTACAGTTGTCCTCTGATCCTAGAGACGCTGGCTTTTTTCCATGGGGCCATGGTATCTGGCCACCACCATCTCAGCTTCCATTTTGTGTGGCTGACACTGTCCAGAGGCTATAGAAGTCTTTGTGGGACACCTGATTCAGTCACCATAAGGCCATCCTTGATGCTAAAGAAGAGGTGGGACTCTTTTAGATACAGATCTATTCTTCCTTTATCATTCTGGCCACAACACGCATTTTAGGGCAGTATTTAAGATTGTGGGTTTTGGAGGAAAATTGCCTTGGTTCAAATTCCAGTTCCACTATTGATGAACTGTTTTACCTGAGTAAATTAAGTTCCTTAAACTCTCTAAATTTCCTAACCTGTGGTAGCACTTGATTTAAGGTTATTGTGAAGATTTAAAGGAGCCAGCGCATGCAAATTGCTTAAGGCACTTCCTGCCATGTAGTATAAACTTCCAAAAAGTTAGCTTTATAAAATAGGTTAGAAGTGATGTTATTCTGCCATTCATTAATCCTTTCAACACCCTTTATCAAATACTAAGTGCCCTACTCTATGACATTCTAGGGAAATAAGGATAAATTCGACAAGCATCTGCCATCAGGAACCAGAGTCAAGACTTAGAGACAAATAGGCAAACAAATGAAGCCAAAGTGTCAACAAGGTTATTGTTTCCCTCCTTCCTTCACCTGGCCAGCCAGGCTTGACCTGGGGGTACAATTTCAGAGGATGTTTGTGGACTGACCAGACCACAAACTTCTACTGAGCAGTAGAAGACACCTAGGAGGGGAGGGTGCTGATGGTTTTGTCATAGTGCCCTGAGTCTCTAAAGATCTGGGGCATTTATTCAAGAGTTAAAGGTCAGTGGAGAGGCAGACTACACTCCCTGGCCTCAGAGTGTGAAGTTTGTGAAGGCACGGGTGGTTCTTCCTGAGAAGTTCTTAGGAAACAATACATACACTGCATCCTCAGCAGAAAGCCAGGGCTTCGTTATGGCAGGAGGTAGAAGGAAAGTTCTCTGAACAGATAAGAATGAAGAGGAGTTTTTATTTTTACCATGTGCCTAGAATTTCAGAGAGTCCAAAATAAAAGGCTTCAGAGAAGGGGACAGTGGGAGATCGTGTCAGGAGAAAGAAAGCACAGCCAGGTATGCACATGAGAACTTCAGGTTGCAAAGATGGCTGACAGTGCTTATAATTTTGAAAGTGACCAGGGCTGACAGAGATGTGACATGTGGTAGGATTAATTGCCTATAAATTTTCACATAGAGCTCTCCACGTAGGCTTTTTGAGTTTCATTTTGTAATATTACTTCATGAATGCATTGTATTATCTAAACTATATATGAAAGTGAAACTGTTAAGGTCAGGGCCAAGGCATTCAGACAATGGAGCAAATTCTCTTAGCTGCTCAAAAGGTCAAATTTTTTTGTTCAGCTTACCCATGTGACAGGAAGGAACAGAGTTCTATATTATTAAAAGAAACACTTAGAACCTTAAAAAATGTACTTGATTCACACAATGGTATTGGAGCACAAATGTTCAGGCTGTCTACACTGTCCTCAGTTAAAATGGCTTATTTTCTACCATGGACTCAACATGTAACTCATTTCAAAATACTTTATCAAAACTGATCATTTTATTTTATCAAGTAAAATGTCCTATCTACAAATGTATGGGTCCTTAAAGCCACTTCAAATGTAGAGAGTCATTTCACTGATGGCTGTGCCTATAAAATTGATCAAATGATGTTATACTAATGCTTTGTCAGCTTACCATTGTCTGTTTTAGAGTTGTGTAAATGGTGGAATACCAGGAAGAGTGCAATCACAACAAATCAAATAAATGCAGCTGTCAGAACCAATCAAAGTAGTCAAGCCTAGGGATCATTGTCCAACTTTTGCCACAGACATCAGGTTATGCAACAGTGAGAAATGAGATAAATTTTCCAGCTCACAGAACAAGTTACTGAAAAACTTGGGAATGGAAGCTATCAATATATCATAAGTATATTTCAACACCTGCTCTATGAAAAAAATTAATTCCCAAAGCCAAAATGCAAGGCAGATTTGGTCACCCTACACAATACACACAGAAAGTCATTAACATATTGTTTTTTTTATCTCAGGTATGACATTTCCATTTGTGAGATGTAGCACAAGTGTGGAGGTGAACTTAAATAAGTTACTTCTTACGATAGTTGCCCTGGGCAAATGGTAGACTCTGATTAAGACAGTTGCAATTTAAAATACTTAAATGTAGATAATCACCGATAAAATATATGTCATACTCACTTGGGCATTATTTATTAAAAACTGAGGCTAAGTGTCAAAAGCACAGCCACTTGATACTGGAGAATTTAATGAAAGTGTTGGTAATGGTCGTCAGACTGAGGGAAGGCAGAGTTCTATTATCTCCAGAGTCAACATTCACACGTTCAGAAATTAGACTTTACAAAGTCATCAAAAAGTGATCAGTTTCTGAGGAAATACATTAAACTCACAGGGTCATGATTTATTAACTAAAAAAAAAAAATAATGCCAGAAGTTGTTTATCTACCAAAGTTAATATTATTCTTCATTGGAGTGGGAGATTTCGTCCTGTATACTCCGGAGAACACATCAAGATCAGGAGGTAACTTGGTATTCTTAAAATTAAAAGAAAAAAAAAAAATGAAACCTCATTTTTAAAATTAAAAGCAAAAAACCTTTATTTAAAAAATTAAGCTGCAGTATCCTCATACTATTTTTGACAAGATAACCTGGCAGCACTTATTAGAACGATAGCACCAACAACAGTCTTTAAAAGACTGAAAAAGAGGGTCTCTGGCTCCAAGTGTAAGGAGCTTAGAAATTACCACCCCATCCTCACAGCAATGAAAAGTTGAGCCCTGAAGAAGGGGAGCACACAGGGAAAACTGTTGCCCCCAAGATTGAAGAGACAGGTGAATATAGAATTCATGGCTTACCAGAATGGAAACTCATGAGCAGAAACCACGACAGGAACTACTTCATCCAGCAACAGTAGAGTGAATGTATTGCTCAGGCTTTCATCAATCATATGATAAAATGAATATGTATAGACTACTTTATCCAGCAGCAGCACAATGCACAGAGCATTCCCCGTAAGAGACCATAGTCTGAGCTATAAAATAAACCTTAACAATTTTAAAAGAATAGAAACCAGAAAATGTCTGCTCTAATACTGTAATGAAATTAAATTAGACACCAATAACAGAAAGATAATTGGAAAATCACAAAATAGGTGGAGATTAAACACACTTCTAAATAATACATAGGTCAAAGAAATCCCAAGAGAAATTTTAAAATCTTTTGAACAAAATGAAAATTAAAACACAATTTATCAAAATTTGTGGAAGTCTGTGAAAGCAGTAGTTAGAAGTTTATAGCATCAAATGCATTTATTAGAAAAGAAGAATGACCTAAAATCAGTAATCTAAATTTCCATTAGGACAGTAGAAAAAAAAAAGCAAATTAAATCTAAGAAAGCAGAAAAAAGAAATAATAAGAATTAGAGCATAAATCAATTAAATTAAGAATAGGAAATCAATAGGAAAAAAATTAATGAAATAACTGGTTATTTGAAAAGAACAATAAAGTCAAGAAACCTTTAGTGTTTAGAGGGAGGACACAAATTACACCAAAAATGAAAGAAGGGACATCTTAGAGATCCCTGGAACATAACAGAATAATAAAAGAAAACTATGATCAACTCTATGCCCATAAATTTAATACCTAGATTAAATGGACCAATTTCTTGAAAAGCACAATATGCCAAAACTCTTACAAGAAAATACATATGATCTAGATGGGCTTATGTCTCTTAAAAATTGAATAATTAAAAACCTTCCAAAAGAGAAAGTACCAGGCCCATGTGGATTCCCTGGTGAATTCTCTCAAACATTAAGGGAAGAAATGATACCAATTATGTACAGTTTCTTTCAGTGTATAGAAGCCGAGAAAACACTACCTCTTTCTATGACACAAGCATTATCCTAATACTAAAACCAGACAGAGATATTATAAGAAAACTAGAGACCAACATCTCTCATGAACATAGATGGAAAATTTCTCAACAAAATATTGGTAACTCAAGCCCAAAAATGTATAAAAAACCATGAAATATGAAAGGCTGATTTCACATTCGAAAATGAATTAATGTAATCAGAGCCACAGACTGAAAAGAAAAAAAATCACATGATCTTATCAATAGATGCATAAAAAGGATTTGACAAAATCCAATGTTCATTCATGATAAAATATCTTAACAAATTAGGAATAGAGAATTTTCTCAACTTTGTAATAACTATCTGTAAAATATCTACACCTGACATGATATTTAATGATGAAAAAATCAAAACGTTCCCACTAAGATGAAGTACAAGGCAAGAATGTCCTTTCTCACTACACCTTTTCAGCATCGTATTGTAAGCTCTTAGTAATGTAATAAAGCACAAAAAGGAAATAGAAGGTCTACAGATTGGGAAAGAAGACCCCAAACAGTTTTTGTTGCAAATGACATGATTGCCTATATAGAAAATCTGAAAGAATCAACAGTAACAACCACAAAAACCTCCTGGCACTAGTAGGTAAATATAACTAGGTACAAGATACGATTTTAATAAACAAATTAGTTGCTTCTCTGTATATAAACAATAAACAAAACTTGAAATTAAAAACATTATACAATTTACATTAGAAAATAAAATTCTTTGGTATAAATCTAACAAAATATGTATAACACCAATATGAGGGGAACTATAAAACTAGGAGAAATGAAATGAAAAAAAATAAATAAATGGAGAGAGATTCCACATTCATAGATAGGAACAATTAATATTTTCAAGATGTCAGTTCTTCCCAACTGGATTGACAGATTCGAAGTAATCCCAATCAAAATTCCAGCAACAAACTACTTCTAAAGTTTAACAGAGTTTATACTCAGCCTAAATATATATTTGTGTATATATATATAGAGAGAGAGAGTTTTTTTTTTTTTGTGAGTTCAAGCCCCACGTTGGGTGTGGAGCCCACTTTTTATTTTATTTTTTTATTTTATTATGTTAGTCACCGTACAATACATCATTGGTTTTTGATGTGGTGATCCACGATCCATTGTTTTCGTATAACACCCAGTGCTCCATGCAGTACGTGCCCTCCTTAATACCCATCACCAGGCTAACCAATCCCCCCTCCCCCCTCCCCTCTAAAACCCTGTTTGTTTCTCAGAGTCCATAGTCTCTCATGGTTCATCTCTACCTCCAATTCCCCCCCCCCATTTTTCCCTTCCTTCTAATGTCCTCCATGCTATTCCTTATGTTCAACAAATAAGTGAAACCATATGATAGTTGACTTTCTCTGCTTGACTTATTTCACTTAGCATAATCTCCTCCAGTCCCATCCATGTTGATGTAAAAGTTGGGTATTCATCCTTTCTGATGGCTGAGTAATATTCCATTGTATATATGGACCACATCTTCTTTATCCATTCATCTGTTGAAGGGCATCTCGGCTCTTTCCACAGTTTGGCTATTGCGGACATTGCTGCTATGAACATTGGGGTGCATATGGCCCTTCTTTTCACTACATCTGTGTCTTTGGGGTAAATACCCAGGAGTGCAACTGCTGGGTCCTAGGGTAGCTCTATTTTTAATTTTTTGAGACACCTCCACACTGTTTTCCAAAGTGGCTGTATCGACTTCCATTCCCACCAACAGTGTAAGAGGGTTCCCCTTTCTCCACAACCTCTCCAACATTTGTTGTCTCTTTCCCTGTCCATTTTTGCCATTCTAACTTGTGTAAGGTGGTATCTCAATGTGGTTTTGATTTGGATTTCCCTGATGGCTAATGATGATGAACATTTTTTCATGTGTCTGTTAGCCATTTGTTTGTCTTCTTCAGAGAAGTGTCTTTTCATATCTTCTGCCCACTTTTTGACTTGATTATTTGTTTTTTGGGTGTTGAGTTTGAGAAGTTCTTTATAGATCTTGGATACCAGCCCTTTATCTGTAGTGTCATTTGCAAATATCTTCTCCCATTCTGTGGGTTGCCTCTTTGTTTTGTTGACTGTTTCCTTTGCTGTGCAGAAGCTTTTTATCTTGATGAAGTCCCAAAAGTTCATTTTTGCTTTTGTTTCACTAGCTTTTGGAGATGTATCTTGAAAGAAGTTGCTGTGGGTGATGTCAAAGAGGTTACTGCCTATGTTCTCCTCTAGGATTTTGATGGATTCCTGTCTCACATTGAGGTCTTTCATCCATTTTGAGTTTATCTTGTGTGGTGTTAGAGAATGGTCAAGTTTCATTCTTCTGCCTGTGGCTGTCCAATTTCCCAGCACCATTTATTGAAGAGACTGTCTTTTTTCCATTGCATATTTTTTCCTGCTTTGTCGAAGATTACTTGACCATAGAGTTGAGGGTCCATATCTGGGTTCTCTATTTTGTTCCATTGGCCTATATGTCTGTTTTTGTGCCAGTACCATGCTGTCTTGGTGATCACTGCTTTGTAATATAGCTTGAAATCGGGCAATGTGATGCCCCCAGCTTTGTTTTTCTTGTTCAACATTTCCTTGGCAATTCGGGGTCTTTTCTGATTCCATACAAATTTTAGGATTGTTTGTTCCAGCACTTTGAAAAATGTCATTGGAATTTTGATCGGGATGGCATTGAAGGTATAGATTGCTCTGGGTAGCATAGACATTTTAACAATGTTTATTCTTCCGATCCATGAGCATGGAATATTTTTCTATCTTTTTGTGTCTTCTTCAATTTCTTTCATGAGTGTTTTGTAGTTCCTAGAGTATAGATCCTTTACCTCTTTGGTTAGGTTTATTCCAAGGTATCTTACGGTTTTTGGTGCTATTGTAAATGGAATTGTTTCTCTAATTTCTCTTTCTACAGTTGCATTGTTAGTGTATAAGAAAACAACTGATTTCTGTGCATTGATTTTGTATCCTGCCACATTACTGAATTGCTGGATGAGTTCTAGTAATTTGGGGGTGGAGTCTTTTGGGTTTTCCACCTAAAGTATCATGTCATCTGCGAAAAGAGAGAGTTTGACTCTTCTTTGCCAATTTGGATGCCTTTTATTTCTTTTTGTTGTCTGATTGCTGTTGCTAGGACTTCTAGTACTATGTTGAACAATAGTGGTGAGAGTGGGCATCCTTGACGTGTTCCTGATCTTAAAGGCTCTCAGCTTTTCCCCATTGAGGATGATATTCGCTGTGGGTTTTTCATAGATGGATTTTATGAACTTGAGGAATGTTCCCTCTATCCCTATACTCTGAAGAGTTTTAATCAGGAAAGGATGTTGTATTTTGTCAAATGCTTTTTCTGCATCAATGAGAGGACCATATGGTTCTTCTCTCTCCTCTTATTAATGTGTTCTATCACATTGATTGATTTGCGAATGTTGAACCACCCTTGCATCCTGGGGATAAATCCCACTTGGTCATGGTGGATGATCCTTTTAATGTATTGTTGGATCCTATTAGCTACGATTTTTTGAGGATTTTGGAATCCATATTCATCAGGGATATCAGTCTGAAATTCTCCTTTTTGATGGGGTCTTTGCCTGGTTTAGGGATTAAGGTAATGCTAGCCCCATAGAATGAGTTTGGAAGTTTTCCTTCTGTTTCTATTTTTTGAAACAGCTTCAGGAGAATAGGTATTATTTCTTCTTTGAATGTTTGGTAGAATTCCCCAGGGAATCCATCAGGCCCTGGGCTCTTGTTTTTTGGGAGGTTTTTGATCACTGCTTCAATCTCGTTACTGGTTATTGGCCTATTCAGGTTGTCAATTTCTTCCTGTTTCAGTCTAGGCAGCTTATAGGTTTCCAGGAAGGCCTCCATTTCATCCAGATTGCTCAGTTTATTGGCATATAGTTGTTGATAATAATTTCTAATAATTGTTTCTATTTCCTTGGTGTTAGTCGTGATCTCTCCCCTCTCATTCATAATTTTATTACTTTGGGTCCTTTCTCTTTTCTTTTGGATAAGTCTGGCCAGTGGTTTATTGATCTTATTAATTCTTTCAAAGAACCAACTTCTAGTTTCGTTGATCTGATCTACTGTGTTTCTGGTTTCTAATTCATTGATTTCTTCTCTAATTTTAATTATTTCTCTTCTGATGCGTGGCTTAGGCATCATTTGTTGCTTTTTCTCTAGTTCTTTAAGGTGTAGGGTTAGTTGGTGAATTCAGGATTTTTCTATTTTTTTGAGTGAGGCTTGGATGGCTATGTATTCCCCCCTTAGGACCGCCTTTGCAGTATCCCATAGGTTTTGGACCGATGTGTTTTCGTTCTCATTGATTTCCATGAATTGTTTAAGTTCTTCTTTGATTTCCTGGTTGACCCAAACGTTCTTGAGCAGAGTGGTCTTTAGCTTCCAAGTGTTTGAATTTCTGCCAAATTTTTTCTTGTGAATGAGTTCCAGTTTTAGAGCACTGTGGTCTGAGAATATGCAGGGAATAATCTCAATCTTTTGGTATCGGTTGAGACCTGATTTGTGACCCAGTATATGGTCTATTCTGGAGAAAGTTCCATGTATGTTCGAGAAGAATGAGTATTCTGTTGTTTTAGGGTGGAATGTTCCGTAAATATCTATGAGGTCCATCTGGTCCAATGTATCATTCAAAGTTCTTGTTTCCTTGTTGATTTTCTGCTTAGATGATCTGTCCATTGCTGAGAGTGGAGTATTGAGGTCTCCTACAATTAATGTATTGTTATCAATATGACTCTTTGTTTTGGTTAACAGTTGGCTTATGAAGATGGCTGCTCCCATGTTGGGGGCATAGATATTTACAATTGTTAGATCTTCTTGTTGGATAGACCCTTTAAGAATGATATAGTGTCCTTCTGTGTCTCTTATTACAGACTTTAGTTTAAAATCTAATTTGTCTGGTATAAGAATTGCTACCCCAGCTTTCTTTTGAGGTCCGTTGTCATGGAAGATGGATCTCCATCCCTTCACTTTCAGTCTGGATGTATCTTTAGGTTCAAAATGAGTCTCATGTAGGCAGGATATGGATGGGTCCTGTCTTTTTATCCAATCTGCAACCCTGTGCCGTTTTATGGGAGCGTTTAGGGCATTCATGTTGAGAGTGATTATTGAAAGATATGAATTAATTGTCATCATGTTGCCTGTGAAGATGTTGTTTTTATAGATTGTCCCTGTAAATTTCTGTTGTATATCACTCTGGGGGTCTTTCTCCTTTTATAGAACCCCCCTTAATATTTCTTGCGGGGCCGGTTTAGTGGTCACATATTCTTTCAGTTTCTGCCGGTAATGGAAGCTCTGCATCTCTCCATCCATTCTAAATGAAAGCCTTGCCGGATAAAGTATTCTTGGCTGCGTGTTCTTCTCATTTAGTACCCTGAATATGTCTTGCCAGGTCTCTGTGGATAGGTCTAACATTTTTATGATGTTCTTCCCTCTGTATGTAAGGAATCTCTTCCCCCTAACTGCCCTTAAGATGGTTTCCTTGGTTCTAAGATTTGCAAGTTTTACTATTACTTGTCGGGGTGTTGGCCTGTTTTCCTTGATCTTAGGAGGGGTCCTCTCTGCCTCTAGGACTTGAATGTTTGTTTCATTCCCCAGATTAGGGAAGTTCTCAGCTACGATTTGCTCAAATACATCTTCTAGTCCTCTCTCTCTCTCCACTCCCTCCGGGATTCCAATTATTCTGACATTGGAACAGTTCATGGTGTCACTTATTTCTCTGATTCTATTTTCATGGATTCTGAGTTGTTTTTCCCTGGCTTCCTCTTTTCCCTTTTTATCTATTATATTGTCTTCTAGGTCGCTTATTCGCTTTTCTACCTCAGTTACCCTAGCTGTTAGATTATCTAGATTGGATTGGATCTCATTGATAGCATTTTTAAGTTCTGCCAATTCACCTTTTATTTCTGCCCTTAGAGACTCTATGTTGCCATTAATTGATTTCTCCATTCTAGCCATTGTCTTCACAATTGCTAGCCTGAATTCCATCTCTGAGATCTTGGTTATATCTGCATCCATTTGTAAATCTGCAGCATAAGTCATAATCTCTGAGTCTTCTATTTTGGGGGCTCCTCCTCCTAGTCATTCTGTTGATGGGTGTTTGAGGGAATGTATAGAGTCCAAATTATTGACCCAAGCAAGATGCAACTGTTTTCTTGAGAACTTAGGGTTGCTGGTCTCTTGTTTTCCCAGCCTGTCTTCTGGGGGAGGGGCCTGCCGCGCTGTTACTCAGGCAACCCTGTTTGGGCGGAGTTGCCCTGCCCCCCTGTGGCAGGGGATGGGCTCAGTGGGAATCAGTCTTTGGGGCTTTTGTTCTCTGGCGGCTTTCTCTGGCGGCTTTCCCTGGCGGCTTTCCGTGTCTCTTCCGTGCATCAGAGCAGAAGAGACCGTTTCCAGCCCTCTGTCTCAGAGCAGAGAGATCGCAGTCTGTTCTTCAGTGAGCACTCCAGGCCACACCGTCTCCGTTTCTGTCCTTGCTGCTATAAACTGCAGCGACTTGGGTTGTGCACCCCTCCACAGCACCCCTGGTCCTGCCTCCAGGTCAGAGCACGTCTCTGCCCTTTGTGCTTCTAAAACCACCAGCTGCTCCCAGTTCGCGTGCGGGCAACCCTGCTGCTCTGGGTTTCCGCCCTGGGGGCTGCCCTAAAGTCCTTTCCCCGCCGCTACTGGTCTGGGAGTCTGTGCCCCGTTCCCAGTGCACGAGGCTGTCGCTCACCGGCGGTGTAGGATCCCCATGGCCAGACTCCCTCCCACTGCTGTTTATCCTCCGATATCTGCCCACGGAATCATGGCTCCCCGCTTCATACCTCAAAACCAACCGCCTGCGATCTTCTGTTTGTAGAGATCCAGATCTTCTTACATCTCAGGCTGGTTTCGTGGGTGCTCAGAGTGGTCTGGTAGATATCCAGCTCAATTCCGGGGACCAGTTGAAATAGGGTCCCCTACTCCTCTGCCATCTTTCCCCTCGAATCCTAGAGAGAGAGATTTTAAAAAGAGAGAGAGAATGAAGAAGACTCCCAGTTTGTTATTCTTCTAGATCTCTTACAGTAACATAGTCTTAATACATCACAGTTGATTTTATCACCATCTTTGTTGTAAAAACCCTACCAAGTTTTTCAGGTAAGATATAAATGATATCCTCATCTCCAGTAGCCAAGTAAGTTTGGTAAGTGCTGGGATAAACAGTTTAACCTAACAGCTTCTCAGAGTCTTTTTCATGATGGTGCTTTGTGAATCTATAAGATGGAATTTAAAACCTACAAATTCCTCTATGTTAGAACTTAAGCCTTTTTACATTTTTGTTCTTAGTTTTGTTTTCTTCCTCCTCAGATCCTTATGGAATGGATATTCTTCTTCAGAATAAACATGAATAAATTTAACCCTAGATTCCTCACAATAATTAACACCATTTCTGAGAATTCTGGGTTTGTGGTTCACTGGGCTTATTTTTTTCACCTTGATTTTATTTATTTTTATTTTTTATTTTTTTTAAAGATTTTATTTATTTGACAGAGAGAGACACAGCGAAAGAGGGAACACAAGCAAGGGGAGTGGGACAGGGAGAAGCAGACTTCCCACGGAGCAGGAAGCCTAATGCGGGGCTGGATCCCAGGACCCTGGGATCATGACCTGAGCCAAAGGCAGACGCTTAATGACTGAGCCACCAAGTGCCCCATTGAATACATTTTATTTCTTTTTGTTGTCTGATTGCTATTGCTCGGACTTCTAGTACTATGTGGAACAATAGTGGCGAGAGTGGGCATCCTTGTCATGTTCCTGATCTTAAAGGAAAAGCTCTCATCTTTTCCCCATTGAGGATGATAATCGCTGTGGGTTTTCCAGAGATGGATTTTATGAAATTGAGGAATGTTCCCTGTATCCCTATACTCTGAAGAGTTTTAATCAGGAAAAGATGCTGTATTTTGTCAAATGCTTTTTCTGCATCAATTAAGAGGACCATATGGTTCTTCTCTCTCCTCTTACTAATGTATTCTATCACATTGATTGATTTGCAAATGTTGAACCACCCTTGCATCCCAGGGATAAATCCCACTTGGTTGTGGTGGATAATCCTTTTAATGTACTTTTGGATCCTATTAGCTAGGATTTTGTGGAGAATTTTGGAATCCATATTCATCAGGGATATCGGTCTGAAATTCTCCTTTTTGATGGGGTCTTTGCCTGGTTTGGGGATTAAGGTAATGCTGGCTTCATAGAATGAGTCTGGAAACTTTCCTTCTGTTTCTATTTAGAATCATAGGAAATTGGGGGGAAAAAGTGTTGAAAGAGATCTTGTGTGACCTGCACTCAGTTTTCCCCAGTGGTAACATACTTCATGACTACTATAATATCAAACTAGAAAATTGACATTGGTACCATCCACACATTTTACTCGGATTTTACCAGGTGTGTGTGTGTGTGTATGTGTGTGCTCACATGCACACACACATCTAGCTCTCTGTTGCTTTGCATGCTTTAAGAATGTGAACTTGGGAAGCTCTGATAAGGTAATACTGGGACAAATGTGTGGGGTTTAATTTACCCAGGACAGGTTGTTTTTTTTTTTTAATTTTTGTTTTTTGATCTATTGTTTGTTCAATGTTATTTCAGAAGTGCTTAGAAGACCCCTACATTTCTCCTAAATAACTTCCTCATACTGTGTTCTGATGCTCGGTATGCTTTTAGTTTAGTTAAAGAAAAAGTCTTACATAGGATGGATCTAAGAGTTTGAACACCATCCAGTTACAATTAGTTACAATAAAAATTTAATAACGATTTTTCAGATGCCTGTTTAACAAGTATTTAGTTAGGTTCTACCACGTGCTAGACTGTTCTACGTTTTAGGGAAATTACAGTGAACAAACCTGTAAGTCTTTGCTCTCATGAGTTTTTTTTCTTTAGTGGGGGAAAATTAGAAAATCCACCAAGCATAAACCCCACCAGGTGGCAAAAAGGGTTATGAAGAAAGCTAAATTGGGCTTAGGTGGAGACAGGGGCTGCTTTAGAGATAGTGGTTAGGGAAGACCTCTCTAGTAAGGGGGCATTTAGAGTGCAGCTGGAAGGAGAATGGGAGAAGCAGTGTTCAAAGCCTTCCAGGTAGAGGGAATAGCAAGTACAAAAACCCTAAGTCCGGAGCATGCTTGGTTTGTTTTCAGAACAGCAGGGAGGCCAGTGTGACTATTGTGTGGGAACAGAGGGAACTGCAGTAGGATTTGAGGCCAGAGAAGTAACAGGGACCATACTGTGTGTGGCTTTGTAAGCCATGGTAGCAAGTTGGGATTTTACTCTTAAGTCATCTGAGAACCCACTGGGTGGATTTAAGAAAAGAACATACGCAGTTTAACTCATGTATTAGAAAAATACATGTATTAGAAAAATCACGTTCCTCTCTTCATGGAGATCAGCTGGAAAGGACAAGGGTAAAAATAGGAGATCAGTTAAAAGGCTTTTAGTAATAACGCAAGGGAGAGTTGGTGGAGGCTTGTACAAGAGTTGTAGCAATAAAGGTGCCCATGGAATGTACATGGAAAATGAGACAAAGAGGAATCAAGGGCAAATGCCACAGTTTTGCCCTGTACAATTTAAAAGGCGAAAGTGCCATTTTTTGAGTTGAACAAGACTGTGAAGATTGCTAGTGTAGTGTAAAAGGGTGGGGGAATAATCAGCTCAGTTTTGAACATGTTGAGTCTGAGAGAGCTATTAGGTGCCCTGCCAGCTGGGCACACAAGTCGAGTTGAGGAAAAAAGTCTGAGCATCACCACAATGGCACTGATGTTAGAGGCTGTGGGACTGGATGAGAACAGCCAGGGAGAAAGCTGAGATGAAGAGAAAAACATTTGCTGTGAACCAAGCAGAGTTCTAAATTCTTTGTGTTTACTTGCTCATTTAATCTTCTCAACAACCCTGTAAGGTAGGAACTGTTCTTTCCCCTTGTTTTACAGATGTGAACCCTGGAACTTAGAGGGCTTATATAAGAACTTATGTGGCACAGCCACAGAGAAGGACCCCAGAGACCTTCTGGCTGTAGAGGGTTTACTTTTAACCACCATATTTTATTGATCAAGCTTGACATTGAAACCCTGGAAGAGATAAGGCACTGACTTAAATGGTTAGTTAGCTGGAAATGACTGGTAGCTGCTCTTTTAAGGACAGCAAGCTTTGCCAGGGACAGAGAATAGAAGAGTTCATTTACCTCCTTAGAAGAAGAACTTACAATATGCGATCTTGGGCTTATCATTATTAGCCACCCTCAGTGAAGCAGAGGAGAGGTTACAGGGGCTGCCCCCCCCCGGCCCCCGCCCCATGGAGTAGTACCGTGGGCATAGAGTAGTCCTCAAGTCAGATGAGACCTGTACAAGAGGATGTAGAGCTCCATGCCCTGAATGTTCCTTACTTACCAGTGCTCCTCTTTGTGTCGGTGCCCCTGGGTGGCTAGTCCTTCATAGTTTTTGCATTGGAACCTATTAAGGGGACTCATCCTATCTTCCTTAAGACTCATTGTCTGACCTCAATTTCCCTTTTGACTGGGATGGAATCATTCATGCATCAGACATGTATTTCTGGTGTGCCTTTTATGAGACAAGTATTGGAGATAGAGGAATGAATAAAATAGAAGCGGTCTGTGCTCCACCAGATGCTTTCCTTCTAGTAGAAAGTAAAAGATCCTGACAAGTATGCAGACAAATAAATAGAATAATTATCAACTGTGACAAATTCTATAAAGAAAAGAATGAGGCAGCTAAAGCAGACAGTAACAGGAAGATCGAGTAAGGATAAATAAGGAAGGTCTTGCAAAAGAAATGGTATTTAAACCAATACCTGAGGGATGAGCAGAAAAAAATACATGGTAAAAGTAGGGAAGGACATTCCATATAGTGAGGTCAGCAACATGCTCTGAGATTTTAGCAAGCTTTGCTATTTTTGGAATAGCTTGGTCAGTGTGCTTGGAGGGAAGTTTTAAATAAAGGACCATGACTTTTTTTTTTCTTTTTATAGTCGAGTATAAAAATATGAAACTAATCTAAAATGACTTAGATATTGCTTTGCTTCTGTAATTCCATTTAGACAAAAAAGATTACTGCTAATTCAATAAATCAAGTATTTTTATGACAGAGAAAATATATTGGTTTTGAAAAGGCCACCAAGACCCTGACCATATGTGGTCACTTGAAGTTAATATGCATTCAGTCTAATTGTTTTGGGAAATGTTCTTCTGGCAATCTCAATAACCAGTTGCTGCATAATAAGCTGAATTAGCCCGTGGCTATTGGCCTGCATGAACAGACCATAGCTAATCGTCCACATCTTACCACACAGAAAAAACCCAGGGCTGGACATTTCTGTACTGCTTTGGCTCAGTCCTTTTTTAATTACGTGCAGTAATAATATCTATTAATCACTTCCCAAGATGTGGAAGGACCCCAAAGAACTTTCCCATGTAAGAAGGAACAAATTTAGATGTGTTTATCTGTAAAATGTTCATTTGGATAAACAATTAGGTCAGGTTTACCTCTTTTGTTGTCAGAGGTAGTGTTCCAATTTAAACGAAGAAGTGGTAACCCAATTCAAAAACATCCTATTTTGTTTGATTCATTTTTTTACTGGTTTGTAAGTCCAAATATGAAAAGGGGAAGAATAGAAAAAGTCTTACATAGGATGGATCTAAGAGTTTGAACACCATCCAGTTCATCTTTTACTCTCTGTCTGTATATGGGCTTGATTCTTTTTGCTCTTTTGGGGTTTGCCCTACAGTGATTAATTAATCCCATCAAAACTTACTGGGCACCTACATATGTAAACACTGTGTTGAGCTCTGGACATAGAGTAGTACTCAAGTCAAATGAGCTTTATATTAGGATAGTTAGATCTCCATACCCTGTGCACCCTTTTGTAAAAGATAAAGGTAGAATTTAAATTAAAAATAAATTCATACATAATCTAATTTCAAATAGTAATACATTTTATAAAAAGAAGCAATGCAGCATAAAGCATGGGCTATGCCTGAGGGAAGAGAGTGGTTTACTTACAACAGGGTGGGCAAGGGAGTCTTCTCTGAGGAAGTGATCTTTGAGTTGAGACTGGGAGGAGTAAGTAGAAGCAGAGCTCCGGGGCAAGGAACTTTCAGGAAGAAGTCTCAACAAATATAAAGACTGCAAAATGCAGATGATGAGTATGCACGGGGCAGAGCTCAGGCTGATATGAGTAGAGAAAAGACCTCCCTGGGAAAGTACATAGATGTGGAATAGATAAGGATCTATTCTCAAAGGCTTGGTAGTCCATGGAAAAGGGGGCAGATTATATTTCAGCTTTAGTAGAAAGTCAATGAAAAATTTGTAGCAAAAACTGAAAGTATCAGGTTTAATCTTTTAAAATGCCTCTCTAGCGGGGAACAGGGTATAAGAGGTCACGCCTGGAAGCAGAGAAAGCTGCTAGGAGGTAGACACTCCAGGCCTAATGAGAAGTTACAGTGGTTTGGACCAAGGTGAACGCCGTGAAGTTAGCAAGAAATCCCTCCATTCAAGATATATCTTGATGTATCCATGCAGATAACCACTTGTACAATGAGGATGAAAAAAATAAATAAAACCAGTATTGGAATACTGGGTCAGAAGATAAGAATTAAAGTATTATCATTAAATGCTCTCAAAGAGCTAATACCATTCATTTTTCTTAAAACAGTTACCCCTGAGTGCCAGGCATGGTGTTAAAACCTGAGGAGACATAGCTGAATTGCATGTTTTGTTCAATTAAAAAAAAAAAAACAACCAACTTTTTCTGATAGCCAATTTTATTGGCATAATTACCATACAGCCAAAATAATAAATTGAGGTGTAAGATATCAAAGAAAGTGAATGAAAATAAAATATTTCACTTTTTTTTTTTTTGGCTGAAGACAAAGCTGAATAATTTCCTCTGTTCTCTCTTCATTTCATGTATAGCCATGGGCAAGGAACTCCCAATAAAGCATTTCTATTCCCACAACAGGTTGTAACTTCCTCTGGCATGGCATAAAACTTCATTTCACGTGCACCAGCCAACACTGTTTTCCAAAGCTCAAGCTAATTATACAAGATTTATCTGTGTGGAAACACAGGGATTAAGCAAGCAGGAAAAGGAGGGAAAATTTATTTAGTGGCTGTGTTTAACAAAGGATAATGAAAACAAGGGTTACACAAAACAAAATCTTCCCTGAAATAAATATCTAACCAGTGAAGGGAATCATGAGCACTCTGCGGCTGCTTTTATCCTGGTCTAACAGAAACTGCTACCAGTAATACAAAAATACAAAACGGAGATTTCTGCCTTAAGCCAATACTGGGACCTCTATGAACCTTTCCTCTTTGATATACTTGTTACTAAGCTTGCTGGTTCTAATTTTCAAATTATTCCTTAGTAGAATTATTGCAAAAAATACCTTATCATTGCACTATGCTAATTTTTCATGGAAAGCATATTATTTAAAAAAATACTTTAACCTTCAAATAATTACTTATAATTGTTTTGTCTTTAAGCCTTAATTCTATTTGTCCAGGCCCCTCCACCCAAGAATTAGTTGTTTTCCTCTTATTACCTAATTGCACATTATATCCTGCTCCAATTTTCGTATTATACAATTACTTCATCTGAGGGGGAAAAGAGAATGTGAGTATTTTATTTCCCTTAATACATTTAATTTCCTCAATTTGCAGTCTTAATATTTATCTTTTTCTTCATGAGCTTGTTTGTAATATTTATGATCTATGATGACCCTAATCTTTCAAACATGAGAAGAAAATCTTAAAAGTGCTGCATCATAGACATCTATTATTTATTTAGATGGCAAGCCTTTTATAAGAAATCAGGATAAAAAATGTCTGTTATTTGTTGAGGTTAAAGCAGATTTAACAAATTTTCAGAATTTAATTAGTATCAACCTTTTCATCTTTATTTACCATTCTTCTCCCAGAACAGCCAGTTCTTCAAAGTAAAGGCATTCTTTCCACTTTGAAAAGTAGCTCCACAGTGGATTTCAGTATCATCCAGAGTGGACCCTCAGTGTCCTGTGGTCTGCTTAGGTTTTAGGCTTAAATGGAAACATACGGACTCCAGAGTGGTATTCTTCCCTTCTAAGGCAACAGTTCTGAATGGCCACTCGAAGCGTGCACTCGAAGCACGAATTTGCCTTTGGGGTCTGAAGACGTGGGGTAGGTTCCTGGCCCGAGGACTGGGGTGTGTCCCAAGTCACTTACCTCTCTGTGGTTTCCGGTAACTCTCCTCAGCAGCCCCTCCTCTCTTAGAGTTTCCTTTTCTATAAAATATAAAGAGAAAAAATATTTACGAGGGTAAATTATTAAGACCAAATGAGGTAAGAAGAAAGAATGCAAAGTGAAGAATGCAGTAAGAAGAATGCAAAATACATTTGCATGTTAGTGTATGATAAAAGTAGACTAAACACATGTTCATTGAAATCTTTCAGTGTTGAATGTTGGGACTACCAATGGCTGCCGGATCTAGAATTTCCATACACACAGGCGCCCAGAGGGAGGAATCTGACTGGAAGGAGGACAGGACATGGTTGTGAGTTGCATTTGCATTAGAAACACAGTTTTTACTCCTAAAGGTTGTGGAAAGCATCCCTCTGAGAACTTCTGATATATTCCCCTTGTCTTCCCCCTTGCCCGTGCCTTCAAGGCTGAGACTGATCTGTTGAGATGGCATTAACAAGCTCCCTTGCGTTCTGGCTTCCTATTGGGTTTGACAGCAGGGCACCCTGGCATTGTGTTGGTGGGAAACAGAAGAGTGAACTAAGGTATTCTTCCCCTCCTTCCCTTCTTGCAGAGCCCCTCTAGCTTGGCTCATCTCTTGACCAAAGTAACAACTCCTGAGAAGCAACTTCTCCGCTCAACTCTCGTTCTTGGTCTGGGTTCCGTTATACTTCCTCTTGTTCCTTCAGGACTAGAAGGGCTTATTGTCCCCAGTGTCGCCAACACCAAGATTCTGTACTATCATTTGTGATTTTCTTACACTCCGCCAATAGGTACTGCATTAGATTGCTCAAATTACCCACTTGGGCTTTTTGGGGGTTTCTGTTTTTGTTTTTGTATTATGCTGCCTGGACAGGTAGGTTAAATGCAGGTTGTTGGAGAGGGGAGTTTGATGTCATAAACTAGGTCCAGGCTGAGTTGGTTCATATGTTTTTCTCTTCTCTGGACACTTCCTTTTGGAGAAAAGACAGATATGCAAATAAATATTTCCAAAAGATGATGAAATTGAGGCTACACTGAGACCCTAGCAGCCCATAACTCTCCAGCCTAAGCAGTGGCAGTGATAATGATGATCTTTGCATCCCTGCCTTGGGTCAGACCTCTGCCATCTGTCACCTACACTATGGCTATAGCCCCCAGTCTCTCTCTCAGCTGCCTGTCTAGTAAAAACCACTCTCCTATTTACATCAAGCGGTGATATTTCTCATTGTCCTTGGTATAAAATACTATCTTCTTGTCATGATAAATAAGGTATTCTCATATGTTTGGCCCTTGCTCACTGCCCTGGTCTTACCTTGGACCCTACCTGTATTTAGCCAGTCAACAACACAAAATGCTAGTGATTTTCAGGAATACTTTCTGCTGAGTATCACCTGTATGTTTTTGTTGCTTCTATTTCCTCTCCCTGGAATTGGACGCTAGCCTGTCTGATGAATTTTTCTTCACCATCTAATCATAACTCACAAGACATCTACTTCAGGAAGACTTTTCTGAAAATTTCTTCCACCACCCGCATAACTCACCTCACATAAATGTCCCTCTATTATGATCTATAGTACCCTGTGTACATTTTATTCTTTTTATCTGACACACTATGTAGTATTTATCCCTTTAGGTCTGTCTTAAATTACAAGTCAATGAGCCTGATACAGTCAAGCATTATCAAGACCTATATCATTAATTAGTCTTTAATTGAATCAATTGATTAGTTGAAATATTTAATGAACCACTTTCTTGTAGATAATAGATGAATTAACTGTTTCATCAACTTAATTAATTGAATTATTTTCCTTTAACCCTCTAATCTCACCAAACACAAAATACTCAGTCTAAGTATAGGACAAAAAGTCAGGTACCATATTGGAAAACATTGCCCTACAGCTCTATTGTGAATCATGGAGTTGAGCTTTTTTTGATGTTTTTTTCTGTCCATATTCAGCCTCTGTTTCTTTTATTGTGAGAAACCTGGCCCAGACACATGTTATTTCATTGTGCATGGGCCTAGGAACCTGACTCCAGGAGCTCACACCCTGACCCCATCATTTATTAGCCATATGATATTGATTGGGCTACTGAATCTCAAGTTTATTTCTGAATTGATTAATTTGGAATTATATTAGTATCTGCCTCAAAAGTTTGCTTTGAGGATAGCAGTATGTAAACTGGTGGTGTCAAAATGTAAAACCCATGTGGAAATAAGTAATTTAGGATTCCTAACCCATATAAATATCCATAAGTGAATTATATATGGACTGAAGACCTAAGTATGAAAATCAAACTTTAATATTTTTAGAAAAAAAATATAAAAAACAATTTTTATGATCTTTAGACAGGAAATGACTTTAAAATAAAGACACAATAAGCACAAACCATAAAGTAAATATTTATAAATTTGAGTAATATTTTAAAAATTTATTAAAGCAAAAAAAAAATTCCCATGACTGGGAACAGATGTTAATAATACAAGGAACTAATAAAATATCAACATCCAGAATAAAAACAATTCCATCGCTTCTCGGCCTTTTGGCTAAGATCAAGTGCAGAATAAAAACAATTCCAACATGCTGATACAAAAAAGTGAGAGCTTAATTTCAAGTATGACAGATACAAGAACAGAAATGTAGAAGAGGAAAAAAATCCAGCTACAAAAAAAAACCAGCTACAAAAAAAAAACCATGAAAAAAATGTACTCCATCTCACTAGTAACAAGTGAAATAGCATTTAAACACAATTTAATGCACATCTATCAGATTTGCAAAAATGTCAGCATTTGATAATGTCAGTTGTTGAAGAATATGTGAAATAAAGAGAAACCCTTATACATACTTTGGAGAACAATTGGTGATACTTGTTAAAGTTGAAGAAGTAAAACATTTATGGTTGAGAATGTTTGTTGCTTACATTACAATTCAGTTCCTAGGTGTATGTTCTATAGAAAGTCCTCCACATTTACTCATGGGCATTGTATAATATATAGATAATAGAGAGAGAAACATTATATGTGACAGTGGGGAAAGAAAAATCTCAATAGGGAGAAGTGGTTAAATAAACTTTGGTATTTTTTCAAAATTGAATAATATACAATAGTGAAATTGAAGAAATTAGAGTTACACATATCAAAGTGGATGGATATCATAGTATATACTTGAATGAATAAATTTCTGGCTAACGTAAAGTACAAATGCCATAGATAGAAATTAAAATAAACTAAACATTGCTTTATGTTGTCTGGGATTAACACATATAGTCAAAGTATAGAAAATGGAGATATCAATTATTGAATTCTGGATATTAGTTACTTGGGACAGTGGGGGTGAGGACAAGGGAGTGTATTCATAGGGTTTTCAGCAGATACTAATTTTCTTGTCAATATGTTTTTACTTGATGTGGTTGTGAATATGATCTTAAAATTTAAAATAAGTGTAATGACTTCTTGAGGATTTTAGTGAGAATTAAATGGGCTGTACATGTCACATAGTGAGCACGGTGCTAAACATGGATAGAGTAGACATTTAAGAAGTGCTTGGTCTCTCCTCTTCCTTATTTATCTAAAGGTAGGAATCACTTCTGTTTTCTCTTCTCATCTCTCTGTTTTGATAAGTAGGGAGCATGCAGAGAATGCATGGGCTGTAACACAGAGCCTGGATTCAAATTTCTGATGTCAGTCAAGACTGAGCTATCGTCTAGGGTCGTGTACTTAACCTCTTTGAGTCTTCATTTTCTCCATCTGAACAACAAAGAGAGAAATTGTGTTTATATTGCACATTTAATTTTATATTAATGTAATTCACATAAAATTTTTAGTATAAACTTTGGCCTAAAATAAGAGTTCATTAATATGTCAGTGTTATCAGCTGGCCAAAAATCACATTACTGGTTAATGACATAGTTAAGCCTACTAAGATTAATAGCTAGTATTTATGAGTATTCATTTTGTCATGCACTCTGTAAAATTACATTTTTCAGATAATATCTAATTTAATACTCACAACTTAGAAATTATATACTCTCCTCATCTAATTTACAAATGCAGAAATAGAGGCCTGGAGCCTAAAGGAGCCCAGAGGTAAAGTGAAAGGATCCAGGTAAAAATCCACATTTGTCTGTTTGATTTCAAAGCCCAGTATATTAATCATTAAGTTCTCCTACCTGTTAGTTTTATGCTTTTTCTTGGATGTCATCTTGCTGCCTCATAGATACACAGTAATGGTGTGAAAATGAAGACTTGGCTCTATTAGCTGATCAGTGAAGTCATTGTTCTGTAAAGGAAGTGGTGCCTTCATTTCTTTCCCCTTTCTATGAGTGAATGCTCATTTTGTTCCAAATTAGTGCTATGTAGAGTTGATTACTAATGGAATATTCGTCCACTGGAGTTTGAATCAACCAGTTAGTTCCAGCAGTGCTTTTACATAGAGGTCTCTTTGGAACAAAAGTTTGAAGGAAGTCCATTAAAAAAGTGTAGGTTATTTGGAGAATTAAATATGTTGCACATGATCCAAGTGGCAATTTGTTTGGATTTAACCATTTTTTAAAAATATTTTTTATCAAATACTGTTTGGGGTTTGTGTAAATAACTCAGTGAAGAAAAAAAAAATCAATGAAACCAGTCGCTTGGCATTGTGTCAGTAAATGACCAGGTGATTTTTTAAACTGTAAACCAGAGTTTGTTCCATATAGGCAATATTTTTACTTTAGGTAAAGAGCACCTTTGAAAAATAGAACAAAATTTTGCAGGAGAGATGTGTGTGTTTGTGCATTGGAGGGAGGAAGTATGGTGACTCTGTTCATCCAGAATTGCTACATTCAGCATTTCCAAAGTCCTATTTCATCAGAGTTTATAGATACTTGAAGCCACTGTCTGCGCACTGTCAGTCTCCCCATCACCCCAAATCACACAGGTTCTCTATCAGAAAAAGCAAAACCATTCTGTATTTGGTTGCTTAAATCTACTTTGAAATTCTCTAGATCACAGTTAAATAAATATTAATAGAGACTGTGTATATTAATAATCTTTTCATTTTAGTGTGCAAAGGACTAATATGCAGTCCATAGTAACTTTGAGCTGAAGGCAAGGTGATAGTTATGTCTCAATTATTGCCAGTCTTTGTAATGTTCCTCCTCTGGTAGGCTTCACGAGGTTGTGTTTCCCCCCTTTGGATGTTCAAAGATAGGTCATGTGACAACATTCTCTGGATTCTTTTTTTCTTTACCTTAGGCTCAAACACATGAAGTTGTAGTCATCAATACCAATTTTATACTTGGAGCCATTCACTAATGATGCATGCCAACGGCATTAGTGCGTTTTTGCCAGCACATAAATCCACACCCAATCCCTGCACCATGTGGAGGTTTAAACATTTCATGACATGATACATTGCCATGCATCTTACTTCTCTTATATTTATACTGTCATAGTCTCTGAATAATATGTTTTTACTCTATCCACAGATATAAATCTTTGAGAATATGTATTTTTAATGGTGTTCTTCTTAGAAGTATTTTAGTTATACAACATGGTCTCACAGAATTTATGAATTAAGAGCCCAATAGATAGTTGGTTATGTAGAATTTATGAGCTCTTGGTTGGACTTTAATTTGAATGAAGCTGACTCCACAAGTCTCATCAATTTTCAAAGACCCATTACTGGTTTTCTTATGAACAAACCTTAACAACTTGTTTGTTGTTGTTGTTGTTTGTTGTGCTTAATAGTGAGAATTTTACAGTAGGGCACCATATGAATCATTTATTCAACAACCTATTATCTTCCAGCCTAGTGGCTAAGAGATGAAGATAGAGCAACAAACAAGACACAGCCCTTGCAGTTGTGGAACTTAAATATTTGTGGAGAAAGAGGGCATCTGAAAGACAATGACATTATTTTTTTTCCTTAGCTCCCATGAAACAAGCAGTGAGCCCATTACTTTCTGAACAGGAAAAGTGTACGGCTTTTATTTATTTATTTGAGAGAGAGAGAGATAGCAAAAGAGAGAGCATGAGTGGGGAAGAGAGGGAGAAGCAGGTTCCCTGCTGAGCGGAGAGCCTGACTCGGGGGGTTGGATCCCAGCACCCTGGCATCCTGACCTGAGCCGAAGGCAGATGCTTAACTGACTGAGCCACCCAGGTGCCCCTGTACTGCCTTTAAAGTTATGAATATGGAGTTAGCTTTCAGTGTTCAAAAAGAGACGATTAGCCTTATGTTTTCACAGCCAGTTAGTAGCTTCATGAAGTAATAATTGAGAAGGGTTGGACTGTTTGTTCTCCATGGTCCTGAATGCATCTAATCGATGCAGAATAGACAGGAACATTGCTATTTATTTGACTGCTAGAATAAATTTGATAAAATTTTAGAGTAATTAAATGGATGCCAAAAATATATAAACAAACATGGCGCAGTCGTGGCTCTCAAAAACGTTCAGTTTTCGTGAGAAAACTTCCCTAGGTCATTACTGTATTCATTTTTCAAACGATTCTTTTAGTTGTGACCTAAGTATATGTTACTTTAATAGCTGACGTGATAGAATAAAACTAGCTATTGCATATAGGCAAGGACCATACTGAATAATTTTCTTCACCTAACATTTTTGCTACAAGTGTATTTTTTCTATAAGTGATAAAGAGACGAATGGATAAATAATTTCATAATCGGTAAGCTTACTTTCTTAACTGGTCAAGTGCAGTAGTACTGGATACCTATGTTACTTGAGGATTTTATGGTTACCTAGGCTATAACTTCAGTGATGAGAATTTTGTTTACTGCCATGGAATCAAGTTTTAAATATATTATGAGTTTGGACTATAATATGATTTGAAAGTGACACTTTATAAATCTAACTTTTAAATTGTCATTTTCAATGCAGTCATTTTATATATGACATATTATAAGAGTTATTAAGATAGCCAAAACTTGGGTAAAAAAAACTACATAAAATGGGACAGGTAATAATTTTGAGATAATGAATACATATGGAGGTCCACAATGAAATTTTTACATTGGAGATAAGTTCCAGAAGTCCCTGGATCACAAAACCTTGACATTAGCTTTAAAATATTAATAGAGATAATCTTAAGATTTGTTTAGAAGGAGGCATATTACAGGACTACATTGACATTAATTTCTTGAATATTTGCATCTTTCCGATAGAAGACAGATACTGATGAAATGTTCAAGTAAATACTGATGAAAGACAAAGTGAAAACATGTTTCCCTTACATTAGCACAATATAAGCAATATGTGAATGGCTTGTTCATTGGGAGATGATGATAGTTTTAATGTAGAAAATTGAAAGGAGAATCACTGTTCATTATGTTGGTTGTTATTTGATGACAACAAAAAGCATCTCAAAGAATATTAATACTCTTTATTGCAACTTTACTACCATGAATCCACAAACCCAATGATTACTGTCTTCATAGTTATTTATCTAAATGAATAAGAGTGAGTTTAAGCGTCTGCATGAGGAAAGATGTGCTTTCTGCCTTTTTAATTTTTTTGTAGGAAAAAGAGAAAACTAGAACAGCATATTTCTTATCCTTCCTGTCCTGTTTTCTAGTGGAGATAAAAATCCTTTCCTCTTTTCATTCATGCTTCAAGCATAAATTCCTCCAAATTACAGGATTGGCATAAAAGAGAATTTAGGCCAGTAGTGTTCCCTCTGGAGAATATTTTATGGGATTTTATTCCCCAGATTCTTCAACAGTGCCCCCTCAACCCAAATCACTAACGTTGTGTTTATAAAAACTTCACTTACCAGGGATATGAATACATTAAGGTTTATTAACTAAATTGGAAACCACCAAAATGCTCAATGTTGATTTTCAACTATGTAGATAATGGTTTAAAACATATGGCATAGTATACGTGAAAAATTTCTCAGTTTACTTTTTCACTTTTCATATAATGGTAGTTCCTAATTTTATTAAGAATCTTGCATAGTAAGCTAATGGCTGTAGAATATTCTATTATGTTTATCTATCATAATTTATCTAACCAGTATCCCATTCCTGGACATATTTTCCAATACTTTCTTGCCATAAATTATCCTGCAGTGAAACAAGGCACATAGTAAGTGTACATTTTCATTCCTTCTCTGAGTCTGTTTTTTCACCCCTGATATCATAGAAATCTCAAACACAACACTATGGATTGGTAAGATGCTCAGTCTCAACATAATAGAATTAAAATTTAGATTTCTTTCTCATGTTTATCCAAGTGTAATTACATTTATTCTTCTAACAAGAAAATATATTTTTACATCCATTCATTCGTTCAAAATATTATTCAGTGTTTATTATGGTACAGCCACTTTTTTTAGGCACCAGGAGTATATCAGTGAACAAAAAGCATAGAAAAGTTTTTGCTGTCATGGAGGTCTTTTCTTTTCAGAGACCCTTGCCTCATGTAGTTTTCAGATTGGTAAATATGATATGTGATCACCCTAGCTCATATCATGTATTTGCATCAGGAGATGGTAAAATTCTGTTGCATTGTGTTACAGGTACTGAGGAAATCTTCCTTGGGGAGGGACAATAGCATCTTAAAGTTTTCACATACTCCATGCTTTTTAAGTATTGCATCTGAGGAATTTAATTAAATATAGCCCTCATATTCTATGTGCAGGATGCCAGTGGGAATTGGCCTTCAAATGTAAGAATTTGGGCTTCACTATTTTATACTGGACCCAATGCTTTATATAAATGGATTTGTATCTGGGAATGGCCATATAACACAAATTTAGATTATAAAACCAATGGAAAAAATGATCTATAAAGGTGAATCCTATTTCTTAGTGCTAGGCCCTAACTATAAAATCAGTATTGTTGCATTTGTTAATTTGTTTTCCATACTCCTAAACATGCACAATAATTGCAATGACTGAGTAATGTTTTACAGATATTCTCTTTAGATTCATTAGGTGTCATTTCAAATCCTGGGTGACATTTTTGTCATGAGGTAAGACAAATAAAAATCAGAAGCTTATTGATTCAGGAATGGCAACAAGTTAATTGTAATAACAAATATAATATATAGGTATTTATTTGATACTTAGATTTAGATACCTAAGTACCACATAACTACGAAGATACACAGAGATGTTAGTTCCTGCCATCAAGAAAAATTACAGTGAATTTATAAGGTAGAGTGAATATAATAATTTTATTTATGTAATTTAATAAGAATATATAAAAATAGTTGATCTAAAAATTTCAGGAAATAAAGATATTTCATAAGGTAGTACACTCTTGGTATAGTAAGTGGCTTACATAGAGTACTCACCAACAGTTTTTCAATTGCTAAGGAGATAAATCATGTTCAAATTGGATCACAGGCCAAGGAAATCCAGACATATCCACCTCCACATATGGATAGACCCAGAAGTTCAAGTAAGGTCTTCAAGAACCTGTGATTTTCCATTTTTTGGCTCTTCTGTCCCCCATTTTTGAGTTCAGCTTTAGGCAAGCTCTTTCCATATTATGGTAAAGGGCTACCAGTAGCTTATGGCTTATAGTCCAGCACATTTAGGCTAAACACCAATTAGCAACTCCAGAAGAAAGATAGTTCCTCTTTCCCTGTAGTTCCAGAAAAACTCTTGGGATTACATTTAATTGCCCCTCTTGGAAGATATGTTCAATCTTGACCCAGTTAATATGACTGATTTGCCAGGTTTGGATCAGAGGCTGGTCATGATAGCTAAAGGATTACTCACCCTCATATGAACCACAGTTGGACGTTAGGGAAAGAATGTTCCCTATGCAACAGATGACTCTTAACACAAGAAAGAGGAAATGAATGTTGAGCAGGGAAATACAGAAGCCTACTACTATATATTAACTAATTTAATCCTTGAAACCATGCTCTGAGCTAGCACTTATTTTCTCCACTTAGATAGAAAGAAACTGAAAACCAGAGGTGGTAAGCAACTTTCACAGACCCATAATTCCAATAGGTGATGAATATGAGATTGAAGTTCTGTCTGACTTCAAAGCTTATACCTTAAATGTTATATGACACTGCTTCTATTATATTTTTACTAATTTTTTAAATGGATCTTCTTTTAGCATAGAATGAGGTTCATAGCAGAATTGAGCAGAAGGTACAGAGATTTTATTTTGTTTTAAAATTTTTTATTTAAATTCAATTTAATTAACATTTACTATAATATTAGTTAGAGGTAGAATTCAGTGATTCATCAGTTGCATACAACACCCAGTGCTCATTACTTCAAGTGCCCTTCTTAATGCCCATCACACAATTACCCCATTCCTCCACTTGCCTCCCTCAGTTTGTTCCCTACAGTTAAAAGTCTCTTATGGTTTGCCTCCCTCTCTGTTTTCCTCTTATTTTTCCTTCCTTTCCCCTATGTTCATCTGATTTGTTTCTTAAATTCCACATATGAGTGAAACCATATGGTATTTGTCTTTCTCTGACTAATTTCGCTTAGCATAATACCCTCTAGTTCCATCCATGTCATTGCAAATGACAAGATTTCATTCTTTTTGGTTGCTGAGTAATATTCCATTAGAGAGAGAGAGAGAGATAGATATAGATTGATCAATCTATCCTCTTTATCCATTCATCAGTGGATGGCCATTTGGGCTCTTTCCACAGTTTGACATTGTTGATAATGCTGCTACAAACATCAGGATGCATGTACCCTTTTGAATCTGTATTTTTGTATCCTTTGGGTAAATACCTAGCAGTACAATTCCTGGGTCTTTTTGAGGAAGCTCCATACTGTTCTCCAGAGCGGCTGCACCAGTTTGCATTCCCATCAACAGTGTGAGAGGGTTCCCCTTTCTCTGAATCTTCTCCCATATCTGTTGTTTCCTGAGTTGTTAATTTTAGCCATTCTGACTGATGTGAGGCGGTAACTCATTGTGGCTTTGATTTGGATTTCCCTGATGCCAAGTGATGTTGAACATTTTTTCATGTGTCTGTTGGCCATTTGTATGTCTTCTTTGGAGAAATGTCTGTTCATGTCTTCTGCCCATTTCTTGACTGGATTTTTGTTTGTTCTTTGGGTGTTGAATTTGATTAGTTATTTATAGATCTTGGATACTAGCTCCTTATTTGATAAGGCATTTTCAAATATCTTCTCTCATCTGTAGATTGCATTTTAGTTTTGTCGCCTGTTTCTTTTGCTGTGCAGAAGCTTTTGATCTTGATGAAGTCCCAATAGTTCATTTTTGTTTTTGTTTCTCTTGCCTTTGGAGACGTGTCTAGCAAGAAATTGCTACAGCTGAGGTTAAAGAGATTGCTGCTTTTGTTCTCCTCTAGGATTTCGATGGATTCCATTTCACATTTAGCTCTTTCAGCCATTTTGAGTTTATTTTTGTGTATGGTATAAGTGGTCCAGTTTAATTCTTCTGCATGTGGCTGTCCAATTTTTCCTAACACCATTTGTTGAAGAGACTGTTTTGTTTTGTTTCTCCTCCCCCCCCCCCCCCCCCGCCCATTGGATATTCTTTCCTGCTTTGTCAAAGATTAGTTGACCATAGAATTGAGGGTCCATTTCTGGGTTCTCTATTCTGTTCCATTGATCTATGTGTCTGTTTTTGTGCCTGTACCATACCTCTTGATGATTACAGCTTTAAAATACAGCTTGAAGTCCAGAATTGTGATGCCTCCAGCTTTGGTTTTCTTTTTCAACCTTCCTTTGGCTATTCGGGGTCTTTTCTGGTTCCATACAAATTTTAGGATTATTTGTTCCGGTTCTATGAAAAGTGTTGATGGTATTTTGATAGGGATTACATTGAATGTGTAGATTGCTTTGGGTAGCATAGACATTTTAACAATATTTGTTCTTAGAATCCATGAGCATGGAATTTTTTCCATGTCTTTGTGTCTTCCTCAATTTCCTTCATAAGTGTTCTATAGTTTTTAGAGTACATATCCTTTACCTCTTTGGTTAGGTTTATTCCTAAGTATCTTATGGTTTTTGGTGCAGTTGTAAATGGGATCAATTTTGCTTGATTTCTATTTCTTCTGCCTCACTGTTAGCGTATAGGAATGCAGTTGACTTCTGTGCATTGATTTTATATCCTGCCACATTGCTGAATTCCTGTATCAATTCTAGCAATTTTCTGCTGGAGTCTTTTGGGTTTTCTATGTAGAGTATCATGTCATCTGTGGAGACTGAGAGTTTGACTTCTTCAGGGCTGATTTGGATGCCTTTTATTTTTGTTGTTGTTGTCATCTTATTGCTGAGGCTGGGACTTCCAGTACTATGTTGAACAATAGTGGTGAGAGTGGATATCCCTGTTGTATTCTAGTACAGAGATTTTATATATACTCCCTGCCCTCACATGTGCACAGCCTTCCCCATTTCCATTATCAACCTCCTTCAGTAGAGTGATACGTTTGTTACAGTTGATGAACCTACACTGACACGTTATTATTATCACATTACACATTAGTATCACCTGAAGTCCATAGTTTACATTAGGATTCATTTTTTTATTTAATAGTTTTGACAAATGTATAATGACATATATCCACCATTATAGGATCATACAGAGCACTTTCACTGTCCTAAAAAAATTCTCTCTGCTCTATTTAACCCTTCCTCCCCAGCCCTTGGCAACCATTGATATTTGCACTGTCTCCATAGTTTTGTCTTGTCCAGAATGTCATATAGTTG
Source organism: Halichoerus grypus (assembly GCF_964656455.1). Taxonomy (NCBI): domain Eukaryota; kingdom Metazoa; phylum Chordata; class Mammalia; order Carnivora; family Phocidae; genus Halichoerus; species Halichoerus grypus. The sequence goes on along the minus strand of NC_135713.1, from coordinate 115,260,967 downwards.
GAATCATACAGTATGTTGCCTTTTCAGATTGCCTTCTTTTACTTATTAATATGCATTGAAGTTTTCTCCATGTCTTTTCATAGCTTAATAGCTCATTTCTTTTTAATACTGAATAATGCTCCATTGTCTGGAGGTACCACAGTTTACTTATCCATTCACCTACTAAGTTGGCTGAATTGTAAGTTTTGGCAATTATGAATAGAGCTGCTATAAACTTCCCCATGCAGGTTTTTGGATGGGCATAAGCATTCAACTCCTTAGGGTAACCACCAAGGAATATGTATTTTAAACCTGTAATCATCAAGAGGTATAGTACAGGCACAAAAACAGACACATAGATCAATGGAACAGAATAGAGAACCCAGAAATGGACCCTCAATTCTATGGTCAACTAATCTTTGACAAAGCAGGAAAGAATATCCAATGGGGAGAGGAGAAACAAAACCAAAACCAAAACCAAAAAACAAAAAAACCAAAAAACCCAAAAACAGGTGTCCCTGTTTTTCCACATCTTTGCCAGCATTTAGTGCTGTTAGTGTTTTGGATTTTCACCATTCTAATAGGTGTGTAGATTTTTGTTATACTTAGAACACCATCAGGAAGGTACAAGTCAGAGCACCTTTTCTCTATACTTTATTCTGTTCATTTTACCCTGCTTTAGGATTTTTCAGATTCTGTGTAGACAATTGATGCCCTACAATAAAATACAAGGCAATAACGTTGCAATATCAAGTAGCTTATCTTCGTGTTTTTGCTCTCAAAGAGAGTTTCTTGACTGTGAATATCCTGAACATGGAAATTTTGCTTTGTTTGACTCTGCATTCTTGCCTCATATACTGTCTATCATAAGGTAGGCCTTCCTCACAATGTTTAGGAAAAATAAAATTAAAACATTTCTAATCCCATGAGAGTAAAAGTTAAAATGTATTTCAAACCTATGCACATCAGTCAGAAACCTGCCTTTTGTTTCAATATGTCTTTGGTCAAGAGGTTGACTCTTTGGGACGTTAATTCCCTTGTCTATAAAAGTGGGATAATAATATCCACTTTTGAGGGTTATCTCATAGAAATTGAGATGATGTATGTAAAGCAGTGTTTCTGACCCACAGAAAGTATGCAATAAATGACAACTATTATTAGTATAAATTATTCCATGGCCCTTGGAATAGTGCTACAAAAAAATTTATATATTGCACAAAAACTTCAGTAGAATTGTTGATATAGCCCTGCAGAAACATAGGCATGCAACATACATCCAGGACTTAACCTATCTGTGTGTCTGAATGTTAAAGTCCACAGAATTTCTACAATTCAGTCAATCTGGCCCTGTAACACAAACCGATTTGATAAGGGTGGAATGCTGAGTCTATTTTGTGAATAATTCATATCTGGCTAGTTCATTTGTGAAAAAAAGTTGCTTGATTAAAACTTTATATTTTAAAACCTATTGCTTTGTATATTCTTAAAATTCTCAGTTACATCAAGAAAGACTGCTTTGTTTCATAAATCAGCTTTCACTGTTATTAACTTCTTCCTTCTCAAAAATATTTCTCCATCATGTATCAACGTAAGATTATTTAAAATGTTGCTAAATTACTATAGTGATTAATTCTGTGAAAATTCTATTGAATAAGTTAGTTGAGAGATTTTCAGTTGCATGTGACAGAAACCCAATTGAAATTGACTTGAGGAGGGAGGGAAGATGGGAGGCAGGAAGGGATGGGGAGAGGAGAGGAAAAAGAAGGGAGATTTATTAGTTTATGTAATTAAAAAGTTCCAGTCTTTTAGAAAGGCTAAATCAAGGGATACAATCATGGCCACCTCTTAATCTCAGTTTTGCTTTCTTACATATTGTCTTAGTCTCAGGCTATGAGACCTTCAGTGTTTGTTGCAATGCAAAATGGCACAGCTACTTTGGAAGGCAATTTGGTGGTTTCTTACCATCCCTTTGGGATGGCAAAATGTAGCATCATCTCTAGTTTTGCATTCTACCTGTGAAGTAACCTCAGTGGAAGTGAGCTTCACTTAAATTTCCATTAGAAGTCCTGGGATGACATTGCCTACCTTGATCACATGCCTTCCCCGGAGCTAGTCATGGAGCCTGGGGTAGGTGCACTGTTCAGATAGCCCACACCTAGCTTGTTTTCCCCTTCTGGAAGTAGGACGTAGAGTCAACCTGAGCTGAACCACATGGACCTAGAGTGGAGAAGTGGTGGTCCTCAAACCTAATGTGAGTAATGTGAGTGCTCTTAGTTTAAGAAAACTGAATTGATGTTGGATTGGCAAAATACATAGGATGGCTTTTGTACACATTCTTAAATATTTCTCTCTACCTTTATGTAATGAAGAAAAAATATAATAGTGTTTTGATAGGATAATGGTAAGAAGATTAGAAATCTTACCATTTCATGATATCCAAAACCAGATGCTTATAATCCACTTATATTTCCATTACCCTAAAATGTAGAAAGAGACTTAAAGCAAGAATCTTATATTCAAAATCCAAATTCAAATACCAGTGTAAAATAATTTGAAAGGAAAAAGTCAAGCTTTTATGACTTAATGACAAATACCCTTGGATAATAAATGCATAGAAATTTACTACATATAATCGATCATCAATTCTGAGTCTTTTGAAAAGGGGTCAGGTTGGTGACATTCCCCGCTGAGATTAATATGACCTCTTCCTGACATAAGGCCAACTAAACTCCCCCAAAACCATGCCGTTCTACAACAGATGACAGGAGGTCACAAGATTCAAGACATTAAAACAGATTTATTTAATGTGTAACACGGAGAAGGCTAGAAATGACAAATGGCAGGAAGATTTTTATATCCTGTTCACCTAAAAAAGAATGTAGCCTGTGATAGATTTTTCTCCTTTTCAGCGAGAGGCAAGAGACTTTGAAGCTACTGTCAGGCCACAGGCTACCTGGGGAGTTCAGCTCTGGCCCAAAACTCTGCTGTACAGCATGGACGCATGGGCAGTGGGGGTGGCTCGAGATCACAGAACACAGATATTAATAAATAATAAAAGATAAAGTTAGATCAAGGCTGCTCACAGAGCTGGAGTTCAACGGATTTAACCAGACAGAGAAGGAATGTATTTTTAGTTACAGAGCTAATTCATATATTTTTTAACAACAGCTGTAGTGTAGAGACATGACTGTGAATCAAAGTGGCTTCTAATACAAAGAGCGGCATGAATAACCCAACTGACCAGGGTTATACAGAGAAGAATTAAACTGTCATGATAGAAGATAAATAAGGAAGATCTGTATCAATCTCCATGTGCTAGAAAAGAGAGAATCTTTCTTCTCCTGACTCCCAAGAATTAATACCTAGACTTAGTTTTTTCTAAGTTCAGGCTCAAACAAGAAATGCATCTTTCATGGTCATGGTCTTTAGGAAATCATCATAACACTTCATCAAGTTTGGAAAAGATAAAAGGAAGGCAATTGTGCAGTTATTTTCAAAATTTTTAATGAAAAAGAAACTAATTTTCTGATAAAATATAACTAGAACCCTTATATATGGACTAAATAAAACAAGTGCTTTGAGTGAAGATATCATTGGATTTAGAGCCAGAATATTTGCATTTGAATCTAGACTGTGGATCTTGATAACTGCTTAAATTTGGACAGACCACCTGTCTTTCACAATATCCATTTCTTCTGTGGTACAAGTGGTGATCTTAGTGTACTTACCTACTGCAAGGTAGGTACATAACATAACATAATAAAAGAAAAAGAAAAAAGAAAAATCAGGTACTGCATCTGACAGCATCTAAAAGATGTCTACTACAGACTTATGGGAAGTTATTGTCTTATAAGAGAGGATTAATTAATCCAAATTAATTAAAATATTGGAATGGCCCCATTTGAGTCTTGGAAAAGCTGATTTTGATCATGGAAGAAAATAGTCTCAAAAGTCTGGATGGAAGCAAGTAAGTGATAAAGAGATGGGCCAGCCAACTAGGTAAGAGAAGATACCGAAGCCTTTCATGATAAGAATCAAAATGACATCAGTTTTCATCATTAAGGAGAATGTTTGGACCATCTGACAACAAATAGATATTTGAAACATCTGAGTGGCTGAGATTTTAAATTTTCATTCAGATGTTTAGGGTATCAAAGAAAGAATGTGTGTGTGGGGGGGGGGAGAGATTATAAACGGTTGATATTGTAAGGAAAAACAAAACAATATGTTTGAAAATCCTAAATACATATTCTAATTAAGAGGCTCACAAAGATTAGCCAAGACTTTTTCAGTTACAACTGACAAGAGCCTAATGCTTACCTCAATGCAAAAAGAGATAACGAGACAGAGATGAGGGAACAAATGGACATTTTAACAGAGAAATCAAGGTGGTGGTTCTGGCTTCAGGCAGTGTAGGATGTGGAGATTAAATTGATGCCACCAGTTTTCCCTTTACTCCCTCTCTACTCCCCCTTTAGGTTATATTATTATTTATATTTTTCCTTCAAATTTATATTTAAATTTCAGTTAGTTACCATACAGCGTAATATTAGTTTCAGGAGTAGAATTCAGTGATTCATCACTTAAATATTATATCCAGGACTCATCACAAGTGCCCTCCTTAATACCCATCCCCCATCTAGCCCATCCCCTGCCCACCGCCCTCCATCATTCCTCAGTTTGTTCTCTATCATTAAGAGTCTTTTTCCCCTATGTTTTGTTTCTTAAATCCCACATATGAGTGAAATCATATGGTATTTGGCTTTCTCTGACTGACTTATTTTGTTTAGTATAATACTCTCTAGTTTCATCACCTTGTTGCAAATGGTAAGATTTCATTTTTTTTTATGGCTGAATAATATTCCAGTGTGTGTGTGTGTGTGTGTGTGTACACATGCATACTGCATCTTCTTTATCCATTCATCAGTTGATGGACATTTAGGCTCTTTCCATAGTTTGGCTATTGTTGATAATGCTGTTACAAACATTGGGGTGCATGTATTCCTTTCAATCAGTATTTTTGTATCCTTTGGGTAAATACCTAGAAGTGCAATTGCTGGATCATAGGATAGTTCTATTTTTAACTTTTTGAGGAACCTCCATACTGTTTTCCAAAGGGGCTGCACCAGTTTGCATTCCCACCAACAGTGTAAGAGGGTTCCCCCTTATGCTTCCTCATCAACATCTGTTGTTTCCTGTGTTGTGCATTTTCAACATTCTGACTAGCGTATAGTGATACCTCATTGTGGTTTTGATTTGTTTTTCCCTGATGATCAATGATGTGGAGCATCTTTCCATGTGTCTGTTGGCCATCTGTATGTCTTCTTTGGAAAAAAAAGTCTATTCGTGTCTTCTGCCCATATTTTAACTGGATTATTTGGGGGTTTTATTGATACTGAGTTGGTAAGTTCTTCATAGATTTTTGATACTAACCCTTTATCAGATATGGAATTTACAAATATCTTCTCCCATTCCCAGGTTGCCTTTTAGTTTTGTTGATTGTTTCCTTCACAGTGCAGAAGCTTTTTATTTTGAGGAAGTCCCAGTGCACATGAACAAATATTAAGTAGTAGTATTATATGTAAGATTTGAAGTCCTATAAGGTAAAGTCCAAGTGGTCAAGCATGACATCTTGAATAATGAAACTATCAAGACCACCCTGAAAGAGGAGAAAAAATTTCCCGAAAGAGTATTAGAGTACATTAGAGCAGAAAGGATAATGGAAGCTGGGAGGTAAAGCACAGCAATGTCCACTAAAGTAACCAAGCCGAGGGACTGTACAGTTCCTTCTGAGTTCCTCATGTGTTTTCTCAGATGGACACAGCATAAGATTAGAGACTGGGTTTCATAAAGACAGTACTGAAAATTTGGTGACTTGGTGGCAAGGATACATTGATATGGAAAAGGTCATCCTGATATTCACACCTACAAAAAGTACCAAGTTGAATCTCTAACTATGGACTGCAGAACAATTCCAGCCTTTGGCTAGTTTTTGTATGGCCTCTGAATTAAGAATGGTTTTTACATTTTAAAGAGTTGTTTAAAAAATGAGAATGGAAGAAAAACCATATGTGGCCTAAAAGCTTAAAATATTTGCTGAGCCATTTACAGAATAAGTTTACCAACTTCTATACTAAAGTATGTTTCCAGAACATGAGTCTGAATTCAGACAGACATGGTCTTAGGGTTTACCTCTGCCACTTACCAACTCTGTGACCCTAAGACTCAGTTTTCTCATCTGTAGCATAAAGTAGTAATAACTCCTAATGACTAACGTGAAAGCTGAATGTCATTCTATGCAAAGCTCTCCAAGTGGCTACTCCTAAGAAGAAGAGAGTAAATAGTAGCTATTTTTTCTATTGTTACTTTTGGATTCCATGAGGTCTATTACGCTTTATATGCTCACTTAAGAAAAGCTGAAATAGAAGAAAGGCAACTCATTTTCAGACCAGTATGTAAACCAAATCTCTTAACTCTCCTGTGATTTGTCCTACAGTCCATAGTTACAGATTGAAGGTCTGGCACACACATGTAAGCACACACACACACACACACACAAACACACTTTAGGGGACATTGTGGCAAATGCATCATATGGAGATGCTGGAGTGGAAGGAGAAAATAGAAAAATTGCTCTAGGTTTTGTGGGGAGAGGGACATAAGCTGGAATAGAATATCTGTAGTAAATACAGAGATGGTGAGAGTGTGAATTATTGCTAGGCCATACTCTGAATGTGATCACTCAGCCAGCAAATGATCCTCACATGGCTTCACAGCATTAATGTCGGAGCAGGAGAGGGAAAGAGATTAAGAAGGAAAACGTGCTCTCTAATTAATTAGAGCACTGGACCTGTTCTGGAAAAGGAAGCACAAGAGAGTGGCTGAAAATGTGTGCCTTTCTGGGCCCCAACTCTCAGAGGAGAGGAGAGGGTGAGGGACAAGCCTGGAGCTGGGAGTGGAGAAGGAAGGAGTGAGGAGCGTACCTGTGTGCGTGTATTCAGAATTCTCTTTCCTCAACCACCACCATACTTGCAACTTTCAGAAGGATAACTGCATTGGTTGCAATGGTCTGGCAACTTTCTGGAATCAAAATTTATAAATGATAATGCAAAAAGCAAAGAAAAATTCTTTCATCGAACCCTCTTCATCAGGGAGCATGTTTATTGAATGTCCATCTGGAGTCTTTAGGCTTATGAGAACTTACTGAGAAGGTAGAATTAAGACCCCTCTGTGTCTTGAGGCATGATGACAAATGATCCTTGGTTGAAGATTGATGTAACTTTTGGGGAAGTTGTGAGCACCATCAGAAGGGCCCAGAAAGCTTTGTGGATTTGAATCTTCCTATCCTATATCATCTTTTAACCAATAAAATTTGTTCTGGAAAGAAAAAACAATTTGTACAAATCTCTTCTGATGCATGTAAGAAAAACAAATGGTATTTGTACAATAGTGCAAGAGCAATTTTGTTAACTCATTCAAATTCCGTTCTATCTATCAAAGATGTGGCCTTGGTCATCACTGGTCTTTTGTACCGGTCAACACAGAAAAAGCCAGAAAGCACTCTAGGCTAAAAGCCAGAAAGCACTCTAGGCTAAATTGCTTTGTGTCTAAACTTTACGTGTTCATTGCTGATGTCTTGACTTTTTGACAAGTTATCGAATGAAAATAAATAAATATGCTGTTGATTCTTGAGGGCTTACAAAGTTTAGTAAATGCTTATTTTACTTTTTGGCAGTTATGAGTAATAAATAAAGGAGCATCCTGAAGTAAGTTTTGTATAAAACTTGCTTTGGTTTGCTTACACAAAATCCCTAGGAACCAGGAATTGAAATATGTTTCTGTATCTGAACTTTTTTTTTTTTTTTCCTTTTATCACTGAGCACATTTATTTACACTTTTAGTCTAAGCCTGTTCTGGACTGTTAGGTTGCTACTCTGATTTATTTTGGTTTTCATTTCACAGTGGAAGGAAAAATGAGCCATTAAGCACTTGGCTTTGGACAGAAGATCTCCCATGATACTATGAGTGACATGCTTTTCCAAAACAGACTTGGAAAAGAAAGTTTAGCAGATTAGATTTCAGCTACCTTCTAGTTTGGGCAGCACACTTTTAAGATATGGAGCCTTGGAGTTTTGGAGATAGGGAGTAAGGAGAAAGAGTTATTCTTACTCTCTTTCCCATTGTCTAAATCAAGAAACATGTATAAATCAGTGTCAAGCACTGCTCTAAGGGGTTGGCATACATTATCTTATTTAATCATTCACTCATTCATTTGACAAGTATTTCATGAAGGCCTGCTCTGTGTCAGGTGCTATTCTAAAGGCTAGGGAACAGCAGTAAACAAAAAGGACAAATACCCCTGGCCTCATGGAGCTTATTAAAGGGCATGAATAAAAAAGAAGAAAGTAAACTATGATATTTGTTAAATAGTGACAAGAGTTTAGGAGAAAAAACACACAAGGAAGTTAAATATGAACAGCTGGGGAATGGTAAGGTGGATATTTTAGAAGAATACCTAAGGAAATCTTCTCAGAGAAGGTGCTTTTTGAGTAAAAACTGGTAAGTGAGAGGGATACCATGGAGATAATATAGGGAAGAGTGTTCAAGCTAGAGGAAATGTCAAATAGAGGCCCTGAAGTGGCTGCAGACCAAGTCATGGGAATAGCCAGGGAACCTGAGGGGGTGAGCAAATAGAAAAGCAGTGGAGGAAGAAGAGAGGTAAGGTGAGGGCAGGGAGCAACTATGTTGGCCTTTATAGGTCATAACAAGGTTTAATTTTTCCTATGAATAAGATTTCATTGGAGGGCTTCCAAAGGAGGATTCACATACCTCACTTAAGTGTTATCAAGATCACTCAGACTCCTCTGTGTAGAATAGATAGGATAAAAGAGCAGAAGCTAGAATGATAGGTATTGCAGTAATCCAGATGAAAGGTGATCATGACCTGAACCAGAACGAAAGTGATAGTGGTGGTAAAAGTGGTTGAATTCTGAATATTTTTAATTCTGCCTATGTTTCAAAAGTAGAGCAGAAAAGATTTGCTGATTGGCCAAGAGATTAATAAAATGATGGGGCACATCAAAGTTTCTCCATTTTATTTCTCAGAATGGGTAATAGATTTTCCTCTCTATTGATCAATTGATATACCATTTATCTTTAACTATTACCTATATATATCTGTCAGTACATCCTTCAGAATCTGTTTGTGTGTCTGTTCACCCATCCATCATTTCTTTTGTTGATATAGCTGGGGAGTGGATAAAAGGGAGGCAAAATATTTATTATTGGCATCTAGTTACAAATAGGCAATACTAATTAGAAGGGAAATTCAGTAGGGGAGCTAAATGTTAAGAAGAAGGAAATTTGCATCAGAGATAGGTAGAAATAAAAGGGACTTAAACTAATTTGTGAAAAAATAAGGAGTTTAATCTGACTTTGTCAGGAAGGAGAGCTAGGATAAAGAAGGCAAACAGGCAGAACCATGGAGGGGCTTGCATAAGCACATCCAAGGGTATTAAAATATTCTAGCCAAGTAGAATTAAAGGTTTAAAAAGTCTGCCCAGGGTGCCTGGGTGGCTCAGTCCTTAAGCATCTGCCTTCGACTCAGGTCAAGATCCCAGGGTCCTGGGCTCCCTGTTCAGTGGGAAGCCTGCTTCTCCCTCTCCCACTCCCCCTGCTTGTATTCCCCTCTCCTGTCAAATAAATAAATAAAATCTTAAAAAAAAAAAAAAAAGTCTGCCAAAGCTTCCTTTAGGTATTACTATTATAATGAGAAAAATTAGTACAAACAAAATCATAAGAAATGGAAAGTCTGCTTTATGCTGGGCAAAGTCTAGGGCAAAGTTTAGGAAGAGATTGGGCTTAGACAATAAAGTAATATGTGAAGATTACAATTTATATATATAATGGTTAAATTATACTGCCATGTGTAGGACAGCCTTTAGGTTCTGTCCCCGATCCTGATAGAAAACAAGTCAATACAGGTAGAACATTGTTTTACTTGCTCTACTTCAGGCATTCTTGTTGGGAAGGAACCCTGAGAAGATGAGAAGATGGTATAAGTTCTGGGATGAGACAATCTGCACAGACTATCCTTAGTTTGTACCCCAAGGTTTCCTTCACGCAGGAGAATTGGATCCACCCAAACTAGGGATTAGAACAGGGAGATGACAATGTCCATATGGCAGTTCATTTTGTTTTATATTTTTTTATTGACATAATTGACATACAGTGTTAGTGTCAGGTATATAGTAAATTGATTCAACAATTCAATACGTTACTCAGTGCTCACCACAATAAGTGCAGTTACCTAATAAAATGTTACTACCATATTATTGATTATATGCCCTATGCCTTACTTTCCATCTCCATGACATTTATTTTTTAATTGGAAGTTTGTACTTCTTAATCCCCTTCACCTATTCCGTCACCTTCCTCTTCTCCCACCAGTCTGTTCTATGTATTTAAGAGTCTTTTCATTTTTTGTTTCCTCCTTTGTTTTGTTCTTTAGATTCCACATATAAATGAAATCACATGGTATATGTCTGTCTCTGTCTGACTTATTTCACTTAGCATAATACTCTCAAGGTCCATTCATGTCAGAAATGGCAAGATCTCATTTTTTTATAAGGCTGAGTAATGTTCCATTATATAGATATAGATGATAAAGATCTCACATCTTCTTTCATTTATTGATGGACACTTAGGTTGCTTTCTTTCTAGGCTATTCTAAATAATGCTGCAGTCAACACAGGAGCACATATATGTTTTTCAATTGGAGTTTTCATTTTCTTTGGATAATTACCCGTTAGTGGAGTTAGTAGGTCATATAGCATTTCTATTTTTCAATTTTTGAGGATCCTTCTTAAAATTTCCCACAGTGTTTGCACCAATTTACATTCCCACCTACAGTACACAAGGGTTTCATCTTCTTCATATCCTCACGAACAGTTGCTATTTCTTGTCTTTTTGATACTAGCTATTGTGACTAGTGTGAGGTATCTCATTATGGTTTTGATTTGCATTTCCCTGATGATGAGTGATGTTGAGCATCTTGTCCTGTGTCTGTTGGCCGTCTGTATGTCTCACCTGGGAAGATGTCTATTCAGGTGCTTTGCCCATTGGTTTGAGTTGCATAAGTTCTTCATGAATTTTGAATATTAGCCCTTTATCAGGTCTATCATTTGCAAATATCTTTCCTCATTCAGTGGGTTGCCTTTTTCATGTGTTGATGGGTTCTCTTTGCTGTGCAAAAGCTTATTATTTTGGTGTAGTCCTAATAGTTTATTTTTGCTTTTCTTTCCCTTGCCTCATGAGACAGATGCATAAAACAAGGAATCATGGAACACTACATCAAAAACTAATGATGTAATGTATGGTGACTAACATAACATAATAAAATAAAATTAAAAAAAGAAAAAAAAAGAGACCGATGCATAAGCTTCGATGCTCAGGCCAACGTCCAATAGATCATTGCCTGTTTTTTCTTTTAGGAGTTTTATGGTTGAGGTCTCACATTTAGGTTTTTAATCCATTTTTGGTTTATTTTTGTTTATGGAGAAAGAGAATGGTCTAGTTGCATTCTTTTGCATGTAGCTGTCCAGTTTTCCCAACATCATTTATTGAAAAGACTGTTTTTTTCTCCTTTGTATATTCTTGCCTTATTCATTATAGAATAATTGACCATATAGGCATGGATTTATTTCTGGGCTTTCTATCCTGTTTCATTAATCTGTATATCCATTTTTGTGCCAGTATCATACTTTCTTGATTACTGCAGATTTGTAGTTTATCTCGAAATTTGAGAATGTGATACCTCCGGCTTTGTTCTTCTTTTTCAAGTGCTTTGGTTATTCAAGGTCTTCTGTGGTTCCACTTTAGGATTTTTTGGTTTTATTTTAGGATTCTTTGCTCTTGTTCTGTGAAAAATAGTACTGGTATTTTGATAGAGATTGCATTGAGTCTGTAGATTGATTTGGGTAGTATGGACATTTATCTGAAGAATTAGTATTAATTTTTTCCAATCCATGAGCATGGTATATCTTTCTAATTATGTATGTCATCTTCAATTTCTTTCATCAGGGTCTTATACTTGATAGGTCTTTCAACTCCTTAAATTTATTCCTAGGTATTTTATTATTTTTGTACAATTGTAAGTGGAATTGCTTTCTTAACTTCTCTTCCTGCTACCTTGTTATTAGTGTATACCAATGCAATAAATACCTGTATATTAATTTTGTATCCTGCAACTTTACTGAATTTATTTATCAGTTTGAATAGTTTTTGATGGAGTTCTTAGAGTTTTCTACATATACTATCATGTCATTTATAAATAGTGACAGTTTTACTACTTCCTTACCACTTTGGATTCCTTTTATTTCTTGTCTTACTGCTGCAGCTAGGACTTGCAGTACTATGTGAAATGAAAGTGATGAGTGGTAATCTTTGTTTTGTTCCTGATGTAAGAGGAAAAGCTCTCAATTTTTCACTGTTGAATATGAGGTTAGTTGTGGGTTTTCCATGTATGGCTGTTATTATGTTGAGGTATGTTCTCTCTAAACCCACGTTGTTGAGAGTTTTTATCATGAATAGATGTTGTATTTTGTCAAACACTTTGCACTTGAGATGATTAGACGATTTTTAACTTTTCTCTTGTTGATGTGATATATCATGTTAATTGATTTGTGAATATTGAACCACCCTTGAATCCAAGGAATAAATCCCACTTGATCATGGTGAATGACTGTTTAAGATATTGTTGAATATGTGTTGTTAATATTTTGTTAAGGATTTTTGCATTTATGTTTATCAGAAATACTGGCCCGTAGTTTTCTTTTCTTGCAGTGTTTTTGTCTGCTATTAGTATCAGGGTAATTCTGGCCTTGTAGAATAAATTTGGAAATTTTTGTTGCTCTTTATTTATTTTTTTGGAATAGATTGAGAATAGCTATTAACTCTTATTTAAATGGCCATTAACTCTTATTTAAATATTTGGTAGAATTCGCCTCTGAAGGCATCTGGCCTGGACTTTTGTTTGCTGGGAGATTTTTTGATTACCAATTCAATTTTGTTACTAGTAATTGGTCTGTTCAAATTTTGTATTCCTTCCTGATTCACTTTTGGAAGATTTTATATTTCTAGGAATTTACCCATTTCTTCTAGGTTGTTTAATTTGTTGGCATATCATTTTAAACAATATTCTCTTATAATCCTTTGTATTTCTGTGGTGTCACAGTCAGTTATTTCTTCTTCATTTTGATTTTATTTATTTGGGTTCTCCCTCTCTCTCTCTCTCTCTCTCTTTCCCTCTCTCTCTCTCTCTCTCTCTTTGATGAGTCAGGATAATTATTTATCTTTTTTAAAAGACCCAGCTCTGGATTTCATTCATCTTTTCTACATTTTTTTAAACTGTATTTTATTTATTTCTACTCTATTCTTTATTATTATTCCTTTTTCCTGCTAGCTTTGGGCTTTGTTTTTCTTCTTTTTCTTTTGCTTAGATGTAAGGTTAGATTGTTTGAAATTTTTTTTCTAGTTTCTTGAGGCAGGTCTGTGTCACTATAAACTTCCCACTTAGAACTGCTTTTGCTGTGTCCCAAAGATTTTGTACTACTGTGTTTTTGTTTTTACTTGCCTACATGTATTGTTTCATTTCCTTTTTGATTTGTTAACCCATTGGTTGCTTAATAGCATGTTTTTTAGCCTCCATGTTTTTGTGTATTTCCAATTTTTTCCTTGTAATTGATTTCTAATTTTAGAGCATCAAAGGCAGAAATGATGCTTGATATGATATTAATCTTCTTAAATTTATTAAGACCGGTTTTGTGGTCTAACATGTGATCTGTCCCTGGAGAATGTTCCATGTGCACTTGAAAAGAATGTGTGTTTTGCTATTTTGGGATGAATATTCTATGCATATCTGTTAGGTCCATCTAGTCTGATGTATCATTCAAAGCCAACATTTCCTTGTTGATTTTCTGTCTGGCTGATCTATCCATTGATGTAGGTGGGGTTTTAAAGTCCCCTCCTATTGTATTATTTTCAATATGTCTTTTATATCTGTTAATATTTGCTTTATATATTTAGGTGTTCCTATCTTGGGTGTATAGATGTTTACAATTGTTACATCACCTTGTTGGTTTGATCCCTTTATCATCATGTAATGCCTTTCTTTGTCTCTTGCTATGGCCTTTATTTTAAAAGTTTGTTTTATCTGATATAAGCATGGCTACCCTGGTGCTTTTTTTTTTTTTTTTTTGCTTTCATTTGTATGGAATATCTTTTTTCGATCTGTTCACTTTCAGTCAGTATGTGTTTTTAGGTCTGAAATGAATTTCCCCAGTATACTGGGGAAGGAACTTGTTTTTTTAATCTATTCAGTCACCCTATGTCTTTTGATTGAAGCATTTAGTCCATTTACATTCAAGTACTTACTGGGGGGTGCCTGGGTGGCTCAGGTGGTTAAGTGGCCAACACTTGATTTTGGCTGAGGTCATGAACTCATGGTCCTGGGATTGAGCTCTGCACTCAGCAGGAAGTCTGCTTTAGGATTCTCTCTCTCCTTCAGCCCCTCCCTCCCTCTAAAATAAATAAATAAATCTTTTTTAAAAAGTACTTATTGGCAGGTATGTACATAGTGCTATTTTGCTAATTGTATTCTATTTGTTTTTGTAGTTCTTTCTGCTTCTTTCTTCTTCTCATGCTTGCTTTCTTCCCTTATGGTTTGATGGCTTTGTTTAGTGTTATGCTTGCTTTCTCTTAAATTTTTTTTTTTTTTTTTTTTTTTGGTGTGTGTGTATCTATTGCTGGTTTTAGATTTGTGGTTGCTATTGGGTTCATACATAACATGCTATGTGTGTAGCAGTGTATGTTAACTTGATGGTTGCTTAACTTTGTACACATTTTATATGTACTAAATACTACTCCCCCTTCCATATTTTATGTATATGAAAACCTAATTTACATATTTTTATTTTGTGTATCCCTTGACTAATTTTTTAAAATATAATTGGTTTAATTATTGTTTTTATGTTTTAACCTACATACTGGTTTTTAAATTGATTTTTCTACCTTTTGTATATGTTTACTTTTACCAGTGAATTTTTTTCCTTTCATAATTTTCTTTTTCTATGGCCTTTTCTTTCCACTTAATGAGTTCCATTTACCATTTCCTATAAGGCTGGTTCAGTGGTGATGAAATCCTTTAACTTTTCTTTGTCCAAAAACATTTTATCTCTCCTTCAGTTCTGAATGAAAATCTTGCCAGGTAGAGTATTCTTGGTTGTTGGTTTGCCTTTTTCTTTTTTTTTTTTCCCCTTTTGGAACTTTGAATGTATCATGCCACTCACTTCTAACCTGCAACGTTTCTGCTGAGAAATGAGCTAATAGCCTTAAGGGGTTTTCTTTGTATGTAACTGTCTTCTTTTCTCTTACTGCTTTTAAAATTCCCTCTTTATCATTCCTTTTTGCCGTTTTAATTAACATGTGTCTTGATGTGGACCTTCTTGGGTTTATCTTGTTAGAAATTCTCTGTCCTGGTGTGCCTGGGTGGCTCGGTCAGTTAAGCATTCCACTCTTGATTTTAGCTCAGGTCATGATCTCAGGGTCGTGAAAATGAGCCCACTCTTGAGATCATCACTCTCCCTCTGCCCTTCCCCCTGCTCACAATCTCCCTAAACAAATAAAATCTTAAAAAAAAATTCTCTGTCCTTTTTGGACTATCATTTCTTCAAATACGTTTTTGGCTGCCTTCTCTCTCTTCTCCTTTTGGGATCCCTATAATGCAAATGTTATTACACTTGATGATGTTGCAGAGTTCCCTTAACTTATTCTATTGACTGATGGATGTTCAGTTTGTTCACTCTCCAGTACCCTGTCTTCCACATTGCTGGTGCATTGTCTACATTGTCTGATCTGCTGTTAATTCCCTCTAGTGTATTTTCATTTCATTTATTGAATACTTCAGCTCTGACTGGTTCTTTTTATTATTTTCTATCTCTTTATCGAAGTTCTCACTGACTTCATCAATTCTTTTTTTCTACTCTGTTGTGTATCTTTATGAGCAGTACTTTGAACTCTTTTTCAGGTATATTGCTTATCTCCATTTCATTTAGCTCTTTTGCTGTAATTTTTTCTTGTTTTTTCTTCTTAAGGGACATATTCCTCTTTCTCCTAATTTTATCTAACAATCTGTTTGTTTTTGTGTATTAGGTAGGTCAGTTAAACCTCTTGGTCTTAAAAGTACTGACCCTGTGTAGAAGAGGTGTCATATTGTAATGCTTGCTGGTAACATGGAGAAGAACCAGGTACATGGGAAGTGTCAGTACTGACTTTCTTAAGTATCCAGCTATATAGGCTGGGGGAGGGGAAAAGAAATGACACCCACCAGCACTTTTGTTCCTGGAGAAAACTCCTGTAGCTTTCTGCCTCTCCAGTGTACATTCTAAGATTGGTTAATAAATCTCCTTCACAGATACCCCAGGTGCTTTTCAAACTGCTGCTCCTCTCCTATGTGTTGGGCTGAGTTATTTAGTATGCTGACTCTTTAAGGGTAGAGTCTTGGTTTCCTGTCACCCTCTGGCTCTCCTGAAATTAAGCTCACTGGTTTTTAAGCTCCCAGAGTTAAGCCCCACTGGTTTTCAAAGCCAAATTTTATGGGGACTCTCCCCACTGTGGTTCCCCAGAACTAGAGGTACCCATTGTGGGGTATCATCACCTGTTCCTTTCTGCTTGTGATGTCCCTCCTTTTTGTGATTAGTTGCACCAGGAATTTGATTCCCAACCATGTCTCTGTCTCTCCTACCCATTTTGATGTGGCCTTCTTTCTATGACTACCTGTGGAAGGTCTGTTCTGCCAGTTCAGGTCATTTTTCAGACTTTATTTTATAAATGTAGCTGTGACCCCAGTGTGTTCATGTGACAAGGTGAGCTCAGAATCCTTCTGCTTTGCCATCTTCTGTTCCTCTAAGGCAGTGCATTTAAAATATTTATGTGTGAAGCAGAAGCATATCATCAACAATTGTATAGGGCAATATATGAGCATTTAATCAATAAATTAAATATTAATTAATGTCTCCTTTTATTGAAAGGCAGATAATGCCTATAGTGTGCCTGGTTTGATATTCATTCAGTGTACCTAAGGTTAAAATTGTTATGCTATTGGGATGCCTGGGTGGCTCAGTTGGTTAAGCATATGCTTTTGGCTCAGGTCATGATCCCAGGGTCCTGGGATCAAGTCCTGCATCAGGCTCCTTGCTCAGTGGGGAGCCCTCTTCTCCCTCTGCCTGCCACTCCCCCTGCTTGTGCACATGCTCTCTCTCTCTGTCTGACAAATAAATAAGTAAAATCTGTTTTGAAAATGTTCCTCTACACTAAGAAAATAATATACATTGCATACCTTACCTCTTCCCAAGTGAGCAGGAAGTTACACACAATAGAAGCCAAGCAGATGATAGACATGCATGAAGCAGTAGGGGATGGTAAGAAGTAGAGATGCATGTCTAGTTGAAAAAGACCCTGACTGAGTTTTAGGCAATTGTCTCCAAGTAGGAATGTAATTCATAGATGCTAGATGTTCATTTTTGTCCTAAGGTTTTTTAAGATTTATTTTATTTATTTATTAGAGAGAGAGCATGAGATGGGGGAAGGGCAGAGGGAGAAGCAGACTCCCCGCCGAGCAAGGAGCCCGATGTGGGACTCGATCCCGGGACTCCAGGATCATGACCTGAGCCGAAGGCAGTCGCTTAACCAACTGAGCCACCCAGGCGCCCTGTCCTAAGGTTTTAATGTGAGATCATTAAAAAAAAAATCCTTGACCAACCAAGATACATCTATGGGTTACTAGCTTGACCCATGTATCTAAATTTTCAAACTAAGAAAGTAACATAGGTTAATGATTAGTAACCTAGACTTTTAACACAACCTAGTTTGAATCTTTCCTCCATGCCTATTCACTGAATGATCTTGGGAATTTACTAAAATTATCTGAGCCTCAATTACCTCAATTGTGAAAAGAATATAATACCTAAGTTTTAGGGGCACCTGGGTGGTTCAGCTGGTTAAGCGTCTGCCTTCGGCTCAGGTCATGATCCCAAGGTCCTGGGATGGAGCCCCACATCGGACTCCCCGCTTCTCCCTCTTCCTCTCCCCCTCACCCCACTCATTCTCTCTCTCTCTCAAATAAATAAAATCTTAAAAAAAAAAAACCTAAGTTTTAGAGTTGTGAAAACTGAGATAATATATGTCAAGTGCTAGTGGTGATCAACAAATGTAACTTCAAAATTCTTGCTACCCTGATTGCTAGAGTTTTATTACATCAACTCCAGTAGGCTAAGTATTGCAGTCTTTTAAAATATATATATACTGAACACACTCCATGAAGAGAATTGTACAAAGTCTTTGTATATGTATTCTATATGCAGAATTTATTCCTCCTAACTTTTAAGTAGGTACTACTACGGTACCTTTTCACAAGTGAGAATACTGAGGCAAGACTAAGCATTTTCCACAAACTAAAAAAAAAAAAATGGAAGAATTGGAATTCAAACCAAATTTATCTGACTATAAAACAGAACTCTAAACCACAGCCTTATGCATAAAGTATCTATATATTTTCAGCCTGTGTCAAAAGGAAACAAAAAGCGTGGAATTAGAGAATTCAAACATGAGAGAAGGATGAAAGAGAAAGTAGCTGACAGTAGCTACCAAAGTTAAGGGACTTTGTGAAATCACTAAGTACTTCTGGCAAGCACAGTGTCATGGGCACAATATGAATGAGTTGGTTGTTTCTAATATCCAAACAAAGTTTTAACTTCCTTTTGGGGACATTTAAAAAAAAAATCCTTGTAGAAATTTATCTCTGTATCATAAAACTCAAGATTTTTTTTTTTTTCCTACAAAGAAATCACTTTATAGCCAGCTTATCCAGCAGAAATACTTGGCCAACAAGGAAATGCCCACCTTAACTGAAACTATGGGTCAGAGCATTCTGGATAGCATAGCCGCTGAAGTAGAAGCAGTCAGATGGAATATACTGTAAAATTGTGCACACTGTATCTGGTTGCATGTAACATTACAGTGTGTAGAGATTAGAGAGCTAAACTCATGGAGCCCTAAATTCCTTGAAGAACTTGGCAGGATTAGGTTTAGTTGTGGGTGTAAGTTAATTCACCAGAACAGTGAACAGACCTTGGAGGCAGCCACAGTCACTGAAAAGAGATTTTGATGGATGTCTCAGTTCTGGATGCATGGTGTTCAGGGGTGCTCATGCACTTCGGAAACAGAATCGGGCCGGAAGCTGAGCACATTGCAGGTACTGTGTGGGTGTTCTCTGAGGAGAATATTTATTAGGAGTGGAGAAGGAACCAGAACTTGGAAAAGCTGAAGGGAGAGGTTAAGAAAAATGTTTGTTTTTTTTCCTATAACTATTTGAGCAGGAGGAAGACATGACACATGAGTGTTTTTCTATGGTAGAAGCTAATTCCTATTCCAAGAGTGACCACAATGTTGATGGGAATCGGGAAAAACCAAGAAGACTTGCTGTTCCCCTGTCCTTCTTGAGCTTGTTATGATACCCAACCCTCTTACTGTTATTTTTATTATTCTTAGCTAATATATAGCAAGAATTATTTTTTTTTAAAGATTTTATTTATTTATTTGACAGAGAGACAGCAACAGAGGGAACACAAGCACGGGGAGTGGGAGAGGGAGAAGCAGGCTTCCTGCCGAGCAGGGAGCCCGATGTGGGGCTCTATCCCAGGACTCTGGGATCGTGACCTGAGCCGAAGGCAGATGCTTAACTGACTGAGCCACCCAGTTGCCCCTATAGCAAGAATTCTTAATGTGGCAAATGCTAGGCTAAGGATATTACATTCTTTATTTCACATTTTTACAGAATCCTCATGAGGTACACCCACAAAGTTAGGTGAGAAAATGAAACGTCTGAAAGGTTGTCATTTGCTCAGAACTCCCATCCAAGTGGCAAACCTGAGAGTGAAATCCAGATTGATTTTACCTCAACATTCATGTTCTTTGCAATCCCTTATGCTGGACTTCATTTTCTTTCTTTTTTTTTTTTTTTAAAGATTTTATTTATTTGACAGAGAGAAAGACAGCCAGAGAGGGAACACAAGCAGGGGGAGTGGGAGAGGGAGAAGCAGGCTTCCCACGGAGCAGGGAGCCTGATGCGGGGCTGGATCCCAGGACCCTGGGATCATGACCTGAGCCGAAGGCAGACGCTTAACGACTGAGCCACCCAGGCGCCCCTGTACTTCATTTTCTTAAGACAAGAGAAATATATCTTTGAAATCTCTGACATGATGGGAGATGGCATGTGTTGTAGAAAGAGCATAGGCTGGGAGGTAGGAGATAGGCTATGTATTTTCTTCCTTCATTTAGCTCCTCCCTTACTGAGCTGTGGCATCTGAGGTCTCAGTTTTCTTCTCTATAAAGGAGAGACTTAAAGTAGGTAACTTTATAATTTACCCCAATTCTGACTTCTCCAGTCTTCTCTATAGTGTAAGGGTCAATAAATGGTGGGAGACACCAAGATGTGAAAATAAGGGGATAAATTAATTTAAAAATTGTTTATTATTTAATATTAAAGACGTTAAATCCCATTTTAAGCATATCTATTTTTACTCCATAGATTTCCTGTGCTGTAAATATATTAGCACTATATTACCAGTTAGGAAGCTGAGTGATAGGCAGGTTACCTTCCCCCAAGGCTGTACTGGATAAAGCTGGTGCTCAGGTCTTGGTCCTTCTGATTCTGAACTTTGTCATGTTTAGACCCAAATGATAGCTTTCAGTGACTACTTTTAGGCATAATCAGTGATGATCCTTGAAACAAAGCATTTTATTCTGGCAAAAGTAAAAATATGTGTTGATGAATGTACTTGGTAATGGAAAAAGCACATTGTTTTTAAAGCTTCAAGGACAAATCCTAATAAAGAGAAAGCTCAGTTTGGAATAATAGTGCACAGTCTTTTCATCAATGATTTGTAATTATTTTGATTTTGTTGATTCCATTTTGGGGGACCAGGCGGGAGAATGATGGCCAGTCATTGAGAAATCAATTGTTTCACAGCATGGTTAGTAAGTTGCTCTAAAATTAGCTCATAACCAACTAGAACACAGTCAGTTTGATTGATAAAGTGACAGCCAAAACATGATTATGGCCTTCTCTCTATGGCAAAATAAATAGTCATGCCACAGATTCAGTGTTGGAGGCTTTTTATAGCATCTGGTTGGATCAACTGCTTATTACTAATTATTCCTAAATTATTGCTTACCTTAATCTCTCTACAATCTCAAACTGTTCTTCATGGTGCTTGATAAATTGCATGGCAGAGACTATATTAACTCATGAAGCAGCTCAGTCCATTTTTGGATAGCCAATTCTGATGAGTGTGGAGTTCTCCAGAAATTGAACTGAAAGCCATTTCTTTGTATTGACCTCTCATGGGGACCATATAGAATCTTTACCCTTTCTTCTTCAGAAATGAGTTACAATTTTTTGGTGATTTTTTTAAAAATTGTCTTTGAAATTGAGGCTATGTTGTCTTACAATTTGTTAGATTACTCTGGGTTCCTATTTTTTTCCTTTTAGACCTAGCACTCTAGCACAGAAATACATATTAGGAAGATGATTATTTCACTTTGTCAGCTGCAATATATTTATGTTTTTACCCCCAGCCAGGAATTTCCAAGCACATTATAGGAATCTTCATGTATAGTCTTCATAAAAACCTTGTGATTTGCCAGTATTATTTGCCTTCTCCAGGTAAATAAACCAGCAAGCCACACAGCTAATAATTTAATGTTATGGCATTCACATCCAAGTGCATAGAATTCCATGGAAATTGTCTGTGGGCTTTATGCACTGCATGTTCTGCTTCCTTCCAGACTGTGAGCCTCTTAAAGGCAGGTCTGTTTTTATTGATCACAATATCCCAATAGTTAATAAATCATCTGTCATGCAATTGGCACAAATGTCTATTTAATTAAATTGGACTATAAATTTCAAAAATATCTATTTGAATTCTATCATGTAAGTGTTTAAATCAGTGAATTCAATTTGATTCTTCAGTATTATCAGTATTCAGTTATTATCAGTGTTGAGATATATTACTTCTTCAATCTCCCTCTTTTTTGTTCTCTGTGGAATATTTTGGAACACTTTGGAATATTTATAAAACCTTTATTTGGGGATATTTTGAAATAAATATTTTGCAGTACTTGGGATATTTTTGCAAACCTCAGATCATACAGTGTTATAGCTTCTTTTTACATGCCACTTTCATATATTTGTTCTTGCTAAGTCCTTTCTAGAATTGGTATATATTGCAATTATGACCTGAGGAAGGAAATAAATTTATGTAAGCATTTCCCTAAAAGGATTATAGGCTTTGGCATTTTTTTCCCCTAAAATCATTGTCCTTTCACCAAAAGTCTTCATTAGGTAATGAAAAAAACTATTATCATCAAAAATAATTTCATTAAAATAGAAAACAAATACCTATAGCTCCATGATAGAGCAGCCAAGTAAGGAGGAATTAGCTATTTAAAAAAATGGTGTCATATATGAATTCTGGTATCATAAGAATTCTGCTTATGTACTTTTGAAGTAGATAGTATTTTTTAACCATGTGGTTTCCCTAACCAACATTCATGGGATATGATGGCAGGCAAGTCCATTTGGAACAACCACAATCTGATTTCTTGTTGATATTCTAGAGTCATGGACATAAATTGCTTTGTACTAATATTGATGATTCTTATTAGAAGCCATTATAACATTTTTTTCTTTTAATTAAGACAACTATCACTCCATAGATTGTGTTTTCACTCATTCATCAGTTTTTTAATTAAAACCTACACTGTGTCAGGCAGCCTTCTAGGTATTGAAGACGCCAGAAAGAAAGAACTTGGTCCCCAAGAAGTCTGCAGCTTAGTGGACAGACAGCACATTATAATACAGATTCACAGTTGCCGCAATGTAGCTACTTACAGGATGGATGAGAATATAAGGAAGATGTCCCCGAGTTTGGACAAGGTAAAAGAAAGCTTCACAGACACAGTAAGTTTCAAGACACAAAAATTAAGAAAACACACTCAATTGCTTGGAGGCATAAAGGAGCTCAGCATCTTTCAAGATCAGTGCAAGAATTTGATCAAAGTGGAATGTAAGAAAAAGCAATGAGGTTAGAAAACTAGACTGTGGCTGAATCATGGAGGAACCAAACATCTTCTCAAGGAAATTGTATTTAATCCTGCGAGCAACAGGAAACAGCTGCAGAATTTTGAGCAGAGGAATGACTTAATTAGATGTGAGTGCTCAATGCCACATTTGTTTCAGAGAAATGACAATTGTGTTATTGACAGTAAGTCAATCCTAGCTCAGTTCTAGCAATTTATGAGGCTTAATGTCCAGGGTTCCCTGGTTCCGTGTCTTATGTTCTGTAACCAGCACTAGACTGATAAAAAATTGTATCTAGAAGTAAGCATGGTTGTCACTGTAGCTGTTACAGTGTTCTTTTGGCCTTCCCTGAGCACCTTCTTCTTAGATTGTCGTGCAACTTGATGCAGTTACTTTCTCTGAGCCTCTGTTCATAGAAGTGTAGGTGCCTACATGTCCTCTATTCCACAGTAGAGTGCTGACATTTGAAGATAGAGAAGTAGACAGCTAATTCTCATCTTGGTCTGTCTAGAATCCTGCTTACTGTTTGCTTTAAAGAGGACTGTCGTGAATGCCTGGGGGAGGTATGTCAGATGTGAAGCAGTACCAGTAATTTAAGGCAACACTCCACATGTGAAAAGAACACAGTCAATACATTTGAGAATGTCGTGACATGCATAGTTTTATTGGTACCCATGAACTTGAGGTTCCACTTTCAAGCTGAGTTCCAGAGGTCATTTTCCAAATATTCTCTTTTTTTAAGAAAGTATTTTATTTTGAATTCATTTCAGACTCACAAGAAGTTGAAAAAATAGCACAGAAAGTTCCTATGAACGCTTCCCCCAGGTTCCTCTAATGATATCTTCCATAATTATAATACTTCATCAAAACCAGAAAACTGACATTGGTACAACACTACAAACTGAACTGTGGATCTTACTCAGATTTCTTTAAGGTTTCAATCACCAAAATTCACCCACATTTTTTTTCTCAATTCTTCACGTGTTTCCTGATCCTTTCTGCTTTAAACCCTTACACTCGCTGTTCCACCTGCTTTGGGCACTTCTTCCTGTTTCGAGTTCTCAACTCCCACATATATTGAATTAATTTTCTAACTTAGATATTAGAAAATACCTAAATTAGATATTAATTTAGTATCTTTCCTCCTCTTTCAGTTTCAGTTCACGTATCATTTCCTGAGGGAGCTTGTCCAGAGGTCCCCCCCAGTAAGGTTTATCTGCCTGCTGTGTGTCCTCATAGCCCTCTGTCCTTCTCCTTCTTGCCATTTATTATAATTAAAAACAAATAACTCTCTAATTATTTCCATGGCAATATGTGAAGTTTGTGATGGTTAATTTTACAAGTCACCTTGAGTGGGTAATGAATGCCCAGATACCTGCATGTATGTGTAAGGATGTCTCTGGAAGAGATTAGCATCTGAATCTGTAAGCTAAATTAAGAAGGTCATCCTCATCAGTATGGGTGGGCATCACCCAATTTGTTGAAAGCCCAAGTAGAACAAAAAGTAGGAGGAAGGGTGATTTTTGCTTTCTCTGCTTGAATAGAGACATTCATCTTTTCCTGCCCTTACACATTGGTGCTTGTGGTTCTTGGGCTTTTGGACTTGGGCTTACACCATCAGCTCCCCTCGTTCTTAGAGTTCAGATTCAGACTGAATTACATCACTGGCTTTCCTGTTTCCTCAGCTTGCAGATGGCTGATCATGGGACTTCTCAGCCTCTGTAACCATGTAAATCAATCCCTATAATAAATTTCTTCATATCTAGGGGCGCCTGGGTGGCTCAGTCGTTAAGCGTCTGCCTTTGGCTCAGGTCATGATCCCAGGGTCCTGGGATCGAGCCCCGCATCGGGCTCCCTGCTCCGCGGGAAGCCTGCTTCTGCCTCTCCCACTCCCCCTGCTTGTGTTCCCTCTCTGGCTGTCTTTCTCTCTGTCAAATAAATAAAACCTTAAAAAAAAAATTCTTCATATCTATATATCTGTATCTAGATATCTATATCTATATATAGCTCCTCTTGGTTCTGTTTCTCTAGAGAACGCTGATTAATACACAGATGGAAAAATTATGTGTTATTTTAGGGGCTTTGAGTTTATCATGAAAGAATAAGATGTTTCCTTATTCTCCAAGTGAAGTAGGCAGGGCCTTCCTGGTACTTACTGATTTCAAGTCAGCCCTCCCTTGAAAATCTATAAATGACACTGGAACACAACTGGATGAACTGTAGAGGTTGACTCAGTGTTTAATGTCTTTGGCAAAGGAAATGTTTCATTACTTTCTTTGACCTGGGAGCCCCTTAAATACAAAGGAATTTCTTTTTATTCAACATTTAGAATTTCTGTAGCATTACTGGAGAACATGGAATAAATACACATGGAGGGATATTTGTTCTCATTCAATTTCTGCTGATGAAGTAAAGAGAAGGCAAGTGAATGAAATTAACAAATGCATTATTCATTTTTGTATTCACCCACCCATCTGTATTCAACAAATCCTGTTACAGCAGAAGTTTTGGTTTATGTGTTCCAAGGAATATATGAATAAAATAAAACTCATGGCCAAATAGAACTTACAACATAGAAAGAATATACAAAATCATGTGGAGTGATGGCAAGGTGAGTAGAACAGAGACCACTAGGAACTTAAAAGTACTCATTGAAAGTTCTCATCACACACACACATGCACAAATCTGTGACTGTGTATAGTGATGGATATTAACTAGATTTCTTGTGATTATTTCCAAATAAGTACAAATATTGAATCATTATATTGTACACCTGAAACTAATATACTGCTATATGTCAAATACACCTAAGTTGAAGAAAATGAAATCATAACCAAAAAAGCAAGCTTATGAATACAGGTTGGTTGCCGGGGCAAGAGTGTTAGGGGAATGGGCGAAGGGGGTTAAAAAGTACAAACTTGGAGTTATAAATAAGGCATGGAGATGTAATGTATGGCAGGGTGACTCTGGTTACTGATATTGTACTGTGCATGTGGAAGTTGCTGAGAGAGTAGATTTTAAGTTTTCATCACAAGAAAAAAAATGTAACTGTGTAGTGACAGATGTTAACTTACTATGGTGCTCATTTCATGATATATACAAATATCATATCACTATGTTGTACACCTGAAATTAACATAATGTTATATGTAGCTTATATCTAAATTTTTTACAAGGGAGGAAAAGGGGACAAAAGGTACATATTTGGGAGTTAGACATACCTTTTCTCCTATCTTGGCTCTGCCTCTCTCACTTTAAATCAAACACTCTGAGCTTTATTCTCCTTTTCCATTAAATGGATTTAATAATATAACTTAACTAGGGGGTTGCGAGGGTCCAATAAGATCAGGAATATAAAGCTTTTTTTGTGGTGCTAGGCAGACAGTAAGAACCTAATGCTATCTTTTGTTATTATTTCTTCTGAGTCTCATTTCTGTCAAACCTTTTCTACAAACAGCCTTATACCACCAGTTAATTACTATTACAATTTTCACTAAAATATTCTTAATTTTGATCTTATACAAATGGCAAACGAGAACAACAGAGCTGTATTGAGGGGGAGATGCTGGGTGTTTGTCCAGGCTATTGTATTCACTTTTTTTTACACTAGCTCAAAGTGAGTGTGATTTAAATTCATACCACAACAGTATGACAAATTTTACAAATTATGGAGCTTTCAGGGTCACTTACGAAGAGTTGAAACTGAAAATGTTAAATTCACAATGATGCCAAGGATCTGTTTGTACATAATTACATATAACTCCAGCAAGCAAGTGATAAATGCCAGTCAAGGGGACTGATCAGGTGTACAGGAAGTCCTAGGAGGGAAAGATTGCATTTTCAGAAGCTGTTCAAGGCTGCAGCAAGAATGTCCTTCTCACAAGGCACATATTTATCTCTTACCATTTGATACCTGAACTTAGTTATAACGGAACTGGTTTGAGTCCTCAGAATTGTATGAAATGGAAACTTGTAAGGTAAAGGCTGTTTGTCTCTTAGTTTCTGGTGGCCCAAGAGAAGAGGGGAAACCTCTCTAAGAAGCAGATTTGAATAGTAAACAGCCATCACTGTTTTCTAGCAAAACAATAATAGTGAGAGTTAACATGTTCTGGATACTTTCTATCCCAAAGTGTGGTATCCCAGACTTTTGCATTACACAACCCGCTACAACTAAAGATAAATTAATGAGTCTTCCCCAAAGAGCATTACCAAGATTTTAATTTTATCACAGAAATGTATAATTTGTTGAAGCTACAATCACTATTGCTATCATTTTTTTTAAAAAAGCAGGAAGAGGGGTGCCTGGGTGGCTCAGTCATTAAGCGTCTGCCTTCGGCTCAGGTCATGATCTCAGGGTTCTGGGATCGAGCCCCACATCGGGCTCCTGGCTCGGCGGGAAGCCTGCTTCTCCCTCTCCCACTCCCCCTGCTTGTGTTCCCTCTCTCGTTGTGTCTCTCTCTGTCAAATAAATAAAATATTAAAAAAAAAAAAAAACAGGAAGAACGTAATCTGTATAATAAAATGAAGTTGTTCTTTATATGTCTTTTAATGCATTGCACACATGTAAGCATACAGATTTTCAGAATATGAAGAGTATTTGTCTAGGAAATCTGATTTAAAGTATTGGCTGGGTCATACATGAAATTGATGTTGGGAGAGTGGGGGTGCCCCTCAAAGAAACAGACACCTCCAGAGCACATGAAACTGAGCCTACAGGAGACTCCTTCCTGATGGCTGATGGGGAGACACAGGTATTGCATACTGAGATTGTCAAATACCTCTGTTCCAAACAGAGAAAACAGCACTGATTTAAATGGGAGCCCCAGATTGAAGCCAGAAGGGCAGATGTTCTAAATTACAGACCTTGATTACAATCTCACTTCTTCTCAGGGTATGTAGCCTGCTACAAGCCTAGTTGTAGCAGCATTTTATTTAGTCCATGATGGTTAAAGATTTTCTCAAGTATTGCACGGGAGGATGGCTGCTATCAGAATAAAGGACAGTCTTTATTAAACCACAAAATTTGGATTATGAAAACTCTGCTACTTTGACATGATTTTTCTCATTATGTTGAGGACCAATGAAAAAATTCTGACACACTCCGCACTGGTCCTTGGAGGGAACTGGACAACCGGAAAGCTCTTCAGAACTGCAGAGGCCTATAACCCAACCCTCACGGGGTCTGACTGAAATAGTCGTGAAAGGTGTCTATGCTTCAGGATTTCTAAAATGTTCTCCTTATGAAAATATAATGCAACTGGGGTTGGGAACCATAGGTCTGTAGCTAGTGGAACATTTCTCTGCCTCTTTCACTGTTTTCGTCTAGAAACTGTCCATTGCTCAAAGCTGTATCTTACACGAGTGCACGTGGTTGCTTCCTTTCACAAGCAGCATGGATATTTAGTGCCAGACCATTTTAGGCTTGAAGAATGTCTACAAAATAAATTCAGTAGTCTCTTTCTTGTTTGCCCAACTGTTTATTGAGGCAAGAGAGAATTTTCTATGGGGCAGTGGGAGATCCACTTCCAACACGGTATGAGTAGATGTCTAACTGTTACCCAAAGGGTTAAAATACATCCCAAATGACTAATGGCCATACTCTCTTCAAAGCCGGCAGCTGGAAAAGATTTAAGACGCAGCCAAGGCATAATGTTTGCAGTACTTTAGAGCTCCCCATTTGAAAACAGGACATCAATGGCTGCAATGTGAATTTGCTGAAAGAATAACAGAAAAAAAAAAAAAAACTTCTGGCATGTTTTTCAGAAGCCATAAAATGGAAACATCATTACCAGGAAATATGATAGAGCTTGGCAGGTAAAGGGACTGTAAAAAATCTGAAAAGGAGAAAATAGGATAGGAAATGAATCAGTAGATTCTGTAAATTGATGATGATGATGATGGTAATAGTGATGATATTTTTAATTTATTATTGACATATAATTGACACACCATGTTATATTATTTTCAGGTGTCCAGCATATTGATTTGATAATTCTATCCAGTACTCAGTGCTCACCACCATAAGTGTCATCCCCATCTGTCACCAGACGATGTTATTACAGTGTGACGGACTACATTCCCTATGCTCTAGTTTTCATTTCTGTGACTTACTTTATTTTTT
The DNA here is from genome assembly GCF_964656455.1 of Halichoerus grypus. Classification (NCBI taxonomy): domain Eukaryota; kingdom Metazoa; phylum Chordata; class Mammalia; order Carnivora; family Phocidae; genus Halichoerus; species Halichoerus grypus. The sequence goes on along the minus strand of NC_135713.1, from coordinate 115,231,669 downwards.
TTTTATTTTTTTTTATTTTTATTTTTTATTTTTTAAAGATTTTATTTATTTATTTGAGAGAGAGAGAATGAGAGAGAGAGCACATGAGAGGGGGGAGGGTCAGAGGGAGGAGCAGACTCCCTGCAGAGCAGGGAGCCCGATGCGGGACTCGATCCCGGGACTCCAGGATCATGACCTGAGCCGAAGGCAGTCGCTTAACCAACTGAGCCACCCAGGTGCCCTCTGTGACTTATTTTATAACTGAAATTCTGTATCTCTTAATCCCTTTCACATACTTCACCCATTCTCCCCACCCACCTCCTCTCTGGCAACCACCAGCATATTCTCTGTATTTAAGAGTCTGTTTGTTCTTTTGTTTTGTTGTTGTTTGTTTGTTTGTTTCTTAGACTCCACTTCTAAGTGAAATCATAGGGTATATGTCTGTCTCTGTCTGACTTATTTCACTTATTAATACCTTCTAGGTCTATCCATGTTGTCACAGATGGCAAGATTTTATTCCTTTTTATGGCTGAGTAATATTCTATTATATATATATATGTTTTATATATATATATATATATATATATATATATATATACACACACACACACACACACACACCAGAATATATGGCATATCTTAATAGATAATATATATTTACATTTATATAGATAAATAGTGTAAATATGTATATATATATATATACACACAACAGAATATATGATATATCTTCCAAATAAAGAAGATGTGTGTGTGTGTGTGTGTGTGTGTGTATATATATATAGAGAGAGAGAGATAGTGAAATATATAGTATATCTTCTTTATCCATTCACTTATAAATGGATATTTGGGCTGCTTCCATGTCTTGGCTGTTATAAATGACATTGCATATGTTCATGGCAGGTGCATATATCATTTCAAAATAGTGTTTTTGTTTTATTTGCATAAATAGTAGTGGAATTACTGAGTCATAAGGTATTTCTATTTTTAATTTTTAAATAAACCTTTGTACTATTCTCTACAGTTGCTGCACTAGTTTGCATTCCCACCAGTAGTGTATAAGAGTTCCCTTTTCTCCACATCCCTGCCAACTCTTGTTATTTCTTGTCTTTTTGATCCTAGCCATTCTGACAGGTATGAGGTGATATCTCATTGTCGTTAGATTTGCATTTCCCTGATGATGAGTGATGTTGAGCATCTTGTCATGTGTCTCTTGGCCATCTGTATGTCTCCCCTGGAAAAATATCTATTCAGGTCCTTTGCCCATTTTGTAATCAGATTGGGTTTTTGTTTCATTTTGTTTTGTTTGTGTTGTATAAGTTCTATATCTACTTTGGCTATTAACCCCTTAAGAGACACATTATTTGCAAATATCTTGTCCCATTCTATAGGTTGCCTTTTTCTTTTGTTGTTGGTTCCCTTTCCTGTGCAACAGTCTATTATTCTGGTGTAGTCCCAATAGTTTATTTTTACCTTTGTTTCCTTGCCTGAGCAGACATACCTAGAGAAAGACTGCTAAAGTTGATGTCCAAGAGATTACCTATGTTTCCTTTCAGGAGTTATATGGTTGCAAGTCTCATATTTAGGTCTTTGATCCATTTTGAGCTTATTTTTGTGTATGGCACAGGAAAGTGGTCCAGGTTTGTTCTTTTGCCTATAGCTGCCCAGTTTTCCCACCACCATTTATTGAAGAGACTCTCTTTTTCCTACTGTATATTCATACCTCCTTTAAAATACAGTAATTAACCACATAGGTGTGGGTCTATGTCTGTGCTCTCTTTTCCATTGATTTACATGTCCATTTTTGGGCCAGTACCGTATTGTTTTGATTACTCTAGTTTTGTAATATATCTTGAAATCTGGTACTATGATACCTCCAGTTTTGTCCTTCTTTCTCAAGATTGTTTTGGCTATTTGAGGTGTTGGTGGTTCCATAAAAATTTTAGGGTTATTCTAGCTCTGTGAAAAAAAATGATATTGGTATTTTGATAGGAATTGCATTGAATCTTGTGATTCATTTGGGTAGTATGAACATCTTGACAATATTCTTCCAATCTATGAAAGTGGTACACTTTTCCATTTATTTGTATCATCTTCAATTACTTTCATCAGTGGTTTATAGCTTTCAGAGTACAGACCTTTCACCACCTTGGTTAAATTTATTTCTAGGTATTTTATTCTTCTTGGTGCAATTATAAATGGGATTATTTTCTTAATTTCTCTTATTGCTACTCCATTATTAGTGTACAGAAATGTGACCGATATCTGTATATTCATTTTAGATCCTGAAACTTCACTAAATTCGTTTATCAGTTCTAACAGTTTTTTGATGGAATCTGTAGGGATTTTTTAAATATATTGTATCACATCATCTGCAACTAGTGACAGTCTAACTTCTTCCTTATCAATTTGGGTGTCTTATTTCTTTTTCTTGTCTGATTGCTCTGTCTAGGACTTCCAGTACTATGTTAAATAAAAATGGTAAGAATGGACATCCTTGTCTTGTTCCTGATCTGAGAGCAAAAACTCTCAGTTTTTCACCATTGGGTAGGATGTTAGCTGTGGGTTCTCATATATGGCCTTTGTTATTGAGATAGGTTTCTTCTAAACCCACTTGGTCAAGAGTTTTTACCATGAATGGATATTGTATTTTGTCAAATGAGTTTTCTGTTTCCGTTGAATGATCATATGGTTTTTATCCTTTCTATTGTTAATGTGATATACCATGTTGATTGATTTGTGAATATTGAACAACCCTTGCATTCCTGGAATAAATCCCGCTTGATCGTGGTGAATGATCCTTTTAATGTACTGTTGAATTTGGTTTGCTAATATTTTGTTGAGGATTTTTGCATCTATGTTCATCTCTATGAACTATAGTTTTCTCTTTTTGTGGTATCTTTGTCTGTTTCAGTGTCAGGGTAATGCTAGTGTCACAGAATGAACTTGAAAGTTTTCCTTCCCTTTCCATTTTTTGGAATAGTTTGAAAGAAATAAGTATTAACTCTTTGGTAAAATTCACCAGTAAAGTCATTTGTTCCTGGACTTTTGTTTGTTGAGAGTGTTTTGATTACCAATTCAAATTTTGTACTACTAGTAGATCTGTTCAAATTTTCTTTTTCTCTCTGATTTGGTGGTTATTATATTAAAATAAAAATAAAGTATTTGTGAGTTCCTCTGGTAGATGAGGTACTTATTTTTATTAATCCATTCCTGGATATAGGAATGCAACAGAGAATAAAGATAACCAAAGTACCTGACTTAATCAAGCTTATATTCCAATTTGGGAAATTACTAATTATATTCAACTTTCATGACATAGCTGCAAAGTAAGAATCAATCACCCCAAGTTAACAGGAATTTAAAGCTCAAGAAGGTTGTTACCATACTCTAATTCATTAATACCTGTCATCTTGATGAATCAGGACGTGCCAGAGGAATTATTATTTGCAACTTTAGACATCTACCTCTTTATTGTAAAGGGAAAAGGGACAGAGGACAGGGGCTTCCTCACATTTGAGACCATTTGCTTGAGCACCAAAAGACCTAGATTCAAATGTTCTCTTGGCCATTAATATATGCTGTCATCTTGAGCAGATTCTTTCCTTTTCTGAGTTTCAGTTTCATAGCAACGAAGTGAGGCAGTTGGACTAGATCACTGCTTCTCAAAGTGTAGTCATTAGATAAGCAAACTTACCACCACCTGGGAATTTATTTGCAATGCAAATTATCATGGCAAATCCCATATCTACTGAATCAGAAACTCTGGGTGGGGCCCAGCAATTTGTATTTTAACAGGTCCCCCAGGTGATTCTGATATACTAAATTTGAAGACCACTGGACTGGAGATCAAATATAATGATTAAAAATTTAAGAGTCGAACAAACATGGATTTGAGCTAAGCTCCACCACTCACTAGCTCCATGAGTATTGGAAAGTCACTGAACCACTGTGAGCCTCTATTTCCTGAACCATCAAATGGGAGCAATAATAGTATCTTTCCTATTGGTCTGTTATGAATGAGATAACACATGTAAAATACACAAGGAAATGCTTGGCATTTAAGTTATTATTAACATCATCACTTTTGTGATATTAAACACGTTGACACTAATATACCAAGATTCTGTCATATTTGAAGATGACATCAAGGATACTGACTAGTCCAAAACAATGCCCAGGGGATTAAAAAAAAAAGTTCCCTTTTTAACAACCTAAGTGTAGACTAAAACTGTCAGATTGCAGCTACAACGGTTCTGCTACAAGAGGTAGTGAGCATTATTATAAACAGATGTTGCATTTTGCATCCAGAGCATTAGCAAGCCATGTCTGTCTGTGCCAACACAGCCTGCTCAAATCATGAGATCTATTGGCTTGCAAATTTGCTGTCTAGACAAATGGAAACTTGGATGTAAATCCAAGCATGTATTAGGCTGGCAATGATAAATGAATTGAACAAAAGGAGAAGAGCAGCAATCCAGTCAGCAGATAGAAACTGAAGGAAAGATGCCATTTGAAATGTTTGGATGAGGCACCCTCCTCTCCCCCCACTACCGTTCCCTTGTATCCCCTGCGCTCTGCAGGCAGCAAGATCTAAAAGAGAACTTCAGGTTCTTCACAAAAGATGTTAAGCTACTGGAGAATGGGAAGAGATGAATGGTGACTGCCAACCACGAGTAATTGAAAGGTGGGTTTAATGTGGTATAAATCCACCTGCCCCCAATAAAGGAGTCAAGTTGAAGTTTAAGTCCAGAAAAAGTGAATTCTCCAAGGTATTTTATTTTCTGAGCAAGCCTAATTACAGTAGCTCAGTACACCCAAAAATTTTAGAGATGATATAGTGCAGTGATTAAGATCTCAGTCCTTGGAGTTAGAGACAGCCAAGCACTGAATCTCAACTTGGCCATTTACAAGCTGGATGATCTTGGGCAAGTTTTTTAGTAATTCTCAGCCTCCTTTTTTCCCTCCCTCAGTTTTGATGAAATTGTCTGTGTATCTGTGGGTTGCACATGAAATTGTACCAAGTCAACATGTGGATTTACTAGTTCACAAGACTGAACAGTCCTGAAGTAGATGGTAATTTCAGGCACGGCTGGCTTCAAAGCTCACACAATAGCTTCGGCCCTTGAATTCTGCCATGATAGCTTTAAGCTCAGTCGCCAAGAATAGGCAAGATGTCGGCAGTACCCTCACATCCATAAAACTCACTATAGCAGAAAAGAGACCACTTCTTGCAGTAGGTGTGTGTGTGGGGGGGGGGGGGTCCTGTACTTTTCTCTGATTGGTTCAAGCTGACCAAAGCAGATCCAATCATAGCACACAGCAGGAATCTGGTGTGCTGATTGGCTTGGTTTTACATCACATGATCACCGCAGAGGGCGCAGGCAGTGCCCCCAGGGACCAGGGTCCCAGAGTGAGGGATGGGTGAATGGGCGCTAGAACAATTGACAATGGTGCAGCGGCGGCAAACAATACGTAGACACCCCATCCCTTTCCTTTTCCTTTTTTTTTCTTTCCACTCAGTTCTTTTGTTCTGCATGTGTGTATAGTCCCTGGCTTCAAGGCATTACTGAACTCCAGGTCAGTTTTTCATAAAATGTGACTAGTGGGCAACTCAAATCAGAATTGTCCATAGTGCTGTATTAAAATGGACCCGAACCTGAGAATTATGTCCACACATCTGCATTTTTTAAGTTCCAAAATGATTCTTAAAAATACTAAAGTTTGAGAATCATTGAAACAGATAATGAAGATAGTTTCTCCCATAATAAAGCATTGATTTAATAATAATAGTACATTTTACTGTCACTTCCTTATGCCTATCTGTAAAATAGAGATAATAATATATGACCTCAGCTACCTCAAAGAGCTCTTTGAGGACCAGTAATTTCATTTAATGTAAATATTTTTTCTGGTTCCTTAGAAGTAGTGGTAAAGTAAGTTTTATTAATTTGGCATGCTAATGATAATAAAGTGATCTCTTAAATATAGAAGTAATACCTGTCATACTTTTTTAAATTATGATATTGAGTTGATAAAAATCTCTCTATGTCTGAGTTTACTCATCTACAGAGAGGAAAAAAAAACTCATCAGATTTTAATAAGAAATGAAATAATTAATTCACGTAAAATCCTTAGGATTTCAGCCCATAGTAATCCCTCAATTGATTACTCCTACTAGCCCCTTACTGTGTATTTTCTCACTTGATCCTCATAAATCCTGGTAAGTATTTATTATTGAACCTATTTACAAACGAGAGGCCCAAGGCTCAGAGAGGTTAATTCACTTGTTCAAGATCACAGAGCTCATATGGTAATTAAGTCAAAATACAATTGAAATTCACAAGTATTTAGTGGATGCCTTTTACAAACTACCACTGATAATTCATGATTTCTGAGTGATTTATGGGTATTATAATTTTATTATGTGAAAGGACCAATTAATAGAGTACTCTAGTTAGAATGTTGACCATAAGACTTTATTACATATGAGCATATAATAATGCTACTATTACTTTCCACTGTCCATTGTACCAGACTAAGAAAATAATACTGAAACTTCTGATACATAATCTTGACAGCGTATCAATGAGAATTGCTTTGTTGAAGACTTAGCTCTCTGAGTTAGGGAGTGAAAGTTATCTAAATTACTCCTAAGGACTCATTTACACAACAGGAAAATTAAGCTCAATATGTTGTTTATTTTTTGCAGGGGAGTTTGTTTATTCTCAGTTGTATTTTTTGTCAAGATTTATTTGTAGACTGTTTCCATTTTTTATCAAACCAAAATTATTGGCACGGCTATATTTTAGAATATAAGAAATGTGAGCAATTGATAAGCTTGAGATAACATCTGCTCTTAATAGTAGGGTTTTTGTTTGTGTGCCTGCTCCCCATCTTGACACTGGTGCTCAAACAATCACGGATTCCATCTTACCATAACTTCTCACCTTTATCCATGCTGGTCTCCTCACAGTCCTTTACACATGTTCACTTCACCTATAAACTTGCTCATGCTGTTCCCCCTCCTGGAACGCTGGTCCTCCTCAACTGCTCACAGCTCAGCCCCTCCCTCCTGGCTCTGCTCAGGTCTGACCTTCTGTAGGATGCTTTCCTTGGCTGCTCCACCCTAAAGTGATCATTCTTCTTTCTCTTACCTTTACTTTCACTTTTTCATAACTTGTGGTTCTCCTGAGAAATTGCTTGGAATTGAACTGGAAGACACTGTGCATTGGGTGAATAAACGGGTTGTTTCCTTTGAATTACATGCTAGGAAGCTTAGAACAACTCTCAGGGCTGCGCAGAGCAAGGGCAAAGCCTTCACAGTCAGCATTTTTATCTGAGCCTCATTTCTGGCTCTGTTTCACATCCACATGTTTTCTCTTTACACACAAACACACACACACACACACACACACACACACACACACACACACACACACACACACACACCCCTGCCCCTTTCTTAATCATGCTGTCCTAATCTCTGTTTCATTTTTGTATTCTGTGTAATTTAATAAGCCTCCTTATGTAATTTTTCTAGGGTGAGTGCAAATTGAAATACAATGGGTAACTGCAGGATAGATCTCAGAAGTCTTTGTGCTGCAAGTGACAAAACGTAACCCATCTTAAACTGGTTCAACTGACAAAGAAAATTTGTTGATTCATCTAGAAGAAAATCTAGAGGCTTTAGCTGAAACTTGATCTAGAAGTTCAAATTTTGTCACCCATTGCCTGGCTACTTTGTAAGTCATTGTTCTCTGCTTCCTGCAGCATGGGCTTTCTTCTCAGACCTCACCATCATGGCATCTGGAGGTTCCAACCTCTCTCTCCTCGGGGGAGCAAAATAGAACGAAGCATCGCAAGCATCCAAACCACTAAATTCATAGGAAGAAGGAAGGTTTTTTAGGATTGTTTCTATAGGATAGGTAAGATGCTTTTCTCTTAAGAAATGAATGTGTCTTATCTCATTGGTTCAAATTGGGACATAACATCTTTTCTTAAGTAAACAATTTACCTCCAAGGGTATACAGGAAGCTTTACAATCATTGTTTTAAAAGAAATTTTGTTTAAAGTGGGGGAAGGGTGACTTTAAAAAGGAATTCTGGGGGACTGTTAGGAAGTTGGAGTTAGAAGCCTGGGGGTCAAAAACTTGACAAATATTCTTTACATAAGAAGTTTTGGAGTTTTTTCCATAATTGTTTTAATCATGTGTAGGTGCTAGCAGGTCCTCTGCAAGGTGGTGGCAGGATCCTTAAGTGCGGGGTTGGTCTTGGGCATTTCTCATAGGTTTCACAGTAGCCAGCAGAATATCAGGCTCCCAGCTGGTACCCAGCCTACCTGCCTGTGGCCTTTGGTGTAATTTATACGGTAGTTCACTTGGACAGCTGGGCTCTACACTGCATCTCATCACCACGAAAAGAGAGCTAGAGGAATTGCCCTCGGGGATTAATTTGTGCAGTGGGGAAACAGGCCCAATAAGATGCTGACTGTTCAAGGGACATTTCAGTACTAGGCAGTTTGGGGCTGAGATTGGATAATTCATTAGAGCTAGGATGGAAGATGAACAGTGTTCTCCTTGTACTTTGTCATAAAATTGCACTAGGAATATTTTCTATTTTCTCTATATATGTATATCCAGAACCGTGAAATCAGGGATAGGGTATAGAACAATTGAGATCAGAACTGAATTAAGGCATCTTTCTGCTTTCCCCATACGAATATCCTACACAGCATGAGTAACAGGTAATGTTGCCAGATTTAGCACACCCAGTTGCATTTGAATTTCAGATAAACCACAAATTAATGTTTTTAATACAAGTGTGGGCCATGCAATATTTATAGCAGTGATACTAATAGTGTTAAATCAGGCAGTTTAGTCAGGACTGTCACTGAGTTTTGGGCGCCTCGGTGGCTCAGACGGTTAAGCGTCTGCCTTCGGCTCAGGTCATGATCCCGGGGTCCTGGGATCGAGTCCCGCATCGGGCTCCCTGCTCCTTGGGAGCCTGCTTCTCCCTCTGCTTCTCTCTCTCTCTCTCTCTCTGTCTCTCATGAATAAATAAATTAAAAAAAAAAATCTTTAAAAAAAAAAAAAAAGACTGTCACTGAGTTTTGATGTATCTAACTTGGACGATGCCTAGCAGCTTTTGTAATACTTGAGTGTGGGAATCAAATGTGGGATGGAGTCCTGTTTCCATTGCTTACAGGCTACGTTACCTTATGTAAATTCCCTAAGTTCTTGGAGCTATAGCTTTACTATCCCCAAAATAGAATAACTGCCCCTACCTCACAGGGTGATTGTGAGGATTAAGTGTCATGCAATATATAAAAGTTCAATGTAGGGCTTGGCATCCAGTCAGCCCTCAGTAAGTAATAGGCATAAAGTATGAAGGTGTGCACTTGCAGTTGCCCATACAAACCTTTTAAATTCTGTGTAGTAATTCATTTCCCTTCCCATGCAATGTGGGAACAAAAAGATATCGATGCTTAATGAGGAAACCTTTGACTAGTGCTGTTACTCATTCTACAAGTATTTACTTAGGGCTCACTGAGAACACAGCAAGCATGACGGGATGCTGGTAATCAGGGTAAAAGTGTACACCCTGCCACTGTTCTCATGCAGCTTTGGTTCATGGGGGATACATAAGAGTGGAGGGAATATACAGAAAGACAGGCCGTGCCTGTGGAATTTAAAGATTTCAGACGGAAAATGAGTTCACATAAACCTTCACAGACGATCTGTCTCCAAATAAAATGGTATCTTCTGAGAGAGCATTTTCTCTTCAGTCACTTTCACTGCACATGGCATATATAGGCATTCAATAAATATTTGCTAAAACAGAAGTAGTATTCGATGAGAACTGTATTCCATCCCTTGGTAGGCAGGGGGAAGATTGTGTAGCTTCCAAAGCGAGTAGAAATCTATAGAATTGGCATCTATCTCCTATTAAAAGGCTGCCCATGCAATTTTTCATTCAAACTGGGACCCTTTTAGAAAAGTGAAAAAGGATGCTAATAATAATCGGATAGAAACAACCGGCATATAGTGGGGCTTTCACAGGCAAGGAAGGATATGTGTTCACCCTACTACAAACATCACCTGGCAGCCAGTGGCTGAAAAATGTGAAGGCTTTCAGGTAAAAAATATGTATTCTCCCTTCGAACAAATACATAGTTCTGATATGAACAGAGAATGTGGTTTCCCAGGTATATTTTTCACCATGGTCTAAGTCCTGTCCACCATGCCTAGAATTAATATTTAATTGCTTAATTTTTTTTCTGGTTGAGAGTCACTAAATCATCTTCAGATAATGCACAGGGGCTGCAACATATAATCTTAAGCCATCATTTCTGGAAACAGCCTAGAGGTCATATGGTCTCATTGTTCCCAAGGGTATGGTAGGCAAGAGTGAAGCAGCTGGGATAGAGTGAAAAGAATACTGGACTTTATCAAAAAACTGTTTTCAAGGGGCGCCTGGGTGGCTCAGTCGTTAAGCGTCTGCCTTCGGCTCAGGTCCTGATCCCGGGGTCCTGGGATCGAGCCCCGCATGGGGCTCCCTGCTCCGCGGGAAGCCTGCTTCTCCCTCTCCCACTCCCCCTGCTTGTGTTCCTTCTCTCGCTGTGCCTCTCTCTGTCAAATAAATAAATAAAATCTTAAAAAAAACTGTTTTCAGTGTTTGTCAGTTATACCTTTAAAAAGCTGAAAAAAAAAAGACAGCGTATAAATCCTCATTCTCTGATCCAGGTGCCAAACTCTGGCCCAAGAGACAAATGTGGCCCAACACTTGTAATTGTAAATAAAATCTAATTGGAACACACCCATTCATCTATGTATTATAGGTGACTGCTCTAATAGACTACAATGGCAGAATTGAGTATTTGAGAGAGAATAAAAAGCCTGCAATATTTATATTTCCTATCTGACCTTTTACACTAAAAATGTGTAACCCCCTGCCCTAATCTGAATATAGTAGTCTGTTTCTTCTACCTCACTGTCTTCTAATTCCTCCCTCTCCTCCTCTTAGCCACTAGTCATTGAATGCCGCACACCAAACAGCGGACTAAGTGCCCCGCATGCGTGGATTTGCTAAATTGCTCCAAACTCCTGAAAGGGTAGAGGTATGCCTGGTGGTTACAGGGCAGACTCTTGAAACTCTGTGTGCTTTGCATCCCAATTCCATCACCATCCAGCTCCAAGAACTTCATCTGGTTATTTAATCTGTCCACATCTTCATTGATTTTCATCTTAAACATCTAATAAGTATGTTCCCTAATTAGCCCATATATCACAGCTGAGAAAATTGAGGCTCTCTGAGGTTAAGTTTCAGAGCCCAAACTGGACCTCCAAGCAGTCTGGCTTCAGAGCATAAGCTTTTAAACAATGTTATACTGTCAATATAAAGCTAAAATAATACACTAGACATTAAATGTCATTTCAAAATACAACAGACAGTGCCGATATGAGAAGTACACTATGGTTATTCCTTCATAATTATTATTATTCTACACTCTACAATTAGGGAAGTCCCACATCTTGGGGTTAATTCCCAGCCAAAGTAACTCATGATCTTGGGTCATTGTTCATTGTTGCTCGATATAAAGTATTGATGACAATAATGGTAATTAGAGTGACTTGCTTCTAGATCATACTCTTCTTCCTGTCGACCTAATTTGGTTATGTAATTTTCAAGTTGGTTTGCCATCTGCATCTCTCTTTCTCTGCCATGAGCCCCTTCCTTGCCTGACTTGGATTTATTTCACTAAATATAAAAAATAATCTTACTTGTATTGCTTTAAATTAGCTTCACACAGCGTTTGGATAACACTAATTGGTACAATTATTTATAATAAGTGTGGATGTGGAGAAGCCACTGAATTTGTTTACCTGTTGGAGAATAATTATGTCATTTACATTCCCTTAGACCACAATTTATGAATAATAGGTGTCTGGGTTCTAATGATACCCTCTTTTTACTAAATAGATCTTGGTATTTGGGGCAGGGAATTGCAGTTTACACTGGAAGTAAATCATTAGACACTTTGATCCATCACTTTTCCCCCGGGCGAGTAAGAGTAGCTTTCTTTAATTGCAATATGCTAGCACACCTGAGGTGGAGGCTACATATTGCTTGCCTTCTACCAGCAATCATCACTGAAATTAAAAATGGAAAAGGACCATACCATGCCTAATCATTTCATCTATCCTCTTGTTGAAACAAGATGTTGCTGGAGGCCAGTCTTCTGTTTCGTCTAGAATGAAGGAAACTACCAGTTCAGTGGGAAAATAAACTTGGTGAGCATATGAAAACATTGAGCAAGTTGAGTAAATTTTATAGTTTTCAAGTCATTTTGGGTCAAGTAGCTACAACTCAAGTTTGAATCACTGTTATGACCAATAATTTGTTAAATAGAGAAGCATGTAGAGTGTTACTAAAAACCAGTTTTTCAGCTGGACTTTAAACTTGCGTGTCTTATATTTAGTAAAAAATACAAGAGTATGAAGACATATGCCACTTTGTTCTTACACTCCTGTCTCTTCCTTGAAGCCTCAGCTTCTCTGAAAGTTTACTTCTTTGTCCTTAATTCAGTAACATATCTCTGCTCTGCTTAGAATGCCTCTCCTTACACAAGGGTCAGGAAAAATGTTTCTAAGAAGTTATCTGGGGTGCTCAAAGGGCTCATTTTATGTATTTACCTTATTTTAAGGAATTCCTAATGGGTAATATTTTAGGACAGTTACTTCATATATATTGTCCACTCTTCTAGCTGTTTATGGTGGGAAGATTAAAAAAAAAAAAGAGTTCAATATCCCTCATAAATGTAGATGCAGAAATAGTTAACAAAACATTAGCAAATTAAGTTCATCAATATGTGAAAAAAATATTACATCATGGCCAAAAAAAAATTATCCCAAAAATGCAAGGTTGGTTTAATATACAAAAGTCACTCAGTGTAGTTGACCATATTAAGGGGTAACAGAGAAAAAAGATTTGATAAAATTTAATACCTTTTTATTATGAAAAAATTCTCAGCTAATTAGGACCAGAAAGAACTTCCTCAGTCCAATAAAGGACAACTCAAAAAATGTAATACTATACTTTATGGTTAAAGCAGAGAAGGTTGCCAATACTCCTTACTTCTATCCAAATTTTATTGGATGCCCCAGACAAAACAGTAAGACAAGGGGAAATTATGTATGTATATATATGATAGATATATAATAGGTATATAAATATTAACATACATTAATTAAATTAGTTAAAATATATATAATTAAAATATATTTTGGATAGACAGACAGACATAGAGATTGTGACCATGGCTGAGTGTACACTTAGTGACATACAATTATCTCACTTAGAGGCAGTAAAGTGAAAGAGAAAAACGCAGAGAAACAAAAAGAGAGAGGATTTTGAAGTTAGTGTTAGTGTTAGTGTTTACTAACACTAGCTGCTGTAACAAACAACTCAGAAGTATAGTTGCAGGATATGCCCAAACTAGAAAACTAGAAGTAACCCTTGTCTCTTCCTCTTGTTTCAAGCATGTAACTAATTACAGTAGCGGTGTCCTGGCAATACCATTTTTAAATTGTCCTAATTTCTCCATCTCCACTGCAATCTCCCCATTTGGAATTTCCATCTTTTTTTGCCTTGAGAACTATAACAGCAGCCTTCAGTATGATGCCATTCCCACATTCACATTATCTGTTACGTATAATTCAGCCTAATCACTCTTTCTAAAAGAAAATTTAATCATATTAATTCATTTTAAACCCTTTAATAGTTCTCACTTCCCTTTAAGTAAAACCAAACACCTCTGTAACGTTTAGAGCTCTTCAGAACTCGATCTTATTCTTAAGCTTATCCCATATCTCTTGCCACTTTCCTGCTAGCACATTACTCTCTACCCACTCTTAGTTCTTTCAATTCCTTCATAGTACCCTGACCTCTAAAGATCACTCTCCCTCAAATCCCATCATCCAGTTTACTTTCCAAATTTATCCTAATCCTTAAAGTATCAGCTTAATGTGACTTCTCTGAGACACCATCCCTGGTCCCTAAAGTATGGGGCAGGCTTTCCTGCCTGTGTTGTTATAACATTCTGTAGACTTCCCTTCTCCCTCAAAGGTACTTTTCACACCATGATTGATTGTTTCATTGCTATTTTCTGCACTCACTTCCATTGGAAACAGGCATTGTCTTTCTTGTGCAGCACAGTGCTTGGTAGGGAGAATATACTAGTTAAGTAAATGTTAACTGTTGAGAGAATGAACAGGAAGAGAAGTTAGTGAAGGGGTGTTTGGGAAATAAGAACCTAAATCAGTAAAATAAGAGAAGTGGCCCTTTATAAAGTTTGTATTTGTGAAATTCTTTAAAAATATATAAATTGTTTTTCCATGCTTCTTTTCTGATTTGCGGAACATTTTCATCCCGTGAAGTGGCTAGTGTTTACTATCTCCAGCATACAAATTGGAAATAGTTTCTTATCAAAACCTATGGCCAGATGTGGTAAACTTCAGATTAGAAACACCTTTTGATTCGAAATACATGCATTCTAGTTAGGGTAAGTAACACTAGCTGCTGTAACAAACAACTCAGAAGTATAGTGTTTTGTACAATAAAGGTTTCTTTCTTATTAATGTTAAAAAATCAAGTGTAGGTACAGAAGGGCTCTGCTACGTACATTCTTCAGGGACCTAGACTCTTTCCATGCTGTGCCTTTTCCACTGTCTTCAATAGGAAATGTCTTCAATAATTTGGTAATATATATAGGTGTCCTCCATTTGGCAGGGTGAGGGAAAAGTAAGAGAAAAGAGCAAAGGAAAGGTAAATTGATCACAGCTGCTTAAACCATACTGTGAAGTAGCTAGTTCCATTGATGAGAACTAGTCATATGAACCCCTAAAAGCCAACTAGGTTGGGAAGTGAAGAGTGTATGCTTGGGAAAAGGAGATGGGTTTTAGGAGTATCTAGTGAAAAAAAAAAAGGATTATCTAGTCAATCACAGCCAAAACATACACATAAGATAATTAGTTCATTTATTTTTTCACACACACACACATATATATATATGTATTTATCACTTACTAAAATATGGAATTGTTTTAAAATATGGAGAAACATTGGTGAATAAAACATAATCTCAAACCTCATGAATCTTATATCCTAATGAGAGTATACAGACTTAAAAAAAAAAAGAAAAAATATTTTCTGTAGAAAAAAGAAAAGCAGTATACAAGGAGGGAGACATTATTTATATAGAATAGCCAAAAAAAAGAAAAAGAAAAAGAAAAAAAACAAAATGAAAAAACAAAACAAAAAAGAATAGCCAAAGAAAAATATCTCTTATTAGCTGATATTTGCAGGCAAAGCTGAAGGAAGTAAAGGAACAAGGCATGGGGACATAGGAAGATAAGCATCTTGGCAGAGAACAGGAATTGCAAAGGCCACATGGTGCTGGATGTGTTCGAAGATCAGTAAGGTGGCTCCTCCGGCTAGAGCTGTGAAAGAAGTAGAGGGTAATAGATGATGAGGTCAGCAAAGCACTGGGTTAGCATTTCATGTAGGTTCTGTAGACCATTATGGGAACTGAGCTGGGAAGACATTGGAGGAGTAAAATGATAGGACACATTTTCAAAATGTCACTTAGAGGAAAATAATTAGGCAGCTAGAGAACAGCCTAATAGTTGTTTGAACTATAATGGATTGTAACCTCTCACCTATTTTACTTAAAAAAAAAAAATCGAGGTATAATGTACATATAGGAATACTCAATGTTTTTGGAGTAGAGTTCTGTGAGTTGGGACGAGCACACCTAGTCATGTAACCACCACTACAATCATTACCCCCACCCCAAAATTCCCTTATAGTAAACTCCTCCTCCATCCCCATGGCCTGGCAATCATGGATTTATTTTGTGTCCCTATAGTGTTGTCTTTTCCAGAAGACCCTCTCAGTGGAATCAGAGTATGCAATCTTTTGAGTCTGACTTCTTTACTTAGCATTATGTGTGTAAGATTTATCAGTGGTATTGTGTGTTTCAATATTTCTTTCCTTTTCATTGCTCTGTGGTATGCTAGTAGATGGAGGTACCACAATTTACTTTTCCATTCACCAGAATTTTTTTTTCACTGTTGAGCAATAATAATTAAATCCTCTAAAAACATTAATTTTTTTGTGTTATGTAAGTTTTCATTTGCCTTGGGTAAACATCAAAGTTAGGGTAGTCTACTTTTAAAGATCCAATAAAACTAGGCATTAAACTACACAGTAAAGTCATTCATTAGTTAACTGAACACATATGAAGGCCGTACTTGCACAAAGTGTGAAAGCTACCACAGCGACAACACCAGGCAAAGTCCCCTTCTCTGTGTAATAGGGAGACGTGGATATGCCTAGCATATTCCAGGCATTGTTCTAGGCACTAGAAACACAACAAAGGACAAAACTGAATTATCTTTTTCTGTTATATAAGCAAAGTAATAATCAAGAAAAGAACATGCCCTGATAAGTACCAAAAATTTAAATTTAACTTAAATTGGTATTGGGGAAGAGGGTAACTTGATCAGAGGAGGTTTCTCTGAGAAAGGCACGTTTAGGCTGATGCTGGAAACATAGAGAAGAGCCATCAATCCTAAAATCTGGAACAAGGGTATTTAGGGCAGTGGAACAGTTAGGACAGAGGCCTTAGTGTGGAAACTGGCAATGAATATTCAATGAATTAGAACAATTGACAGGTATTGAGCAACTGTATGTCAATCAAAATGCTAAGTTATTAACTTGTGTTCCAAGTTTTAGCATATTCTTCGTTTGAAGAGAATACTTGAATTGTCGGTAAAAATGTTAACCTGTAAAATATGGAGTAATAATTAGACCTTATAAGGAAGAATGTCCAGGTCTCAAAGTATCAAGTCTATCATAGCATGGTGATCACCACTGCTCTTCCATGCTAGAAAGAAATTAAAGCTGAACGAGTAAGTAGGAGGAAGCTCACTACATGGCTGTCTGCACATACAGTGGGTGTAATTTAACAGTGATGCCTCAGTGCCTTTCACAATGGCATCTCACTTACTCTAAAAAAAAAAAAAAACAAACCAGAATAGATAGCAAGCCAGAGGTCTCAAGCAGTATGTCAAGATACTTTATAGAGCCAAAGAAAAGCTATAAAACAAAGCAAACCAACAACCAAAAATTCACTGACAGCTAAAAGAAATAGGCTGCTTCAAGCTGCATTTTCTCTGGCTCTGTGATTCAGTGTCCTTCCTTCCCAAATGTATATTTTTTTCTGAGATATTAAAGCCTCATGGAGAAGATGCATGGCATTTTCATTTCAGCACCACTTTGTATCAGCCTTCGTGATATTTCATTAGGTCTATTTTTTGTTGTTGTTTTATATAGATGTGGCAATTGTGGGTATAACTTTGTAATAGTAGGTTAGAAAAGTCCATATAGAATGAGAACTTACTTTGATCAATCACATTAAGCGCTTGGAAACATAAGTGACCACGACTCAAAACCGTCACCCAAACATTGCCATATATTTTCTGCCATCTTAACTACATGAAGATCAGAATTAAAATTCTGATACTTCAGAGTTGGAACCAAGCTGAGAACAGAGTAATCAAATACAGGATTAGGAGTTAGGCCAGGAATATCTTCAAATTTGGGGATATTGGTGGGTTTAGAGGTTGGTGTATATTATTTATATATATATACACACACACACACACATACACACACACCTGGTGTGGATGGGGAGATATTGAAATTGGGAGGTGGGGCTTTAGACTGCTAACAGGGATTTATAATAACATGTTTAATCTTCTCAATTACTGGACATGTGAATAGATGATGCAGGATTGGATTAAAGGAGCTCTGTTAAATGAGTTCAATTGAATCTACATGTATGTCTATGCTTGTTACCTCTCAAAACACCAGTGGAAAAAAAGTAGAAGTTAAAAGAAAAATAAAGATAAAAGTCTACAAGAAAAAAAGAGTGACAGAGAAGAGGCCAGATGAGAGATGTCAATAGTATACAGAAGGACGTGGGTGAAAGAATGGCCAGAGACGAGCAGAGCAAATAAAGCTGAAATCCACCTGCCCAAAGTGAAGCAGCCAATCTGCAACAATTCAGTGTTAGCCCCAGAACCTCAGAAATGTTCTAGATTCGGAGCTATTGTGTAATTCTAAAGAAAAGGGAGAGACATGAAGCTGAATTGTAAGGATTATTTGAGAAACTATGTGAGATAGAGTTCCCTCCCGGCCCCACGATACAGCTCCTCCCTCGATCCTCACACGCATGCGGCCACTCTTGGCTCATCCTCAGAAGATAAGGGTTTCATTTGCTGTGTAAGTTGAACCAGACACCTCTGCATTGGTACCAGACCACATGACTACAACTTTCTGTCACATTTATTTGTGTATATTTATTTGTTTTCATGGCTGCTGATTATAATGCTACACAGATGAACCATACATATTTTTTTTCAGTATATGGTTATGAAGATAGTTACCTTAAGGTTTGAAATATTAGTTTATAATTGATAACCAGGGGCAAACTTCCTTTGAAGTAAGAATTAGAGTTTCTCTCGCATTTTGCAGCTTACCTCAACATAAGCACTTACCCTTGGGGTTGTCATGAGTGTTAAATGAGAAAATGTGAACAATCTAGGTAAAGTTATGGCAAATGCTATGTAACTACTTGTGTCTATTGTTTCTTTTAAATCTTCTTCCTTCTCCCTTATAATGGACATCTCATTTTATGCTCACAGTATCTAGTCCCCCATTTTTATAGTAGTAGAAACTTAATTTTCTTATGGGTAACTCTTTACATAATTGGTAATACCTGTGGTTTGAAAAGTGCAGACTTCACCATGCAGCCACCAAGAGGTAGAGTTGAGACCTAAATCTAGCTACTCCACCCCCACAGTAAATGGTTATTGAGCTATACATAACACAAATCAAGCTGATCAGAACCAATGCATACAGTTTACAAGAACTATTGAGAAAGAAAAGTCCCTTCCACAAGCATTGCTACATGATGAGAGGTGAGCCTGGAGTCATTGGTGACCACCATGGCTGGGGAGCTTGACTGAAATTGAAGCCAATAAGGAGACAGCAGAACTGGGAGTTGGAGCTTAACTGGAACCGGACAATGGCATGAATCACCTTGATGGAGCTATGCCTGAACCTTGCAGTTAGGTTAGCTAAGAAATCTCCCCCACTCTTTTCCTAATTCAGGTTGAATTGAGTGCTTGGCACTTCCAAATGTAAGCATGGGACACAATTGCATTCTTGTATCCACTCTGTCCTTTCAAGATGCACTTCTGTTTTAAATCTCTCTCTTTGGTTTTTGTATATTTTTCACTCCCCCCCACTTTTTTTTTTTTTTTTTACTGAATTTTATATTTTATTCAGTTATTATTTGCCATATTTAAAGTTTTCCATTTCTGTAGAACTATATACTGTTAGATACAACTAATAAGGTTAAGGAAAATGACTAGTTCTTTGACAAATCTTACTTGTATGATTTGGGGAAAATTCTTAATCATTCAAAAATCCACTCTAATTAGAATTTTCCTACTATCATTACAATGAAAGTTCTCTTGTCAAGGTTGCTGATGCCATCCATATTGCTACATTCAGCGCTCAATTCCCAGTCCTCATCTTGATTTACCAGCAACATTTGACAAATCTTTTCACTTCCTCCTCATTGAAAGTGTTTTTTTCACTGGGCATCCAAGAATCCACAATACCTGGTTTTCCTCCTGCCCCTCTGGCTGCTCCATGTCAGTCTCTTTTGCTGGTGACTCATCTTCTGGTTGTAAATGTTGGAGGGCCTAGTTCTTGGACCACTTTCCCATTTTCGTTTACTCCCTTGGTGCTCTTTGTTGACCTAATGGCTTAAGTGCATCCATCAAGGTCGCCCCTTGCACATTCATTACCTTCTCTAAACCCAGAGGTGGGAGACACCGGATGGCTCAGTCGGTTAAGCATCTGCCTTTGGCTCAGGTCATGGTCTTAGGGTCCTGGAATCAAGCCCCACATCGGGCTCCCTGCTCAGCAGGGAGTCTGCTTCTCCCTCTGCCCCTCCCTGTGCTCGCTCACTCTCTCTCTCTCTATCTCAAATAAATAAATAAAATCTTAAAAAAAAAAAAAAAAACTTTATCTAAACCCAGACTTAGCTATCCAGCTGGCTACTTGACATCTCCTCTGGAACATCTAATAAATTTCTCAAACTTACCCCGTTTGAAAGTGAATTCCTGATTGTCCCACCAATCCTATATAACCCGCATCTTTCCCATTTCAGATAATAGCAAATCTTTTAGTTACTAAGCAAAATTAAAGTTATCCCATAGTCCTTTCTCTCTCACATAAGCACTCTCCTGCCCCAAGGTCTTTATACTTGCTATTTCCTCTACTGGAAATGTCATTTCCTCAGATACCTGCATGCCTCACTTTTTTGCATTGTTGAAGTCCTTGTTCACATGTCAACTTTTCAATATGGTTTTTCCTGACCATGGTATTGAATATGCACAGTCTCTGGAACCACGCAGCCCAGAGTTGGATCATGGCTCTGCCATTTCTTCACAAACTATAAGACCACCACACTCAGGGGCCCTGCCCATAGATAAATTTCTGATCAATGGAGTGCCTGTTCTTTCTTTCCAATTCAGTGAGCTAAGAATTGCTCCTATAGGAAAGGGATAAAATCAAAATGATCTTATAATATGCAGCAAAGGTGACAACAGTTTCCTTTTCATCTTCTAGAAATAGATGCTATAATTAAGGAAATCTCTGCCATGAAAGTGAGCTACTCAAGATGCACACATTATTTATTTAAGGTATAATTTTCTATCTGTTTCACAAGGAAACATACCATGCTGCTTCTTAGTGACATAGGAGCCATGTCTTTAAAACTCCAAAGTAATTATTGATAAAAGAACACCAGTGGATTTTATTTCACATCCAAGCAGTGATTTAGGCAATTTCTAGTCACAAAATTGATTAGGTAAATTTGGCTCTATTCTCTTTTATTTTCCTATTTGGCATTATAGAATTAAAAAAGGGGAAGGAAGGGGCAAACTTCCAAATAACTCTTAATTTCTATTTTCTTTATTTTTAAAAATAATTTAAACACACAGAGACACATATACATTTGGAAACTGTATGGAAAGCTCATCATGAAAACATAATCATGAAAGCTGAATTGTTTTTATTATTTATTAACTATGTATTAGGGGTTAGGGACTATTTTGATGAAAAATGGATATCAAACCAAAGCAGAAGCCAATTTTGTGATTTTAATGTTGAACATAATGGGAGGATGGAGCCATATGGAAAGATGACTGCAAATTTGCATCATTTATATTGTCCATCTATTTGATACAATTGTGTTTATTTTATTTAGCATGTGTGTATCGTGTCACGCTGCAGAGAAATTAGTGGTTTTTCTAGCTACTTTCTAAGCCAGGCAGGCAATATCCTGCTCTAAATAAGTTGTTTACCCAGGAACTCCCCCCACCTACAGATTCCAAAACCACTGACCTCCTTAGACCTGTCAGAGAATAATGTGCTTTGCTGAGTAGTGTCATCTGGTAAAAAACAGAAACCGTCATTTATTTAGTGGCTTTCATTTATTATTTAAAACATAGATGAAAAGTTTCCTAAATAAGAAAATAACCCTTTGTATAGAATGTTTTATTTTAACCTCCTTTTTCTCTTGGCATTTGTTTCAATTCTTTAAAATTGTAAATATTACTATTTCCATCTAGAGATGAAGAAACATAGGCACAAGTAATTCAGTAGTGACTAATTTTTTTTTTTTTTTTTTTTTTTTTTTTTAGAGAGAGGGAGAGAGCGGAGCGGGGAGGTGCAAAGGGGGAGACAGAGAATCTCAAGTAGGCTCCATGCTCAGTGCAGAGCCCAGTGTGGGAATCAGTCTCATGATTGAAATCATGACCTGAGCTGAAATCAAGAGTCAGACTCTTAACTGACTGAGCCACCCAGGCGCCCCAATAGTGACCAGTTCTTAAAGCCAACCTATGAGGCATGTAACATTGTATCTCAATATTTGTGCTTAGAAAATTTTTAATTTAAAAATCCTGTCTGAGAGGGTTTGAACCTGCTTTATATAGTTCCCATCAAAAGTTCACTCCTATTTCTGGCCTTGTTATCTCTTTTGGTTGTAGTGAGTTTCGATGCCTACTTTTAATTCATTCAGTTATTTAACAAATGCTTTGAACACCAACTTTGCATCCACAAAAATTTGAACATCAACTTTGCACAAGACATTGTACTCAACACTGAGAGGGCTTTTTATAAAGCAATAGAACATGGGCCCATGTTTTCCTTCTGGTGGTTTTATACTATGTATGTGTTCAAATAGGGAGACTCTGTTTGATCTAGGTTCTATTTAAACCCCTTAGAATAATAAGCTGGGATCATGGGCTGTACAGACCTGTAAGGCAGGTTACGTACCATATGTCCATGTGCCATACAGTGTTCTAGACACTGGGAATGCACAGATAAACACACAAAATGACTTGCCTCGTGGAATTCACAGCATAGTTCATATTAGCTTCTACTCCAAACAGACCTCACGGGTGGTTCTGACCTAGAGTTTACATAGATGTCATAGATCAATGTTTACAAACCAGGAAGCTGAATAAAGCTCAGCTCCTTTCACTCCAGTTTATGAACTCAAACGTACTTAAAAAGCAAAGTCTGCAGTTAGAAAGCTTAATAGCTTCAAAAGTAATGCTAAAAAATAATCAAGATCTCAACTAGAGTTTAATCAGTTATGCCTGAGTATTGACTTTTAAAACATTTCCTCTTCTGTCTTAAACATCAGTTACTATGATATTCTATTGGACCTATTTTTACTATACAATTTTTTGTCTTTAGAACTTCTCAAATATTTTGTAAAAGATTGTAGCAGCTGAATTTGTGCATGTTAATGTTGTTCTTTCATTAGTAACATGTTAATTATTTTTGCTCAAGTCACAAGCTGGGCTTTGTTGAAGCAGTGAAATGTGGAAGACCATAGCAACAGGTGTTGAAACTCTGCCATATGTGCAGACGTAGCCTCGGTGATGTTACAATATGATATCATTTCATCATCACACGGAATGATATTCGGTCAGGTAGCCTGAGTAGCTCAGTCGGTTAAGCATCTGCCTTCCATTCAGGTCATGATCCCAGGATCCTGGGATCGAGCCCTGCATTGAGCTCCCTGCTCAGTGGGGAGTCTGCTTCTCCCTCTCCCCCTGCCTCTCCTGTCCCCTCATGTTCTTTCTTTCTCTCTCTTTTCTCTCTCTTTCAAATAAAATCTTTCAAAACAATTTTTAAAAATGTAAAAAAGAATGATGTTAGGTGGATTCTATTTTTAAATTCTATTTTACAGGGGCACCTGAGTGGCGCAGTTGGTTAAGGGTCCGACTCTTGGTTTCAGCTCAGGTCGTGATCTCAGGGTCATGAGATCGAGCCACCTGTCAGGCTCCACGCTCAGTGGGGAGTCTGCTTGAGTTTCTCTCTCCATCTATCCCTCCCCCCCCCCCCGCTCTTGTACTTGCTTGCGTGCTCTCTCTCTCTCTCAAATAAATAAATCTTAAAAAAATTCTATTTTACAAATAAAGAAAAAAGATTGATTACATGACATTACCGAAGTCCTAAATGCTTAAAATAGAAAGGCCAGACCCAATCCTGCATCTTTCTAAAATTAACCATGATAAGCATTTCCTGATCATTTATTATATGCTCGGCACAGAGATAAGATGCTTTTTATTAATGAACTTAGTTCTCCCTATGATAGTTTAAGAAAACTTACATAACTCTCCCAGTTTTATATTCTCAGAACCTGAAACTCGAAGAGATTAACTAATTTTCATAATCTCACAGATCTGATAAGAAGTAGTGGGAATTTAAACTCAGGGAGTCAGATGCAAAAGTCCTTGCTTCCAAACATTATGATATATTGATCCCAATAACTACTGAGAAATATATCTGGGCCCCGTACTTAATAGCCTGTAGTCCCAGACAGCTATAAATAGTGGTATTACAAATTGAGAGTAGGGTTTTGGTTTTGTTTAATATAGACAAATGTGAGATAGGAAAGGAGGAGAACCAACTTTGTGGGGGAAGATTATGAACTCAAATTGGGATGTGATGAATGGGAAGTAGCTATGTGACACTGAGTGAAAATGTCAGATAGGAAGTTGGACAGATGGAATGCAACCCAGAGGAGGGGATTGTGCTGGGAACGTCTATGTGAGAAACGTCCTTAGAATTAAAGCCAAGGTCATAAATGGTAACACCTAGGAAAGGAATAGAGAGTAAGAAAAGAAGAGTTAGGACCAAACCTTAAAGAGCCCATCCACCTTTAAAGTCCTGGGAGAAGAGGCTGAACCAGCAGTGCCTCTGGGTCCTATCATGGAAATTGGTTCCCATGATAAATAAAATGGAAGGGAGGCAAGGAGGGCTGGAATAATTCCAACCATGCAAGGTTGGAATTAGTATTCCTACTTTTAAGATAAGACAATGGAGGCTCAGAGAGTTGAAGTTATTTTCCTGAAGTAAGAACTAATCACTGGTCCAGATAGAATTGTGATCCAGCACATTTATGTCTAAAGCATTTACTATTTCTAATAAATCACACAAAAAGACCTGATATTTATAAAAGTGTTTTGTAAGCTGTCAAAAGCTACACAAATACAGATTGTGGTTACAGTAAAATAGCTATTTTAACCATAGCCTGTAAAGTTGATGTTATCTTTACTTCCCGACTCTGATGTTAAAATGGAAGTCTAATGGAACAGTGAAGCAAAATTAACTGCAGACACTAACTTAGCAAACAGATCTTGTTTGCTAGATTCTGGGTACAGCTTTTACCATAACCCACTGAGAATCTTCCCCCCCTTGCCAATTAATAGGATTTTGACGAGACCATT
Organism: Halichoerus grypus; assembly: GCF_964656455.1. Taxonomy (NCBI): domain Eukaryota; kingdom Metazoa; phylum Chordata; class Mammalia; order Carnivora; family Phocidae; genus Halichoerus; species Halichoerus grypus. Next base: position 115,206,744 of record NC_135713.1, on the reverse strand, counting down.
TTAGATACATCTAGAGATGTATTATAAATTTTAATTTGTTCTATTTATTTAATGAAAGCTATTAAGATTAATCCTCATTTTCTTGCAAGTGAAAAAAAATTTCCATTTAATTAAAATTAATGACCTTACACTAACAAAGATTTTTGAGTTCAGAGAATGAGATTTAAGATTTAGTGTAAAAGGGTTTCCCAGCACAAATGTAATAAATTGGAAGCCCACTTTGGCAGTATGATGATAATTTCCTTGGCAAATTTCAGCTCTTCTATCCCTAGAAGCAGTGAGGAGAAACTGCAGGATGCTAACAGAACATGGGACTCTTTGTAGCAAGCGACATGGCTTTGCTTTTGGTCTCCTGCCTCATTTATGCCTAAACATTATATTTTACTTATTTTGAAATTTTCCCCTTAATGTGAATGGGTAAAAGAGGAGGGGAAAATGGAATTTAAATACCATAAAATCCACCCTTAATATTGTGTCATTTTGTGCACAGTCAAGCTTTAGATATTAATGGGAAAATTAAAGGTTTTAACATAAAACCAGAAGATTAAGCAAACAGCAAAATATATTTTCCTGTGCATGCCTATTGAGTATACCCCTCATATAAAGCCTCCCTGGCATCCTTAAGACTCTATGTATAATTTATTAGAAAAGCAAAAGTAAAATCCCCTCTGTGCTAAATTGCAAAAATTACTTTTCCTTAATGTCAATGGACAGAGTAAGATTTTTTTTAAATAGCTGAGATTCCAGGACAAATCTGTTTAAGCCTCTCTTCTAATCTAAGGTCAAATTTCACTTAACAGATACTGTAAAAACTAAAAGGCAAACAAGTGAGAGCAGCCACTCTTTCTTTCTAAACCAACAGGTCACCTGGTTTGGCAGATTGCAACTCCCCCGACCGTCTTTGTTCCAGTCCAATACAGCGATTTTGTTTATAAAGAAACACTCTTCCTGGAAATGGTAGACTAGGGAAAATACCCACAACATGAAGTCAGAGACCATATTCCCCAAGAACATCATCCAGTTGGCCCTTTGGTGATTTGAAAATAAGAATAAAAAAACACAAGTCATTGGCATGCAGGAAGAATGGTTAGAGGTGGTCTGTTGAAGAAATATTATGTCTGTTCAATCATGAAATACTGCTTTAAGGGGACTGTCTGTGGAAGTCGCCTCGGATGAGTGGGTGATTTCTTGCTCCAGAGGGAAGAAAGAGGAAAAAGGGCAGCTTCTGTTCTCACTTGTCTGTCAGGCACAGTATTTGAGCCTCGTTGTCATGGTGGTGGTGTTTGACCAGGACAGAGAAAGGTGGGTTGGCCAAAGTCTGACTGGTTTTTATTCACAAGCGATAGGAAAGGAAGGGAGGGCCTGAAACCAGCCAGTTTTGTTTAAAAGAATTTGTTTTTAAAAGAACATCGTAGGTTAGGGTATGAATCCTGGATCACTGTATTGAAAACTCGTGATGTATTGTATGGTGGCTAATATAACATAATAAAATAAAATTAAATTAAAAAAACAAAACAAAACATTGGAGGTAATGCCTCCTCTCGGGGGCTGTGCTGAGAGTAATCACATACCAAAGCTGCCAATATTTAGGGAGCTCGGCAAGGGGGATGACAAGTGGATGACAGTATCCAGGCCTGTTTTGATCTTCCAGGACTCATCAGGCTTCACAGTTGTGCTTGCTCAAAAGCACTCGGACAGTAAGAGAATAGTTAATTTACCCTGAGCACACGAGTCAGGTTCAGAAAACAACAGTGGAAAGGCCAAAGACAGGGCTCCTGGGTTGCTGGATCCTCCCATGCTGCCCCAGTGACCCCTTTGAAAACTCTACCGGTTAGATGGCTGGAATGCAAGTAGGAAAGCTGCACGTGATGTTGCTGTGTGTGCGTTCAGAGCGACTGTGGAAAGAATGCACTCACTTGCTATTAAAGCTCTAGTTTGTAGTCACATAGTTCTTAATTCAGCCTTTTCCTGGAGTTCAGAAGAAGGAATGTGTAATTATGTCTTTGAAAAAAAAAGAAACCACTTACTTCATATCTGCTTAGCACCAGACACTGTGCTAGGCTTGTGAGAAATAGCAATAAAAAAGACATAAAGTCCTTGCCCTTGATAAGGTTAGTCTAGTGTGTTCTGCACAGCATCAAACAATCACATGCCTGTACATGTCAATAAACACAAAATATAGGGCCTCTGAACAAAAAGTATGGGGTGCAGTGACTGATGATAGCAGGGACACCTGATTGAGGTGAGGAAGGGTCATTTCGGCAGAGACCAAAACATAAGGAAGATTTAACAAGGCACAGAATATAGGGAATAGTCCAGGTGATACAAGGAGCCTAAGGAGAGGGAAGGCCTCATGACCTCTAGAACCAAGAGGAAGCAGAGACTATGTAAGAGCAAGAAGTTAAAAGGAAAGGTGAGAAGGTGTTAGGGTGGCTCATGGGAACTAATAAGAAAGCAGAGGATGGAGGGGAGTTGCCTTGTGAGGAATTAATAAGAAACGTCTCCTCAAATCTCCCTTTCCTATGACATGTGAGCAGAGGAAGGGCATATCTTCACTGATGGAGTTCACAGGCCAGGGAAGATGTAGACTGCATCTCCCTGATGCCAAAGGAGCTCAAATTTTAAAAGAATGATTGAAGTGATTGTCCATGTGCACTTATTCCATTTCCCTGTGCCCTGAGTTGACCCTAAGGTGTCACAGTAACAATCAGTAGTCATATTTATAATATATGTGTCTTCATCTTGGACCTGTCTATCCTGAATCACTTGGATGCATCTCACTGTTAACTGGTTTAGAGCCTTGGCCCAAATCACCCTTTTGAGACACAAATCAAGTAGAATTTAACACGTTATTGTGATTACTTAATTGATATACTCTCACTAGAGCATAGTATAGAACATCAGAACAAGCAGTCAGCAAGGTATTTGGAGTTTCCCAGTTCTTCACAGGAGATGCTTTTGGTAATCTGTCTAGAGTGAAGTCCTACCAGGAAGCTCTAAGAGGGACTTACCAAGCCTCTAGTACCATCTGGCAAATTCAAGCAACATTCCCTTATTTCAAAACTCACCTTTCACATGGTATTAACTAGATCTCATACCTGGGGTCTTGGTAAAATTTATTAGCATCACGAGGATGTTTCTGACACGTTTTTGAGCATTACACAAGTCCAGTTACATTGCAATAGACTGTAGACAGGTGCAGTCAGCTCTCCATAAGACCCAAGAAGGGCTGAATATGGTAGACCAGGATGGAGCCTGCCATGGTCACTTCTTGGGGAACAGACAGAAAAATGTACCCAGCCAGCTTTTCAAAAAGTATTTATTGACTCTCCTAATTGAAAAACATGCAAATTGGTATAAGGTATTGCTTGATTCTGAACTCAAACTTGACCACATATCTCAATTATATTTCCCCTAATTTCCTAGCCTTCTGGTAGGAAAAGAACTATAGTAGTTTCAAACCTCCTATCATCCTTCTACAAAGCCCTAAAGAAAATATGGAAGGTTTCTTTTTAACCCCTACATTATGGTAAAGAAGAATTTTTATTTGCCAGGATTCTTTTAAAATTTTTGAAATTTTAAAACACTTTTGCAGTGTTTCTTTTAAAATTTTTAGGGGCACCTGGGTGGCTCAGTCGGTTAAGTGTCTGCTCAGGTCATGATCCCAGGGTCCTGGGATGGAGCCCCATATTGGGCTCCCTGCTCAGTGGGGAGTCTGCTTCTCCCTCTCACTCTCCCTCCTCTCCTCTGCTCATGCTCCGTCTCTGTCTCTCTCTCAAATAAATAAATAAAATCTTAAAAAAAGAAAAGAAAAAAATATTTTTATAGATGGGGAAAGAAATAAGAAAGAAAGAAAGGAAAGAAAAAAAAGAAAGAAAAGGAAAGAAAAATGATGGAGAAGCAACCAAAAAATGTCTGTTCCACTTCCTTTTTAACTCTGTCAATGAGGGGGGTTGATTTTTTGTTTGTTATTTCTGAGGGGATGAAGTGTAACAGATGCTAAATGGAATAAAAGTCATTCTGCTGCTTCCTAGTTTGGAATTTGGGCTACCTTACATGTTACCTCCTCTCTCTCTGCCCCGTGGTCTTCTCTGTTACAGATACGTGGCCTCCAGAATTCAGCCAAGAAAGGCAATCAGAAGTTAGGTCCCCATTAGCAGGATGACATGTTGATCTACTCCCTAATCCTGGTCAGGATTCCATATGTCCATTTGTATGACTCAGGCTAGCTAGAGATACCCATTCCATATGGCCTCCAGTCTTTTTATCCATTGGATGGTCTGGGAAGGAAATGAAGTCATAGCCTGGCTGGACTGTGAGGGGTAACTGCTTCCTGGCCATAGTGAGTGGCCCTGGCAGGCCTGAGAGTACATAGGAAGATTCAGAGGAGGAGAGAGGACAGTAAGAATCAGTACTTTCTAAGGCAGTAACTTCCTTCTTATCTCCTGTAGTACACGTCTTCTCTTAGGGACATTCTTAAGGACTGTTGACCAAGACTTTTCTCTGGTTATAAAACCCAGTAATTAAACCAAGGGAAGGGTAAATACCTAGAGCTTCTATAATTTGTCCCAATGTTATCTTCTAGTGATTGCTGATACGGTACCAACTCGTGTTCTCAAAAGATGTCTTACAATATTGTGAAATCCCTGTGTTTGTGTGAACATTCTCCCCTTCATAACTACCATTTTCAGCTACCTAATTTCAACTAGTTTTTCAAGGATAAAATCAATTTCTCCTTCCTTCTAGAATCCTATTGGTAATACTGAATCTCTCCTTGTAGAAAGAGATTGGGGGCACCTGGGCAGCTCCGTCAGTTAAGTGACCATTGATTTCAGCTCAGGTCATGATTTCAGGGTCATGAAATTGAGCCCCTCATCGGGTTCTGAGCTCATCAGGGAGTCTGCCTGAGATTCTCTCTCCCTATCCCTTTGCCCCTTTCCCTGCTTATGTGCATGCACTCTCTCTCTCTCTCTCTCTCTCAAATAAATAAATCAGGCTTTAAAAAAAGAAAGAAAGAAAGAAAGAAAACTAGAGACTAGACAATGTATAGCAGAATAGTTTAAAGTTCAAACTCTGCTATCAGATTGACCATGGTTCTGGTCTTTCTTAGCAGCTTACAAGCTCATATCTTTTTTTTTTATTTTTTTAAATTTTATTATGTTATGTTAGTCACCATACAATACATCATTAGTTTTTGATGTGGTGATCCAGGATCCATTGTTTTTGTATAACACCCAGTGCTCCATGCAATATGTGCCGTCCTTAATACCCATCACCGGGCTAACGCATCCCCCCCCCCAAAACCCTGTTTGTTTCTCAGAGTCCATAGTCTCTCATGGTTCATCTCCCCCTCCCGATTTCTCCCCCTTCATTTTTCCCTTCTTCTGCTAGTGTCCTCCGTGCTATTCCTTATGTTACACAAATAAGTGAAACCATATGATAGTTGACTTTCTCTGCTTGACTTATTTCACTTAGCATAATCTCCCCCAGTCCCATCCATGTTGATGTAAAAGTTGGGTATTCATCCTTTCTGATGGCTGAGTAATATTCCATTGTATATATGGACCACATCTTCTTTATCCATTCATCTGTTGAAGGGCATCTCAGCTCTTTCCAAGTTTGGCTATTGCAGACATTGCTGCTATGAACATTGGGGTGCATATGGCCCTTCTTTTCACTACATCTGTGTCTTTGGGGTAAATACCCAGTAGTGCAATTGCTGGGTCCTAGGGTAGCTCTATTTTTAATTTTTTGAGACACCTCCACACTGTTTTCCAAAGTGGCTGTACCAACTTGCATTCCCACCAACAGTGTAAGAGGGTTCCCCTTTCTCCACAACCTCTCCAACATTTGTTGTTTCTTTCCCTGTCCATTTTTGCCATTCTAACTGGTGTAAAGTGGTATCTCAGTGTTGTTTGATTTGAATTTCCCTGATGGCTAATGATGATGAACACTTTTTCATGTGTCTGTTAGCCATTTGTATGTCTTCTTCAGAGAAGTGTCTTTTCATGTCTTCTGCCCATTTTTTGACTTGATTAATTGTTTTTTGGGTGTTGAATTTGAGAAGTTCTTTATAGATCTTGTATACCAGCCCTTTATCTGTGGTGTCATTTGCAAATATCTTCTCCCATTCTGTGGATTGCCTCTTTGTTTCATTGACTCTTTCCTTTGCTGTGCAGAAGCTTTTTATCTTGATGAAGTCCCAAAAGTTCATTTTTGCTTTTGTTTCACTAGCTTTTGGAGATGTATCTTGAAAGAAGTTGCTGTGGCCAATGTCAGAAAGGTTACTGCCTATGTTCTCTTCTAGGATTTTGATGGATTCCTGTCTCACATTGAGGTCTTTCATCCATTTTGAGTTTATCTTTGTGTATGGTGTTAGAGAATGGTCAAGTTTCATTCTTCTGCATGTGGCTGTCCAATTTTCCCAGCACCATTTATTGAAGAGACTGTCTCTTTTCCATTGCATATTTTTTCCTGCTTTGTTGAAGATTATTTGACCATAGAGTTGAGGGTCCATATCTGGGTTCTCTATTCTGTTCCATTGGCCTATATGTCTGTTTTTGTGCCAGTACCATGCTGTCTTGGTGATCACTGCTTTGTAATATAGCTTGAAATCGGGCAACGTGATGCCCCCAGCTTTGTTTTTCTTTTTCAACATTTCCTTTGTGATTCGGGGTCTTTTCTGGTTCCATACAAATTTTAGGATTGTTTGTTCCAGCACTTTGAAAAATGTCATTGGAATTTTGATTGGGATGGCATTGAAGGTATAGATTACTCTGGGTAGCATGGACATTTTAACAATGTTTATTCTTCCGATCCATGAGCATGGAATATTTTTCCATCTTTTTGTGTCTTCTTCAATTTCTTTCATGAGTGTTCTGTAGTTCCTAGAGTATAGATCCTTTACCTCTTTGGTTAGGTTTATTCCGAGGTATCTTATGGTTTTTGGTGCTATTGTAAATGGAATTGTTTCTCTAATTTCTCTTTCTACAGTTGCATTGTTAGTGTATAAGAAAGCAACTGATTTCTGTGCATTGATTTTGTATCCTGCCACATTACTGAATTGCTGGATGAGTTCTAGTAATTTGGGGGTGGAGTCTTTTGGGTTTTCCACCTAAAGTATCATGTCATCTGTGAAAAGAGAGAGTTTGACTTCTTCTTTGCCAATTTGAATACCTTTTATTTCTTTTTGTTGTCTGATTGCTGTTGCTAGGACTTCTAGTTCTATGTGGAACAATAGTGGCGAGAGTGGGCATCCTTGTCATGTTCCTGATCTTAAGGGAAAGGCTCTCAGAGTTTCCCTATTGAGGATGATATTCGCTGTGTGTTTTTCATAGATGGATTTTATGAACTTGAGGAATGTTCCCTCTATCCCTGTACTCTGAAGAGTTTTAATCAGGAAAGGATGTTGTATTTTGTCAAATGCTTTTTCTGCATCAATTGAGAGGGCCATATGGTTCTTCTCTCTCCTCTTAATGTGTTCTATCACATTGATTGATTTGCGAATGTTGAACCACCCTTGCATCACGGGGGTAAATCCCACTTGGTCGTGGTGGATGATCCTTTTAATGTATTGTTAGATCCTATTAGCTAGGATTTTGTTGAGGATTTTGGAATCCATATTCATCAGGGATATCGGTCTGAAATTCTCCTTTTTGATGGGGTCTTTGCCTGGTTTAAGGATTAAGGTAATGCTGGCTTCATAGAATGAGTTTGGAAGTTTTCCTTCTGTTTCTATTTTTTGAAACAGTTTCAGGAGAATAGGTATTATTTCTTCTTTGAATGTTTGGTAGAATTCCCCAGGGAATCCATCAGGCCCTGGGCTCTTGTTTCTTGGGAGGTTTTTGATCACTGCTTCAATCTCGTTACTGGTTATTGGCCTATTCAGGTTGTCAGTTTCTTCCTGTTTCAGTCTTGGCAGCTTATAGGTTTCCAGGAAGGCCTCCATTTCATCCAGATTGCTCAGCTTATTGGCATATTGTTGTTGATAATAATTTCTAATAATTGTTTCTATTTCCTTGGTGTTAATCATGATCTCTCCCCTTTCATTCATAATTTTTAATTTGGGTCCTTTCTCTTTTCTTTTGGATAAGTCTGGCCAGTGGTTTATCGATCTTATTAATTCTTTCAAAGAACCAACTTCTAGTTTTGTTGATCTGATCTACTGTGTTTCTGGTTTCTAATTCATTGATTTCTGCTCTAATCTTAATTATTTCTCTTCTAATGCATGGCTTATGCATCGTTTGTTGCTTTTTCTCTAGTTCTTTAAGGTGTAGAGTTAGTTGGTGAATTCGGGATTTTTCTATTTTTTTGAGTGAGGCTTGGATGGCTATGTATTTCCCCCTTAGGACCGTCTTTGAAGTATCCCATAGGTTTTGGACCTATGTGTTTTTGTTCTCATTGGTTTCCATGAATTGTTTAAGTTCTTCTTTGATTTCCTGGTTGACCCAAACGTTCTTGAGCAGAGTGGTCTTTAGCTTCCAAGTGTTTGAATTTCTGCCAAATTTTTTCTTGTGAATGAGTTCTAGTTTTAAAGCATTGTGGTCTGAGAATATGCAGGGAATAATCTCAATCTTTTGGGATCGGTTGAGACCTGATTTGTGACCCAGTATGTGGTCTATTCTGGAGAAAGTTCCATGTGTGTTCGAGAAGAATGAGTATTCTGTTGTTTTAAGGTGGAATGTTCTCTATGTATCTGTGAGGTCCATCTGGTCCAGTGTATCATTCAAAGCTCTTGATTCTTTGTTGATTTTCTGCTTAGATGATCTGTCCATTGCTGAGTGGAGTATTAAGGTCTCCTACAATTAATGTATTGTTATCAATATGATGATTTTGGTTAATAGTTGGCTTATGTAGATGGCTGCTCCCATTTTGGGGGCATAGGTATTTACAATTGTTAGATCTTCTTGTTGGATAGACCCTTTAAGAATGATATAGTGTCCTTCTGTGTCTCTTATTACAGACTTTAGTTTAAAATCTAATTTGTGTGATATAAGAATTGCTACCCCAGCTTTCTTGAGGTCTGCTGGCATGGAAGATGGATCTTCATCCCTTCACTTTCAGTCTGGATGTATCTTTAGGTTGAAAATGAGTCTCTTGTAGGCAGGATATGGATGGGTCCTGTCTTTTTATCCAGTCTGCAACCCTGTGCCATTTTATGGGAGCATTTAGGCCATTCACGTTGAGAGTGATTATTGAAAGATATGAATTAATTGTCATCATGTTGCCTGTGAGGATGTTGTTTTTATAGATTGTCCCTGTAAATTTCTGTTGTATATCACTCTTGGGGTCTTTCTCCTTTAATAGAACCCCCCTTAATATTTCTTACAGGGCTGACTTAGTAGTCATATATTCTTTCAGTTTCTGCCGGTCGTGGAAGCTCTGCATCTCTCCATCCATTATAAATGAAAGCCTTGCCGGATAAAGTATTCATGGTTGCATGTTCTTCTCATTTAGTACCCTGAATATGTCTTGCCAGGCCTTTCTGGCTTGCCAGGTCTCTGTGGATAGGTCTGACATTATTCTGATGTTCTTCCCTCTGTACGTAAGGAATCTCTTCCCCCTAACTGCCCTTAAGATGGTTTCCTTGGTTCTAAGATTTGCGAGTTTTACTATTACATGCCGGGGTGTCGGTCTGTTTTCCTTGACCTTGGCAGGGGTCCTCTCTGCCTCTAGGACACGAATTTTTGTTTCATTCCCCAGATTAGGGAAGTTCTCAGCTACGATTTGCTCAAATATATCTTCTAGTCCTCTCCACTCCCTCTGGGATTCCAGTAATTCTGACATTAGAATGCTTCATGGTGTCACTTATTTCTCTGATTCTATTTTCATGGATTCTGAGTTGTTTTTCCCTGGCCTCCTCTTTTCCCTTTTTATCTATTAAATTGTCTTTGAGGTCACTAATTCGTTCTTCTGCCTCACTTACCCTAGCTGTTAGATTATCTAGATTAGATTGGATCTCATTGATAGCATTTTTAAGTTCTGCCAATTCAGCTTTCATTTCTGCCCTTAGAGACTCTATATTGCCATTAATTGATATCTCCATTCTAGCTATTGTCTTCACAATTGCTAGCCTGAATTCCATCTCTGACATCTTAGTTATGTCTGCATCCATTTGTAAATCTGTGGCATAAGTCATAATCTCTGAGTCTTTTCTATTTTGGGGGTTCCTCCTCCTAGTCATTCTGTTGAGGGGTGGTTGAGGGAATGTATGAGTCCAAATTATTGACCAGAACCCAAGCAAGATGCACCTGTTTTCTGGGGACCTTAAGGTTGCTGGCCTCTTGGTCTCCCAGCCTGTCTTCTGGGGGTGAGGCCTGCCACGCTGTTACTCAGGCAACCCTGTTTGGGCAGAGTTGCCCTGCCCCCCTTTGGGCAGATGGGCTCAGTGAAAACCGGTTTTTTGGGGCTTTTGTTCTCTGCAGCTTTCCCTGGTGGCTTTCCGCGTCTCTTCCAAGAGTCAGAGCAGAAGAGACTGTTTCCAACCCTCTGCCTCAGAGCAGAGAGATCGCAGTCTGTTCTTCAGTGAGCGCTCCAGGCCACACTATCTCCATTTCTGTCTGTACTGCTATAAACTGCAGCGTCCTGGGTTGTGCGCCCCTCCACAGCGCTCCCAGTCCTCATTTCCAGGTCGGGACACATCTCTGCCCTTTGTGCTTCTAAAACCGCCAGCCGCCTCCAGTTCGTACTGTGGCCCCGCCACTCCGGGTTTCCGTCTGGGGGGCTGCCCTAAAGTCCTTTCCCCACCACTACTGGTCTGCAAGTCTGTGCCCTGTCCCCAGCGTGGGATGCTGTCACTCAACAGCAGTGTAGGATCCCCACGGCCAGGCTCCCTCCCCCTGCCATTTATCCTCCGATATCTGCCCATGGAATCACAGCTCCCCACTTCATACCTCGGAACCAACCACTTGCAATATTCTGTTTGTAGAGATCCAGATCTTCTTACATCTCAGGCTGATTTCGTGGGTGCTCAGAGTGGTCTGGTAGATATCCAGCTCAATTCCAGGGACCTGTTGGAATAGGGTCCCCTAATCCTCCACCAAATTTTCCCCCTCCCACACACCACAAGCTCATATCTTTAAGCAAGTTATTTAATGTTCCTGAGTGTTAGCTTTATTTATTTATTTTTGGAATGTTAGGTTTTTTACCCATAAATGGACATAATAATAAGCTCATTACCAAAGGACTATTGTGAGGGTTTAAAAAGATGTGTGTAGAGTCTAGTCCATGGTATATGCTCAAAATATTTTAGCTGTTGTTAACTTTGTGTCTTGAATGGCAGCAAGCACAGGACCACAACAATAAATACGTGTTAGAATGTATAGAACCAAGTAAGGGATCTGCAGCTGTCTAGGTATTTGGAATACAATACAAGGAAAGCATCAAGAAGCAGGTAAACCCCTGCACTCAGACAACATGTTTTAAAGAAGATGTGTCCCTAGAGAAACTTCCATATATTCAACTAGTCGTGAGGAAGTGTGGTCTTTCCTTCCTGCCAGTCCCTTGACTAGCTCCTTTTCCTCATCTGCACTTGTTTCTGTGAATTCTTAGGAAATCTCTAGGCATTTTCTTTTCCTGTATAAGTATGCTAAATTTCTTTGAATAAAGTCCATTCTTTTTTGTCTGTTTCCTTTACCTATAGGACTTTGTGGCTCAACCATGGTATCTGTTTAATTGGGGGCGGGGGTATTTTATTTCTATCATGGCTTATTAGAATAATGAAAGAGTGGTTAAGTGTGGATTGCACATACTTTATTCCCTAATTGCTAGAGAGGACAAACAAAATTTCCTTAGAATCACCCTGTTGCTGCTCAGAATCCACACGGGCTTCATGCCCTTGTCCTCACTGTTGTTGGGGATGAGGAGCTTCATCAGACTTTGACAGTAGTCCTACCCTGTTCAGCCAGTCACCAACTTTACAAAATGATAAGAAATTATAAAGTCAAATTTGGGGAGAGAGAGAGAAAGGGAGAGAGACAGGGACAGAGACAGGGAGGGAGGGGGAGAGAGAGAAAGAGAGACAGACAGAGACAGGAAGGGAGGAGGAGAGAGAAACACACAGAGATAGAACAAACTTTTATTTCCACATTCAGTCTACTCTTAAAGCTTATTGTATTTGGACTTCAGTTGTACCAGTCTTCATTTTTAATTGCTTTGTTGAAGATAGTCAATTTTTTTCATGGTCCAGCTGATAAATCTTCACAGTATGTTGGGTTTTGCAAAGTTGTAAATGGCTAATTTATTTTACATTTATTTTTCTGCCAGAGTTGAAGGGCCATATCTGACTTTGCATTTGGCATGAACTTTTAGCACCTTTTCTACGACAGCATTTATTCTTCTCACTGACGCTGACTCCATCAGAAAGCTCACGAATCTTAAAAGCTAGCATTTGGCAGTTGATTTTATCCTCCTGTTATGTAGCATGTGCAGAGGTGCACCTCCCCCAGCCCTCTCTGAGAACTGAAGAGCTTCCCCCAGCTGCTGAGGATATTGGTGGCTCACAGCACTTAGCAGAATCCCTTTCTGGGCGATGTTATCAGCCAAAGGTCAAGCCCTCTGTCTATAGTCTGGACACACCCTACCCTGATCAGCACAGGCTTTTGAAAGCTGGGCCCTTTGCCTCAAAGGGAATGCGTTAGAAGGGCCATCCCATTTCCGTGGGATTGACTGAGGCCCTTCTTGGGACTAAATCATAGGTAAATCTTCTCTTCCCAACTCTAGTTCTCTCTTTCTCAAATGTGTTGATCTTGATAGCGTTCTTCAAGAAGCTACTGTTTTAGTATAGGTTTTATTATTATTTAGGTGTGAAGGAGATGATTGCCACTGTGAAGATAGTTTGTTACTCAGTTCTCAAGAAGAGGGGGCCCACCACACCATGGTGGGCAACACAGGGAAACACTGGGGTCAGTCAGGAGGCAGTGGGAGAGGGAGGTCCTATGAGCAAGAAATATGACTGGGATTTTCAAGGGAAGGAACAAATGATGTCCACTGACTGCCATAGAGGCAGCACTTACTCGCCTAGTTGGGGGTATGGATTCTGAATTGCTAGGTTTGCATTTCAAAGAACACTTCAGGGCATCTGGGTGGGCTCAGTTGGTTAAGCATCTGCCTTCAGCTCAGGTCATGATCCCAGGGTCCTGGGATTGAGTCCTGCATCGGGCTCCCTGCTCGGCGGGAAGCCTGCTTCTCCCACTCCCGCTCCCCTGCTTGTGTTCCCTCTCTCGCTGTGTCTCTCTCTGTCAAATAAATAAATAAAATCTTAAATAAAAATAAAACTAAATAAAAATCGCACTGGTAGTCAGTTTGGTTGCTGTCTCTAGAAATTGGGTAGTCCCTCTAGTGTTGGGAAGGCCCCAAATGTCAAAGCATCAGAATACAGAAAATGAAAGACAGGGCTAAGACAAGTTCCTACACAGACATCTTCATCTCAGATTCTGTCTCCCCGGGAACCATATCTAGGGTGTCTTTCATCTCTATACCCACAATGCATGGTGTGTAGGCTCTTAGTTCTCTGAATGTTGTATGAGTAAAGGCTTAATAACTGATTTTTCAAAAAAAAAAAAAAACCCTAATCAGTGGCATTTGCCAGTTTGCATGGTGCAGTGCTCCCGTCATGGCTAACCTCAAGCCATTATTGATGTCACTGCAAGTGGAGCTGGGGAGAGATGCATATAGTCAGTCCTGGGGAGCCAGTGGGAGCTGGCTCTGGCATATTACTGGCACCTCCTCAGAGAGAGAGAAGACATTTTTATGAAGCATTTTCACCAGCTAGAGTATAACAAAACGCTACATCACTAGGACTTAATGAGTTTTCCTACTAATTCCTTACCTAACATTTTCCACATGTTGTAGGTTTACAGCCTGATTTTCTCCAGGGTTTGTTCTAACATAATTTTCAAACTGTTTATAACACAAGCAACTTTGTTAAGGCCAGACTTTATTTAAGGATTAATGGGAAAAAAAAAGGCAATGTAATTTGTTTTCAAATATTTTTTTAGAAGTCTGCACTCAAAAATCAGAAGAGTTGGAAAGACTCTTAAATCACTAAAGCTTTAAATATACCTAACACAATCTTGTTTGTACAAAAATACAAGTTAAATATAAACATAAAGCAATCATGGTAATTTTATTCAGATCTGTTTCATGTGATCTCCAGTTCTATATAAAAGTTCCTCAGTTCTGTTATTTGTGAGGAGATCAGTACCAGATTGAATTACTATCTGTTGGCATAGAGCCCTAAAAAGCTTACTTCAACATTAATCTCTCACATGATTAAATGCATTTCCTAATTAGAGATTACTTAAATGTTGGGGAAAACAAATGAAAAGGGCAGTATGTTCATAAACCAACAAATAACATGGCTGTAATGTATCACAGAACATAAAGAAATACATCTGTAAATAAACGTGATGTATTACATACACATACGGATGCCTGCTTACACGTGTACCCACACACCCACATATGCTCATATATCCAGTCATAAAGCAAGGCCTAATGTGATGCATTTTCTGGCTCATTCTTTAGTTTTGCACTTTTTCTTCATATGTGAACAGCTCCTTGCCATCCTCCCACTCTTGAAGGCAGTATGGAGAAGATCATGACCAAATTCTTCAAGGTATCTTTTTCTCAGGTGCAACAAATTTCTCTGCCATGTCCTATGTAAAGCTAATCAGCCCTTTCTGGGCCTTTTGTTGGGATTAACACCTGCATCCTTGAAGACGTTAATCCCAAAGCCACACAGTACCTGAAGGGAAAATTCAAGGATTTCCTTGTTAATTTCTGGAGCAGAGCTCCACCAGCACCGAAGGAAATATTTTAAAACTCCAGTTTTGGGTTTTTGTTTTGTTTTGTTTATACTTTCTGCAATTTCACGTGAGGTCTATCTATACCATCCCCTTGACTAACACTAAGATAAAATGGCAGCAGCTTGTTGCCCTTTGAATTCTCAGGAAAGGGAATTTCTTACCTGAAATATCTAAAATCATTTCCCTGACTACAAATACAGGCACTGATGAAAACTGTGTTACTCTGTGTGCAAAAGCATCTTTGTCATGGTCTTTCCTTCAAGCTGTTGTGATACTATTTACTGCCAATGGAGCAGAATAGCCTGGAACAGGATCTCTTGTTCCATATTTTCAATTAGAGCAATCCCTGCTACGTACGTGTTCCTGTGAAGTTAACCAAGCAAGCAGGCGCTCCTAGCCAGCGGTGTCTTGGAAGAAGACTCCCCTGTAGCCGAAACCATGTAACTTTTATACCATCTGGGTGATCGCAATTTTCTAAGAAATATTTGGCCAATATTTTCTTCTCCACTCTAGAATTTGTAGCCACTGTGATTGGATACCAGGACTGAACAAGAACAGTCTCAATCCGCTTTGCAAGCCAGTAACACTCTGAATCTGTGTTTCCTACTGTGAAGAGAATATTTCCTCTGGCAGTGACAGAACCCTCAGGAACAGCTTTTATTTCTCTTGGAAGATGTTCATCATGTTTCTTAAGAATGTAGTTCTATCCCTTTTCATTAAAGACACCATCTTGGAAAGTTCACTAATCTTTTATTCTGAAATGTCTCTTCTGCTGTTCATCCTACCTAGTGAATTTTTTTTTATTTCAGACGCTGTCCTTTTCACTTCTGTAAGTATGATTGGGTCTCTTTTATATCTCCAGTGCCTCTACTTAACTCAGTCTTTCTTCCAGCTTGTTGAGTGGAGCAGCTGGAGTGCTGTCAGTGTTTTTTTTCTTACCCTGCAAGGTGGATACATGGTGTTTGCTTTATATTACATATATTGCATTATATTACATTGGTAAATTTTACATTTCTATTTGATGCGCTTTTCTGCATGTGTATTGTATTTCAAAATGAAACGTTAGATGGTTTAAGAAATCATATTAGCTCCAGACTCAAAACATCCCAAATTCAGATATTTCTCATCATTTCCACCATTTCTATCCTGATCCAGCCCTTCATCATTCCTTAACCTGATGATAGTCAACACCACCCCATTGGACTTGCTTCTTCTGTCCTTGCCCCTTCAGGCTACTTTGAGCTCATAGGCTAATGACATTGCTTTAAAATCCAAGCTGAATCACAGACCTGTACCTCTGAAACAAATAATACATTATGTGTTAAAAAAAAAAAAAAAAGAAGGTAGCAGGAAGGAAAGAATGAAGGGGGGGAATCGGAGGGGGAGAGGAACCATGAGAGACGATGGACTCTGAAAAACAAACTGAGGGTTCTAGAGGGGAGGGGGTGGGGGGATGGGTTAGCCTGGTGATGGGTATTAAAGAGGGCACGTATTGAATGGAGCACTGGGTGTTATACACAAACAATGAATCATGGAACACTACATCAAAAACTAATGATGTAATGTATGGGGATTAACATAACATAATAAAATAAAAAAAAAAAAAATCCAAGTGGATCGTGTCATTCCTCTTCTCAAACCCCGATGGCCTCCCATCTTACTCAGGGTCAAAGTCAAAGACTTTTTGTATCTTCTATAGCCTGACATGATCTGACGTCCTCTTATCTCGAACTATTTTCTTCAGACTTGTTCCCTCTACGTTAGCTACACTAGCCTCCCTTGTGTACTCCTAAATTCCTGTGTGCTCACCTTCTTCAGAGGCATTGCACCCAAAATTTCCTATGTCTCGAATACTCTTCTCACTGATACCCCTGTGGCTCACTTCCGTATTGCCATCAAGTCTATATTCATATTTTATCTTCTTTGTAAGACTTTCCTCATTTCCCAGGTTACATTAGTGTCTTTTCATAGACACCCGTATTCGCTTTTCTATTTATGTATTTTTTTGCATGGTACTTGCCACCATCAGTCATACTGTATATCTTATAGTCATTTGTTCTTTGTCTTCCTCAACCTGAGCATAAACTCTGTAAGGGAAATGATTTTTATCACTTTAAAAAAATTAATAGCTTGATGCTTCGTGCCTATATCACGGTCTCATGTGACGTATGGACTCAGTAAATATTTGCTGAATGAATACTCTTAAATCATTATTCTTTACTTTCAGGTAATTTGTCCTCCTTGAAATTAAAAAAAAAGCCTCTATTGTTTATTTTAGTGGCTTGTACATAATGTGAAATTAATAGCTGTTTGTTGAATGAATGACTCCATGCCTAGCTAGTGGCAATGTAGTCCTGTTTTCCTAATGGTTACAGATGGGGAGTAGGAGTATGCACTCTGATGTTCTATTCTTGGCTTTTTCTCTGACTCCATTCAATATTCATGAATATTCATTAGCTGTTTATTTTGGGACCGAAAGATCAAACACTCATTTAATAAACATGTTGGTATGGAAAACACTGGACAAGCCACTGCCGATTAAAACAAAGACCGCATATTCTTCCAGGCTCCCAAAATGTGCCTGCAAAATGAAATGTGTCCCTGCATTCTATGGTGAGCTGCTAAACGTGCATTTGCATATGCAGATACCGGATTCTGCCCACAGATGAGTTAATTGCCGATACAAAGCAGCCACTGAGGACATACTTGCTTCTCTTGTAAAGGCCAATACAGTTGTGTGGGCCACAAATGAAATGCATGCTGTTGGATCTGCAGGAATTGTTTCAGAGACTGGACACGATTACCTCTTTGCTGAAATAAATTAGGGAGTTGTTGGTGTCAGTTCTAAAATCCCCCTGATTTCTCAAACAGGAAGTATTGCTTGTTTTCCATGAAAATATGCTGCTGGCCAGAGAAAAACAAAAAACTACCTCTGTGCCTCAACCCTGGCACACGTGGAATGACAGCCATCCCTCACCTATCTTTAGCTGTGCCTGCAAGAGCCACAGAGTTCCCACAAGAAGAAGCCCTGTGATCTTGCTGCTGGGTCACAGGGTGCCTTGGCAGTGGTGCTGGCCAGCCTTGACCCTGCTCCACGTAGGGAAAGTCTCTCTGAAATGCAATGGCCGGCCCTACAAAGAAGACTGATCAGTGCGGACAGTCATAGAACCTTCTTCCTATTGTGTGAAGGTCTACTTAAAATATTTAAGAAACATTACAGTAGGCATCTGATCTAACATCATCACTTGACAGATGTGATATTGCAGGCCCAGAAAAGGGAAGGGACTTGTCCAAAATCACAGAACTAGTTACTCGCAGAGTGGGATTAAAACCCAGGTCATCTGACTTCTCTTACCACGGTCTTTCCAATGTGTTACTGTTACTGTCAAGGGCCTGCCTGTTAACCACACTGGCTCTCAAATATTCACATTTTTAAGAAGTCACCCAAGAAGCAAATTAAAAATGTTTATCTTTGGGACTTGCCTCTCAGGAATTCTAACTTGGAAAGTCAGAGGTAGAGCCCAGGAATTATGCTTTAGCACGTACCCCCAGCTGAATTTAATGTAGATAACATCAGGCTATAACTTGAGAAATTCTGGTACCCGGCAGAATATCATCAGGGAAGGCACATGGTACATAGCTTAGCATTACCACCGCAGAGCCAAATGACTTGTGTTTATAATCTCAGCTTTGCCACTTTCTGACCAGGTATATTTGAATGATTTTATTTTACAGGCTCTCTGAGTCTCAGTTATCTTACCTATAAAATGAGAACTCACTAGGCTCTCGGGAGAATTGTATACATAGAAGTATGTGTGTGCGTATGTGTAAAGTACAGTGTGCCTTGTGCATAGTACATGCTTAATAGATGCTAGTTATTGTTGTTATTGATTATATATCTTACACTTTTAAATATTCCTTAAGTAGCAAGTGGTATTATTGATATTTTGAGAGAGCAACAAAATCATTTCCCAATTTCATTTACATATGTAAATAACATAGTATATGTAAAAATATAATATAAATATATTTCCCTTTGGCTCTACCATAGTCTCCATTGCTTCTCCCTCAGCCCCACCAAATCTATAACAGAAAATACCTGTGTGGGAGAGCAGGTATGATATCAACGATACCGTTCATCTATTCTTAAAGATATTATATTCTCTTTCCTTCCAGTGGGGCCTTAACTTAAATGGCCAATTGCATTCAACAAGCCTGGTGAGCACTCACATTTCTGATTGAAAGGAAATACGTTTAAGTAATTTAGACATTTCAGTATGTTTATTCCCACCTAGGCTGGAGGTCTTTCGGTCCAGTGAGCTTGTCAAGTGCAGTGAAAATAGACACAACCCAGGTTGTCATTTCTATGTGTAAGCCTACAGGATACTGAAAAAGTCGACTGAGAGAAAAAGTAAATAAGGGCCAGAAATCATCCAAAATAGTGACTTGAGTGCTACTTTATCATCAATTGTCTAAAATAACTTGATTGCAAAGAGTCTGAGGCTAGACGGTAGAAATAAACTCAAGTGTGATGTGACAGGTATGCCAGGGAAAGTGGAGATGGATGTCTGAGAATTTTGAGTGACTCTGGGGCTCTCTGAGTGCTTTAGATAGCACACATCACCTAGGAATCAGACACTCTGTGATTGACCTTACATTGTTTTTGGAAAAGTCTGGAGAGAGCCAGTCAGCTTGGCTATAGTGATGCATTTTATTATTGAAACTGGCCCCTAAAGATCCCATTCTAGCTAGTCGTGATAGCAGCGGTGATTCTGGTGTTTGCAGTGCACAAAAGGGTCTCTCTTTTGCTCTTCTAAAATATCCAGATAGGGATCTGGATGAAAGCGGGACCGTGGAGTTGAGGAAGGCCAGGGTTTGAATACAGTTCCATACTTCCCAGATGTGTGAAGTTGGGCAAGTTGCTTGGGATTTTGAAGGTTTGGTTTCCTCATTTGTAAAACAAGAGTCAGTTGCTGTCCTTAAAGTGTTGTTTTTATAATTTATGAATATATATGTCAATTATTTAACATGTAATTTAATTATATAAAGCACCTGAATCGTAGGAGATGATCAATAAATGCTTTCTCCTTCACAGCGGGATTAGTGGTCATAAAAGTATTAGAAGAAGCAGGGCACTTTTTGTAACGATGTGGTCTAATTCTACTTTAATCTTCTGTCTAAACTTAATATCTAGGTTGTTTGAATGATAGCCAACTCAAAAATGCATTTTCCCAATGGAAATAAATAAATGATGAAAATGTCAACGAGAAGGAAGAGATTCAAAATAGTCTAGGATATTTTAAACACATGAAGACTGACAGAACTAACAGGCCAGAGTCTATACAGTATATGAATGTACCTCAGATCTGTACTTATTATTACACATTTCCGGCAATAGGAGGTGGTGTCTCCATCTGAATCTGCTTAAAAACAGATAATAAACTCCAAGTGTTTTTATCCATTGATAAAACTGTCACATGCCAAGACCCTGAGCAGAGTTCTTAGATGACTAAATTGCTATCAATCTCTCCCCAGATTGGTAGAATAGAGAGAAGTCCCAGGTTTGCATGGGCCAACTGAGCCTTCGTGAGTGCACTTGACCTTCCTCTCAGGTGCCCTATTGTCCTATTGTTCAACCTCCTTTGGACCTATCAAACGTTGCTCGCTGGAAGGAGGTAATAAGCTTATTTAAACTGAGGTGTAAGTGACCGATACAGTTTTGTAAATCTTCTCAAGTCAATATTTTTGCATGATTGAAGAGGAGTAAATCTCTGTATATTTAACACTCAGACTTAAGTGATGAAGAATTTAGTGCATACAGTTTCAAACTTAAAATAGCCATTTTCACACACATGCCCAAAACTGCTATGCTGTATACTTATTTGTAAACTCTTACATATTGACCATTTTCATTTCATTATATTTTTATATTGTAATTTTAATAGCTGCAAGTGACCCTTCTGAACATGGGTCTCATAGTTGGAAAGGGAATTGTTCCTAACACTTGACTTCTGAGAACTAAATAGAGATTAATATTTTCAGAGAGTAATACTTTCAGAATTTCATGACAAATTTCTTAATGTTCTAGAAGGAAAACTGCCGGGTCATATGGTATGCAAATTTTTAAGATATAGTGACATATTATCAAAGTGAAGCTTCCCATCCAAGTTAAAGAGAATGAGCACTTTCCCACTGTTACTGTCACTGGGTATCATTATTAAAAGCAATCTAGAGGACATGCGGACTCACAGCACGTTTTTTACCCGATTATACAGCCAATCTGTGGTAATGATGGAATATCATTGCCTACTCCATTGAAAGCCTATTTTGTCCTGTTTTGTTGCCGGTTATGACCCTCTCACAGCTAGAGTCAGCAGCTGTGAACATCTGCAAGCTTGATAAGAGCGCCATAAGAGTACAGTGAATGAAGCAGGCTTCTCTTTCTCTCCATACTAACAAAGACATAATTTAACAATTTCTGAGGGCCAACACAGTGACACAACCCCAGTGGGTTTCCTTTAAGAAGGAAACTGCATGTGTTCACGTCTTTCTATTTTAACAACACAATAAACACTTACAAATAACATCGCAATGCCACTAGAAATAGAATGATTCAAAGATAGGGCCTGTACCAAATGTCAGTGTGTACAAAAAATCCAATCACCATTATAACCAGATAAGGCCTCTCTCCCCTGTGGGCAATAGGTTGTTTTTCGAGATACCTTTTTTTTTTTTTTTTTTGCTATGAAAAGCAAAATCAATTCTTGCTTTATTTTTATCTGAAATACTTATGAAACCATTTTTCCTCTTCTGTAATCTGAAGTGGAAAAACCAACTGCAATTGCCTTTTTTTTTTTTAATGAAAGCACATATAATTAATAATTGCCTCAGGTGGTCCTGTAACTTGGAGATAGTGGTTTGCTTCAGAGGCCCCCATTTTTAAAGAAATGATCTGACGGGTAATCGGATACAAACTCCAGCATCATTTCCTCATGAAGTAATAGCAAAAATAAGACAAAAAGCATCGAAGTGTTGAATGGATTCGGTCTCCATTGTAGAACCTTGTCTCTTCGTGATCGGAATGCTCTTCCTTAGCCATCTCCATCCCACACACTGCTGCAGTCACCATGGATTTGACAATGGCCGCAAATGTGTATCTCTAACGCAGAACTCATCTTTTTAGCTCCCTGTAAATCTTAACGTCTCGCCTGGCAGTTCCCCAGTGCCCATAGAACACAAGTCTGAAATCCATAAGCTTCCGCCTTAAAATTGATCTTCTCCTACCCTGCCTGAGTGAAGGCAAAGAGCAGTAGCCACCTCATCAGCAGATCTCATCCTTTTCTCCATCTAGGTCTCTTAAATGCATCCATCTCTTTAACGCTGGCCCTTGTCTGGATTCAGATACTTCCCTCGTGCACCTGCACGGGCCTCCTCCCTACAAGCCACTGTAGTTAGTGCCCTTGAGTCCCGGCTTCCCTCTCCTGTCCCGTCCCTGCCCTTTCCAGGGTGTTCCCCCAAGAACATTGGGAGTAGTCTTCTTAGACCTCAAACACGTCACCTCCAACTTAAAATGTTCTAAGGAATTCTCATTCATTGAGGATACTGAAAAATGTCCTGACAAGGCCCACACAGGCATGGGCTTTTCTGCCTACTTTACCATTCTCATTTGGCACTATTCTCTGTTCATTTCTTGTGCGAAAGCCACACTCTCCTTTTGGTTTCTCAATTGCATCATGCTGTCACCTGACAGAGGCCTTTGAACACCTGTAAAGCGCCCCCCCCCTGCAGCCCTCCCCCCAACCCAGGACATGCTTGTCTTCCTTTCTCTTCTGTTTATTTCCTGTCACTCTTCATCTGTCACCTCCAGAATCACTTCCTTGGGAAAACTTTGACTCACCAACCTAAGAAAGATTTCTCTAGTCTCTGCTCTCACAGAATTGCATTTCCTTCCCTCATATTACTTAGGTCAATTTTGTAATTACACACCTGTTATTTGGAATTATTTGATTAATGTCTGCCTGATAAGCTCTGTGAGAATGTGGACTATATTAGTTTACGAGGGCTGCTGTAACAAGTTAACACCAAATGAGTGGCTTAAATAACAGATATTCGTTGTCTCACTGTTCCACAGGCTAGAAGTCTGAAATCAAGGCATTGGTAAGGCTGGTTCCTTCCAAACTCTGTGACTACAGGATTTCTTCCTGGCCTCTGTCCTTGGCTTAGAGTTGGCCACCTTCTCCTTGTGTCTTTACGTTGTCTTCCCTCTGTGCATATCTGTCCAGCGTCCAAATTTCTTTCTATAAGGACACCGGTTATATTGGATTAAGACTTACCCTAATGGCCTCATCTTAACTAATTACATATGCAATGGAACTATTTCTAAATAAGGTCACATTCTGATGTGCTGGAGATTGGGACTTCAATACATAAATTTGGGGAGACAGAACTCAACCCACAGCAGGGGCCACGTCCGTCTTGCCCAGCCTTGTGTCCCCAGTGCTCAGCAGTGTCAGAATCAGAAGTGAACAGACAGATGATACTTCTTAGCATTCATGTAGCCACAGTGATCAGAAGCAGGGATTAGATCCTTAACATGACAGGATAATTCCTGTATTATTTCTCCTCTTCCATCTTTACCATAAATTTTTCTTTTTCTTAAAAAAAAAAAAAAATAGAGCAGGGATACATTCAAAGAGAACTGTTTAGTACAACATCATGTAGCTAAGATGGTTACCTAAATTCAGTGATGTGACGGTACCAGAGAGACTGTCCCTTGGTGGGAACTCAATAAATTTTTATATAAGAGAAACAGGATGGGTGGGGACGATGGCAGAGATGGGGAGGAGGCATTGTTCCCAGTGGCTTTATGGATTTGAAAACACAGCCTGGAATATGACCAGAGACGCCTACTGCACTTCGTGCCTGAGACACCGAATGTGACATTGCATTTTCCAAAGATAGCTGCTGCAGTCTCCCATCCCAGTGCTCTTCTGTACTGTGGTCTTGTCATTCCCACACAGAGACAGTCTGTCACTCCACACCCTGGAACCTGGGCAGGCCTGTGACTACCTTGAATGATACAATGTTGCCAAATGGACACTGTGCCAGTTTGTGCCTTTACCTGGCCCAGCAATTTTCAGTATTTTCTCTTGGCAGTCAAGCACATGTAAGAAGTGTGACTATCCTAAGACCACCTGTTGTCAGAAGACCAAGCCTCATGGAGAGGCCCATGGAAGAGGCCAGACTATGTGGAGAGAGGGAAGGTGGACAGGAACAGTGGGGGGGCCAGATCTGTGAGTAATGAGGCCATCGTGGATTCCAGCCTCGTTGAGCCTTCCCGTGACTCCAACCCCAGCTGCTATCTGACTGAAACCTCATGAGAGACCATTGGGGTGAATTGCCCTGCTGACCTGAGTCCACCCTCAGGACTGGGGGACAGAATAATGCATCATTGTTTTAGGACAGTCAGTTTTAGGTGGTTTGTGATGCAGCAGTGGGTAAGCGGAACTGTCGAATAAATACTCTATAAATGCCTTGCTTATAGCAGGTGCTAACTGTCTTCTTTTTGGTGAACGGATGCGTTTGTCACCAGGGTCCAAAGAGAATGGATGGAAAGAAAACAGAGAAATGGATCTTTTGTGCAAGATGTGCAAAACCTCCTAGTATAAGTTTCCTGTCAGAATGTTTTTTCTTTGAAAAGCCTCCTCCGCTGGAAAGCTTTCAAGACACTCAGAGAGCTAACCTTCAATGTTTCTTTCCACTGTCAGGTCAGGCAACAGCTCGGACCTCGGGAACCGCAGAGGCTTTAGGAGGGAGTTCTTGATAGTGAGAATGAGAGGTGTGAAATAATTTCTTGGTTGGCAGCTGGAAACTGAGAATTTTATTCCTAGAAAGTGTTAAGATTTGAAGGGAAGGCATTTAGCCCCTTGAATTCAGTGTCTCATCAAAGTGTTACCCTCTTCATTGCCCTGCCCCTATCCAAAACCAAACCTCCATCTGGATCATTTCACTACGTGCAATGTTTTTATGTAACTAATCTGAGTGATGAACAATCTGTAGTTGGAGACTGACCGTTGGCAAATTAGTCAGCCTCAAGTTCCCTTAATTTTCACTTGCTTAAAAGGCCAGGGTGATAAAGAGAGGTAGTTATTTTTTATTGATCAGTTTTGCATAGGATTAAGAAAGCTTCGTGAACCAAGCAGACTCTTGCTTGTAGAAATAAGCAAGTCTCAGATTGTAAAATTAAACAACAACAAAAAAACCCACTTTCACACCCAAATGCATAGTTGTCCAGGTATGGGAAAAGTCTTTAGGTTGGAGCTCTCAAAAATATAATTTTCAATACTTACATGTGTACAGACACACACCACCACAACTTTATTGTTCATCCGTACCCTGACTCATACTTGTGCACGCATGCGCACACACACACACACAAAGTACACACATACACACATCTTTTCAGAGGTTAGAGCTCAACTTTTCTAGCAACACTCACATAATCCACTTTCAATCTGTCTTTTGTCTTTTAAAAATTAAACCAGTGCATTTGTTGGTATTCAAGAGCCATGTAATTTACACTATTTATATCCAGATTGGGTAGTTTTCAAAGAATATACCACACTTATATTTACAGGATTATCTCCTGAGAAGTGTAGAAGAGCTTATAATTTCCTGCACACATTTTACTTTTGAAAAACTGGTAGACCGAGCATAAGCTAGACTATCCAACAATAGTTCTTTATAATCTAAGCCTCGTTGTCAACCAGACTATTTTATTACTGTTGTTTGTATCTTAGAAATCATCAATGTGCAAATGTCTAACCTAGGAAATTACTTAGAATTGTCTAATGTTTCTTCACTATAAACGTGTAACCCTTTAAACTTTTTTGGACCAGTGGAGCACCAAGGCCCAACAGAAGGAGTTCTGTCATGCCACATGTGAGTGATTTAAAAAATAAGCTTATTTAAAAGAAATAATGATTATTAGTGGACAAAGCAGTGGAGGTTTCATAAGCAGGTATTCTGCAAACTCTCCACCTGCATCTTTCTATGGCTGAATATACTTTTATTTTAACTCATAACCTTGGGATATATATTCTCTTTACTATAAGCAGTACATCAGCAAAATGTACATATATACATATATATGCGTGTATATATAATATATATATTACTATCTATAATACTAATATTACTATTTTACTATATATATTACTATATATTACTATAGTAATATATTACTGTTACTATTGCAACACATTTTTGGCCATTGTCAGGTACTCTGTGTCTCTTTTTGCCAAGCTTTAGAAGTAGTTTTTCTTTGTGCTGTAGACATTAGGTGATTCTGTGGACTCTAAGGGGTGTGAGGAGTAGCTGCAGAGACCTCCTATAGAAATGTTAGACGTTACAACCCACCCGTCTGGGAGAGCTTTGTTCTAAGGTTGTCACGTGTTCCTCATCTGCATGCCTTGCATTCCAGAGCTGTGTAAACTAACCTGGGCTGCATCGAGCACTCTGAGGGACCTGATGCCTAGGTAGTTGCCTTTTACACTTAGCTACATAAATAATCCATCTTGGAAATGACAGTCAAGGAGAAGACTCATGACTAAACTACTGAAAAATCAAACCTCTTCGTCAGAGGCTCCCAAGCAGTTACAGAAAATGGAGCAGACTCCAAGAGGCCTTCTTGGTGTTGTCTTTCTTTCTTTTTTTTTTAAAGATTTTATTTATTTAATTGACACACAGAGACAGACAGCAAGAGAGGGAACACAAGCAGGGGGAGTGGGAGAGGGAGAAGCAGGCTTCCCACCGAGCCGGGAGCCCGATGCGGGGCTCGATCCCAGGACGCTGGGATCATGACCCTAGCCAAAGGCAGTCGCTTAACCAATGGTGCTGTCTTTCAAAGAGAGTGGGAGTCAGAGGGTGGTTTAGCCCGAGTATGTGACTGTGGGGTCCAGCGTCGCCGGTAGGAGGGTGTGAGGCCTTGGATAGATAGATATGGTGCTCGCAGCTTCGTCATTTTCATCAAGGAAACAGATCTCAGTGCTGCAGACCTGAGCGAACAGGAACTCTCATCCCTTCTCCTTCCGACTATTTGTTGGCCCTAGTAAATTTATCCAAAAGGAGTACCAGAAGTTTATGGGCTTAAATTGTGGAAAATTGTTCTTGGTTTTGCACTTCTTAACTTCACTGTGCACATTCCTTAAAGAGATAGTAGAGAGGAGGCCATGAGTTTTGACATCAAAGAGAGTAAGATTTGAATCTCAACTGTACCCTACTTGTAAAATATGGATAATAATGATTTCCATAAAGTAATGCGCTTTGGACTGAATGTGATGATACACAGAAGGCTCAGCACATATTAATAGTTTAATGAATTACTGTAATTGTTGATTTTCACTGGCCTTACTATTGTAGGGCTTATAATGTTCTTGTAATAGAAGAAAATATTTCTATGGTGTCAACAACACCAAATTACCCATAAAAACATAAAGATTTCAGTAGTAAGAGATACTACTTAAAAAAAACGTAAAACTACAGTTTCCCCAAGTATAAAAAAAGTCTATAATGTTTCCTAATTATAAAGTTATGGGGCGCCTGGGTGGCTCAGATGGTTAAGCATCTGCCTTCAGCTCGGGTCATGATCCCAGGGTCCTGGGATCGAGCCCTGCATGGGGCTCCTGGCTCAGCAGGAAACCTGCTTCTCCCTCTGCCTCTGCCTCTCCCCCTGCTCATGCTCTCTCTCTATCTCTGTGTCTCAAAGGAATAAGTAAAAACCTTAAAAAATAAAATAAATAAATAAAGTTAATATATGCTTGTGGTAAAATTTAAAATGATGAAAAGTTAATATGGTAGAAAGTAAACTTCTCTCATAATTTTATATCTCCAAGATTTGGGTTTAATCTTTCAAATTTATTTAAATGTACATTCATACATACACGCAGGTATGTAAACAGAGATTTTTTACTCTTCTTCAACTGATCCAATTTGGCTCTACAATATGACCTAAAGATTTTTGTATGTCGTCACACAGAAAGAGCTCATTATTCTTAAATTCTACGTAGTCTTACAGTACTTTGATAAACTATAATTTCATATATTATAATGCTGGACATGAAGATTATTTCAAATTTGTAGCACTCAGAAATTACGATAAAATAAAAGGTACATGCTAGAGAATGGCTACCAGTTTTTCTAATCTTTTAACAGAGTTAATAAAGTAGTTTCAGCTGGATTGATATTAAAATTCTTTTTATATTAATAATGAACAAGATAACATTTTAAACATCTTAAAGCCACTTAAATGCTAGTACATATTTTAAAGGCCAGAGTGTTCTTTGCCCACATCACAGCAAAAGTTTAAGCACATATTTGCAGGATATATCTTGAAAGAGAGAAATGTGTCAAAATGAGATAAATGAAGATATTTCAATGACATTTACCATCAGATGAAGTAGACATTACCGTGGATGTAGGAAAAATGGAGGCACTCAAGGCATATATTTTGGGGATTTAAGGAGAAAAAGTGACTCTAGCCAGTCTTTATGATAATCAGAAGAAGAATGTGGTTATGAGAGGGTTGCAAGTAAAAATGAATTACATTGTGAGAAATGGTTTTGTTTGCTTTTAATTCTTACAAATAGTGAAATACATTTCAGAATGCATGACAAATCTTACAAAACAGACAAGGTATCAGAAACTGACTATAGATAAATACTGTGCCAGTTTTCATCTTAAAAAATAATGATTTAAAAAAACTATAAACTAGCAAACCTGATTCTGATCACAAAGAAAAATTCACGGGTAGCTTATTTACTGCCAGACTCATGAGTTTACGGAAAACAAAGTGGTGCCCACTAGGCACCCATGGGCACCCATAATGAACAAATCATATTATTAATAGTCTAGTTTTTAAGGTGTTTTTCTAAATTTGCAGATGATAGGGATTTCATCAATACAGTTTATCAGAAATATTAGCAAAAACTTTTGACAAAGTCATGCTTGCTCTGCTGTGGGTAAGATAATGTGTGAATTACCAGATTTTTAAGTCCTTCAGAAAGATGACTCTAAGGTCATTCCTTAATGTTTTTTCTTTATAAAGCTTTCATCAGTTGCTTGGATAAAACCAAAGGTGAACTCTATTTTTTTTTTTTCAGCTGACTCAAGGCTAGGGAGAACAAATGAGTGCAGAATCAAAACTTTTTCAGAGTGATGTGAAACATGATTAGGAATTAAAAGCAAAAATCATAACCTTGAAATCTTACATTTGACTCTTACGGCCAGCTTCCCCTTGCTTCCATCATGTTGTTGAATTCAATGGACACAGTTCCCGTCCATATAATCGCACAAAATTTGAAATAACTGGGCTACAGTTTTAAATCCATTAAAAATAAACTGTTCAGCCTTGGGCGAGTTAATTAATAATTTATCTTGGAAATAAGATTGAATTCCCAGTAATAATGTTTATATAAAGTAAAATGCTGACTGCTCTTCATTTTTCCTCTCCCTTGTTCCTATCAGAGTATTTATTGAGAGCCAACTTTATGATGGGTGCCATGCCAGATGCTATAGATATATTTTTCAAAGATAAGTTAGACAAGTGTCCTGCCACCAAAGTTTAGAATTATATAATTTTTATCACATGGTGTACTGTATAGATTAAGGACTTCAGAATAAAATAAAAAAAGCTTCAAACTCCCATTTTCCATTTTTCTACTTCCCCTGAGCTCTTTTTGGTAAGTTACTGTAACTGTTTTGTTTTGAAGATTTATTTATTTTAGAGAGGAACGACTTTTAGTTCTTTCATCTCCGTTCTTCTAGTTACAACTTTATATCATGGAAATTTTCAAACATACACAGAAATAAACAGTGCCATAAACTCTTATGTGTCCATTATATACCTTCAACAATTATCAACAGGTTTTGCTCGTAAGTAATTCTTGCTGGTTTTCTTAGTTTGTTTATATTATCATTGTTTTCCCCTCTAAATACGTTTATGTTTTTGATTCCTTCTTTGACCCAAAAGCTGAGGAGAGACAGAATAGCACAGTGGTTAAACACACACACACACACCCTGCCACGCACCAACCCACCCACTCCCTCCCCTCCACACACACGTTGTAATTAGACTGCTTGGTTTAAATCCCACATACATAAATTACTAGCTGAGTAGCTTGGCACATCTTATATAATCTCTCTCTTGCCATAAGCTTATTCGCCTGTAAAATGGTAATAATAACAGTATCTACTTAATAAAGATTTTGTAAGGATTAAATGAGCTAATTAAGACAAAAATCTCAGCATGCTGGAAGTATGTAGTAAACATTCAGTAAATGTTAGCTATTATTATTCTAATTTCTAAGTTATTTGAATTGATTTGTTTGTGCTGGTGTTATTAATTTGTGGCTTTATGGCATTGATCCTGGAGAAAGTAGGCTGCAGCATGACTTTTCTTGATTCTTGATTTATTGATTGAAATTATGCTTCTGGAATAATGCAAGGCAGTGTTTTGCAAATATTCTATGGGCCCCTGAAAAGAGGGTCTATTCTTAGTTTATAGAGGAGAGAAATTCACTGGATAGCTATCAATCAGCCTAATTAATTACACCACATTTATTTATGGCCTAGTTGATCTTTAAAAAATTGAAGAGTCTTTTAAAGTCTTCCCTAATATCATACTTCATATACCTTTTGACACCTGTTTTCTTTTTTTCACATAACCAACTAAAGTGTCTCAAGGGTGAAGACAAGTCACTTTCCTGTGTACCCTGTTCTTATCTGTTGGGTGGCACTGGTTACGTGGCTCAGGGATTTGCCAAGGCCATTCCATTCATCCGAAGCTCCCTCCCTACTTCCCTTCCCCTGGATAAAACTCTACATCCTTAAAGCCTTAAGGTCCCTGACTCCCTCATATATTAGGTTTTGGTTTTAAGTGTTCCCCAAAGCATCCTGTGCTTTCCTTTCTTATCACTTATTATATAATTATAGTTCTACCCTCACTGATGACGTGTAGAAGTCTAGCTACCTCCGAGTACTGTAAGCTCATGAGTGATGGGGCGTTGTTTCTTTTGTTCCTTGCTAAGTACTCTGCACAGAATCTAGGCCCAGGAGTTTAGCACCCTGGCTTTGAAGCTGAATAGCTTTTCTGGCATTGGTTTTCTTACATATAAAATGGAGATGGTTAACAGTATCTACCTTATGGGATCATTATGAAGGTTGGAAGAGATGCATTTATAAAACAAAGCATTGGCAGCCTTGTGCCAAGCATGTTCCTAGGTCCTGGGAATATGGTGATAAATAAGACAGAAGAGGTCCTTGCTCTCATATGTTTATATCCCAAGGGGAGACTCAACAGAGGGGAAAAAAGGGACAAATGCTCAAGATAAGTTAAGGAGTGGTAAATGAAATTAAAAGGAGGAGGAAAAGAAGAGGAGGAAGAGAAAAAGCTAGTGTGTGAAGAGGAAGTGAGTTAGATAGGTGGGTAACATACACTGAGTATTCGGGGATGGCCCCTCTGCAGGTCTGATATTTAAGCTGAGATCTGAATGGCAAAAAGGAACTAGTTGTGTGAAAAACTGAGGGAAGAACATTCTAGTCAGAGGGTTCAGTAAGCCTCTGCCATAGAAATGAGCTTTGGGTACCTGGGGACAGCAAGAAAGCTGGTGTAGCTGGAGTACAATAAGTCACGGAGAAATTATCGTCAATTTTGTACTGTAGGCAATACAGTGGGTGAGAGAGAAGAGCCAGAAGGTACTTAAAATCCTGACTGGCACATAGCACGCCCTCAGCAAATGGGAGTTGCTAGTGTTGTCACGGTCGTGGTTTTAGTTATTGGAAACAATGAATAATTTTTGAATGAATAAATGAATGTTTGAATCGATTGAAGATGATTGCTCTCGGGGAGGATGAAAAAATTGGGGTGCAGGATCATTAAGGAACTTAACAAAGCCCATGCACTCTTCGCCTACTGCAAACAGGTAGAGTTTGGGGATAGAAAGGTAAACCTGATTTTGCTTTGAGGAAACTGCAGTGAACTTTAACATGAAGTCAGAAGAGCCACCTGCTTTGAAGAAGTCCAACCAAAATGGTGTGTTTGTTGAGTGGATGCAGAATGTATTGTTTGTCATTGGAGTTCACTGTAAACATTTCTAGTGGAAGTTTGTCGGAATAGCCTAATTGTTACAGTCTTCATCTCTTCTTTGTTGGATAACATACCCTGCTTTTCTTAGTAGTTACCCTCTTTCTCTGCTTCGAGTACTTGTGATGTTAGTGGGGCAATGGCTGACTCAGGTCTGGCCATTTCACACATTTGCATGTCTTATTGACAAGGTCAAAGATTATATGATACAAACTTATTTTTTATCATAAGCCAATTCTGGACCTTTAGACACAACTATTTGAGAGAAATACTCTTTTCCACTGGGTATTGTTACAGGATTTTGTGTCCCCTTAGCGCCCGCGGGTCTTGGTCACGCCGCTTGGAGGAATGAAGAGGTAGACCAGAGGAAGAGTGGTGGGCAGCAAGGCCAAGTTTATTGAGCAGGACTACAAAGCTCCCGGAGCGGGAGGGGACTTGAGTGGGTTGCCCCCAGAGTTTTAAAGTTTAAAGGTTCTTATGAGCTCTTTTTACAGAACTTTCTTAAGCAGTCACGGTGTACTGAGTCATGCCAATCAGGGCTTTGGTCACGTATCTGTCTCCCTATTAGATCAATGTCCACGTGCTGATGGTCTTTTTTTTTTTTTTTTTTCCCTGACATCTGGGGGCTTAGGTCTTAACTTCCCTCCCTTGCCCATGATATTGACAACTGTTTTTGTGATGAATTGTCTTATTTTAGGACGTTTTGCAGAAGTCATTTCTGCAAAGGCAGCAAAGCAGAATGTCAGCACGGTCCTGTTTAAGCTGCAAAATAGGATGTCAGGGCCTTTTTATTCTAGCTGTCCTGACTCCATATTTTCTTGTTGGGGACCCTGGCCCTGACTACCTAACTGTCCAACTAACTCCTAACAATATGATATAATCGTGAAATTGGCAGTGACTTTGTGGCCTCAGAAGGAGCTTCAGCTTTAAAAACAGAGGCAGGGGTGAAGTCAGGGCCTAAACATAGAAGGACCACTGAAGACATTCAGTGAGCACCTACATACCACCTTGCCTAAATGCCCTAAACTCGTACATTATTGATACAATAAATTCTACTTAAGCTCTTCTGTCACTTACAACAGAACAAGTGTCTATTGGAAGAGAGGTTTTAAAAGATGGATAATATTTAGACATTGAAACAAAGATTAGGGAAAGTGAAAAATATCTAAATCATGCTAAATGCTAAACATATGTAGAATGGCTTTTTATATAACCTGCCAGACGTGGGTTTAAATATATGGGCTTTGGGAGCTGATTATTATTTTTCTTAATAGAAAAGATATGGGTGGGCCTTCTACATGTTAACTGAACTCTTGTATCCTTTCCCTTAAGCACTTTTCCTTAATACTCCCCTCTGCTTACCCCAGTCACTTAAAAACTCCAAAAGAGATCAGGTCAGCACAAAACTTCCATCAAAGTGAAACAGGCAAGGTAGGCTTTATTCAAGCTGATTGCTTTAGGTGAGAGAGGCCAGAGCTGGGTTTGAAATCAACTCTATTCAAACAAAAGATAAGAGTTTTGAAAACTAGGATTGAGGGCAGGAGGGTGGAGGGGGTGGGGATGGGTAGGGCTGTCATTGGCCTTCTGCATTTGCTAATTGGCCTTACCAGAGTAGAAGTAAACATGATTGTATCTTCATGTATCTTTTAAAGTAGGAGCAAGGGATACACCACAGTTGGACTCCTCCCCTACCGTGGACACTCAGGAGATGGGTGAGCAAACTCCCTTAATGTTTACATTTCAAAGGCTCCTAGGTCCTTGGGAAAAACAATCCAAGCGGCAACATACAAAAGATTTGTCTCTTGAAGGAACAAAGAAAGAGAATTACAAGTTTTCTAAAGAAAATGCTTCAGGAAAAGGGAGGTCAGCAAGAAAACGCCTGTTTGATTGAGCCGAGGGAAATGTTAAGGCAGTTCTTGGTCAACCAAAATGAGATGCACTGAACATTTTCCCCAAGCACGATCTTTGTGTGCTCAGCTAAAGCAGCTGCATAAATGAATCTAGCATCGTTTTGGATTTGCTCACTTTTAGAGCTATTGAAACTGGATCCATTTCCCTGGGAACATAAATTGAGCCCCATTCTGGATATGACTCTCTTGAAAGATTAGACTGGTGACAGAGACATTTTGTCCTCCCTGGACAGAAATTTCCATACAATCCCTACCTGTGACATTGAGAAAGTAACTATTTTGCATGGCAATTGCCAAGGGCAAGAAAAAAAAAATACACACACACACACGTGTATAAAACACCTGACAGTAACTGACACCTCGATACTCATTATTTATTTTAAAGAGTTACATTTTGAATTAAAGACTATAAAGAACTGCATGATTATTGAAACAGAGGTTATGTACTGAGGTCCCTGGGCTGAATTTTGCCTTCAGCCACATTTTGTTCTATCTGTATGGTGATTTGCTTATTGTATGCATGCATGTTTATTAGATTAGTTTATAATATTTTTAAATTGGAGGATTCCAGAATCTAAATTGAGGTATTTCCTTTTTGATGGATGTTCAGATCGTCTCCACATATTTGTTAATGTAAACAGTGTTTGAACATGCCTTCCCTTAAGGACCAGTGAGTGTCTCTGGGTAGATTCTGTTAGGTTAAACTGCTAGATGGCAGGGAACAGGCATTTAACATTTTAATGGATGTGACCAATTTGCCCTCTGAAGTACTTGACCTGATCTACAGTCGCACAACACATGTAATGGTTTCTAGTCCCTCACAACTCCTTTTAGGTTTTATGGTGTTTTTTTCCAATTTAATAGGTTAAAATTTTACTTTGTTGTTTTGTTTTGTACTTTCTTGAGGACTTGTGAGGTGCACCCCTTATACTTTTTGGTGGTTTGTGTCGTCTTTTCTATGAATTCCCTGAATTCATTCTTTTTCAGCCTTTCTGTGGAAAACTCCAGATTTTTGAAATGCTCTTCTCTTCTGAAATATCCCCCATCCTCCCACCTAGTTCCTCCCCACTATGGTCCTTGTTAATGACTCACATGGCTGTTTTAATCAGTTTCTTCTCTAGATCCACACAGTGGAATTTGTTTAACCCTTAATACATTTATCAGATGACTTTCATGAATGTCAGGTGACACCTGGCAGCACAAGAATGCCAAAAGAAAGGAGTTCCTGGATTTGAGGGGCTGCGTTAATAAAACAGAAGAGGTGGGGGGTGTGCAGGAAACAAGAGTTGCTGTCCTCTCAATTTTTAGGAGAATAAATCTGATGTATAGTAAATGTTTGTTCAGTGAATGAGTACAGGGCAGCTTTGGATAATGGATTATTACAAATGTAACCAGTTCACATTCTTGTATGCCTCTAGTCAAATTTGCCCTTTCTGACAATGAGCTGATTCCAGGGGCCTGCTTGCTCTCATTATGTTAATCCTCTAGGAGAATGTGTATTTGATGGAGCTCTTCAAAGTGTTTTTTGTAAGCTTTTTCCTTGTTCTCCCTAAATGCCTTGGCTGATGAAATGAGGGGGAGGGGCTTTGCTTGCTTGCTTTTAGTTTGTTAGTTTGTATGGTTTTCCACATCCACTCCCAAGCCAAGCCGGTTATTTTCCTTTACCCATTTTGCACTTTCCAATTCAAAGAGAAGAGAGGGAAAAAATAGAATATCGAGTTGTCAGCAAACACTCTGCCTTAAATAATTGAATAACAAGCACTATTATCCCAAAATACCTCCAAAAAAAGATGTGCAGCAGATAAAGAGGAAAACAAAAATCCCTGCCTTCTACAGGGCAAACTAGGTGACAGCCTGAAACTTCACATTCATGACAACGTGCAAAACACTATATCCACATCCATGCTTTATATATGCTTATTTAACACAGACGACTGGTACAAAATAGATTATCGTTTCTGAGATGCTTTAATGTCTCCCTTCAACTAATAGGCCTGGAGAATACACGTGAGCATAGCATGATTCTGTCTCCCATCCCAAGATTTGATCTTTTCCATTGTTTATTCAGTTGGAAACTAAGTCAATTTACGAAGTGAAGGGAAAGAAACAGCCTATCCTTGAGTGGGTAGCTGCGGTGTAAGTGAGAATTTTGTTTACAGTGGGTTATTGAAATGCTCTGTTCCGCCCTATTTTAGATACCTTTCTGACACTTCTGGGAGAACATGCCAGTTTCAAGACTTGCCTATTAGGAAAACCTTGCTGATATTCAGCCCAAGTCAACAATTTCTCGTTCTCTAATTGTTCCTTCCCTCTCTTGGGCTCCTTGGAGACCCACAGTGCAAGTGAGCACCGCTCCTGATTGCCCTGCTCACTTTCACTTTGCACCCCTCTGTCTGCAGATCTCTGTCTGAACACTACCCTTCCTCCCATGAAACTGTCCTTTCCTCATGAGATGTCTTAAAACATGTACTCTCTAATATAACGCTTTTAGAACTACAGAATGGTAGGGTTGGAAAGCTCTCAAAAGACTTCCAGAAGTCCCCTTTTCTATTTGCAAATGAGACAAATAGAATCCCAGTATGTCACATGACTGACCCAGGCAGATGAGTAGCTGGGGAGAGAAGAGCAAGAGCTTAAGCCTGAAACCCTGGGCTAGAAACAAAAAGTGCCCACAGGGTTCAGGCAAGTGGTATAAATAAGTGAAGTGGGTTGGGTGTATGACAGTAGTTGGGGGCTTGGCGGGTGAAGCAGAGACAGTCTGGAGAGCTATGCTCCGTGTAAAGGAGGCAGCTACCAGTTAAAAATCACTTTTGTCAAGTGTTCTGAGCCTGCAGGAAAAATCTGGATTCTGGTTTTTGTGGGAAACTCCCTGATTTTAAAAAATTTTCAACTAGGGCGCCTGGGTGGCTCAGTTGGTTAAGCAACTGCCTTCGGCTCAGGTCATGATCCTGGAGTCCCGGGATCGAGTCCCGCATCGGGCTCCCTGCTCGGCAGGGAGTCTGCTTCTCCCTCTGACCCTCCTCCCTCTCATGCTCTCTGTCTCTCATTCTCTCTCTCTCAAATAAATAAATAAAATCTTTAAAAAAAAAAATTTTTTTTTCAACTAATTAAGATCACATTTGACCCTGAACAATATGGATTTGAATTGAGTGGGTCCACTTACATGCAGATGTTTTTCAGTAAACATACATACAGTATTGTGAATGTATTTTCTCTTCCTTATGATTTTCTTTATAATGTTTTCTCCATATGTTTTATTGTAAGAATATGATGTGTAATACATACACAAAATGTGTTAATCAACTATTTATGTTACCAGGAGGTCTCCCAGTCACTAGTAGGCCCGTAGCAGTTAAGTTTGGGGGGAGTAAAAAGTTACGTGCCGATTTTCATCTGGGCAGAGGGTTGGTGCCCCTAACTCCTGCGATGTTCAGGTCAAATGTATTTTAAAATACTCTGCAGATAAAATAAGTTGATTGAATCCAGTCTGCAGGGCAGTTGTTTATAAACAGTACTATAAAATTTCATGGGATTTCTACATTTGCAGAATGATATTAAGAACTAGAAATATCCTGATATTTACTAAATCCACCTATCCTGAGATTATGGCTGTGGAAATTAAAGACAAAAGGAAGAATTAATAGCTTAAATTATTGGTCTTCCAATCCCATGTTATGGCCAAATAGTGACAAAGTAGACTTCCCTCCCTCTTCACTTTAGCCTTGGTTCGTGTTCTGCTTTGGCCAATTATTTGGCAGGCAGACACGACAATGTCAGAACTGGAAATTAGCTTGTGTGATTGAGCATTCTCCTTTGCATTCCAACCACTGGCAATGGGTAAGATGTGCCTTAGGTAACCCTGGCTCAGGGAGGATGAGTGACCTGTGGAACAGACCTAGACTCACACAATAGCTTAGAGCCAAGCCCAAGTGAAGTCAGCCAAGATCAGCCAAACCCCAGCCAATTTGCACACAGGTGTTCTTAAGGAAGAAATAAATACTTGTTTTAATCCATTGCAAGTGTATGGTTTTGTATTACACTGTAAGTAATAGCTAAGTCATAGAGAGTTTCTCAGTAAGTCATTACACAGTTGAAGATACATAGTAAGTAGATGACAGAATCAGAATTAGGTCAGGACTCCAGACTGTGGGTCTAGTGTATTTTCTACTCTGTCATGCTCTTAAATCCTTGTGATCTTCTATCTGTCACTTCCTCCGTATTTCATACAATCTATCTGTCACACTAAAGCCAGCAAAATGGGCCTGATCTTTGAGTCATCTTTGCACGACTTTCTTGCAGGAATGATTTCAGTCTTTGTATATACCTACCAGAGCTTTGAATGGAGTTTTGAGATTTCCACAGAGATAAATGAAAATAATCTAGCTTGAATGCTGCTAGGACAATTAAGACTTGCACAACCAGAATTTGAATTTACGTGAAATTAAACCAATCTCTGTGCAAGATGGAGTAGTTTAGAATTACCACTAATTTAATTGAGGTTGCTTAAATGGCTTGCAATCGGTATGATTGTTGCCAATTGCTCACATCTTCAGCAAGGTAATCAGAACCCACTCAGCAATTTCTACCTCCAAATCAATTAAACTGTAAAACATACTCCTTTTATTTTAAGAAAATTTTTATGGCTTGGATTTTACTTTATTTACAGTTAAGCCTTTATTGCATTTTAATTTACTTGCCCAGAAAAATTCATATAGTTTTTTTTTTTTTTCTTCAACTCTTCATTCATTTTTCCCAGTAATAGATTCTGTGAAGATTATGCCCTCTTTCGGGCTACCAAGAATAATACCAGCCTCTTAGGGTTGTGACCGGGTATAAATGGTTTCACATACACTTATACAAACACATATACTCACAACAACACCAGGCATATGGTGAAAGCTCACTATGAGCAATATTTTTATTCTTATTGTTATTATAATCTGCTCTTAGGCTTACTTTTCTGGTTCTACATACATGTCTTGAAA
Source organism: Halichoerus grypus (assembly GCF_964656455.1). NCBI lineage: Eukaryota > Metazoa > Chordata > Mammalia > Carnivora > Phocidae > Halichoerus > Halichoerus grypus. Next base: position 115,167,902 of record NC_135713.1, on the reverse strand, counting down.
GTAGTCTTGAGGGGCACCTGAATGGCTCATTTCGTGATCCTAGGGTCCTGGGATTGAGCCCCATGTCGGGCTCCCTGCTCAGTGGGGAACCTGTTTCTCCCTCTCCCTCTGCCATTTCCCCTGCTTGTGCTTTCTCTGTCAAATAAATAAATAAAATCTTTTTTTAAAAAAAAAAAGTAGCCTTGCTAAGAATTAAGAAAGATGAGCTTGGGTACGTGGCTGTGGAATAAATTTCCTACTATCAGCCCTCACCCAATGCCAAAAACCACATGGACTTAAAAGCTCTCTGACTGATTCTAAGTGACATCCATGGTGTAAGTGTAAGTGATGACATTTACCTATCGGGGGTGATTTGAGTGACAAGAAAGGTCCATGAGAATTAGAAAATTCTTTTTTGAAGAATTTGAGAAATAAAATATTCCCCTGAGAGAGCTTAATATTGCTCAGGACAGTGCTTCTCAGACTTGGATGTGCATACAAATTCCCTGATGATCTTGTCAAAGTGCAGGTTCTGATTCATTCTTCTGCAATGGGGCTTGAGATTCTTCTTCTTCTTTTTTTTTTTTTTCGAGATTCTTCATTTATAACAAGCTCTGATGATGCCAATGCTGATGGTCTGTGGACACGTTTTGAGGAAGTAGTTTTCAAACTCTAGAGTGCATAAAAATCACCGGGGGTGCTTATTAAATGCAAGTTTCCTCGACTCTCCCCCAGGGATTTTTACACAGTAGATCCAGTAATTTGCATATTTAACAAGTCCCTGAGCTCCAGAGAACACATTCTGAGAAATAGTCTCTATTTCTCTAATAGGCCTTGAATCTGTGGAGGGGCAGATTACTCTAGGATTGTCACCTTCTAAGTCCTGAAGTTGATCTTCAGAAGTATGCTTTTATGGATGGTTAATATGTTGTACTAAATTAAAAAAAACAAAATGAGAGGGATTGTGGTTCCATGTGTAAGCAGTTTTAGAACACTAAGTCAGTAGTGTGAAAATCTCTCTTTACTGCAGGCCTTTCAGAATCTCGCATGTGATCATGTATATAAAGACATTCCCCACTTGTTATTTCTGAGATGCCAAACATCATTTCCCAGAAGAGTGTTTGTAGAAACATGACTTGGGAAGAGCCACCCTTAACTGGTTTGGCTCTGCCGCTCCTGAGGGGAGAATAAAGTTAGCAGTGAATGTTGCTGGGCTCTAAAATCTGGGAAGATTCCTGACCAGGAGAGTTACTCTCCAATGAAATAGATTTTCTTTCAGCACAGTGGACTGTCATGAGCAGGGTTCTCTCGAGCACTCTCAACTTTCTTGGGAATGTTGAGAACATTCGTGCCATACATTAATGTTTAAATTAATAACCTAGATGATGTTTTCCTATGTGGGGCCCTGTGTTTTCCTCTTCATGTCAGATAAGCATATCGAATCAGATAATGTCAACAAGAGGGGAAAGAGAGTGTGAATGTACAGGGCTCCTTGTGGGTAAGCAACTTTTTAAATGATTTCTAAGTCAGAATGTATAAAGATTCAGTGATATTATGTATATACCTATCGAGTAGCATCCACACACTTATTCCACCTTCTACTTGTTAACACATGTGATGTCTCCATGCTTCTTTCTAAAGCTAATCCCTTCACTATATACTAGACTCCAGCCCCATCACCTACTCAAGGGCATAGTTCCAGAAATTGTCCTCTCTTGTTCCTACATCATTGTTTTCATCAGTTCCTAAACACATTGTTATTTCTGTTACCTTGAAAAATAAAAACTTATTTTTTTGTTTCCCTGTGTTTTAAAACATTCCTAATAAGTCATCTATACTACCTCTGTCTCCACTTTCTCTCCTCAATTTTTACCTAAACTCACTCTAACTGTGCTTTTCCTCATCATTCAACTGAAGCTACTTTTACCAAGATCACCACTGCTCTACACCTTGCTAATGACAATGGACAGTCATATTCTTGTCTTATTTATCAGGAGTATTTGATATATTTGATAGCTCTCCACTTCTTCTTCTTTTTTTTTTTTTTTGCTCTCCACTTCTTGACATATTTTCTTTCAGTGTTCAGAACATCACATTCTGGATTTACTTCCTATTCCATTGGTGACTTACTTGCAGTTCCTTGGAGAATTTCTCTCCTTTTTCTAATCATTTTAATGTTGAGTGTCCAGAATCCAACTTTCCCTTCTTCTTCCTTCTTTCTTGCTTTTCTTTTTCTCACCTTCCCTTCTCTTTCCTTGCATTCCTTTCCTCCTTTTCTGTATATATGCCCTCTCTTAGTGATTCTTATCCTATCACACAACTTTCAATATTTTTGGTATATTGCCATTGTCAAAATTATATCTCTGTCCCAGATCTTTCTCTTCAACTTCTCATGCATGTACTTAATTGCTCATCATCTACATATGTTCCCATATGTAGACCTATCAAACTGAATGCATCCAAAACTTAACTCTTCATCATCCCTTTCAAATCCACTCCATCCACAGCCTGCCACATCTTAATTGGTTCCGGTGGCTTCAGCCAAAATGCTTGATGAATCTTAACTCTTTTTTGCCTCTCATACCCAACATCCAATCCAACAGAAAATCCTACTGGCTCTACCTTCAAAATATCCACAAAATAGCTACTTCTCCACACTATCATTCTTTCTCACCTACACTATTTCTGTAGGCTCCTAACTTGTCTCCTTGCTTCTATCCTTGTCTCTTATAGTCTAGATTCAACACAGCAGCTACAATTATACTGCTAATCTCTAAGTCAACTTGCATAGCTCCTGTGTTTAAAATTTTCTAATAGCTTCTGATTTTACAGGGTAAAATGAAATGGCCTGAAAGACTCTATGCGGTCTCATTACCACATCATCCTTTTCTGAACTCCTCTCATACCACTGGCACTTTGGACTTCTTGGTATCTTTCAAACATGCTGCACACATATCTGTCTTCAAGCTGCTGCACCAGCTCTTTTCTCTGGCTGGAACATCCTTGTCCCAAATATCCATAAAACTAACTTCCTCATGTATTTTATGTCTTTACTAAAAGATTGCTTATTTATCAATAACACCATTACCTACTCTATTTATTGTTGCAAACCATTCACCATCTGCAGGACTCTTGGTCAGCCTTAGCATTATATACTTTTCCTGGTTTCTATTCCATTCATCACCTTATGCCGTACAATCTAATTCTCTTATTCATTGTTTTAAATCAGCTTTATTGAGTTATAATTTACATATAACAAAATATAACCATTTTAGCGTGCATGTGAATGAGTTGAAACAAATGTATACATGCATTCATATACATACCATCTCTGTCAGATTTAAAGCTCTTCATGTTTTCCCCCAAAAGTTCTCTTTGCCTTTTCCCAGACAATTTCATCTCACACCTCCCACCAATCAATGTTTGATCTGTTTGATAGAGTTGATTTTGTTTTTTTCTATGGTTTAATGTAGATGGAGTAACACAATATGTGGTCTTTTGTGTCTAGCTTCTTTCATTCACCATGATGTTTATGAGAAGTATTTGTGCTGTTTTGAACATCAGTAGTTTATTCATTTATGCTATTGAGTAATATTCCATTGTGTGAATTTATAATAGTTTGTTTATACATTCATTTGTTGTTCACCATTTGGAGTGTTGTCAGGTCAAAGCTATTATGAATAAAACTATTATGAACATTTTTGTACAAGTCTTTCTGCAGAGGTACATTTGCATTTCTCTTGTGTAAATGCCAAGTATTTGGAGTGCAGGTTCATATGATAAGTACATATTTACTTTTGTAAGAAATTGCCAAATTGTTTCAAAAGTGATTGGACCATTTTACATTTCTACTGGCAATGTATGAGAGTTCCAGTTGCTCTATATCTTCACCTTTACTCGATATTATCATTTATTATCACTACTGTTTTGTTACTCTAATGGTGTACAGGGGTATCTCCTTTTGGTTTTAATTTGCATTCTCCTTCTAACTAATGATGTTGAGCATCTTTCCATGTGCTTAGTGTGCATTCATTTATCTTCTCTTGTGAGCTGTCCAAATCTTCTGTCCATTTTTTAAATTAGGTTGTTTGTCTTTGAGCTTTAAGAGTTATTTATAAATCTTGGGTGCAAGCCCTCTGTCAGACAGATGTATTTGTCATTATTTTCTCCTAGAAAAGAGTTAGGAGGCACCTGGGTGGCTCATTTTGTTAAGTGTCTGCCTTTGGCTTAGGTCATGATCCCAGTGCCCTGGGATCAAGTCCCACATCAGGGTCCCTGCTCAGTGGGGTGTCTGCTTCTCTCTCTCCCTCTATCCTCCAGCTTGTGCTCTCTCTCTCACTCTTTGTCTCAAAAAAATAAATAAAATCTTAAAAAAAAAAAAAGAGTTGGGAAGAGTAACTCAGTCTGGGATAGAATTGAGGAAACATAAGCTGACTATATCTTAAACTAAAGACATGATCTTGAAGCCTTTCCTTGAATATTGAGATTTAAAAACCAATATTTTACTTCTCTGGCAGAAAGCCTCATTCACTTGTTTGCTTGTTTTTGGCCACTTTGATTCTTCTGCTCAGCAAGGCAATACATAACTGTATCAGTGCAAGCCTGCTGATGATGCCTTCAAGCAGTTCACCCTAATCTCCTGCCCTTACAAAGTCTCTTCATTAGAAAGTAAGTTATCTCAGAGATGATGGCGTCTCCTCAGGGTCTAGAATATCCTTCTTTAACTTTTGCAAAATTGCAGAATAAGGAAAAAAATCTTCAGGACAGTGAATCCATTTCATAAAATGGCTCCCACGTTACCTTCCCTTCCGAGGCTCTGGGCAATGTCAGCATTACATGAAGGCTCCGGGTCACTGGCAATACTCCCAGTATGACATGATCCTCCTCCAAATGAATGTGGAAATAGACAGTGGCCAAACCATACAGAGTTTGTCTCCATAGTAGAGTAACATAGGAGATTTTCTAAGTTGAATTTCTTCAGTTGGATTGAGTTGTCACAGTGGAAAAGGAAGGAAAAGATACAAGTCAAAATTCAATGAAAAGAGAATAACTGCTAATTATGGCAATGAGCAAAAACAATAGTAAATGCAGAGAACATGCCAGCTCTGTATCACTGTGTATTCAAAACCAAAGACAGTGCCAAATAGTTAGTAGATATGTATATAATATTTGTTGAATGTCATCAGACTAAATTTTGACTAGGCACCAGTCACTGTAGGATCTTTACAGATAATATCCCATTTAGTTCTTACTCCCACAAAGAAAGCATGCCTTAGGCAGTGTTATTTCAGTTTTACCAAAAGAAAATTGAAGATCATAAAGGTCAAGTTACCTTCCCTAGTTCACACAGCTGTAGAGTTGGAATCAAAACCCAGACTCTCTAACGTTTAACCACCAAACAAAACTACCCAAAAAGTAAAAGGATAACATTAAAGTTTTTTATTTACTGCACTTAATGCAGCAATTCTACACACTTATAATTGCACATACATAACACAGCACTATTCTTTTAAGTTTTGTCCTGCATAAAACCTATAAAGTACCTCATTTTCTGAGTTTCTTTGTATACAGTCAAATTCAAAAGTAGTAAGAGCATATTTTGAGTCATGAGTCAGTCAAAAACATTTATTAAGTACCTATTTTACTCTTTGCTATTGGAATAGCTATCGGAAGAAATGTATATACATACATACACACACACACACACACACACACACACACACAGGGTCAGTTACACCAAGGATGATATTTTCATATTTACATCCTTAGGGTCTGGCTTCTTTCTTGGCACGTTGTGGTGTCTAATAACTTATAGCTACCACAGTTTTATTGTTTTGTTACTCATTTTGTTGCATATTACTAAAGAATAATGATAATTCAGTACCATTACATGCGTATATGTGCATGAATCTGGGGGGGGGCAGAAAATAGCTAAAAATCTCTGATTTCCAGGAGCTTACATTATAGTTGGGGAAGAAGATAATATACACAATGAATAAGTCGATCATATAGCATGCTGGAAAGTAATAAGTCACATGAGTAAAATAAAAGGAGTGGGAATATAAAAGGAATAAGGAAGAGGAGCGTTCCATTTTAGTCTAAGATCAGAGAAGACCTTACTAAGAAGGTGACATTTCAAGATTTAAAAGAGATGAGAGAAGAAATTGTATGCATTCATCAGAAAGGAACATCCCAGATAGAAGGAACAGCTAATGTGAAATCCCTAGTGAGAATTTAGACTTCAAAGAAGAGGTTCATCTGGTGATAAATATTTGGAATTGTCAGCATATAAATGGCATTTAAAACCAAAGGATGGAATGAGGTTGAACAAGAAAGGAGTGAGATGGAGAAGTCCATGGACAGCCATGGGGGCTTTCCAATGTTAACAGGGCCTGAGGACAGAGCAGCAGGGGTGGCCACTGAGGTGGAAAATCAGGTGATAATGGTGACCCCCAGAATCCACAGAAGAAAGTTATTCGAGGATGAAGCAATGATGTAAAACAGTTATTCTTTCTCCAGTCTCCCCATACCAACCCATTCTCCATAATGTAGTGAGAATGGTCTTCTTAAGCAAAAGTCTTATCGTATTACCTTCTTCCTTAAAATACTTTGTGAGTCCACATTGCCTATAAAATAAGGTTCAGTCTTCCTAACATGGCTTATAAAGAGCTTCAGAAACCCAATTCATTACTTCTCCAGCTTCATCTCTTACTACATCTTTCTTTAATTTGTTCATCCAGCAAACTTTCTAAGCACCTCTTAGATTCTAAGCGCTGTTCTGGATACTAGGCAGGGAATAATACGGAAGGCAGACAAGATCTCTGCCCACGTGGAATGGACATTTTATAGGGTGTCCCAATGTATAGGGACATTGTATAGGGTAAACAGATAGTAAGTAAATAAATGCGTAAATGAATAAATGAGGTAGATGCTGTGCTCCATGAGAGCAGAAATATGATTCGTTTTGTTCCCTGCTCTCTCCCCAACAATAAGAATGGAGCTTGAAGGGTTGACCAAAGTGTTCAGTTGGTTGTTGAATGAATGACTGAATAAAGATGATTTCAGATGGCAATTTGTACTTTAAAGGAATTTGATACGAAAATTCATTGGCGACTGGGAGCAGGTTACTTAGTATGATCATAGAAGACATGAGACCTCTCATTTTAATCTGTAGCCATTTGGAACTTCTTTCAGTTTGTTAAGGATACCCATGTTCTGTTCAGTCCCTGGGCTTTTGAATATTCTGTTCTTCTTGTCAAGGAATGCTCTTTCCATCCTTGTTCTCATAGCTGGTCTTTGCCTAGCTAATTCTGACCTTTTATAGTTGAGCATTAAACTTAAGATTTAAACTCCTCTAAAAAGCCTTTCTGTATCCATTGGCTCCTTAAACTAGGTTAGGTGCTTCTTGTACTTGCTTGAAGCATTCTGTACTTAGCTTGATGGTAGCTCTTATCTTGCTGTATTTTCACTGATATCCGTACATAAGAGGAAATCGTAGAGAGGGAAGGAACCTGCTATGATTAATTACGGCAAGCTTTTGGATGTGGTGCTTTTTTATGGTTTCTGTCAGCAGAAAATGTCGATGCAGGCTGGTTTCTGTTGTGGAGTCCTATTCCTTTCACAGTATTTTGTGTATTGGAGGATTTTTTTTTTCCCGTAACTGCCAATCACAAGCACCTAATTTATCTATTTGCTTTTTCTGTTTGTTTACTTGTTTATATCTAGCTTTATTCCAAATGATCTCTGACATAGAACAAGCATCAATACCCATCAGTACCTGTCAAAGCAGAACTGTAATGTTAGTATGCTTAGGATTTACATTTTGATTTTAGACAAGGAAAACACTTAATCCTTTGTCTTTCCAAGTGGTTTTAAACTATTATAGGACCATGAGACCTTTTTGTTTTTTTTCTTTTTGTTTTACATCTGATGAACTCTTCTCCCTAAAAAAAATGCATATTTTCCTCTTTACACACAAAATTTTATATGCAATTTCTAGGGATTTATGGACCCCAGAAGCTGTTTATGCTTAAGATCCCCTGATAGATCTCAACCTTTAAGCATGAAAGGCAAGGAAACTTGGTTTTGCAAATTAGCATCTTTAAAGAAGGAACAGACTTTTAAACTGAAAGGTCATGCTGTCATTCTGGTTTGGGAAAGGAGATGGACGTCCCGGCAAACTTAGCCTATCCTCACGTCCTTCGATGGGAGGAAAGATAAAATCAGTTTTCTGCAGAAGAAGACAAGGGGTCCCATCCATCCAGCAGCTGGAGGGCAGGTGAGGTGATGCAGGCTGTAACCAAAAGTGCAGCCTCCAGGACCCTCTGGGAGTTCAGCCAGTAAAGACAAGTTGATTTGACTGGTGACCCACTTGCGGTATCAAACCACCCAGATTCATTCAGGCATATCATGAGATAATGAAGTGTGAGTTTAAAATAGTCTGAAATATATGAGAACCTGACACTACACTTACTAATGGAGATGATTTATGGTGTCACATTTAGCAATGTTTAGTCCTGACAGCACCGTTTATATTCATCTTCTTAGCATAAGAAGATCAGAGAGCAGGTATGTAACCAGAACCTCAAGTATTCCAAATCTTTGCATTTGTCTTTGGTTGAGATTTTTAAAGTGGCTTGCCTCTGAGAAGCATGAGGAGAAGAAATGTGCTCTTTATTAATATTTTTGGCAAATAATTGCATTATTGGAGCACAATCTTTTAGGGTCAGCACTTTGTATCCAATTACCAGGGAATGTAATGGATGGTTCCTCTGACTTGCCATTTCTGCTCTGCAGGCACTTAAGATAATCCTCTAACTTTTCCGGTTAAAGTGAAATTATTGCTGGCAAAAATATTCCTGGAATTGGATGCTCTCTCCAAAGGAAGAACACGGTGAGCATGCCCACTGGAAATTGGCTTTTCCCAAACTACTTGTTTGTGAAAGTGGGCTCTCCATAGCAGAAGAGGCCCTTAAGAAAAAAACAAAAAGATGCTTAATCAGCATAATTTTTATCTTTTGCCTGATCAGTGACAAAAATGACTGGATTGGATAAGAGACTTGTAAATGCCAGATGTATTTCTGCTACTGTCTTTCTGGATTCCCCATGGAGAGTCATTTAAACCTCTACAGGCTTTCTTACCTTCAGTTCAAATGCCCACTCTGTCTCTTACTGGGGCAGACAAGTCAGTCTGAGCCTCAATTATATTGTCTGTAAGAAGGAAATGCCATCTCTCTCAAAATGCTATGCAAGCTTAAATGAATCATGTGGTAAAACACTTAGAACTGAGCTCAGCACTATGTAGGCACTCAGCTGATTATTGTTATTACTATTATCTCAAAGAAATGAATATATGGAGAAGCAGAGGAATTGACCAAAGAAGAGGTAAGTTGAAATGTTACTTGATTTTTATGACTGAAGTCCTGAAAAGTTGTTGTTGGCATACACTCCACGTCAAAATAGGATTTTTTTCTTTGACTTGATTTTTTTTTTTTTTAAAGATTTTATTTATTTATTTGAGAGAGAGAGAATGAGAGACAGAGAGCATGAGAGGGAGGAGGGTCAGAGGGAGAAGCAGACTCCCTGCCGAGCAGGGAGCCCGATGCGGGACTCGATCCCGGGACTCCAGGATCATGACCTGAGCCGAAGGCAGTTGCTTAACCAACTGAGCCACTCAGGCGCCCTGACTTGATTTTTTTTCATGAAGGAATGTTCCCATGAAAGACTGTTTGGCTTAAACTTCAGTATTTCATTTATGATAAATTATTCTCCTTTGTTTTTTATGTTGTAAATATATAATGTAAATTGTTTGCTCTAATTAAATTAAGTTGGAGGAGCTAAGCAACAAGGATCACAACTTTAGCACTGGAGTAGAAAGAGCTCTGACTAGTGTGGTAATAAGAAAAATGCCGCCAGCCCACCGTCCCCCCCCCACCCCCTCCCACTGCTGCCACAGGTATCCTGTCCTAATCTCCAGAAACTGGGAATATGCAAAGTTCCATGGCAGAGAGGAATTAAAAATGCATGGGGAGTTAAGATTGCTAATCACCAGATAAGGAATTCTTCCTGAATTATCTCAGTTGGTCCAGTATAATCACCAGGGTCCTTAAAAGTAGGGAAAGGAAGTGGGTGTGGAGATTAATGGAATATGTGGAGGACTAGACTCACCTCTGCTGAGCCAGAGACCAAGGAATGCAGCATAGCTCCAGAATCTGGAAAAGGACGAGAGACCGATTTTCCCCAAGAGCCTCCAGAAAGGAATACAGCTTTGCGGACACCTTGATTTAAGTCCAGAGAGACCTCTGTTAGATTTCTGAACCTACAGAGTTATAAGAATATACATTAGTTTCATGTAAGTCACCACATTTGTGGGCATTTGTTAAATCAATAAAAGAAAACGGTTAAAATTTGCAACAATAATTATGCCTGATTTATAAAAAACATGGTGGCATATGACTTATATGTGTAAGTCTGCAAACCTGCTTTCACATATTTTTGAATACTGAGAGATCTTTAGTCGTTGACTTCATTGACCTCATTGCACAGAGCAGTGAGGAGGCTCTTGTAGTAACTAAGGCAACAAATGAAGGTGGCTTGACCCTGAGTTCTATAGTCTGAATGTTGCTGTCACCCTAAAATTCGCGTGGGCACCTTAGCACCCAGCGTGCTGGTGTTAGAAGGTGGGGCCCTTGGGAGGTGCATAGGTCATGAGGGTAGGGCCTCCCCTGAATGGGATTGATGCTATTACAAAAGACCCTCCCTAGCTCCCTAGCCCCTTGCACCATGTGAGGATACAGCTGCTCTCATCCATGCTGGCACTCGCATCTCAGACTTCTTAACTTCCAGAACTGTAACGAATGAATGTCTGTTGTTTCTAAGCTTCCCAGTCTATGGTGTTTTGTTATAGCAGCTTAAATGGACTAAGACACTGGGTCAGTGGAAGTAATAAGAATGGATCAGATTCTAGATACATTTTGAAGTTAAAGCTATCACTTTTTGCTGGCAGATGAAATGTGGGCCTGAGAAAAAGGATGATCAAATGTGACTGCAATATTTTGGACCTGACTTTCAACTGAGTTACTGTGGGTAGAGCAGGCTTCCGAAGTAGAGAGAAGTAGAAGAAGTTAATTTAATTTACTTCATTTTAATTTTTATTTCAATTTATTTATTTTATTTTTCTTCTGTTAGGCAGTAAGAAGCCACAAAGGTTTTATTTTATTATTATTTTTTATTGCGGTATAGTTGAGATACATTTTTAGACTAGTTTCAGGTGCACAAACATAGTGATTTGACAATTATATACATTATGAAATGCTCACCACAGTAAGTGTAGTTACCACCTGTCACCATACAGTTATTACAATATTATTGGCTATATTCCCTAGGCTGTACTTTTAAAACTGTGACCTATTTATTTTACAGCTGGAGGTTTATACCTCCTAATCCCCTTTACCTATTTGGCAATCTCTCAACCCCCTTCCCCTCTGGCAACCACCAGTTTATTTTCTGTATTTATGAGTCCGTTTCTTTTTTTGTTGGTTGGTTGGTTGGTTGGTTACTTGCTTTTGATTTTTAGGTTCCATATATAAGTGAAATCATCTGGTGTTTGAGTTTGTCTGACTTATTTCACTTAGCATAATACCTCTGGGTCCATCATGTTGTCACAAATGTCAAGATCTCATTTAATATTCCATTGTGTAGATATACCACATCTTCTTCATCCATTTATCTGTCGATGGACACTTGAGTTGCTTCCATAATTTGGCTATTGTAGATAATGCTACAGTAAACATAAGGGTACCTTTATCTTCTCAAATTAGACTTCTCATTTTCCTGAAGTAAATACCCACAGTGGGTATTTTTGGTACGGTATTTTTATCTTTAATGGTATGGTATTTTGGTATTTTTATCTTTAATTTTTTTGAGGAAAGTCTATACTGTTTTCCATAGTGGCTGCACCAATTTACACTCCCACCAATAGTGCATGAGGGTTCCCTTTTTTCCACATCCTCACCAACATTCGTTATTTTTTATATTTTTGATAGCAGCCATTCTGACTGGTGTGAGGTGACATATCATTATAGTTTAGATTTACATTTCCCTGATGATTAGTGATATTGAACATCTTTTCATGTGTCTATTGGCCATTGTGTGTCTTATTTGGAAAAATGTCTATCCAGGTCCTCTGCTCATTTTTAACTGGATTATTTGGGGATTTTTTTTGGCATTTTGTGAATTCTTTATATGCTTTGGATATTAACCACTTATCATATATATCATGTGCATATATCGCCTTACATTCAGTAGGTTGCCTTTCCATTTTGTTTATAGTTTCCTTTGCTCTGCAGAAGCTTTTTAGTTTGATGTAGTCCCAGTTGTTTATTTTTGCTTTTGTTTACCTTGCCTGGAGAGACATATCCATAAGTATGTTGCTAAGGGCAATATCCAGCAGAGTATTGTCTATGTTTTCCTTTAGGAGTTTTATGATTTCTAGTCTCAAATTTAGGTCTTTAATCCATTTTGAGTTTATTTTTGTATATGATATAAGAAAGTGGTCCACTTTCACCCTTTTGCATGTAGCTGTCCAGTTTTCCCAGTGCTATGTATTGAAATGACTGTTCTCTCCCCATTGTATACTCCTACCTCTGTTGTCATAGGTTACTTATATAATCAAGAGGAGGAGGATAATTATACCACATTTACTCAACAAGTTCATATTGCGTACCTCCTGGAGTGGTTCTTATTGCATAGCTCTGTTCCTAGCATTTGAGAATATAGTAGTACATAAAATAGAAAAATAAATCCTGCCCTCAGGATGCTTTCATTCTAGTAGATGAGACAATAAGATAAATCATTGTCTTAGTCTATTTGGGTTGCTGTTACAGAATACCATAAACTAGAAGGCTCATAAACCATAGAATTGTATTTCTCACAGTTCTGGAGGAGGAGGAGTCCAAAATCAAAGCACTGGTTGATTCTTTGGTGAATCATCAAGCATGGGTTTATTGCTGGTCTCTCAATTCTGTTCTTTTGATATATGTGCCTTTGTTTGGGCTAGTACTATACTGTTTAGATGACTACAGTTTTTTAGTATAGCTTAAAATCTGGAATTGTTATACCTCCATCTTTATTCTTCTCTAATTGCCCATTAAACTAGTGGGTCTTTTGGTCTGGTTTGGTTTGATTTTTGGTTTTTGGTTCTGCCCCAGGTTGGCCAAATCTATTTGGGGCCCTCAGTTATATCCTTCCCAACTACAATTTGTAATATTGGAGTGGAGTTTTCATCATTACTGTGTCTCCATCTCTCTTGCCATTCTCTATCTAGTTCTTCTATCCTTTGCTGTGCATACGTAGGCGTAGGTTTTGTATGTCCATGGGAGGAGATGAATTTAGATCCTTTTTTCACTCCCATCTTGGGCCTCTCCTCTGAAAATATAATTTTAGACTTATCGGGCTTGAAATATCTAATAAGCACATAATAGAGAAGTCAAGTGGCAGTTGGTTATGCTAGTCTGGAGTTCTAAGTCTGAAATAGTATAAACTTGGGAATGTATAACATGTCATTAATGTTTTAAGTCCTAAGACTAGATCACCTAAGAAGTATGTAATGCAAAAAGATTCAAGAATTGACCCCTGAGTCATGATAACTTTAAAGGTCTGGGAGATAAGTAGAAAGAGCCAAGGAGACTCAGAAAGTTTGCTGAAAGAGATAAAAGAATAATCAGGAAAGTGTGTGATCCCTGAATCCAAGTGAAGACAGTGGTGATTCTTTTTCTTATATGCTGCTTATAAGTCAAGGGATAGGAGTACTGCTTGTAGACTCAAGGTATAATTCTTCGATAACAGTGTTTCTCTACCAAGCCACTATCTACATTTTGGACTAGATAACTTTTTTGTTGTGGGGCTTTATCCTGTGCATTGTAGAATGTTTAGCAGCATCCCTGGTCACTATGCTCTAGATGTCAGTAGCATACCCTCAGCTGTGACCAACAATGTCCGCAGACATTGCTTATTTACTTTTCCAGACCAAGTTTGCCCCAGTTGAGAACCACTGTTGTACATCCTACATTCTAACTTACATTATTCTCATTTATTATCCCTTGCCAAGTTGAAAGCCTAGCAGGCTGCAGAAGAAAATCTTGGGGTTAAGGTGGAGCTGATCCTCTATCAGGAACATTGTAAATCATCAACAGAAAGCCAGCAGCCTTTACTCTAGACAGAAGGGCAGACCATCCATTTCATGGCTGAATTGCCTTTCAATGATAGCTTGATTAGCATCATTTTCTACCAGGGCATCTTGGAAGCACTTCTCACAGTCACTAACTCTACCAACCTTCAGGGTAAAATGGAAATCCTCCGGCTTGATTTTGTCATGCAATTGTCTAGACTCTGAAGTGCCTAATTAACTTTGTTTTCTTGGTGTCTCTGTGCCTGGAGGACCAGAAACAGAAGCAGTTTTGCACACTAAAGAAGAAATTTTCTAGTGAGGTAATTAGAGCTACTGCTATCACACCAGTGACCACCGAGGTAGAAAAAACTGAGGACACAGAAGCTCTTAAGGATTGTGGTCAATCCATTTCTGAAAAGGATAACATCTAAAATGGAAAGAGAAGCAGATATATAATCAGGAGGGAGGCACCACAAAGCTGCAAATCAAAGAAAAGTTCTCATATGCATAGAATAAAATGAATATGATGATGAGGATGAGGATGATAATTATACCACATTTACTCAACAAGTTCATATTGAGTACCTCCTGGAGTGGTTCTTACTGCATATGTCTGTTCCTAGCACTTGAGAATATAGTAGTACATAAAATAGAAAAATAAATCCTGCCCTCAGGATGCTTTCATTCTAGTAGAAGAGACAACAAAAAGATAAATCATTGTCTTAGTCTATTGGGGTTGCTGTTACAGAATACCATAAATTAGGTGGCTCATAAACCATAGAATTGTATTTCTCACAGTTCTGGAGGAGGAGGAGTCCAAAATCAAAGCACTGGTAGATTCATTGTCTGGTGAGTCTGCTACCTGGTTCATAGATGGGTGTCTTCTCACTTTGTCTTCTCCTGGCAAAAGGAGTGAGGGATATCTGTGAGATCTGTTTTATGAGGGCACTGATCCCATTCATGAGGGGCTCCACCCTCTTGACCTCAGTGCCTCCCCATAGCCCCACCTATTAACACCATCACATTTGGCATTAGGTTTCAACATATTAATTTTGAGGCAACACAAATATTCAGACTAGAACAGTTATAGAGTAATAATGCTAAAGAAAAAATCAGCAAAGGAAAATATGAAATATTGAAGGCGTTGATATTTTAGTGAGGATTATCAAAAGAGTTAGGAGATAGCATTTGAGGCAGAGGGAATAGTAAGTTCCCACATGAGCATACTGGGGATGGTCGAGGAAGAGCAGGAAAAGCAGAGTTGTTCAAGAGAAAAATAGACAAAAGGCAATAGAACATGAGATAAAGTCAGGAAGTTAACGGGAGGCTAGATATTGTAAAGCTTGTAGCTCTTGGTACTTCATAGTAAGAACATTAGCTTTTATGCTGAGTGAGATGGGAAGCCAACAAAATGTGGTGAGCAGAGCAGTGACCTGATTAGGTTTATACATATTTATTTTTAATTCTTAAATTTTTAAATTTTATTTATTTTTTAAATAGGCTCCATGCTGGGCGTGGAGCCCAACATGGGGCTTGAACTCACGACCCTGAGATCAAGACCTGAGCTGAGATCAAGAGTCAGATGCTTAACCAACTGAGCCACCCAGGTGCCCCTGGGTTTATATTTTAACAAGATAATTTTGACGGTTATGTTGAGAATAGATGCCTGAGGAAAGGGCAGAAGCAAAGAGGCTAACTGGGACCAGTCCAGGAGAGAGATGGTGGTGCCTTGAATCAGACTGTTGGCAGGGGAAATGGTATGAAATGGTCAGTGCTGTGTATATCAGAAGGTACAATAAACACGTTTTGTTGTAGGAAAATACGTAGGTTGGGTGAAAGAGGAGGCAAGGATGATGTCAAGTGTTTGGTCTGAAAGGCTGGAAAGTTGGAGGCCATTTAATGAATGGATGTGGAATTTGGCAAATGTGCTTTGGGGGAGAAGGTGAAAAATTGGACGCTGTTCTGGACCTATAAAGAAAGGGAAAATTTCAAGTAAGCAGTAAGATAAAGGGGTCTGAAGTTCAGTGGATAGGTCTGAGCTGGAAATGAGATTTGTGACTCATCAATATATAATGATGATGAGAAATACAGGATTTTCCTTCCTCATATTTTGACCTCTTTAGGTAAGCTCAAGCTTCACCATGCCAGGCAGGTACCACAATAGCCAATAACCGAGGCTCTTTCCAGAATGTGAAACATATTACAGGACAAAAGCAACTTCTCCAGTAAATTAATAGTGTTAGAAAAGGGAGAGGTCTGTATTATAAAAGGAAAAAGACTTCTAAGATGTAATAGTCAAATGCAACCTATGGAAGTTGTTTAGATGCTGAATAGAGCAAAGCATTTTTGAGAACATTTTTGGGGGATTTTGAAAGTGGACTGGGTATTTGGTGACTTATGAAATTATTGCATATGTGGTTATACTTTGTGTATTATGTGTATATGTGTACTGCATATATGGTCCATTGTTCCATCCAACTTACAGAACACAAATTCAAAAACCAAATTATTATTAAGAATTTGAAGACAGTGACTGAAAAGCATTAAAGCCCAAGAGCAGGACGCGTCTGAACATGGGCCCTGTGTGACGTCTCAGCCCAGGAAGCAGGTCCTGCTCCCATGTTCTAGAGCTTGTGCCATCATGTCTGGCTTTCTGAGCCTGGGCTAGACCTCCATTTTCTCATTCTGTCACCTGAAGACAGAGCCCAGCACTGACCCAGGCCCTGTACTCAACAAAGGCCATGTGTATTTAACAGCCAACGTGATAAACTGACAGTGTTGAAGGAGGAAGTTGTCAGCAAGTTTTAAACTTGTAATGATCACTGGACCACTCAATGTCTAGAACTTTGTATATTAATATTGGAAAAAAATCCTGTAATTATAAATATATCACCTCAGGGTCTTAATGATGTTGAAGGTGTTAATTTGTTAAACATAAATATTTGAAATATGCTAGAGTTCTGTCTTTGTTTTGGGATTTCCTAAGCTTCTCTTATGCTCCAAGAAGATCTGAAAGGAGGAATTCCCATTTACCCTTCCTAGTTTGGGCTGTGTTAGCTCCGGGCGTTCACTGAGCATCTACTGTGTGTCAGTCACAGCATGCGCTCAGCCACCCTGTGCATTCTCTCACCCACCCTGTTTCAAATATTGTTGTTCTGTTCTTTCTTTAACTCCAAGTGAGAGTTGCCAGATTAACACTATATAGGATGTATTTTACTAAATATATATGCTGTACATTTACACTAAGACAATTGTTTATTGTTTATCTCAAACTCAAATCTAATTAGGTGTCCTCCCCGCAGTACAGCACCCACTGCACTTCCCAGACAAGAGTAAAGGCATTTTTCTTCCCACTGATTCATCCTTTCCGTAAGAATTTATCACCCTATTTATATATAGATGTGTGGATATGTGTGCACGTGTGTGTATGTTAAGAGAAGAGAGAAATAGAGCATAACATCTCACAATGTTTTATATACCAGTCATGCTGCATAAGAGTATCAGAACACTTTTCATTTTATTGAAATGGCTTCATTTTTTCCAAATGATTGCATAGAGTCTACCGCTAACATCAATTGTGTATCAAAAACATCACCAAAATTGCTAGAAAGAAAAGTAATTTTCTCTATTGCCTCTGCCAGCATCATTGTAAAGTAAGGCAGTGTAACTAACCCACATAGCCATTCAGCAACTTTCCATGAAACTGTATTATTTGTTATTAGAATTTTTTTTAAATTTTTGTTATGTTAATCCCCATACATTACATCATTAGTTTTAGATGTAGTGTTCCATGATTCATTGTTTGTGCATAACACACAGTGCTCCATGCAGAACGTGCTCTCTTTAATACCCATCACCAGGCTAACCCATCCTCCCACCCCCCTCCCCTCTAGAACCCTCAGTTTGTTTTTCAGAGTCCATCGTCTCTCATGGTTCGTCTCCCCCTCCGATTTCCCCCCCTTCATTCTTCCCCTCCTGCTATCTTCTTCTTTTTTTTTTTCTTAACATATATTGCATTATTTGTTTCAGAGGTACAGATCTGAGATTCAACAGTCTTGCACAATTCACAGCGCTTACCAGAGCACATACCCTCCCCAGTGTCTATCACCCAGTCACCCCATCCCTCCCACCCCACCCCCCACTCCAGCAACCCTCAGTTTGTTTCCTGAGATTAAGAATTCCTCATATCAGTGAGGTCATATGATACATGTCTTTCTCTGATTGACTTATTTCGCTCAGCATAATACCCTCCAGTTCCATCCACGTCGTTGCAAATGGCAAGATCTCATTCCTTTTGATGGCTGCATAATATTCCATTGTATATATATACCACCTCTTCTTTATCCATTCATCTGTCGATGGACATCTTGGCTCTTTCCACAGTTTGGCTATTGTGGACATTGCTGCTATAGACATTGGGGTGCACGTACCCCTTCGGATCCCTTTCGTATCTTTGGGGTAAATACACAGTAGTGCAATTGCTGGATCATATGGTAGCTCTATTTTCAACTTTTTGAGGAACCTCCATACTGTTTTCCAGAGTGGCTGCACCAGCTTGCATTCCCACCAACAGTGTAGGAGGGTTCCCCTTTCTCCGCATCCCCGCCAACATCTGTCATTTCCTGACTTGTTAATTTTAGCCATTCTGACTGGTTTGAGGTGGTATCTCATTGAGGTTTTGATTTGGATTTCCCTGATGCCGAGCGATGTTGAGCACTTTTTCACGTGTCTGTTGGCCATTTGGATGTCTTCTTTGGAAAAATGTCTGTTCGTGTCTTCTGCCCATTTCTTGATTGGATCATTTGTTCTTTGGGTGTTGAGTTTGATAAGTTCTTTATAGATTTTGGATACTAGCCCTTTATCTGATATGTCATTTGCAAATATCTTCTCCTGTTCTGTCGGTTGTCTTTTGGTTTTGTTGACTGTTTCCTTTGCTTTGCAAAAGCTTTTTATCTTGATGAAGTCCCAGTAGTTCATTTTTGTCCTTGCTTCCCTTGCCTTTGGCGATGTGTCTAGGAAGAAGTTGCTGCGGCTGAGGTCGAAGAGGTTGCTGCCTGTGTTCTCCCTTAGGATATTGATGGACTCCTGTCTCACATTTAGGTCTTTCATCCATTTTGAGTCTATTTTTGTGTGTGGTGTAAGGAAATGGTCCAGTTTCATTCTTCTGCATGTGGCTATCCAATTTTCCCAACACCATTTGTTGAAGAGATTGTCTTTTTTTCACTGGACGTTCTTTCTTGCTTTGTCAAAGATTAGTTGACCATAGAGTTGAGGGTCCATTTCTGGGCTATTCTGTTCCATTGATCTATGTGTCTGTTTTTGTGCCAGTACCATACTGTCTTGATGATGACAGCTTTGTAATAGAGCTGGAAGTCCGGAATTGTGATGCCGCCAGCTTTGCTTTTCTTTTTCAACATTCCTCTGGCTATGCGGGGTCTTTTCTGGTTCCATACAAATTTTAGGATTATTTGTTCCATTTCTTTGAAAAAAGTGGATGGTATTTTGATGGGGATTGCATTGAATGTGTAGATTGCTCTAGGTAGCATTGACATGTTCACGATATTTGTTCTTCCAATCCATGAGCATGGAACGTTTTTCCATTTCTTTGTGTCTTCCTCAATTTCTTTCATGAGTATTTTTTAGTTTTCTGAGTACAGATCCTTTACCTCTTTGGTTAGATTGATTCCTAGGTATCTTACGGTTTTGGGTGCAATTGTAAATGGGATTGACTCCTTAATTTCTTTCTTCTGTCTTGTTGTTGATGTATAGGAATGCCACTGACTACTGTGCATTGATTTTATATCCTGCCACTTTACTGAATTCCTGTATGAGTTCTAGCAGTTTTGGGGTGGAGTCTTTGGGGTTTTCCACATAAAGTATCATATCATCTGCAAAGAGTGAGAGTTTGACTTCTTCTTTGCCAATTTGGATGCCTTTTATTTCTTTTTGTTGTCTGATTGCTGTGGCTAGGACTTCTAATACTATGTTGAATAGCAGTGGTGATAGTGGACATCCCTGCCACATTCCTGACCTTAGGGGGAAAGCTCTCAGTTTTTCCCCATTGAGAATAATATTTGCTGTGGGTTTTTCATAGATGGCTTTTATGAAATTGAGGTATGTACCCTCTATGCCTATACTCTGAAGAGTTTTGATCAAGAAAGGATGCTGTACTTTGTGAAATGCTTTTTCTGCATCTATTGAGAGGATCATATGGTTTTTGTTCTTTCTTTTCTTAATGTATTGTATCACGTTGATTTGCAGATGTTGAACCAACCTTGCAGCCCAGGGATAAATCCCACTTAGTCGTGGTGAATAATCCTTTTAATGTACTGTAGGATCCTATTGGCTAGTATTTTGGTGAGAATTTTTGCATCCATGTTCATCAGGGATATTGGTCTGTAATTCTCCTTTTGGATGGGGTCTTTGTCTGGTTTTGGGATCAAGGTAATGGTGGCCTCATAAAAGGAGTTTGGAAGTTTTCCTTCCATTTCTATTTTTTGGAACAGTTTCAGAAGAATAGGTATCAATTCTTCTTGAAATGTTTGGTCGAATTCCCCTGGGAAGCCATCCGGCCCTGGGCTTTTGTTTGTTGGGAGATTTTTGATGACTGCTTCAATTTCCTTAGTGGTTATAGGTCTGTTCAGGTTTTCTATTTCTTCCTGGTTCAGTTTTGGTAGTTGATACATCTCTAGGAATGCATCCATTTCTTCCAGGTTATCTAATTTGCCGGCATAGAGTTGCTTATAATATGTTCTTATAATTGTTTGTATTTCTTTGGTGTTGGTTGTGATCTTTCCTCTTTCATTCATGATTTTGTTGATTTGGGTCCTTTCTCTTTTCTTTTTGATAAGTCTGGCCAGGGGTTTATCAATCTTGTTAATTCTTTCAAAGAACCAGCTCCTAGTTTCATTGATCTGTTCTACTGTTCTTTTAGTTTCTATTTAATTGATTTCTGCTCTGATCTTTATTGTTTCTCTTCTCCTGCTGGGTTTAGGCTTTATTTGCTGCTCTTTCTCCAGCTCCTTTAGGTGTAGGGTTAGGTTGTGTACTTGAGACCTTTCTTGTTTCTTGAGAAAGGCTTGTATTGCTATATACTTTCCTCCTAGGACTGCCTTTGCTGCATCCCAAAGGTTTTGAATAGTTGTGTTATCATTTTCATTTGTTTCCATGAATTTTTAAAATTCTTCTTTAATTTCCTGGTTGACCCATTCATTCTTTAGTAGGATGCTCTTTAGCCTCCATGTATTTGAGTTCTTTCCACCTTTCCTCTTGTGATTGAGTTCTAGGCTCAAAGCATTGTGGTCTGAAAACAGGCAGGGAATGATCCCAATCTTTTGGTACTGGTTGAGACCTGATTTATGACCTAGGATGTGATCAATTCTGGAGAATGTTCCATGGGCACTAGAGAAGAATGTGTATTCCGTTGCTTTGGGATGGAATGTTCTGAATATGTCTGTGAAGTCCATTTGGCCCAGTGTGTCATTTAAAGTCTTTATTTCCTTGTTGATCTTTTGCTTAGACGATCTGTCCATTTCAGTGAGGGGGGTGTTAAAGTCCCCCACTATTATTGTATTGTTGTTGATGTGTTTCTTTGCTTTTGTTATTAATTGCCTTATATAATTGGCTGCTCCCATGTTAGGGGCATAGATATTTACAATTGTTAGATCTTCTTGTTGGATAGACCCTTTAAGTAGGATCTAGTGTCCTTCCTCATCTCTTATTACAGTCTTTGGTTTAAACTCTAATTTGTCTGATATAAGGATTGCCACCCCAGCTTTCTTTTGGTGTCCATTAGCATGGTAAATAGTTTTCCATCCCCTCAGTTTCAATCTGGGGGTGTCTTTGGGTGTAAAATGAGTCTCTTGCAGACAGCGTATCAATGGATCTTGTTTTTTAATCCAATCTGATAGCCTGTGTCTTTTGATTGGGGCATTTAGCCCATTTACATTCAGGGTAACTATTGAAAGATAGGAATTTAGTGCCATTGTATTGCCTGGAAGGTGACTGTTCCTGTATATTGTCTGTGTTCCTTTCTGGTCTATGTTGCTTTTAGGCCCTCTCTTTGCTTAGAGGACCCCTTTCAAGATTTCTTGTAGGGCTGGTTTCGTGTTTGCAAATTCCTTTAGTTTTTGTTTGTCCTGGAAGCTTTTTATCTCTCCTTCTATTTTCAATGACAGCCTAGCTGGATATAGTATTCTTGGCTGTGTATTTTTCTCATTTAATGCTCTGAATATATCCTGCCAGTCCTTTCTGGCCTGCCAGGTCTCTGTGGATAGGTCTGTTGCCAATCTAATGTTTCTACCATTGTAGGTTACATGTCGGGGTGTTGACCTATTTTTATTGATTTTGAGAGGGGTTCTCTGTGCTTCCTGGATTTTGATGCCTGTTTCCTTCCCAAAATTAGGGAAGTTCTCTGCTATAATTTGCTCCAATATACCTTCTGCCCCTCTCTCTCTTTCTTCTTCTTCTGGGATCCCAATTATTCTAATGTTGTTTCGTCTTATGGTATCACTTATCTCTCGCATTCTGCCCTTGTGATCCAGTAGTTTTTATCTCTCTTTATCTCAGCTTTTTTATTTTCCATCATTTGGTCTTCTATCTCACTGATTCTCTCTTCTGCCTCATTTATCCCAGCAGTTAGCGCCCCGATATTGATTGCACCTCATTAATAGCCTTTTTGATTTCGACTTGGTTAGACTTTAGTTCTTTTACTTCTCCAGAAAGGGTTTCTCTAATAACTTCCATGCTTTTTTCAAGCCCAGCTAGTATCTTTAAAGTGATGATTCTGAACTCTAGATCTGACATCGTACTAATGTCCATATTGAGTAGGTCCCTGGCAGTCGGTACTACCTCTTCTTTTTGTTGAGGTGATTTTTTCTGTCTTGTCATTTTGTCCAGAGCAGAATAGATTAATGAGAGAACAAAATGCTAACAGGGTAACAACGTCCCCAGAAAATATACTCTAAACTAATCAGAAAAGACCTGGAGCAGTGGGAAAAGAAAGGGAAAGAGAGAAAAAAGAAAAAGATAAAGATAAAAACAAACAAAAACAGAACAAAACAAAAAAAAAAAACAGAATATGATCAAATATGATCAGGCTGGTATATAGATCAGTACCACACACTAGATTTTGGGTGTATTTTGGTCTGTTAGAAGAAAGTGCCTCCCAAAATTTTAAAGAAAGAAAAACTTAGATATGTACAAAAATAAGGGTTGATATGAGGAAGGGATGGAATATGACTGTAAAGATGGAAATTATAAAAAATTTTATAAAAGGAATTGATAAGAAGTTGTTTGAAAAAAGAAAGAAGATGATTTAAAAAAAAAAAGGAAGAGAATGTGATCAGGCAGGGGAGTAGAAAAAAACCATACACTAGAGATTTATGGTATATTTTGATCTGTTAGAAGAAACTATCTCAAAATTTTAAAGAGAGAACAACTTATATATATATGCCAAAAATACGGGTAACTACTATGAAGGGATAGAATATGACTTTAAAAATGAAAAATAAAAATGTTTTTTTAAAAAAGGGATTGATAAGATGTTGGCTGAAAAAGGGAAAAAGAAAAAAAAACAGTTAAAAAAAATTAACTTTGAAAGACTACAGAATCATGGTAAAAAAGCCGTGGATTCTATGTGCAGTATTCCCCTAGTGCTGGAGTTCTGCCGTTCTCATTGATCGGTAAACTTGATCTTGTCTGGATGTTCTCGCTGATCTTCTGGGGGAGGGGCCTGTTGCCGTGGTTCCCAAATGTCTTTGCCGGAGGCGGAATTGCCCCGCCCTTGCCAGTCCAGGCTAAGTAATCTGCTTGGGTTTGCTCTCGGGAGCTTTTGTTCCCTGCAAGCTTTCCGTACAGCTTTGGAGGCGGAGAATGAAAATGGCGGCCTCCCAATCTCCGCCCCGTAGAAGCCAAGAACTCGGGGTCCCGCTCCTCAGTGCGCCCCCAGAGAAAAGCAGTCAGTCACTCCCGTCTCCCCGGTCTCCGGCCACACTCCGTGCTCACCCGGCCTGTGACCGCGCATTTCTATCTCTGGCACCCGACCCCGTGTGGAGTCTCCAAACCCAGCAGATCCCTGCGGTGCACTCCCGCACCTCTCCTCCCGGGGGAAGAAGGTGAGTCTCCCCAGATCTGCCGCTTGTTGGGTCGCTGCTGGAGGAGCAGTGGCCCGACTGTGCCGCGGATCACGGTTTATGGCAACCCCGAGCTGAGAGCCCGCGCCTGGGCTCCGTCTCTGCAGCCGGCTTCCCCGCTCCCGATACCTGGGAGCTCTGCTGCACTCAGGCACCCCCGGTCTTTCTGTGACTCCGAGGGTCCTGAGACCACACTGTCCCGTGAGGGTTCCACCCCCCGCTTAGCCACCGGAGTGACATCCCTCAGCGGAGCAGACTTTTAAAAGTTCCGATTTTGTGCTCCGTGGCTCTATCACTTGCCAGAAGCGGCGGACGGAGGCCCCTCCCCCACCGTCTATCCTCCCTAATATCACCTCAGATTCACTTCTCCGCACGTCCTACCTTCCAGAAAGTGGTCGCTTTTCTGTTCAGAGAGTTGTTGCTATTCTTTTCTTTGATCTCCTGTTGAGTTTGTAGGTGTTCAGAATGGTTTGATCCCTATCCAGCTGAATTCCTGAGACCAGAAGAGATCCAGGTCTCCTACTCCTCCGCCATCTTGCTCCCTGAGTTGTTATTAGAATTTTATGGAGAGATGACTGTATGAAAAACACAAGAGTGAAGCAAAGGGTCCTATCCCAGGAATGGACAGCTGACACCTTAAGGAGCTTACTGTCCTGACAAAGCTCCTATTTTTTTTTTTAATTTTACTTTTATTTGAGAAAGAGCGAGTATGAGCAGGGGGAGGGATGGAGTTGGGGGGAGAGAGAATCTCAAGCCGACTCCCCTCTGAGTGCAAAGCCTGACACCAGGCTTGATCTTAAGACCCTGAGATCATGACTTGAAACCAAGAGTCAGACCCTTAACGGACTGGGCCATCCAGGTTTCCCGACCAATCTCCTATTTGAAAAGGGCTGTAGGACCACAGACCATCTCCCAGGGGAAGAGAGGTACAGGTCACCTCACTTATTTAAGTAATCTGGTATGTTAAAAAAAAAAGAAATGGGGGCGCCTGGGTGGCTCAGTCGTTAAGCGTCTGCCTTCGGCTTAGGTCATGATCTCAGGGTCCTGAGATCGAGCCCCGTATCGGGTTCCTGCTCCGCAGGAAGCCTGCTTCTCCCTCTCCCACTCCCCCTGCTTGTGTTCCCTCTCTCGCTGTCTCTCTCTCTGTCAAATAAATAAATAAAATCTTTAAAAAAAAAAAAAAAAAAGAAATGAACCAATCCCAAAATAGAGTTTCACAAATTACAATTAAATGTTTACATTCACAATTTAACCCTGAAAATCATAACTTGATATCATTGTATTATTCCCCACTCAAAAATGCAGGATTTATTTTTACAACATTAATTCATATTTGATTAAAAGTTCTGTGGTCCTGTAAAGTAACAAGCGCTCACCTGGATCTAGTGTCTGAAATTTCCAGCTTGAACTCTAATTTGAACTGGTGACATAGACTCTCATTCTCTGCTAGCACTGTAGTAAATCCCCTATTCCCTGGGGTGATGGGGAGAGTGCGCGCTGGGTCATCGAGGATTAGAGCAAATGATTCGAGAATTCACATGGGAGTGAGGTTGCCTCCGGATGAGCCAGTTCTTCCTTGGACCCTGTGCTGATGGCATCTAATTAGCCATCCTGAAACAGCACTCTATGGACTTTGGTGCAAGAAACTTCCCACAGTCATCCTTAAAAATAAACAGATAAGAGCCATTTATCTTTCAAGCATTCATACATTTTCTGTGTGGCTAGCTTGATTAATAACAAAAGTGAAATAATTAGCAAGAGTTGTTATGCAGCTACTGTGTTCCAGGGTGCGGTGTGAAGTACTTGCTTTATCGTATCCCCTTTAATTTTCACAAAAAGCTCTACGAGGCTGGTTAATGAATGAACCTTGTGATATCGAGTTACAGGTTTCATTCTGATAAGAGTTCTTTTATTTTTGTTTGATTAAACATGTTTAGGCAGAAGATGAAACTCTTTGCTTTAGTCCCTGAAAACTTAGTTGAATTAAGCTGCTGATCCGGATTCATGAGATCAGTTCACAAGAGTGACATCGGGTTGTCGCTGTTACTGTTGTTTGTTGCTGCTGTTGTTGTTGTTGTTGTGATTTCTGATTTTTGTGAGGTTGGAGAAAGCAGCTAACCATGTGCTTAGTAAGCCAGTTCACCGTCCGTGTTGCGTTAGCCCTTGGGTGGCTCCAGGTCATTTCCTATATACACGTGCTTACATAAGGCCCTTGCAGAATCCCATAGGGTTTATAGAACAGAAAATGCAAATGTAGAATCACATTGTAACTCCTTGAATACTTTTCCTTAATGACTAATCTCACAGATTGTCAGACCTCAGAGTGGCATGGGCCCTATAAGATCATGTCTCCTGAGATACTTAACGTCATTGACTAAGTTACTCAAGACAGATTGACAAGTAGTCCTCTCCAGGCCATTCCAGGCTCTAGTTTCCCTGGTTTTATTAAAAGTCTTTCACATGTTTCCTTAGGTTCCTGGTAAACAGGGGAGCAGAATCTTCACTAACACCTAGTGGTGTTCAGAAATAACGTCTTCGTGCCAGGAATTATAGATCAAAGACCTACTAGCCAGATTTGACCTACAGATATATTTTTCTTGTTTTTTTGGCTTGTAAAGTGATTTTTAAAAATGAATTAAGATGTAAACATCAGGTGGTGTCACATACACAAACACATGTATGGATGGATGAATAAACAGGTTTGGATTTCTGCTTCTCTTGATTAAATTAGAGGTTTCGGCATCATGGGGTCTGCTTTCTGGCTTACCAACAGTTGATGAGAACTGATGAGTGGGATCCACTTTAGCCTGGGTGGGCTTTCTCTGTTTTTCCAGAGTCCTCCATCTTTCTTGTCCCTTGGCACTGAGACCAAGTGTCAACTACCATATATCACAGTGCTAGCATGCTTTCTTTGTCTTTCAATATACCCAACTTTTCATACGTTTGTGGGTCTTTTATTTAATATTAAGTATTTACTTCATGCTAGATACAGATAATGATGAAAAGACCCCTCTTTCCCCATCAAAGCTCTCAATCCTGTCGGACAGATACACACATAAATAATTTAGTTAGGATAAAACATTATCGGTGCTTCAGTTAAAGCTCGTTTAAAGAGATGTGAGACTTTGTCCTGGACACAGAGGGACAATTGGGGAGGGCTTCACAGAGTAGGTAGTATTTAAATAAGATTTTATAGAAGAACTAAGACATCAAATGAAGAAGGTGAGATAATGAAGAGGGAGAGCTAGGTTCTTATCTCACAGAGTCAAGGAATGAATCTCGAAGACAAAGGGGAGTGAGTAAAGCAATAGGATTTTATTAAGCAAGGATACAGAACAAAGCTCTGAGGAGTGAGAGGGGTCCTGACAGGGTGGACAATGTGGGCCTCCACTGACAGTCTTTTATTTAGACTGACCAGGGAACTTGTGGCTTTAACATTCTTGTGATGTCTTGGTTTGAGTAAGGAATGGCAGTCTCATCTTTAATGACTTACTTCTGGTCTGGTTACTCTTTGTTGGTCACAGGTGACTATCATTAAAAAAAAAAAAGGATACCCCCTTCCCCCACCGACACCTAGGGCAGGGTGGTCTGGTTTGTTCCCTTATCTCTGGTTTCCTTACACTTTTGCATTTCTGGGATTTCTGTGAGCCTGATCACTTAGCCTCCTACCTATCTCTCCCTACCTAGCCCCGACTGTCCGTTACTCACTAAGACACTCTGTATATAAAACGTCAGACATGAAAGTGCATTTGGGACCCAGATGTTTGCTGGGCTTTTACAGGAAGCTGAAAGGAATATTGAACAATAAGGTAATAGGATTAGATTTTGAATGCCATACTCAATAATTCTTGAATTGCTGTCAACCATTACCAGGGAAGTTACTGTTAATAATAAAATCTTCCATGCTTCAATATGCATCCATTTCTATATCTTATAGTTTCCAAGGATTTTTCTTTCCTAAAAGATTTTTTTTTGTGCTTAAAAGCATTAATTTAGACAAAACTTTTCTTCTTCAGGATAAATAACACTAATTGTATTTAACATTTTCTTTTAGGACCTCTGTTCTATCTCTTAAAGCTCTTTTGTTCATCCGTGGTTCTGTGAATTTAAAAGAATGGCTGATCTTTTTCTATAGTATTGTATTAATCACCCAGCTTATGGAGTCAACAGTCCTTAGTCCCAGTGTATGACCTTGGGCAAATTTACCTCCATTTCCTCCCTTAGAACTTAATATAATCTTCCCTGCAGGATTGGAAGAATTAAATATGATGGATACAGAGCAGTTAGCATAGTGCCTAGAACTCATTGAAAATTAGTGCTTATTGTTAAAGAATTTTTAGAGTAGAGATACATCCATTTTTTAGTAATATCCATACCCTAAGTGACCATAACCACTATAACTTTAGAATATTTTTCTACTTCTAAATTGCCTCTCTCATTTTTTAACTCTACTTATTAATTTTTTAAGATGACCTCTTAGTTTTGAAATTTTCTTAATGTCTTCTCAAACTATATCAGACTCATTATTTATATATTTTATCTTATTTAACTTTAAAAATAATAGCACATTCAGAATATGGACAGGATTTATACTAATCAATAAGACAGACAATGCAATAGAAAAGTGGATAGTTCATAGTTCGCAAAGAGAAAAATCCTAGTAGTCAATAAAAATGTGAAAATGAAAATGTGGTCAACTTTTGTTAGTCATCAGAGAAATGTAAATGAGAGACACAATGCAGTACTTTCCTGCACACACAGAAGAATGACAAATGAAAAAGACAAAAAACACCAACTATCAGTGAAGATACGGAACATTCAGAGTTTTCATAAACTTTTGGTGGGAGTGTAAATTGGTATAACAACTTTAGAAAAATATTCCGCTGTATAAACTAAGGCTAAACATACACACAACTTGACCAGCAGTTCCACACCTAATTATGTATCTAACAGAAATTTGTAAAGACACGCCTT
This sequence comes from Halichoerus grypus, assembly GCF_964656455.1. NCBI lineage: Eukaryota > Metazoa > Chordata > Mammalia > Carnivora > Phocidae > Halichoerus > Halichoerus grypus. The sequence continues at coordinate 115,138,649 of NC_135713.1, read as the reverse complement.
TTCAGCAAAAGACACGAATACACTGTAATAGCAGTACAGTTTACACCACTACAAACTGGAAGTTACCTAAATGTCTATCAACATAAAATGAGCAAATAAATTTTGGTATATATATATATATATATATATATACACCCAACGGAGCAACAAGCTGTTATATAACATTCAGCAAATAACAATGAGTATCAACTAACTATGGAGGGCAGGGGTATGGGGGAGGGGTGTGGGGTTCCAGAACGGTGAAGTAGGAGCTGGATGGACCCTATCCCAGCAAAACAACATTTTAATTACTGAAACATTTAAAAACAAGCAGTCATTTAAAGTCCTGGGGAAACGTCCTAAGGGCATACAGTAAATGGAAAAATAAAATCCATTCGGGAATATCTGCTAAATCTTAAAACAATCAGAGCCTATGGCATTTAAGCCTTTTCTTTATACTGCCCTCCAGCTAGTGTTGAGGAAGCTACCCCAGGTGCTCTATTTCAGGCAGGTAGAGTCTAGAAGAGCTGAGTTTACTCTCCTCCCAGCCTTCCTGGTCCCCATCCAGTGCTCTGTTGCAGAAGCTCCAGTACAGGTAAGCATGGCAGAGGTGATGGGGTCTTACCCAACCCAACTTACCCAATCCCACTCTCACTTATGGGACATAAGCTCTACTCAGCACAGCAGGTCAAGAATAATGGGGCCCTGATTGTCCTGCCCCAACTTGCTTCCAGGGTAAATGTTCCATGATGGGAGGTAGAAGGTGAGAGGTGAGAAGCTTAGGGGCTGCCATCACCTACAGTGTCCACATGCAAAGTAGAGGTTTATTCCAAGAAAGCAAGTCCCTGCCTTCCAGCCCTAGTGCGTGGGTACAGGCTTCTGCCCAGGGAAAAAGTCAGGCCCTAAGGAAGAAAAGCTTCTCAGTTCTACTTGAGGGGACTGACATTACTTGGAATGAAATGTTGAGAACTCCATGAAGAAATGCGTTGTCAAAAAACATGATTTGGGCAGAAAGTAATTAAGAGGAGGATGTTGGCTTCGTGATACAAGCAAAAACAGTAGGACATCCAGAAGTGTAACAGAGAAAACCAGGGAAAGAGAGAACTAAGAAGAGCCCCCATGGATCACAGCCAACTTTAGGGGTCAGGGAGGGAGTCCTGGAAGGCACGAGGCTGCAGGCACATGGGAGCATTAAGATCAGGATGTAGCCAGATTTGAAAGCTGCCCGTAGACTCATCAGAACAGAATAGAAGTCTTGCTGTCGGGTTGGGCTTAAACCTCTGACCAAACACTGACTGAACTGTAAGCTACACTAACCCAGGGGCAACTTCTAGAAATCCAGGCTTAAAAACAAAATCACCCTCATCCCTGTGATTCTGGAAGACTGTGTCCATGTTCAAGGCTGTACCCTCTCAAGAAAGATCAGAGAGCAAACCTTCAAACCACTAATCGCTGGCTGAATCTGGAGCAAAACAATGCACACTTCATGGGCTGTGAAAACAGCCTCTAAGTCACAGAGACCTCAAATGGCAAAGGGTGAAAATCTAACTGTTTAAGGGAGCATGACTTATTTGACCAATAAGTGGCTTAAAGTGACCCAGGGGTAACCCCCAGGCACTCAGACTAAAAGAAAACAAGGGAAAAATAGTCTAAGCATGGACACGATAAAGAATGTGAAAAGACACCCCTCAGGATGGGAGAAAATATTTAATGATATATCTCATTTCATTATCCTCTTATAACACACTAAAAAAGACCAAAATAAAAATTCCAATTCAAATGCAGGCAATGTATTTAACAAGCATTTCTTAAAAAAAATAAATAAAAAAAAGATATACAACTGGCCAATAAAACCCTTAAGAGATGTTCAACACTATTAGTCATTAAGGAAACGCAGATCAAAATTACAATGAGATCCTGCTTCACACCCACTAGGAGGAGTATAATAAAAAAAAATAATCATTACTGGCAAAAGTGAAGAAAAGTCAGAACTCTCCTACTTTGCGGGTGGTAATATAAAATGTTACAGTCACTTGGTAAAAATGCTGGCAGTCCCTCAAAAGATTAAACATAAAGTTACCATATGACACAGCAATTCTATCTCTAGTTGCATATCCAAGAAAATTGAAAACATACATCCACACAAAATCTTGCGTGAGATTGTTCACAGTAGCATTATTCATAGGAGCCAAAAAGGTGGAAACACCCAAATGTTCATCAAATAATGAAGTGATAGAGTGTGGAATTTCCAGTAGGAAATTTGGCACCAAAACGGAGTGCTAAAGTAGCCAGTCACAAATGATTCCATTTGTAGGGAATATACATACTGGGTCTACATCCATCTCTAGAAACAAAAAGTATATTAATGTTTCCACAGGTGTAGGGGGTGGGATGTGGGGGCGGGGGGAATGCGTACAGGGTTTCTTCTTGAAAGGACACATATGCTCTAAAGATAGTCATTGAATTATATTCATTATATCAGTGAATTATGTAGTGTGTGAATTATGTCTCAGTAAATGTTTTTTAAAAGGTAGACTATAGTTACATTGTTAAATATTAAAATAATGATGGTGAGAAAAAAAAGACATACTGAAAATGTAGACAGAATAATTCCTTCTATAGGAAAAAAGAAAGCAAGAAATAACAGACAAAGCTAAGATACATTGTTAGAAGTCAGGATAATGGTTGCTCTTGCAGGCGTAGGGTAGTAACTAAATGGGAATAGGAAGGATGCTTCTAGAAGACTAACAATATTTTTACTTTTTTATCTGGATGCTAGTTAGATGAATCTGCTGAACTTAGGACAGTTCATCAGGGGACACATTAATGATATGTACATTTTATGTTTGTATGATGTACTTTAATAAAGATTTTTTTAATTATGGAGCTATAATAATTTTAATGAATAGAAGCCAATGGTTACTATACTATGAATTTTCACTTCTGTAATTTTAGCTGAAGAAATACTGGTCTATGGTCCAAATCATTCCATTTAGTTCATTGTATTTTTATATTCTTTCTTTGATTCATTCACTCAAAAAATACTTGTTGAACGCATGTGGAATGCAAGGCCCTGGGGAAATAACTATCTCCTCATTCATCCTGCCCTCTTGAGATTTACGATGCATCAGGCTGGGAGACAATAAAAATTATTTGCACATATAATAAATATCACCAAAAAAGGAGTCAGACATGATGAGAGTAGATAACAGAAGCCCTGCTTTGTTTGGGAGTTCCAGGCAGTTATTTGAAAGAATGGCTTCCAAGAGTAAGTCATGAGGATCAGTAGTTTCCCAAGTTAAGAGAGGGAGAAAAGTATTCCAAGCAGAGAGCAGAACTTGCATCAGGGCCCTGAAGCAGGAAAGAGGCTGGCACTTCACAGAAAGTAAGTCATTTAAATGTTGAATGGGAGGGTGATTCACAATAGAACTGGAGAGAGAATCTAAAAAATGATTTCTAGATATTTACCGCAAGTGACTCAAGCAAAAAAGTCTTTTGATCTTGCTTTCTGTCCCAAATCTTGTTTAATTTCTATAGTAAATTTTCTGTGTTGTAACCAGAATAGTCTTGATAAAGTAAAAATCTAATTACACAGTGCTTCACCTCAAATTCTTAATGACTGGTCCTTAACAACTCCATATTCGCCTCTCTTTTCACTTCTCTCCATACTACTACATTCCAGAAATATCTTTACATCTTCAAATGCGCTCTGCTCTGCCTTGCATTTATCCTCTGCACATCCTGTTCTCTCTGCCTCAAATGCTCCCCATAATCCCTTTTTTCTGCTTATCTTTCAAGGTTCAACCTTGGTGGCACCTCTTCCATGCAGGTTTCCTTGGTTTCTTAATTCTATGGTTAGACATCTATCCTCGTTGATCCCAAAGTACTTAGTAAACTATAACACAATTGTCTCTTTACTTGGCTCTTTTTCTGAATACACTGTAAACTCCTTGATAGCCTGGATCTGTCTTCCATATTCATCAGTGACTCCAGTTCTTTCCTCAGTGCTTAGCGCATACAAGTGCCGATATAATTTTGTTTCATTAATGGACCACTGTCACAATGTAGTATCAGTCTTGCCCAGAAAGTACAAGAAATGAATGAATAAATATTTGAGCAATTTTTCCAACTAAACAGAAAGTGAAAACAAAACAAATTGGTATCTTGAATTTGTTGGGTAAGTCGAATAATGCTCTTTACCCCCAAAATGTCCATAACCTAATCCCCAGACCTGTGACTATGTCACCTTCCATAGCAAAACAGACTTTGCAGATATAATGAAATTCATGGTCTTCATGTGGGGAGATGATCCTGGATTATTTGTGCGGGCCCGAGAGGATTTGTAAGAGAGAGGCAAATGGGTTAAGTCAAAGAAGGATGCATGATGACAAGAGAATCAGAGATGGAGTTATGGCAGTGGAAGCAGAAGAGAGAGACAGAGAGACAAAGACAGAACAAGACAGTGACTGGGAGAATGAGAGCGATTGCAAGATGCTTTACTCCGGGGTTTGAAGATGGAGGGAGGGCGCATGAGCCAAGCAGTATAGGCAGCCTCTTGAAGCTGAGAAGGGCAGGGTAATAGATTCTTTCCTAGGGCCTCTGCTTATAATAAAACCCTACTGACAACTTGATTTTAGGATTTCTGACCTCTGGAATTTATAAGATAATACATTTGCATCATTTTACCCCACTAAATTTGTGATGATTTATTATAGTCGCAGTAGGGAACTAATACAATATACTTCAATTTTTCTCATGTATAGGTACTTTAGAAAATTGTGGATGAGGACAGAAAGTGGATATGGATGAATGTAATACCTGTTTGGGATCTTACATGCTTCATACTGAGTTCATTTTAAATACATCTTTCCCCCTAGTTCATTGGAAGAGTTATTTCAAGCAACATCTTGCATCAGAGTATATTTTTCTGGAGCAGGACACAAAACTGGAGTAATTACATGCCCTTTAATATACAAACTTTTTTTCCTCTTTTTTTCTATTGCAATTAATCGACACACATGTTACATTCATTTCAGGTGAACAGCATAGTGATTCAACAGCTTTGTATGTTATGCTCATCACAGTCGTAGCTACCATCTGTCACCATACAATATTATTATGGTATCATTGACTATATTCCCTATGTTGTATCTTTCATCCCTGTGAGTTATTCATTCCATAACTGGAAGCCTGTATGTCCTCTTCCTCTTTACTATTTTTCTCACTACCATGAGTTCTTTGTAGTTACGGATCTCTTTCTGCTTTTTGTTTGTTTTGTTTTTTAGACTCCACATATAAGTGAAATCATGTGGTATTTGTCTTTGTCTTATTTCACTTAGCATAATACCCTCTAGGTCCATCCACATTGTCACAAATGGCAAGATCCCATTCTTTTTTATGGCTGAGTAATATTCCATTGTATATTTATACCACATCTACTTTATCCATTCATTAGTCGTAGGACATGTGGGTTACTTCTGTGTCTCAGCTATTGTAAATAATGCTGCAATAAACATGGAAGTGTATTTATCTTTTCAAATTAGTGTTTTCATTTTCTTGGGCAAATATCCAGTAGTGGAATTACTGGATCATATGATATTTCTATTTTTAATTCTTTGAAGAAACTCCATACTGTTTTCCACAGTGGCTGCACCAAAGTACAGTCCCACCAGAAGTACACAAGTGTTCCCTTTTCTTCACATCCTTACCAACACTTGTTATTTTTTTGTCTTTTTGATACTAGCTATTCTGACTGGTGTAGGGATGATACCATTGTGGTTTTGATTTGCATTTCCCTGATGAATAGTCATGTTGAGCATCTTTCCAAGTGTCTGTCAACCATGGTATGTCTTATTTGGGAAAATATCTTTTCAGGTGCTTTGCTGATTTTTTAACTGGATTTCTCTTGTGTGTTGAGCTGCATAATTTTTTAAATGTGTTTTGGATTTTAACTACTTACCAGATATATTATTTGCAAATATTTTCTCCTATTGAGAAGGTTGCCTTTTTATTTTGTTGATGGTTCCTTTCACTGTGCTAGAGATCTTTATTTTGGTGTAGTCCCCACAACTTATTTTTGCTTTTGTTTCATTAGCCTGAGGTGACATAACTAGCAAAGTATTGGTAAGGGTGATATCAAAGAGATTTCTGGCTTAGGTTTTTTTCTAGGAGTTTTATGGTTTTATATCTTAAGCTTAGATCATTGATCCATTTTGAGTTTATTTTTAAGTATGGTATAAGAAAGTGGTCCAGTTTCATGTAGCTGCCCAGGTTTTTTGATACCATTTATTGAAGAAACTGTCCTTCCCCACTCTGTGTTCTTGCCTCCTTTGCAATAAATCAGTTGGCCATACAAGCATGGGTTGATTTCTGGGCTACTTTGTTCCATTGATCTTTGTGTCTCTTTTTGTGCCAGTACCATACTGTTTTAATTATTATTGCTTTATTGCATTTAAGATATAGAATATCTTGAAATCCTCTTGAAATCTGGGATTATAATACCTTCAGCTTTGTTCTTTTTTCTCAAAATTGCTTTGGCTTTTGGGTCCTTGGCGGTTCTATGCAAATTTTAGGATTGTTCTAATTCTTTGAAAAATACTATTGGTAATATAAAACTTTTGTATACCATAATTCTTCCTACAGCATCATTTATATGGGATAAACACTAATTATGTGCACAAGTGCATCAGAGAGAGTATATCGTTGCAAGGATTGCACTGGGACATGATGGGCCCATGTTTCTCATTTTGATTGTATGAAATTTGTATCAGGTGTATTCTAGGGAAATCAAGAGGAAGACTGAAACAGTTAGTAGTATCATCAGAATTTCCTGTAAATGGTACTTGATATCAGTGTACCATTTGTTTATAAGTTAATTGCATAGTTCAGTGAGTTCAACTGGCATCAGGGTTATATCATATGAAAAAGAATAGGGAAAATAAAATCAATCACTGTCAGATTTCTCAAACTGAGTAATATTTTTGATCACTTACTCTCTTGGCAGCAACATTTGATCATTTGCAAAAAAAGTATTTAAAACCTTGAAATTCTGTTGACTTCCTCTTGTTCAGCTGTACACTACCAACATTAATATACACTACTTTTCTTCAGCCACACTCTCCTTTTTTAGATTTATAAGGTATTTTAAAGTCAACATGTAGCATGCCTGACTACTTTAATAAAGTGTATTAGATCACCATTGGAATTTTCTAACAGCTCCTACACTTTTTTTGCCATCAGCTATTCACTGAATGCACCATTAAATCTCATGTTACATTGCATTATTAAAACCCCTAATAATGCATTTTGTTAAAAACCAAAATGTGTTGTGCTCTGCCCAAAAGTAACCTAGTATTATTTCCTATAATAACTTTAATTGGATTTTAGCTCTTTACTTTTTATATTTCATTGTACATTTTATTGGGTTTAATTACAAATCCATATGTATTTGTTAAGAAGTGCTGGTTTGATATTTTCCAGTGACAACTACATTTTATTCAATGAAAAAAGGAATTAGAATAAAAATTGCAAGAGACTTACCCATTGTATGAGATGATTAATTGAATTCCAGATTTATATGCATTTTTGATGAATGATTTCCCATAGCAAAATGACTTGAATGGTGTATCAGGGCACCATTATTCATTTTAATAGGTTTGCACAAAGTGCATATCACCATTATTATAGATCAACTGTGAAGATTTGGATTTCATTCCACCCTCATCCATTTTTAAGTCTGACAAACTTTGTTCTATAAACTTGGAGAAAGAGAAAAAATTATCTTGAGACTATGAAGTTCTGAGATTGGCTTCACCTACTCTATGAGAGGAAAATTTCTGATCCATAATTCTCACAAATACTGTGTTCAGTCAGTATTAAATACCTATTTGTTTAGATCTAGCTAATGATGACTGTTGGTGGTAATGAAAGCTAGAGGGAGGTGTCTCCTCCACACTCCACCCTAAATTAGAAATAATTCTTTAAAGTCATAAAATTATCATATTAGTTCAGTGATATGTTTGTGGGAGCAAATTAACATAATTATCCATTTCTAAGAATTTGAATAAAAGTTTTCTGAATATTCCTAATACAGGACTAGAAAATGTTAGGTAAAAGCAAATAATAATAATAATAATGAAATGCATATATGACTTGTTTGAAAAAATAAATGAGATCAAAAGGAAGATTAGCCAGACGTGAGGCACTATAAAGAAATCTTATATCAATACCCACATAAGCCCTGTGTGCAAAAGTATTAGTCTAGGGCAGATACTTTATATATACAGTTGACCCTTGAGCAATGCATGGGTTAGGAGCACGGACATCTGCACAGTTGAAAATCTGCATGTAATGTTTCACTCCCTAAAGTTAACTGCTAATGGCCTATTATTGACTGGAAGTCCTCCTGATGACATAAACAGTTGATTAACACATATTTTGTATTATATACTGTATTCTTACGATAAAGTAAACTAGAGGAGAAAATGTTAAGAAAATCATAAGGGAAAGAAAATACATTTACCATAGTGCACTGTATTTATTGATACCATAAGTTTATATCATCTGTTTACAAAATAAATTGTCTGTCAGCACTTACATCAATATTGACTTATATGATACAAAACACTGTAGATTACACATATTAATAACACTACACAATGAAAATGGAAAGATAATATGAAAAAGAAATTCATATTTATTTATATTATTTATATAATGATCCATGCATTGATAGCAAAGCAGCAGCAATATGATTGCTTTCTGGTAGCCTCATGTAACCAATACATTGGTTTCATGGTAGCCTAGCCTATACACTAATGAATGTATCATTATAAAATTTTTATGGCATATAGTATTACAGTCATATTTATAATACAGTATTGGAAACATTGTTACATTTTTAAAAATCATTTGTGATGATAAGTTGATACCCAGTTTCTCCAGTTAAGACAGACACATACGGTATGGTAATGTAATTCTTTGAAAGCAAAGTTCTAAAGCAGTAACAAAACTAACACATTATGAATTTTATATTGAATGTCGCCCATCTTATGCCTGTGTATGGACAGGCTATCCACTTCCATCCAAGTCCTGCACTTGGTGTCCTACTCACCGAATACTTAGGTGGCGATGACGAGGACACAGAGGCGTGTCCTACAGTTCTTGCAGTACAGCGAGTAGATTTCCACACGAAGACACTCACAGACACAGCAGCTACGTGTATTAACTGAACAGCACGGTGATTATTCACCATTCATTAAGTGGATGGGGATCATCATAAAGGTCTTCGTCCTTGTTGCCTTTATGTTCAGGAGGCCGAGGAGGAGAACGAAGATGGGTGGGTCTTGGTGTCTCGGGCGGTAGAGGTGGAGGCTGGAGAAGAGGAGGCAGGACAGACACTCAGTGTAACGTGATGGAAATACCTTGTAATTTCTGCCTGACTTTTGCTTTTTCCTTTTTCTCAAAATGATTCTATACAGTACCAATCCTCCTTCCACTGTTTGTTTTGCTTCAGTGCCTATATCATAAGAGGGTCCATGTCTTAAAAAAAAAAAAAAGGTCCAAAACGGTTTGAATAATCAGAATCCTTCTACCCCTGTTGTCTACTGTCAGTTTGTTTTCCAGCACTGCTTCTTCTATGTCTTCTTCCTCATTGTCTGGCACTGGTTCACAAGCACTCATCTCCAGCAACTCATCTTTTGTTAATTGCTCTGGTGTGGTGTCTATTAGCTCTTGAACTTCTACAGGATCCGTATTGTGAAACTCTGTGCCCCCACCTTTTATTTTTCCATATCCCCAGTCTCTTTTATATTCTCCTTGATTGTGTCTGTCAAAAATACTATAAAGTCATGCACAACATCTGGACACAGTTTGCACCAGCAGGAATTTATTGTTTTGCACTTGATGGCTTTCATGGCTTTTCTGTAACAGTGATGGCATCTTCGTTGGTGTCATCCTCCCAGACTTTCATGATGTTCTCGCTATCAGTGTTCTCTCCCATAATGTTGACAATCCTTTCCACAGAATACCTTCTGTAATAAGCCTTAAGGGTTCTTGTGATCTGCTGATCTAGTTGCTAAATTACAGATACTGTTTTAGGGGCAAAGAGACCAACACCTTTGGTGTTGAATTAATGGGATTCTGATTGGTCGGGGCATTGTCCAATATAAAAAGAACTATAAAAGGCAGTTCCTTACTGGCAAGGTACTTCCTGACTTAGGGACAAAGCATCAATGGAAGCAGTGCAGAGAAAGGTCTCTTGTCTATGCCTTCCCATTGTACAACCAAAAGTCTTAGCAGCTTTATAAATAAGGGCAGCTGTGATCATAAACCCAAGTGCATTTGCACAAAATGGTAGAGTTAGCCTATCCTTTCCTGCCTTTAATCCTGTGCTTCTCTTCCTAATAAATGTCCTCTGTGGTATTTTTTTTCCCCAAATAGGACACTTTCATATGCATTAAAAACCTGTTGCAGGCAGATATCCTTTCTCAATGATTTTCTTTATGGCATCTGGGAATTTGCTGCCTCTTGGTCAGCAGAAGCTGCTTCTCCTGCTATCTTGACATTTTTTTAAGCCAAACCTTTTCCTAAAATTATCAAACCATCCTTTGCTGGCATTAAATTCTCTAGCTTTAGATCCTGCACTTTGCTTTTGATTTAAGTTGTCATATAAGGACTTGGCTTTTTCTCTAATCGTATTAGACTCTACAGGTACGCCTTTCTTGTAGCAATCCTGCACTCACATAAAAGCTACATTTTCAATATGAGATAAAAAGGTATTTTGCAAAAAGTGCAAGGATTTTGCACTTGCTGAAGTAGCTGCAGCGACACCTTCACAAATTTCTTTTTCTTTTTTTTTTTACAACGGTTCTTAGGCTTGATTCATTTATCTCGAAAAGGTGGACACACGCAATGGCAGACCTCAGGGTACAGATCAGAGCAAATGATTCAACTTGTTATTGTAATGTCATAACTTTTCTCTGCTTCTTGGGAGCACCTCCAGCATCACTAGCGGCACTTCATATGGGTCACCTGGTGTTATTCACAGTCTATAATATCGTTGCATTAACCATGATGAAAAATGCACAAGAAGCATGAGACATCACTTTTATGGTGATAGGCCATTTACTGGAGAGACGAACTTCTCTGGCAGAGATAACTAGAGTCACACAGCACTCTAAGCGAACACTCACAACAGTTGAGCCTACCGCAGTAGCAACAAGAGGTACCTACAAAGTACAGAAGTATTATTACAGTAGTACTACAGTTGATTATATAGTAAATTTCATATGTTTATGATTGAATACCATATCTGTATATTTGTTTACCTTTTTCTTGACTTTGAATGGGACCATATACTTACAGTCTGTGCTGATGTGTAAGTTTTGATAATTTCAACTTTTTATACCAGATTTGTGCATATTTAATGATAGTAAATGGCAAAAAATGACTAGTATCTACATATATTTTACTCATTCATGACATGCCTAACTTTTTCTTAATTTTAAAAAGATTTCTATGCTAGCAGTCTGTCTGCGACTTTTGTCAAGTTGTCCTAAATCTCCAGAAAATTTTCCAGTATATTTATTGAAAACAATCCATGTATAAGTAGATCCATGCAGTTCACACCTATGTCTGGCTTTTTTTGTGAAGGTTGTCCTTGAAGTAATTGTATTGAACGAGGGGACCATCGCACACTATAACTACAAGAAGCTTTAAACATGAGGCAATTCTGACTCCATCCCTCCAATCAATCTTTTGATCACTTGGCTTCCCATGTAACTTGCCTATTGAAGAAAAATTGTGCTGTTTAACTCAAGTGTTCTATTCCCCTTGTGGAAGCAGGGTTTTGAAACTAACGTAAGTTACCACCTCCTTCCTCACCTAATTCTCAGACATAAGCCATTTCACAAATTCAGAATCCTTTGAATGAAAGGGAGTCCAAGACTCAGTATCCCAAATATTTCACCCATCCTTTATCAAAGGGACCTACAGCTATTCCAAGGGAAAGGGAAACACATATTTGAGGAATGATGACATATGGGCTTTGAGATTCTTTTAATCCCTTAGGAATTAAACCTCCACTGTGGTCCACCCAGAAGAGTACTATCAGGGTGGATAATAAACTTTTTTTCTTTAGTCCATCTCCTAGAGGACCAAATGGGTTTAGGAACCCACACTGTGGTCATTTCTCAGTTCCTGAACATATAGTAGGGACATACATACTTGATTGTTATATGAATCCCTGCTTTCACTTCCCAACCTATGGGGTGAAACCTAGTGTGGTAGAAATGACCAGTCAGAAACCTTTACAACTGCCCCCACCACCCCCAGAAAACATGCATACATATGATCATAAAATAGTAAGCCAAAAGCAATATATTGCATTCCTTGAGAAATTGCAGAGATTATTGGCAGTATCAAAAATGTAAAATACAGAGTAGTGATACCTACAACATTTTGCTTACCTCTTTGGCCTCTACAGGAGACATGTCTTAGAGAATCAGATTGGATTCTCATAGACTTAATCAGGTAGTGACTTCAACTTCAGCTGCCATTCTAAATATTGTCTGTTTATTAGTGTAAATCAACAGAGACTCTAGCCTCTGGCTTGCAGCTATTGATCTGGCAAATGCTTTTTTGCTTTATACCAATTAGCAAAGTCAGTCAGGTATAGTTTTTTTCCCAGTTGATAGGGGTAATGGTTTCTTTCACTGTCTTAGTTCAGGCTTATCTGGCTTTCTTTCAAAATCTAACATGCAGGAATCTTACTCATTTTGCCATCCCACATGGCATCATATTGGTCTGCAAGTGGATGATATAATGCCAATCAGATCTATTCAGCAGGAATAATATGGTAAGATACATATGTGTCACAGAGTAAGAGATAAAAATCTAAAAACATTCAAGGTTCTTTGATCTCACTGAGATTTTTAGAGGTTCACTGAGTCTAGGGCATAGCTATGTATTCCCTCCAACCTGAAATACCATCTACACTTTTTGGTTCGTTTTAATAAGAAAGAGGCGCAATACCCAGAAGGTGTCTTTAGATCCTAGACCAAGAGACACCATATTTGAAAGTGTTTCTTCAGCCCATTTATGAAACGATCAGTAGGATTGGCTGTTTATAGAGTGGAGTCCGGGGAAAGAAGAGTGTCTTCAATTGGATCAGGCTGGATTTCAAGCCATTTTTCTATTTAGGCTAATGACCTGACTTAAGGTGCTCAAGTGTGTGTTACTGATCAGGATGCTTTACTGAGCTTCTGGTAAACCCCGATAGGATAATCATAACATGAATACCCAGAGATTGGAGAGAAACATCACAGAACTGTTTTTCTTTTGACACATAGTTCCTGCTAGTTACTGGAGCTGGTAGAAAGGAATGTGTAATAGTTGGGTAATGCTTGTAACTGATTCTGCAACCTAAGCAGACCTTCCAGTCATTAACTGGGTGTTTACTGCTCATAAATTTAAGCATGCAGAGAAACTCTATTTTTTTTTTTTTTTTTTTTTTGAGAAGCTCTATTTCTCATGACCCTGAAGTAGCATGTATAAGAAGCAGCTCTGGTATGTCCTTAAGGTACAAGCAAGTTATGTGAACTGTTGACTCTGACTTTCTTTGCATTTACATGTACTACATTGCCACCTCTCCATTAACACCCATGGCCTCATAGAGATTTTCCTCCATCAGATTACTAAGGAAAAAAAATGGAGCCCCATTCCTGAGTATATTGCATGATATGCTGACATTGGCTAGAAACACACAGCTGTAGCATTAAAACCCCACTCAGTGGTGGCCCTAAGCAATGGGAAGGAAACACTTCTAGTGAGCAGAACATGGAACAGTGCATTTTGTTGAGCACTTTTTCTGGAAAGAGAGATAAGCTGAAATACAGTCTATAATGATACATAGACAGTGGCTGACAGTTTGATAAGATGGTCAGAGACTTGGGAGAAACAAGATTGAGAATAGTTTGTAGATAGACCCCTTGAGATGGGCATAGAGTGTGAGAGTATATATATATATGATAAGCACTCACCTGAATGCTTATCAAAGGCTATCCCCTTCATGGAATATTGTGAGTACTTTTGAAGATGTTGACGATGACCCAGTCTCTGGGTACCGTACATAGTCTTTTTCCAACGATTTAGTGTTTGATCAAAGGGTTTATGAATAAAGTGGCCCGGGCTACACGGACAGAGACATTGCCTGGGATTTCCCTCCCCATGACTGAACTGGATGCCAACAGTGCTGAGGGCCTAACCTGCCAACAACAGAGACCAGTACTGATATATCACCGTTTATCTAGTGGTAGGTTGCGCTCACAACACCACTTTCATCATGATTTTTCCCAACTGAAATAAACACAAAGTATATGACTTTTTCTTCACCGTTCACAGTGTTTCTCCCAACACCCCACTTATGGATTTATTAACACTCTCTTCACCATTATGGTCTCATACAACATCATTGCTTCTAACAAGGGAACTTACTTTACAGCAAAAAGAAGTCAGACAATAAGCTCAAGCCTTTGTGTTTTACTTCTCTATGTACCCCATCATCCAGAAGCAACATACCTGAAGGAAAGGTGGAAAAGTTACTAAGGGCTCAGTTGTAGAGCTGACTAGATAATGACACTTAGGAGGGAAGGAAAGCTGACCCTGTAAGCTGGTATGTGCTGATATATACTTTGAACCAGTGACCAGTCCCTCTTATCTTTTCCATCTAACCTAGAGGTTGAAATAAGAGAAGTTCCTTTCACTATTTTGCCTAGAGGCCCATTTGCAAAACTTCTGCATTTTGTTTCTGCGTGTTTCCATGCCTTTGAGCTCTGTGAGGTCTCACTTTTCAAGGTTCAAATACAACCAGAAACACAAAATCTCTTTGACCAGGAAATACAAAATAGTTCTAATGAACCTGAAGCTGAGAGTGCCACCTGGATGTTGTGAGTTCCCTCTGCCACTGAATCAGTAGGCAGAGAATTAGCTGCAATAAAGAATCCCAGGTAACAAGGGGAAATAGGGTCCTGCCTCACAAGGAGACAAGTCTGAGTATGTCTGGAACCAAGAGGGTTATCAAGGTTTACTTCCATGTAGAATGGTAAATGTTAATAGAGGATCATAGTGACCTACCAGAGACATAATTTCAATAGATGAGACCCTTGAGGAATGAAGATTTGAATTGCTCCACATAAAAACAATCATGGGCAGCTAAGGTGTTGGCTGTGGGTAAAGATGGGTAGTGAGAAAAGGAAGTTTTCATGTATGGTTGTTTCTGTTTTTCTTGACTGAATCCTTATTATTAAAATTAGTCTTTTTAATTTTTGACTTAAAATTTCATAAGATAGGACACTTCCAGAAACATGTGAATGCAGAATACTGCCATATATACTAGTTTTTGAGTCCTTCACTTGCCAGCCACGTGAACTGTGTGAAATGAGAGCAGTAATGGTACTACAGGGCATATCCGTGAACCCTCATCTTGTTTTCCTATCCGGAAAATGAGATGTTTAGATTAGATTATGTCATATATTTTTGCGCAGCTTTAAGATTTTATACTGTTTGAGGAGTATGAGGACAAAATCCAGTATAGTAAAGATGACTGCATTTACTTTTGCCTCACGTTAAATCCCCCTGATACGATTTTTTCCCTTAGTTCCTGAGGGAGTTTTTCGGCTTTTATCTAAGTTAGCATTTTCAGAGCTAGAATGCCAACCAACTTCCTGAAACTAATTGAGATAAAACTAGATGGTTGACCTTTGAGGCAAATACAAAGTGAATGAAATTCAACACCTGTGTTCTAATCCAACAATGTGTCTGACAAAGAAACTGAGTCAATGCATTTAAAACAATGGCTTTTCATTTTTGTGACTTTATTATCAACCAGTGCAATAGGCTTCAGAATGATTTGAAAGCTTCTTAAGTAGGTTTATTAACTGGGGGTGAGTACGTGAATAAGAAGGGAATTAGGCAGAATTGAATAAAGCCAAAGATCCAGTTCCTGAATATTTTTACTGAAGCCAGAGCCTGGAGCTCCTTAAATGCTGGTTAATTAGTTTGGTGGCTGACTTGAGACTTGGCATATGAAAGCATGATATGAAGGGAGGCTGTGGACAGAAGTGCATTTGTGTCCCTTCTCTGTTTTTCTTTGGCTTTAGCACCCTGAAAATATAGCTCTGTGCTGCTCACTTTCCCTATTTCTAAATAATTTCCATTCCACTTTGTCAAGATTAAATGAGATATTGCCTATAAAGTGATTTCTATAGTGCTAAGGTGCGTGGCATCTAACAGAGATCGATTAATGGGGGGAGAAAACCTTCCTCACAGAGATTTCATAACAAGCCCAAGAGTAGGAGAAATAAACTTGATTTGAGTTAGGAGAGAGTTTGAGCTGCACCTAAAGTGCAGTTATTTAGGTACCACTATCCAAGATGGTAGAAGTACAAATGAGGGCCAATGATAAGGTAAGTTAAAACTTACTGCCCTCACTGGTGGGAAAAGAGCCAGATTGGATAACACCCAGAAGCTCAAATAGCTCTCAATTGTCAAGTAATAGTATGTTCATCTGCAAGTGGTCACAGAAAATAAAGGGTATTTTGGATGTAATTTTCAGGTTTTATTCACATGTTGGACATCATGTAGAGACTAATCAAGCGGACTATAACCCTATTTAAAAATGAATACATTCCTGGCTACAGCAATGAATAAATATTAGAAAACAATGAAGTCAGTATTTCTCCTTTTTTTCTCCCCTTGATCCAGAGGGGATGCCTGGACATCTAAAGTCCTGCCAGTTAATTAGATATTAGCTAAGCACTGAGTTTGGAAATAACAGCCTTACACAACTATTCATAGAATTATTTTTATTCTCTAATGTCCTAGGGGTTCTCCCAGGAGTTAACTGAGCTCAGCCAATTATCCTCCACCCCTTTTTACCTCCACCCAGATTGGATGGAAGGGGTAGTATACCAATGTTCAGTTATTGACTTCAACCTCAATAAAATCTAATTATGGCATTGCACTGTTAATTCAGACCTTCAGATAATTCATATCAGCTAAAGTTTGTTTCTGTTCGTTTGATGAATAAAGCAGTTTCTAAGTGATTTAATTGTCTAGAGTAAAAAGGAAGAGTTTATCTTTAGCATCCTTGCCCACTTAGTAGCATCATTTACCCACCAACAATATGAATTACCAATTACAGACTATTTTATTCATTTCCTTACCAATTTTAATATAATTGTATGTGTGTTTTTCAGGTTGGCTTTCTTGATTTGTTTAGAATTTGTGAAATCTAGAGCTTTAAAAAAAGGCGGGGGCGGCGGGACTCCGAATCTCATCAAGGTTATAAATGCAATGTTGAGTAAGAATTGCTCTGTATGTATTAGCTGTAAATATATAGCTAAATAACATTCTTAGACATCTTAGCAATGCTTAAACTCTTTAACTGCATGCCTGTGTGCACATGACAATCAGTATTAGCCATAGCCTAACTATACCACAATCACTGAATCTGAGAAAACTAATTACAGAATCAGTGAAATCAGACTGAACGGAAAAAACTGAAACAGTGCTTCATTTTTGCAAAGAAAAAAAGTCTAATTTATTATGCTTCTGTACATTCCTGTGAGATAAATTGGTTTTACTTTTTCTTGTGTTCCTAGAATTCACTTGGGAAGGTAGACACAGAACCAACATTAAAGTACTGAGAACTCAGTCAGCAGACTTCCCAGGTAACTCTTCCTATATTCCTAAATAACCAGTCAGCTTGTGTGTGAAAAGTAGGGTTTCATGTACACTTCGATTCTGTGCCAGCACCATGGGAAACAGACACAACAGTGTTTATCAATTTAGCAGTTATTTTACAGGTATCTAGGTAAATATTCTGGTGTGATTATAGGGTCTCCAAATAGTCATCAAATTATTCATCATATATTCAACAAAATGTGTTAACAATATGTTTTACTTCTTTACCTCTCAGAGCCAGGGGAATAACAGTGATCAGTCAAATCAAAAAATCTGATTTAATGGGACTTACATTATAGTCGAGTGAAGAACTTAATTAGGAAAAATACTAAATTGTGTTAGGTACTACAAAGAAAAATAGAGTGAGAAGCCAGAGAATGTTGTTTAGCTTGAGAAGCCAGGGTGGACATTTGAGTAGAAAAGCTACATTCAGTAAGTTGTGAGCCATGGGAAGATCTAGGGAAAGACTTTCCCAATATAGGATGCAAAATGTAAATGTCCTGAAATGAGAACTAACTTCATATCTTCTCAGAACAACAAGATATGGTCTGAGAGTAGGTTTGAGCAGCTTATGTACATAAGGAGTTTGGATTTTAGTCTGATTCTAATGGGAATTCACTGTGGTGTTTTAAACAGGGAATTAAAAAAAATAAGCAGGGAAATGAATGTAACATTTTTCTTATTTTAATTGTTAAGGTACAGTCTACCCACAAATTTACCCTCTTGAAAAGTGTATAGTTCTGCTTATTTTGACATACACAGGTGATCATGTCATTATCACCATAATCAAGGTATGTAGTAGGTCCACCACCCAAAAGAATGGACCGTTTCCCTTTGTAGTAACCTCCACCCCCCTAAATCTTTTTATTGTCACTATTGTTTGGCCTTTTCAGAGTATCCTATTAGTGCAGTTATATAGTATGTAGCCTTCGAGTCTGACTTCTTTCACCTAGCATAATGCATATGAGATTCATCCATGTTGTTGAGTGCATCAGTAATTTGTTTTATTACTGAGCTGTATGCTGTTAAATACATGTACCACAATTTATCTGTTTCCCAGTTTTTCCCGAGTTTTTTCCCCCATTTACAAAGTAATCTGCTGTAAAGATCTTCATACAGGTTTTTGTGTGAACATATGCTTTCATTTCACTTGGGTAAATACAAAGAAGTAGGATTACTAGTGTGTATGATGAGTATATGTACAAATGTAGGAGTAGCTTCACCATTTTGCATTCTCATGAGCAATGCCTGAGTTCCAGGTGTTTTGCAGTTTCACCTACATAGGGTTTTGTCTTTTTCTTTTTTTTTTTTTTTTTTTGGTTGTTGCCTTTCAGAATTTGTTTTTAACATGTCACTCTAGTTGATGAATGGAAAATAACTATATTAAGCAAGGATGGAAGACAAAAAAACAGTGAGGAATTTTATTGCAGAAGTCAAGATGATAGCTGACAGGGTTGTGAATAAAGATGGCCTTGACAGAGATAGTAAGAAACACCAGTGTCAGGATGTAAGTTGAAGGTAGATGTGAAAGGACTTGCCAAGGATTAGACATTAGTTGTGAGGGAAGAAGAGGAACTGGGGCAAGGAGATAAATGGAATCCACAGATGAAGAATAGATTTGGGAATCAAGAGTCTCCTTTGGACGTGCTGTGTTTGAGATGCCTCTTAAACATGCATGACAAAATGTCAAGTAATTAGATGACTACAAAGCAAAGTTCAGAGTAGTGATCTGAGCCAGACATAGGAGTTGGAGACTTACATTTGGGTGTTACTGGGTCTTTGTGATATTTAATACCTTTGTATGGAATAAGATTGCCTAAAGAGGGTTTTTAGGAAAGTGAACCCTGTGTCATCATAATGATTAAAATTGAGGAAGAGAAGGAGGAAATTGCCACAGTAGGAAGTGGTCAATGATAATAGAATTTCACTGTGTAATTTTATCATCCACTCCTTGCTTTTGGCCATTGTCAAGTATGTAGACAAAATGTATACAAGTACAGATAGCATGAGATTATGTGGTTTTCAAAAACAATCCTCAGATTTTGGTGGTGGGTGCTTAGCTGGCCTTCTTGTCCTCCTCAAACAATTGTTGAAGTTATTTTAAATATGAAAGAGAGGAAAAAATGAAACAAGATGAAACCAGAGAGGGAGACAATCTGTAAGAGACTCTTAATCTCAGGAAACAAACTGAGGGTTGCTGGAGGGGATGGGGGTCGGGGGACAGGGTAGCTAGGTGATGGACATTGGGAAGGGTATGTGCTATGGTGAGCTCTGTAAATTGTGGAAGACTGATGAATCACAGACCTGTACCCCTGAAACAAATAATACATTATGTGTTAATTAAAAAAAAAAGAGTACAAAGAACTGAGAAAAAAAAATATGAACGAAGAAATGGTTCAGTCACAGCATGAAAGTAAGTCAATCTGATCTCGTATGGACTGAGCTCAGGAACTTTTTGGTAGGATGACTAAAAGGCAGACCTGAGTAAGGGGGTTGACATCTTCAACACCTGAATAAAAAAGACTTCTTATTCATCCTCAATGTTTCCACAGCACAGAGAACATTGTAAAAGTAATGTAAATTGTAAAAATGGAAGTGTGTGGAAGAGACCAGCTTTGGTGTTAGGCAGGTTGGATTCAAACACCCTGTCTGCCCCTCCAGAATTTCAGTAGAACACCAGGGTGATATTTTTATAATGCAAGTTAGGTCATAGCACTTTCCTATTTAGAATCCTTTGTCTCTCCATCTCCATAAAATAAAAAGTCCTTACAAGGTATGATAATACCCTACCTAATTGGTGTGTTCCCATTATCTCTGATGTAACCTACTGTAAGTTTCCCCTTCTCTTACTTCCTTTCAGATACCACGCCGGTACCAATTACAGAGCACAGTAGGCACATTACCATCTCAGATCCTTTGAAATATTCTCCCTTCTCGCTGGAATATTCTCCTTCAAGGCATCATCATGGCTCACGCCCTTACCTCCTTTAGGTGCTTGCCCCAAGTTGTCTTCCCAGTGAGCCTCCTTCCTCTACCCTCTATAGTATTACAGCATCCCTCTACCCACTTTCTCTGCCTGACTTCACATCAACTGACACACTAAATATATTTATAACTCAAATGTGTTTATGTGAATACATATGAAAGACATAAAATTTAAATATGTATAATGTCTTTCATTACCTGCTAATACATAAACTCTCTGATGGAATGAATTTTGTTTGTCTTATTTAGTGCAGTATCTCCAGGAACCAGAACAGAGTATGGCACATAATAAGCATTCAATAAATATGCATTGGATGAATGAATCAAATAATGTACATCAGTCACTACACACATTGTCTAGATTTAAGACTACTGCAAGTGGTAGTGTGGCATTATTAGTGTTATCATCATTAATAGTTTTTTTCATTAAATTCCCTAAATGTCAACTGGATTCAGATTCTGAGACATCAGTGTACATCTGTTTTATCCATCTTTACCAAAAACTGAGTAGATTTTCAGCTTGGCTACCTTGAGGTCTAGGAAATCTCTTGGACCTGGCAGTGGCTTGTGGAGCTGGGAGCTGCATCTTCAGTGCACCATGAGCTATGTTTCACATACCTGCTTCTGAAGGATGTTTCTCTCTCTGTGCTATAAATGAATTGGGCTTGCTGAACACACATGTCTTTTGCATAAGACAGCTAAGAAACCAGATGTGGGTTAAGCATCTGCCTTCGGCTCAGGTCATGGTCCTGGGGTCCTGGGATCGAGTCTTACATCAGGCTCCCTGCTCCTTGGGGAGCTTGCTTCTCCCTCTGCCTCTGCCTCTCTCTCTCTATCATTCATTCATTCATTCCTGAATGAATGAATGAATAAAAATAAAATAAAAAACCAGATGTGTTTCTAAGACAGTGAGATTGGATCCCAGAAACAGGTGTTATGTCCCAGCCTACTGACCATTGAACTTTGTCCCCCCAACCCCCAGTTTTTAAGAGGTTCTATCTTTCACACTTCAAGTGTTTCCCTCTCAAAGACTGTGGTCGATAACTGTGTTGTTTAACAAAAACAAAAGCCTTGCCATGAAAGAAAGATAATAATGTAAAGGCTAAGATTTACAGTGAGCTAGGCACTCCGCTAGGGTATTCTGATTGATCATATCTCATCACTCTCAAGATCCCTCTATTGTGGGCTGATAGTGTCCTTTTAAAATTTATCGGTGGAAGTCCTCACCACCAGTACCTAAGAATGTGACTGTATTCAGAGATAAAGTGTGTAAAGATGTGATTAATTTAAAATGAGTTCTCTAGGGGCGCCTGGGTGGCTCAGTCGGTTAAACGACTGCCTTCGGCTCAGGTCATGATCCCAGGGTCCTGGGATCGAGTCCCACATCGGGCTCCCCGCTCTGTGGGGAGCCTGCTCTCCCACTCCCCCTGCTTGTGTTCCCTCTCTCGCTGTGTCTCTCTCTGTCAAATAAATAAAATAAAATCTTTAATAAAAAAATAAAATAAAATAAAATAAAATGAGTTCTCTAGGGTAGACCCTAATACATTATGACTGATATTCTTATATGAAAAAACTGGGGTACACAGTCACCTGGAATACACACACACACACACACACACACACACACACACACACAACTGGGGCACACAGTCACCTGGAATGCATACACACACACACACACACACACACAACTGGGGCACACAGTCACCTGGAATGCATACACACACACACACACACACACACACACACACACACACACACACACACACACAAAAGAAACACCATAAGGGTACAAAGAGAAGACAGCCATCCTACAAGCCAAAGAGAAAGGCCTTAGAAGAAAACAATCCTCCTGACATCTTGACCTTGAACATCTAGCTTCCAGAACTGTGAGAAAATAAATTTCATTTGTTTAAACCATTTAGGCTTTGGTGCTCTGTTACAGCAGCTGTAGCAAACTAATACACCCTCCTTGAGATAAACGCTATTATTAGCCCCCTTTTGAAGATGAAGAAACTGAGACCAGAATGGTTAAGTGACTCACCTAAGGACACTGAGCTCACAAGAGGTAAAGCATGATTTGCAACCAATATGTCTGGCAAGAGCTCAGATTAGGTAGGAAAGGCCCATTATCAGCACAAATGTGACCTTGAAGCAGGAAGAAGAAGAAGCAGAGGAGTAGATTCAGAAGTCCAGTGTCTGACCAGATGAGAGGATTGTGGTAACTTCCTGGCAAGATTTTAGGAGAGGTTCAGAAGCAAAGATCCAATGAATCTCTGTTTTTGCTGGTTACCTTCTACTTCTAGTTGCAGTCACCTTCCCTCTAAAGCCTGTTTTCCTACAAGGGCAAAAGGAAAAATACATTAGAGTATATTTGTTTCTGTTTTAGTTTCCTATTGCTTCTGTCATAAATTACCACAATTAGCATAAAACAACTCAGATTTATTATCTTACAATTCCAGAGGCCAGAAGTCCAAAATGGGTCTCAGTGGGCTAAAGTCAAGGTGTCAGCAGGGCTTATTCCTTCTAGAGGTTCTAAGGGAGAATCCACCTGTTTACTTTTCCCAGCACCTGGATGCCATCCCATTCCTTGACTTCTAAAACCAGCAGCATAGCATCTTCAAATGTCTCTCTAACTCTTCTACCTCCCTCTTCTACTTTTATGGACTCTTGTGATTTCATTGGTCTCACTTGGATAATCCAGAATAATCTCCCTATCTCAAGGTCAGCTGATCATTTAACAGTTCACAGGTTCTAGAGATTAGGACATGAACTTCTTTGGAGGGGTCTTTATTCTGCTGGCTAAAGCTTCTGTCTAAAGGAAAAAGGCAATTTAGATATCAAAGTCACATAAGCATAAAAGGCATACATAGACAGGGTGCATTCTGGAGCCGATGGGATGGGAACTGAAGCTGGCTGAGTAGAGTTCCAGGTAGGGTGGGGCAGCAGGTCAGGCTCACAGAGGAGGAGATACAATCAGAAAGGAGGAAGATGCCAGGACCTTGGGAGCTCCCTGTGACTGTCTCCCCCAGCCACGCACACTAAAGGCTGTATGTTTTCAGTGAAATTAAATTACCTCTGTCTCCAGGCATGATAATACTACCCAAAATAAGCCAACTAGTACATAGCATTTCTTTGGCCATGGTGATCCGTTTGGGGGTGGCCATATGGCTAAGGTGGTTAAGTCAGAGTAGAAGCCAGGACTTATGTTCAAAGGTTGGAGAAAAAGAGAAAAAGTTTGACATGGACCAAGAAACATGAATCAGGTGGTCTCAGGAGCTGTTGGCATTCCCCTGATGACAATGAGGGAAGTCAGTCTTAGGATGGCGCTAAATATAGAAAGGGAAGTCTAGACAGGAAAAAATGAAATAGGTCCTCATTGTTATTCTTGAAATGCTAAATCATACTCTTCCTGAAATTTACGCTTCTTGTAGATATTTTTAAAATACGAAAAATTCCATTTTCTTTGTTGTTTAAGCCAGTTTGAGTTGGAAACTGATGTATGTTCTTACACAAAACACTCAGTGAATATATCATTTGGGAGATGTGATGACACCGGGAGCACTTAGATGTAGACAGTTATTCCCTGAGAATTCAATTTTGTTCAAGTTCAGGTTTGAGGGTTTTTATCATATGACATTAATGATACTTGGAAATCATCTCTACATTCTACTAACTTCGTACCTTTTGCTTCTATGTAACCTCGTATATTTGATATTTTAAGCCTAACTGTTAATAGGAAAATTGGGATCAATAGATTTTAACCTTTCTTTCAGAGTATTATACTCCAGTTATTCTCTTAACATGGCCATATGATTTTTTTTTTCCAGTTTCCCCTTATTTCTACATTGCTAATTAGGCCCTTTGGTAAACTGTTTCAACAATTCATTGTTTCTTTCTGCAAAGATTTATTGAACATCTAGTACATGACTCCTGTGCCAGGCACTATTTATTTTATTATGGGTTCAGGGAAAATAAGTCAGATAAGATTCCTGCTTCTATGAAATTTATTTTCTAGTAATGGTAAAGACATATAAATAGGTTAAAAAAAAAAAAAGTAAATGAAAGTAACTTTAAAATGTAAGTGCTATGAAAAAAATAACTTCTTAGTAACCTGTTGCAATGATAAAAATGTGCAACAAATCAACCCAAAACTGAGTAGCTTGCAGAGAATTTATTTTTATCTGGGAGTGGTCTGGGGTTCAGGTAATTCAAAGTGGATTCAGATAGATGGCTTGGCTTCAGGCTGTAGGAACTGGCATAGCTCTGTCTTCCAATGCCAGAGGTACAAGAAAGCAAGTGAAAACAAAGGAGGTCTTTTAGGTTTTGTATTTGGAAAGGGCAAGCTCTTACATCCATATACTATTGGCCAAAAAAACCATATGGACAAGCCAAAGTCAAGGTGCAGAGATAAACACTGCTTGAAGATGAATCTTTGGAAAGGAAAAGGTGCAGGGAAGATGAATATTTGGGCCAATAATTCAGCTTATCACACACACTTATATGATGGAGAATGACTGGAGTGAAGGGTACTACTTGAGATGGAGTATTTAGATGAAGACATCTCTGAGGTGAGATATGATGAAGAGCCACATGAAGAGATAAGTGGAGAACATTTTTGTAGTACGTGACTATGAAATAGGAATAGTTCCAGAGTTGCCAAATGATGGTGTTACTGATCTATCTGTCACTGAGCTGCTAACTCAGGAAACAGCAGGTGAGTCCTGGCACTGTTGGGGCCAACGGCTCTGAGTTGTGAATCCCCTGGCGTCTGGACAAATCAGAAGCACAGCTCCTAGGTGACTTTGCCAACATCATTGTCCAACAAACTCAGATAAATTCATGGCAAGAACAGCTAATAAGAGAGGAGGGCTTGGAAAAGAGAAGGGGAGAAATTTGTTCCAGCTGGGGGAGGTGACAGGTTCAAGCTTTAACAACTGACCTCTCCACCAGCAAGATGGACACCTACAGTGTTATAGGGAGAGGTTGGGGGAGGTACATGCAAGAGAGCAGGTAGGGAGCACATGGTCATGGGTGGGAGTCACTATGTGTTCAGCCCGTGATCGTGGGCAGAGAAGAGGAAGTGTGGGATGTGGTCTTCTGGGCATTCCATTGCTATCAGGGCTTTTCTGGCCTGGTGGTTCAAATGTTCTTTTCATTGCAAAACATCTTCGTCTATGCCTCAAGAAAGTACAATAAGGAAGGGAGGGAAAAATGAAACAAGGCGAAACCAAAGAGAGAGACATACCATAAGAGACTCTTAATCTCAGGAAACAAACTGAGGGTTGCTGGAGTGGAGGGGGATGGGAGGGATGGGGTGACTGGGTGATGGACATTGGGGAGGGTATGTGTTATGGTGAGCGCTGTGAATTGTGTAAGACTGATGAATCACAGACCTGTACCCCTGAAACAAATAATACATTATATGTTAATTAAAAAAAAAAAGTAAAGTACAATAAGAAATAAGAACAATGAGGGCTCC
Organism: Halichoerus grypus; assembly: GCF_964656455.1. Taxonomy (NCBI): domain Eukaryota; kingdom Metazoa; phylum Chordata; class Mammalia; order Carnivora; family Phocidae; genus Halichoerus; species Halichoerus grypus. Next base: position 115,112,461 of record NC_135713.1, on the reverse strand, counting down.
TGGGTGGCTCAGATGGTTAAGTGTCTGCCTTCAGCTCAGGTCATGATCTCAGGGTCTTGGGATCGAGTCGTGCATCGGGCTCCCAGCTCAGCAGGGAGTCTGCTTCTCCTTCTCCCTCTACTGCTCCCCTTGCTTGTGCTCTTTCACTCTCTCTGTCAAATAAATAAATAAAATCTTTTTTTTAAAGATTTTTAAAAATTTATTTATTTGGCAGAGAGGGAGAGAAAGCACACAGGAAGGCGGAGTAGCAGGCAGAAGGAGAGGGAGAAGCAGGCTCCCCGCTGAGCAGGGAGCTGGATGTGGGCTTGATCCCAGGACCCTGGGATCACAACCTGAGCTGAAGGCAGTCACTTAACCAACTCACCCCCCAGGCTCCCCAGTAAATAAAATCTTTAAAAAAAAAAAAAAGAACAATGGGTTTCAGAGCATCAGTTAAACAGTCTTGTCCATTTCTCATTTTGACTCGGGGTCTAAGTTGAGCAAGTGGGCTCAATGACAATGGGAAGGTTAGAGTGGTTGAAGCATGGAAAGCGAGAAAGTGTTATAGAAGACATTAAAGATGTAGGCAGAAGCCAAATCATTGAGACCTTTGTAGTTCACATATTAATGTTGAATTCTATTCAAATTATAATGGGACCCACTGGAGTATTTTAAGCAGAGGAAGATAATGGTATGAATTATATTTTTAGGATATCACGTTGGCTGCTATATAGAAAGTTAGTCTTAGGGGCAAAAGAGGAAGCAGGGAGAAATATTAGAGATTATTGCAATGTTCTAGGTAAAGGACAATAGTGTTTACACTAAGATGGTAATAGTAGATATAAAGAGAAGTGTACTGATGATGCAGTGAGTTTTCTAGCCATTTGTAGCCAGATCCAGTAAGTCTTATTGGTAGTAGGATTGCAGTTATTCATAGGAGTGATAAGAAGTGAAGGGGAAAAATGTTAGTTGGAAACTGGTTGCCATTTATTTAGATAAGAAAGGTTTTTGTTTTTGTTTTTGTTTTTGTAGACATGAAATATTACTATAGTTCTAAACAGGTAATATTAATGTAAGTTTGGTTTTCTGTTTTGTTTTAACTTGGAGTAGATGAAAGAGCTCATTTCAGTTGGATTAGATTTTGGTTAAGTAGAAGAAATTTCAGTGGCTTGTAGGCTTTATTTTTTAAATTTCTTATAAGAAAGGTCTTCCTTCAGAAATACTACCTAGAACTCTAGGTGACAAGGAGATAAACAAGAAAAATTAAAATTTGTTAGTATCAGCTCAGCCATGCACATGGATTTGGGTCTCTTGACTCTGTTTCACTCCAGTTGTCAAAGTAAGTATGTTGGTCATCAATTTATCATGATACAATACAGGTCAGGAATGTCAAGAGAGGCAGAACTGACATATTGCTGAGAGGCTGTAGATGAGGGCTGCAAAGGCAAACACAACCCATTTTGTAGGAGGCACTAAAGAAGCACTAAAAAGTTCAACTGTCTATCAGAATTCTATAAAGGGACAGCTACACCAGAATAATATATGCTTGTTATTAGTACCACCAAAGTCAATGCTATTTTAGTGGGCTAATTCTAGATAAAAGCACAAATGAGCCCCAGGCAGCAAGGAGAAATTAACCATGAAAAGATGGGACAGGGTGTTTAAAAGGCAGTATTTAAGATTCAACCTCTGTCCCAGGGGTTTAATGGTGCAAATTAAAAATTAAACACAAAGATATAGATAGGAAAATATACTTAGAAAACTCTTTAATGGTAAATAAGCACAGAAATGTTGCAGTGGTCAGCAAGAAGTTGCTGAACGCCTTATGGCTGCTGGTGACTTGTCTGATGCCGATAGCTCTTCCTTGTCTAAAACAGTTGGTGTCTTTAAGCAACAAATGCTACCCATACCTTTCCCCTGAAATTTATCAGAATATTCATCCCATGAAATATACATTTATAAAGTTATGAAACTTTGGCATTCTGCAATTTTATTTTATTTTTTATGTAACAGTTATGCTCATACCTAAATGGCACCAAAATACTAACATTAAGAGAAACATCTTAAATAAAAATGTGTTTAATCTTGACAAACTCACTTCTCATGACATTCTAGATTATTTTGGGGGTAGTCATCTTGGCTCTTCATATGGATGGTGGTTTTGTTTGGTAGATATTATGGGTAACTGAAAACTTGTGGCAATGAAAGAATTTGAGAAAAAGTAATAATAACTAATCTGTTAAAAGATTTTATTTATTTATTTTTGCCAGAGAGAAAGAGAGAGAGAGCACGAGCAGTGGGAGGGGCAGAGGGAGAGGGAGAAGCAGACTCCCCGCTGAACAGAGAGTCCAATGAGGGACTCGATCCCAGGACCCTGGGATCATGACCGGAGCTGAAGGCAGATGCTTAACCGACTAAGGCACCCACATGCCCGATAATGACTAATTTTTAAGTACCTCATTGAGTGCAGTCCTGGGCTAAGCACTTGACATAAATTATCTCATATTATCCTCATAAAATCCCAGTTGAAGGGCTGAAAAGGGGTCATGTTGGAGGAACAACTCCAACCATGATGCTCCCCATTCACTGTGTAGCTAAATGTCAATCATTCACAGTGTTCAAGGAATTCGTAGAATTCTAGTTACCTTGAGCTCAAACAGAAAACACCTTAGATTCAGCTCTCACCATTGATAAGTCATATAAATATTGATCCTCTTTCCTGTATTTGTAGGTTTGTAAAAACATGATCAATATTTCTGGGGTATCAAATGTGTTGTAGTGAATAAGGGTCATCTGTAAATGTAAGACAAAAAGAAGTAAGAGTGACTTGGGATTGACCCTGACTGTTTGCCAAAAGTCCATTCTCCATGGACTCAGTCTCTGCTTCTGGGCTTTCTGCCCCAGGTCATCTCTTCTCTGCCCCACTAAGAATGAGTAGGTAATTGGGGAAGTCATATTGTTTCCTTCAGTCAAGTGGATCCTTGGTCAGTCATTGGGATGCTGTAAGAAATGGTGCCACACCATTTGAACAGTTGCCAGAGAACAGTTTCTTTAGTTAGGGATGCTGGCTCATTTACCACCTCTCAGAAGCAGTGTGGATAAAAGTGAAATCAGAAGGCAGCAAATCCTTTCATTATCCAAATCTAGTGACAGAACATCCCTTGGGTTCTAAGGGACGCCCCGAGAAAAAGACTTATCCTGTGAGACTTCCCAGGTCACATACGCCAACATCCTTCTGCCACTTAGCATAATTTTTACTAAACTGAAAGATTCTCTGAATTAAAAATCTAGAGCTTCCATTGATCCTCAGGTCTCCTCCCCTCGCTCCTGCTGCCAGCTATCTATGTTTTAAGAGTCTGTTACTCTCCTGTCCCTCTTGTTTCGTATTTCCGTGTGATTAACATAGTGTACCAAACAGGCTGCATTCTCCAAGCATCCAGGCAGATGTTCAAGTTCAATGAAGACTGGTGAGTCCTGTGTATCCTTCACATTTGTCAGACAAATATTTAAAGCCAGAAAATGAGGAACTTTATCATCTTTATCAGAAGAGCAAAAAACACGAGGCCCATGTTGAGTCATGCAAAGGGCAAGACTCTGTGCAGATAGCAGTGACTCTGGCAGATGAATGTTTCCAACGTCATTAGGTGATTCACACCTGCCTGGGGACTGTGAAGGTCAAATGCCTTAATCTGGGGATCTTTTGTAGATTTATCACAGGACAGGAGAGAGGAGCTTCAAAGTGTAGAGTCCTGTCCTCCTGCCCCTCCAACAAACAGCAGATAAGGGCAAGTTTTTCTAATCATTAGAATATTGGATCCGTGGGAGTTGTGAGAAAATGTGTGTCGATGATGAGGTTTTGTAGGATTTCACATCACTTTGCCTCACTTCTTGTGGTCTTAGCTTGGCCTGCACATAAAACACGCATGCGCTGTTGGGGGAGAGCATTCTATCTGGGCACCATCCAGGCCGCCAAAGGGATGCAGAGGCACCCAGTATGTGCCAAACACTCGAATGAGCATATTCGCATGGATTGAGTGTTTAATCCTCATGTGAAGGTTGTGAGGGAAGAACAGTAATCCCCAAGCGGAGATGAAGCTGAGCCTGGGGGAAAGTAAGTCAGTTATTACAGCTGCAAAAGGGACATGGTTCTAATTAGAAGCCAGGAGGGCCTGATTGCAGAGCCCACCCACCTGCCCTACATTTTGCTTTTTTTCGAGTCACTAATGCCTCAGGGAATCGCTCCTTGATCACACTTGTGATTCAAGAAAAGTTCTGTGGCATGGAAATCCACTATAGTGAATATGTGGAGCAGCCCTCTGGATGCTGTGGGTTAGAGTGGTTTGGTTCTTATCTGTTTCCTCCCCGATGAACCTCTAAGGCGCTTGTGGGAAGTTCCCAAGGAGCTAATCTGGAAACTAGTAAGATAGGGCCACCTTGGGGCCGAAAGCTACCTGTAGACTGGAGGCCTGTCAGCTCAGGGAAGAGCACAGGTGGAGCCATGAGTTTGCATGAAATGTCGAGAGGACACAATACCCATTCGTTTTTGTGTTTACCCATGTTGTTTTGTAGACACAAAAGATGGTCATCTAGAAAAGGAGTTGGCAAACTAGGGCTCAGGGGTCACATGAGACCCACATCTGTTTTTGTATGGTCTTCAAGCTTAAGAATGAATATGTAACGGAAACCATGTGTGGTCCCAAATGCCTAAAATACTTACAAACTGGCCCTTTTCAGAGAAAGTCGGCCAACCCCTGCCCTGGAAGACTTGGCTGTGACTTCAGTTTTACCATTGCCCAACTCAGCAGTGACCATTTCGTGGTGATGCGGCCAGCAGTGCCTCTGCTGCCACGTTTCTTCCCTGGAGGCCGGCAGCTCAGTGTGCTTCGTAGTGGGTTCAGTCTCTCATCAAACCAGATTATGCTTCTGGAGGTGCTCGGCTTGGTCTCCTCAGGAGATGAGTGTAGGGATGTACAGAGATGAGTTCTTCCCTAAGGATGTGGTGTTTTCAGGCTGATAAGATACTCAAAAGATCTACTTCCACCCCCTTATCATAGTGGTGAGACAGCTAGTGGTGAGTCACACACAATACTTGGGGAAAATCTAGACTGGGACCTAAGTTCTCTGGATGCTATAAAACAAACATTTATTGAGTATCTGTATGTACCAGAAATTATATGCTGAACATGAAATAGTGAAAAAAAGACAGATGAGGTAGATGGAAGATAGGATTGATTTTTGGAATAAGTCCAGTATTTGCGTTAGATCTTCTGGGAAGAAGACACTGAAACAGAGGTAGGGGTGCAAGAGGTTTATGGGGGTGTTGCTTGTGAAAGGTAAAAGGGGAGCACTGTGTCCCCAGCTTCCAGACTAAAATGTATTATCTGATTCTTGGGAAACTGAAAAAGAAACAAGATTGAACCAGGACTGCCTTAGACTGCGAGGCCATCTGGATGAGTCTCAGCCAGCCTAAAGGAGAGCCCCCTGGTAAATATGACCTTTTGGAGGACCTGGTTACCCACCATACGTAGTCATTGCTGGAGTTTTCGGGGAAGAGCATGTCCTTCACTCAGCATCTGTGGTGGAGCCTGAGGAGGTTCCAGATCTTTAAAAAAACAAATATAGGCTAACAGTGCCCCCCATGGGTGCACACTGAGTAAACTCGTGGAAATGTGGTGGAATGGAGGGCGGGGGAGAGGCGCCCTGAAAAGCCAAATGGCCAAATCTCTTTCTCCCTCTGATGTGTCATTACTCAATTTATTCTTTCCCCAAATATATATTTATCTTCTCCTGCTAGCCTCTTAAACATTTCCTATGAAGGGGGACACATGAAGTTCTTAATATATTAAAGTGAATGAATCATTCATATTAATTATCTCCATTATAAGAGAAAAAGTTATATTATGAGTATTGGAGCCCTATTTCCTAGAATTAGAAGAAATCTATGCATCTAAATCAAGTCCTTCCCCCATTTTACTGAGAAATTAAAAATAACACATGTATAGTTAAGATGGAAGAACATGGCAAGCCAGAGAGAAGGAAAAAAATCACAAATTTTAAATGTTACAGAGAACTGTTAACTCTTCTTTCAGTTCGATAGACAGAATCGATAGTCTATCAATTCATTAATTTATCTCCATTGCTATACCCTGGTCCAAGCTACCATGATTTCTCCCCCAACTTTTTGCATTAGCTTATCCACACAGCAGCCAGAATGATTCTCTTAAAATCTCAGTCAGATCGTGATATTTCTGTGTTCAAAAATTTCCAACAGCTTTCGTGTAACTCAGAGTGCAAGTTAAAGTCCTTAGCTGGCCTGAAGAGCCCTACACACTCCTGCCCCATTACATGTCCCACTTAGTCTGCCCCAATGCTCACTCAGATCCAGCCACGCTATGTCCTTGACTCTTCTAACATGCTAGAAACCTCTGCACTAGCTATTCCTTCTCCTCAGAAGTCTCTTCCCATGGTATGTATAGTTGGTTTTCCTTCTTAGTGTGAGATAAGACTTAAAGAAGAGTTACAGAAATAGTACAGAGCTCCCATTTATCCTTCACCCAGGTTCCCTTAATATTAATATCTTACATGACCATGATAGAATAATCAAAACTAAGAAATTAATATTGGTATAATACTGTAACTGAACTGCAGACTTGATTGAGATTTTACCAGTTTGTCCACTAAGTCCCAATTTTCTGTTCCAGGGTCCAACCAGCTTGCATTTATTTGCCATGTCTTAGTCTCCCCCAGTCTGCAACAATTCCTTTGTCTTTTTGTGTCTTTCAAGACCTTGAGTTTTTTGTTGTTATTATTGTTGTTGTTATTGTTCTCTTTTTTTTTAAAGAGAGAGGAGAGCATGCACGTGTATTGAGGGGGAGGGGCAGAGGGAGAGAGAATCTTAAGCAGGCTCCGTGCCCATCGTGGGGGGGGGGGGGGGCTTGATCTCACAACCTTGAGATCATGACCTGAGCTGAAACCAAGAGCTGGGCACTCTTAATTGTTTGAGCTACCCAGGCACACTGAACACCTTGAGATTGGGAAAGTACTGCCCAGTTATTTTGTAAAGTAACCTCCATTGTGCATACTAGGTATTTCATAAGAGTTACTTTTCACTAGTTCACTTCCTTCAGCTCTTTGCTCAAATGGTATCTCAGTGAAGTTTTTTCTGGCCTTCGTATTTAAAAATATAACTCAGTTTCCTCCAATGCCAGAGGCTTTCTTCCATAATTTCCTGCTTTACTTTCTTCAACTAATGAAAATTAAATATTCTTTACTTCTTAATTACTTCTTTGTGTATGGTCATTCTCCTTTTACTAGAATATTGACCCCAGGAAAGCAAAGACTTCTATATGGTTTGTTCATTGCTCATTCCCTAGTTTCTAAAGAATTCCTTCACACATGGAAGATGTTCAATAAAGGTTTGTTGAAAGAACTCACTGGGGAAAGAACTCGCTGTTCTCAGGAATCCAGGAAGCAAAATGAGCTTTTACCACAAAGTTAGAAATGGTATGCAACATGACATAATTCCAAGGTATTGGAATTATCTAGCCAAGAGACTGGACAAAGCTTCATGAGATGCCTCACACAGAGATGTCAGTTTTCTTTGTCAGGGCAGTCAGAACTCTTACTTAAAATACATTTCTTGCTGAGCTATGAAGGTCCAAATTTATGAGCTTGGATTTTTCTATTTTTTCCTGAAAAAAAATTGGTAAAATTATGGAAATGAAAACCTCTTAACCTTTATGACAACTGTAGTTTGCTCAGTAAAATGGATTTCAGACGCAGAAACATTTCACCCTCAAACGGGGCCTTTCAAAATCATTCCCTGACATTTTCACTCATGCAAGTGCAAATGCCTCCTGATTCATGGAGATTTGAAGCATGTTAAAAACCCAGGCTGTTCTCAATTATGCCGGGCTTGCTATTCCATCAGCAAATTATGCAAAACTATTTTTGCTCTTCTCCTTTTTCATCCCACTTTTAATCCTAAAAATAGTGTTAGAATTTCTACCCTAACTGGGAAAAAAAGGTAAAAGAAAGTAGACAAAACTTGAATCTGGTCATTTTCTTGCCTGTGACCATCTAAGATGTTGAACAGGGGAGGTTCTGTGAGCTAGGAGCCTCGGGAATTACCTAGAATTTCACTGCCTAGGGCCAAGAAGAAGAGTGAGGTAAGTGAAAAGATGGTGGATTCTAACATGAGATATTCTGAAAATCATCTCCCCTCCCTGAGCATAGATTTCTTTATCTCCAAAGTGAAGCATGACCCCAGTTTACTCACTAACTTATTTATTCATTGAATAAATATTTATTGAGTCTTACCATGGCCAATCCCTGAGTGTATATACATGAAAGACACAGTTCTTTTCCTTAGATTTCACAGGTTAGGAATATAGGTACTCAGAAAAAAACAAAAATTATATGGTAGTATGATAACATTTATAAAATGGGAATATACAAGGAGCCATAGGAGCACAGAGGTGGGGGGGCTGGGGACAAAAGGGAAGGCTTTCTGAGTGAATGATGTTTGAGATGAGTCTTAAAAGATGACAAGGACTGGCTAAGTGAAGGGAAGTAGGGCAGAGCATGGAGGAAGATAGTGATTGGAGGGAACAGCAAAGTAACTTAGTAAACATTTACTGGTACACACCATGTGCAAAGTACTGGAATAAAAGCTAGAAATAGAACAGAAAAGTAAACAAACATGTTTATTTTCTTCATTAAACTTGCATTTTAATTGGAGAGATTTCAAAATTAATTATTCCAAGGCAATTGTGATAAGTAAGGGCCCTGAAGAAAGGGTAGAATCTTCTAAAAAATGATTATAAGAAGAACCAGACTAGGTGGTCAGGAAAGGATTTTTGGGTTTTTTTTTTTTGACATTTTATTTTAGTCTTGAAGGATTTTAAAGTACAAATTAGTGAGAAATTAACTTGAAAATGGGAATAGGGGACAAAGGGATGGGAAACGTTTCAGGCATTGGTAATGACAAGACCTGATTGACTTTTAAAGAAGATCACTCTTGTCGCTCTGTAGAAAATAGATGGGTGACCAATTAGAAGATAACTCACAATAGTCTAGGAGCAGTGATGTCCCAGGAATTTATGAAGTCTATCAATGGTGGAGTGAGAGAGAAGTGTCTTGGATAACTTAGGAAGATGTGACATTGAAATAAGGAGGAGTAAACTGAGGGATCACCAGCACAAAGATGATGAGATCAGTTGTCAGTATATTGAGAGTGAGGCATTTGTGAGAGCCAAACTGAAATTTAAGATGGAAGATAGACATACAAGTCTGACCATTGGGGGGAAAAAAAAAGATCTAGAAGGAAATAGAACCTTGAGTGGCATCAGGGTATAAATGATGGATGTTTCTCATGAAGAGATTATAGAATGAGAAGAGCAGAGTGTAGGACCAAGGCTTGAACACTACCAAAGTTTAAAGGTTAGGTTAGAGGCAGATGAACCCAAAAAGAAGTTAGAGAAAGAAGGAGATATTATGAAACACTAAGGTAGTCTAATAAAGAGGTTGTCATCACTGGAGATGGAAAAGTATCCACTGAATATAGTGAATGTCATTGGTAACTTTCATGAGAGCCGTTTTCATGGTGTGTCTATGGCAGAAGGCATATTGAAATAGACATGAAATAGTGTGATGAAATTGACTGGAAAATATGGCAGGGGGAGAGAATGGAAGGCTATTAATTGAGATAATGTATATAATAGCCTGTCTATATATTTCTATTGTATTAACCCACTCTGTCCCTTAGTCTCTTTGAACATGTAGGATTGCAATACATATATGTAATATGTACGCACATATCAAGTAGATAGATAAGTTGGTAGGTACTTAGCTAGCTAGCTAGCTAGCTAGCTAGCTAGCTAACTAGATAGATAGATAGATAGATAGATAGATAGATAGATAGATAGATGGATAGATAGATATCAAACAATTTGGACCCCAACTTAAAAGTTTAACTTAAACTTAAAATGGCAAACAATTCTATTGCTTTTAGATTTTTCATTCTTAGAGAAATTGGGTACATTTTTTCTATATCTGCACTCTGCACTTACTGAGCCCCCAAATGAAAAGATTTGCACCTGTGTGCTTAGCAGCCTGGAGGGACACTAACTGCTTACTCTTTGTATCTCATCTTATTTTTTTGGTACCTGCAAGACCAAAACTAGAAGCTGTCTGCCAGCTAGGGGTGTTGTGGTACTGCTGTGAGTAGAATGAGGTCTGCTTAGACTAGAGTTTGTCCGGGGATCTTGGGCATACCATGACTCAAGGAACCAAGCTTGTTATGACTTATCTGGAGTAACTACCTCAGGTAGATATTCTGGATTTCCAAATGAGAGGCTTATTTTCAGAGTATGTCTTCTTTCACGTTAACTCCAGATACTGCTAAATTAAAGCTCATCAACTTTTGAAACTTCTTTTTTTTTTTTTTTGGTATGTTTTCTGATCCCTTTTTTTCATGCCTTCACTCTTTTTAAAAATTAAGTGTCATTTAAATTAACAGGTGCAAATCCAAAATACACAGTTACTCAATCATGGCAAATACAACAATGTAACCCACACCAATATGGAGGATTTGTCCTTTTCTTCAGTTTCTCCCTAGCGCATCCTAATCTAGGACTCGTTACAAATAGAGTTATAAACTATATACAGCTTTTTATTAGAGCAAAAGAGTGCTCAGCATTATATTTTTGAGAATATATTTATTCTGTGTATCAATAACTGAATAATTTTCCATTTTCTCAGTATATGATAATTTGTTTAATCATTTTCTTGCTGGTGAACATTTGTTTTTTTTTTCTAATATGTGGCTTTTATCAAGAAAGTTACTATGGATACTCTTATTCCAGTTTATATGGGGTCGTGTGTTTTTATTTCTCTCAGATAAATACCCATCAGTGAAACTGAAGGGTCATCGGGAAGATGCATATTTAACTTTAAAAGAAACTGACAGTTTTCCAAAGTAGATATACGACTTTATACCTACATCAGCAAAGTATAAGAATTTTTATGTTCTATACCTTTGTCAATATATACAGGATTTTGTTGTGTCAGTTTTAGCAATTCTGCTGTGTGTAAAGTGGTATCATTGTGGTTTTAATTTGTAGTTAATTGATGACTAATGATTTTGAGCACTTTTCATGAGCTTATTTTTTATTTGTCATATTTATTTGTAAAGAGTGTATTCAAGACTTTTCACCAAATTTTGAGTTATGTGAACTGTATTTACATAATTGAGTTGTTAAAGTTCTCTGTATAACCTGGATAGAAGTCCATTTTCAGAAATAAGTGTTGTGAATATTTTCTCTCAGTATGTGGCTTGCCTATTCATTGTACTTAATGATGTCTTTGATGAACAGAAATCACAGAAACCAGAAGATAATGGAAGACATCAGTAAAGTGCTTAAATAAAAGAAATATCAATACAGAATTCTGTGTCCAACAAAAACATTCTCCAGGAATGAAGGCAAAAGATAGATATTCTCAGATGAAGAAAAATTAAGAGAAGTGTTGTCAACAGATTATTCTGTAAGAAACCAAGTAAGTAAGTTCTTCATGCTAAAGGAAAACGATGAAAGGGAAAACCTGGATTTTTACAAATATAGAAACAATAGGAATAGTAAATATTTGAGAAATGAAAAAAGAGAAGAGAGAGGTTTTACTCTTAAATACTTTAAAATATATGTAATTATTTAAAGCAAATACTATCACATTGTCTTCTGGAATTTTCAACATATGTGAGCATAATAAATAGGACAAGTAGAGCAAAAATGTCACTGGTGAAAGAAATAAAGGAAACTCTGTGGATGCCAAAGTTATACATTGTATATGAAATAATATGATATAACTTTCAGTCGACTGTGAGAGGTTAGGTAGATGTATAGTAATCCATAGAGAAATTAGTAAAGAGGGACGCCTGGGTGGCTCAGTCGTTAAGCGTCTGCCTTTGGCTCAGGTCATGATCCCAGGGTCCTGGGATCGAGTCCTGCATTGGGCTCCCTGCTCAGCGGAGAGCCTTCTTCCCCCTCTCCCTCTGCTGCTGCTGCTCTCTCTCTCTCTCTGTCAAATAAACAAATAAAAATCATAAAAAAAAAAAAAAGAAATTAGTAAAGAAAAGCAAAATTATATATACATAAAAAGTGAGTGAATACTACCAAAAATAGTAGAATATTCTTTCTTCTCAAGTACATATGAAATATTCTACATACACACACATAAATATTGATGAAAGAAATTCAAGACCTAATAAATAGAAAGACATACCCATATTCATAGGTAGGATGATTTAATATTGTTAAGATTTCAATACTACCAAAATGATCTACAAATTAAGGTAGTCCTTATCAAAATTCCGATAGCCATTTTTACAGAAATATAAAAACTGATTTAAAAATTCATATAAAAAATTCATGTGAAATTACGAGGGGTTTTAAGTAGCCAAAACAATTTTGAAAAAGAATAGAGTGGGACTCACACTTCCAGATTTCAAAACTTAAAACAAAGCAACAGCAATTGAACATGCCACTGGCATAAGGATAGACATAGAGATCAATGGAATATAATTGAGAGTCCAGAAATAAACCAGTATACTTATAGCCAATCAATTTTCAACAAGGATTCCATGACAATTCAATAGTAAGCATTTTCATTATAAATAAAGTGGTTTTTAAAACCATTTTTAGAACTCTCCATATTTTCTAATTCTGCTCATGTCATTATTGCCAGTTTGTGAGTTACATGGCTTTGTGCATTCATTTACATTGACACATTTATTGTCAAAAAGTTGTTTGATATATTCTCTTGTTAATCTTTTAATGACTGGAAGATCTAAATGTTATCCTCTCATTTATTGCTGATACGGTTAATTTGCATTTTCTTTCTCTTTGTTTCATCAGTCTAGTTAAAGGTTTATCAATCTTATTAGTCTTTTTAAAGAATCGACTTTAGGTTCTCATAATCTTTATTTTGTCATTTTTCTATTTTATCAGCTTTGCACTGATCCTTAAGTTTTCCTTTCTCCTGTTAATTTTGTTCAATTTTCCTATCTTTTTTTTTTTTTTTTTTTTAAGATTTTATTTATTTGACAGAGAGAGACATAGAGAGAGAGGGAACACAAGCAGGGGGAGCGGGAGAGGGAGAAGCAGGCTTCCCGCCGAGCAGGGAGCCCGATGCGGGGCTCAATCCCAGGACCCTGGGATCATGAGCTGAGCCGAAGGCAGACAGACGCTTAACGACTGAGCCACCCAGGCGCCCCTAATTTTCCTATCTTTTATCATATTTTTAAGATGCACACATCAATCATTAATTTTATCTTTTTTTCTCTAGTAATTATTCCTGATTTAAATCCACAAATTTTGATATATTATGTTTTTATTTTCCTCTGTTATTTTATCTGCACTTTCAAGGAAATACTGTATTTCCTTCTTCACAGAGAATGAAATCCAGAGCAAGAGGGTTAAACAACTAGACCAAGACCCCTTAACTAGGAATTCACAGACCCGAGAGTTAAACCTGGGCCTTTCCACTATGTCAAAGTGGCCTCTCCATTGCGCAGAACCATTTTTTAACTCTGACCCTGCCTTTTTGACATTGACTTACATCTACTTATAGTCATCGTTGAAAGGACATACATAGGCAGTGCCATCAAGGTATCTGTGCTGGTTTTTTTTTTTAACATTTTTTTATTTAGTTATGTTAACCATACATTACATCATTAGTTTTTGATGAGTGTTCCATGATTCATTGTTTGTGCACAACACCCAGTGCTCCATGCAGAACGTGCCCTCTTTAATACCATCACCAGGCTAACCCATCCCCCCACCCCCCTCCCCTCTAGAACCCTCAGTTTGTTTCTCAGAGTCCATAGTCTCTCATGGTTCCTCTCCCCCTCCGATTTCTGCCCCTTCATTTTTCCCTTCCTACTATCTTCTTTTTTTTCTAACATATAATGTATTATTTGTTTCAGAGGTACAGGTCTGTGATTCAACAGTGCTATCTGTTCTGTTTGAATTTGAAACTATAGGTGTTTCTCTAGAGAGAAATCAGAGGGCTGTGGCTTTTCTTGAATTGTTCTCATTGAGATGCAGAACTAGTTCCATAGAATTCAAAATGTAAGACTGGAGACAACACAACTGGTAAAGTGACATCAGGTAGCACTAACATCCTAAATCAGAAGCAGAAAAAAGCAAAGGAGATGCTTTTGATCATAGCACATGCGCATAAATAAGAAAATGAGCCCTGTCAAAAATCTAAGTTTTGTATGTCCCTTTCCTACACGTACTTTTTAGAAAATTGAATTTATTAATATCTTCCTGGTTCTGTAAGAAGGATTGATTTAACCACCTATTTTACCTTTGAAACACTATTCTAGTGGTTTTTCTGAGTTTTTTTTTTAAGAAATATATATTGAAATTTTTAGAGATTTTAAAATCTTAGTGGAACATAACTTTCAACTATTGGTTAGAAAAGGCCATGTAGTGCTTCCCTTAGTTGACAAATGCTGAAATTTTTCCCATGAGAGAAGGAGAAATTTATCCAAAGCAGTGATCTACCTAGGGTTCCCGATCCCAAGTAGTATTTGTGTGTTTCTCGCTCCCTCTGTCCTCCCCTCCTTCTGTGTGTGTGTGTGTGCGTGTGCGTGCATGTGCGTGCGCACCCATGTGTATATTTGGTGAGATTATGGGTGCTTATATTCAGCCTTTCAATTGTACTATTTTCCTAATTTTCGACAATGAAAATACTTTTGTATTAGGAAATAAAGCTTGTTTATTTATTTATTTATTAAAACTCGAGTCAGTAGGGGCTGAAGTCAGCAGCAGCAAACAGCCAGGGGGTGGTGGGAAGGGAAAGTTTCTCACTGTCCACATCGAGCTGGGCTGAAGCTCTGGGAAGTGAGTTGAGGGGGCTCTGAAGGTCAGCTCTGCCTCCCTTAGCCTGAATTCAAGGGGAGGCCTAGGATCCCCTAAATCTTCAGTCAGAAGCCATATTACCCAGGAAGCCTGCATCATGTTCAAACAGAAGCACTTTGAAATCAGTCTTGCCTCAGCCACACTGCTTCTGGCGGGCTCTGATAACACAAGCATGTGCTTCAAAGGCACCTCTCCCCCTGTGGGGTAAGTCATCAAGTAGATTCTACTTACACAGTCATCTGCACATCTTTCCATCTCACTGAAGCCTGACCCCAAGTAGTATTCTCCTTCTCTTATACCTACAGTAGACTGCTTACTAAGAAAGACTTGACTTTTTCTTTTCTCCTTTAACTAGAGCCAACAAGAAACCTTCTCACTGATGTTGCTGAAGGTACATGAAACAAGGGCTTAATTTTCTTTGTTTGAAATATTTAGAAAATTTACTTGGAAAGAGAAAATTATGAGATAGTGTCAACCCTGAAAGAAGCAGATTAACTGATAATTATTGAAGTGTTTCGGGTCAGTTCAGTTTGACAAATGCACAGTGGAGGGCCTACTGTGTCCAAGCACTGCCGTATTATATGCCGAGAACAGGGCAACAACAGTATATTTTTGTTCTAAAAATTCCAAACCAAAACATCCACCTGCATTCTCTTGTTTTGGAGCTATGTGCTTACAGAGACATCATCTACAGGTTTCCAGCTGTTATGATCAGTACACTGTTTGTGGAATGATGAGCAAGTGCAATCATTCCACAGGCATAATGTGATGTCACCACAACTGATTACTAACATCTCTCTGTAAAGGGAGGAGGGAGAGGACCGGGATGATGGCAGGTGAACGGAGGTGTGTATATTACTGAGAATGAGAAGGAGCCACATAATTATGATTGCTTAGAGAATAAAGTAACCAACCACATTTCACCCAGAGCCTCTGAGATCCTCAGTTTGCTTCAACTTGAAGCACTAAACATACAGCTCTTAATAATTTATGTCCTAACACTTTTCACCTGAGGGACCTAAAACAAATTTAAATGTTGATTTATGCAAATATGAATCCATACACATGAAATTACACCCACACATCTTGCTAAATAAAGACAATATATAGTACATGGAAATGCAAGGAAGGGGGAATTTTACAGTAAAAATACATATATGAAAATAATCTTATTTATAAATAACATTTATTAATAAGTGAGTTAAAATGAGCAAAACAATATCACTATTATGGACAACTGATACAATTTGGAGACTATCCTTTTAGATATCTCTCATATATATATTTTATAGATTGTAGGTCATATATAAAAATTTATATGCATAATACACAAATGTGATATATGAAGGAAAGGATTTTATGCAAGTGCATATAAACACGTTTTATATCTATGAGATTTTTGCCCACTTACTTTCTACTGTGAGTAATGCCGTAATCACTCATCATTGATGGAATTTCTTTCTTCCTCGATTCCAGAAAGAATGTGTGTGAGCACAATTTGAAATCCCTTGAAGAGCCTTCCTGAGGAGGACAAAATGGCTGAAAATCATTGAGGAAACACTCCCTCAGAATTGGTAAGTATTGTCTCTAATAAGGGACAGTTAATACAAATGTATAGAATTATTTTTGAGAATGTTGAGAAGAGCTGCTCATCACCAAAGGGAGATCCTCTGTGAGAAAAGAGTACCGTTCCAGGCCTTGGTGGTGCTGGTCTGTGCAGGACCCCACATGAGAGACCAGCGCTGTCTCTTAGACGGTGAGCCACTGTTTTCAGTCACTCCACCATGAGGCAATGTATTGTGGCGACTTCCCCCTGGGGAATGGAAGCCAAGCCCACCCATCCCTTCTCTATATACTCCAATGTCTGGGTCACACGTGCTCCCAATTTTCTTGGCTTATTTAGGGAGACTGAAGACCCTTTTCAAGGAGATTGTGAGTTTTCAGCAGTTAAGGTATATGGGAACTTCAGCAGTGAATTGGGTAAAATATAAGAGATGTGACTGTATTTGTTCCCGAAGTTTGGGCAGCACTATCTACTGGATAGAAATGGAAGGAGTTGCACAGAGATAGAGCTGTCAACACAGATGTTGATCTAGATATTGCCAGGGCTGCTGTGGAGTTCAGCCCCACCGTACCATCTTCATGTGGTGCTTGTGGCCCACAGTGACACAGAGGAATGTATAGAATTCACTATATTCCTGATTTTGCAACTGGTTATTAGAGAAATGTTAGTATATGTGGAAACATTTTATTATATTTAAAGGCTACAGAGTGCTATCACCATAATTTACCTAATCAATTCTTTATTGATGTGTGTTCCAATCTACTATTTCCCTACTACTATTTCCAGCCATGCTGTAATGAGTATCCTTTTACATATATTCTTGTGCATTTTCCACTTACTTCAGATACATACCTTGAAAATGGATGGATGGATAAAAAGCAATTCACATTTAAAACCGATACATATTTCTCCTCGCCTGCCTCAGATATTCAGTACCTCATATTCAAATGAAAAAGAAGTATTCGCCTGATTTGTTGTTTTCTTTGTTGATGTGGCCCAGTTTCACATGTCCCCTCATTCAGGCCAGTTATCTGTGTGTGTCCCTATGCATATGAATTGTGAGGCAGGGAGTCTGATGGTTGTTGCACACACTAGCAAGTTGTTCACCAACACTTTGACCTCCTGGGCACCTAGCTAGATACCACGTTCCCCATCTTTCCTTGCAGTTAATTTTAGTCCTAGGATTGAGTTCTGGACAGCGGAAGTAGAGGAAGTGGGTATCATTTTGAGGCCTGGTCCATAAAAATCTCCCACAAGAATCACCATTTTCTTTCTCTTTTCCGGTCTACCTGCTACGTACAGTTACATGAGACCTTGAATGATTATATAAAGTTTAGCCTCCCTCCACCATCAATCTTTCCATCCCACCAACCTGCTTCAGACAGTGAAAAACTAATTTTTACTGTATTGAGCCATTGGTTTGGCAATTGTTTGTTTTGTTTGTCTGTTAGAGCAATTAGCCTATCATGACTACTGCACTTGCTGCTTCCCCAGAGTATATGTTCTGATGCCTTCTTAGATGTTGCAAGTGCCACCAGTCTGACTTGCTTTCTTTTTAACAAGCAATTTATAACTAGAACGGATCAAAGCACGTGAGTTAGCCCATGAATTATATCTGAAACATGAGCCTGATTTCCGTGCAAGGAGAACAGGAAGCTCAGAACCATACAGAAACACTAACCGAAAATTGGTGTATATCCTGTCCACGGCAAGAGTTGGAGGTTTGTCCACAGATACGTAGACAGGGTATTTGGTATTAGTGGCATCTTGCTTGTGACTTCCACAGGCTGCCCAAACAAAGGCAAGGTCTCCCTGGAGCCAAATTGGTCAGGATAAGTGGTGGGGATTTATGGAAATAGCCTGTGCTGGAAGTTTGGAATCCAGTTCCCACACTGTATTTGCCTCTGTCATGTTGTGATCTTGGGAAAGTGACTCTCCTCAGGAGATGAATGTCCTCCTGTATAAAATGAGCCGGTTGACATAGATCTGATGTATACTGCTAACAGTATACATCCTGTTTATTAACTCTGATTGATCACAATTTCATGAATCTCTGTTGAAAAGAATTCTGAGGCTACATCGGGACTTAATAGAAAAGTGCCAGAGCGGGGGACTTAAGGTGGTCTGTGTGTCATATTTTGTCATCTGTATTTACTGAGTCTATGGAGCCTAAAAAGGGCACTCAGTGTTCTTTCCTCTATCTCAATTTTATTTCATTGTCTCTGGTCCAGGGGGAAATAGCAGAAGGCTACAGGTTAATATTGGGAGGAAGACTAAGAGCTTTTAAGTTTGACAAACCGAGTCCAAATCCTTGCTTTGCAACTATCCTTGTTGGTGAGATTGGAGGCAACTTATTTCCTCTCCCTGTGCCTCACTTACCTCATGTTTACATGTCAAAAATGATATCTAGCTCATAGGTTCTTATGGCAATGAAAAGAAGTACTGTATATACAAGTTCAGCATAAACCCTGCAACGTGGTAAACATTCCACCTGGCCATAATTCCTGTGGTTGTTAAGTATGACAGCATGAGGAGATGGCAAGTGAGGTCTTGAGGACATTTTCCATAAGCCTGGCTTGTGTATAGAGAATTGAGAAACGTCTTCTGGCCTTCATGGTTGGACCTCAAATTTCAGACCCTGATGCTTCATTACGTGGTTTCATACTGAATTTATGTATTCAGACCCAACTGGAAAATAAATTTTGCAAAACGTTTTAATCATTTTCTACCCTGCGCTCTCCTCTTAGAGTTTTTCAAAATTGTATAGGCTTCCAGTGAGTACCCTAACACATGGCTATATCCATTCAGCTGCCTCTGAAGGAGATCAAGAGGTCTCTTGATGAAAGATAGTACTCTAAAGGTATATAATGGAGGCCTGTGCAACCTCAGTTTTTGTTCCATCCCCAAATGAAGTCTCATAAAGGAACACCTGCTATCACTTTGGTACCTAGAGGGAAAACACACACACCAAAAACATGCCTAACCCTACAATTAAAAATTCAATATCTTCTTTCATCTTTCAGCATGTTTTTTTTTTTTTTTTTTCCCTTGGTTGTTTGGTTGGTTGGTTGGTTTTCTCTTTAGAGGGCAGAATCAAATCAGCTTTTAGTGGCCCATGGAAGGAAAAATTTTACTGCTTTGCATGTTATATTTTGCTGAAGCAATCAGTTCTCACAGCCAGGACATAAGAATTCCAAGTCTGTAATGCACACAGCTGCCAGGTGTCGACATTGTACTGTGTGCTAGGTAATCAAGTAAGTGATATGACACAACAACCTTATAAGAAAGGTACTGTTATCATCTTATCTTATCAAAGAGGAAAATGAGGCTTAGAGAAATTAAATTACTCTTTAATAGCACACAGCCAGTAAGGGGCAAGGCCTGTCTGTCCCTACAGTCTGAGCATTTGACTATCATGTATATTTCTCTTCCACCTTTTATATTTTTACTGCTGAATCCACATAAAATAGACATCAAGAATAAGAGTTTATATTGAGTGTTTATTGTATGCTGTGTACTATTCTATATCATTTATCCCATAATTCTTTTTACTTCTACTACAACCCTCTGAATTATGTATATCATTTGTCCCATTTTATAGATGGAGCTACTGAGACAGGAAGAAATAAAATAACTTGTCCAAGATTATATAGATGAGTTAATAATATACCCAAGACCTGTACAAAGTCATTGGAACTGCAAAGCCTATGCATTTAACCACACAGTGTACCACCTGGAGTAGAAATGCATGGAGACTCCTTTGTTCCTCCTGTTTGAACCTACTTAACATACACACTGTCTTGTGTTTTTCCATTCCCAGAGAGTATATAGTATTTCAACACATTCTGTGTTTCAGTCTTATTAATAAAAAAAGGAGTTTTTTTCTTCTCTCGGCAAATACACATTGGAGATACATCTATTTTTGTGAGTTTATTCCAAATACACAAAGACATTTATCTCAGAAGAAATTTGGAATGCCCAGGTCTGATAACCCTCCAAATACCCCTCAAGTGCAGATTTTGAAAGAAAAATCATTTTGCTATTTTTGACTGACTCTCCATTCCTAGGGTTCTTGCTTTTCACTCCCACTT
Organism: Halichoerus grypus; assembly: GCF_964656455.1. Lineage (NCBI taxonomy): Eukaryota > Metazoa > Chordata > Mammalia > Carnivora > Phocidae > Halichoerus > Halichoerus grypus. Next base: position 115,091,903 of record NC_135713.1, on the reverse strand, counting down.
GCCCTTGCTCTCAGCATTGGCCAACTCCATGGCTATTATAGACTACTGATTCATTGTAATACACAATCACATTTCCTCCTGTTTTATTCAGAGCAAAGTATGCACTCTCCAATCTTTCTTCCATCTCTGTTTCCATTTGATTTTCACATCATCTACAGATTTGCTGACTCCATAATCTGTTTCTCATGAGGTAGGACACATTTGGAAATGACCAAGGAGACTACTAAAAGCTCATAGGACAACATGCCTATCTTCCACTGTCATTTGAGATTCTCCTGGGATTTATGTGCTTAAAATTCCACTGCCCCACACTGCAGGTCATCTTGCTTAAGTTCTCCCAACAGCTTTCTCTTTATCTATTGCAGGAGGAACTAAAAGCATTTTGTTTAAATTGAAGGATAATTGAAGAATCAGAATGTTTTTGTCCCAATGTTAATAGAGTCTTAGGATTCAATGGCAGGAATGATGAATATGGAATCAGAACTATACTCAGTTCTATTGTGACTGTCTAGTCATAAGATTTGGCTTTTTTCCCTCAAATTGGTGATAAGAACACTTGTTAAAAATGCTTCATGGGGTTTTTGGACAATTACCCTCAGTTATGCATGAGAAAGGATTGTGGAGTTATGAAGGGCTCTACAAATGGAACCCCCTCTGGGCAAGGCCTACACTCTTCAGTGGGGACAGGGATCAGTGAGCACCATAGTCACCAGGCTGAACCGCTGCAAACAGCACAAGCCCACTGACAAATGCCTTCACTGGGTACACAACATTTACTGAGCACTTGTTATGTAGCTGCTATTTCACTAGGTACTAGAAGGACAGAGGGGAATAAGATACAGTTAATCAATCAAAGCGTGCTTATTGAAACGTGTTACCTGCTGGCCATGGTAATAGGTCCTGGGTACACAACTGTGAAAGGCTATGTAGTATAGACTACTGGAAGAGAAGCAAACAGAAATTTAAACATAATGAAGTGGGGGAAAAAATAGAGTCTTCTAGGGCAGCACCATGAAGGGATATTTGATTTTGATCTTTGACCAAAGATAGTTGTGTTCATCTCCTAGAGTTGTTGTTGCAAAGTCCCATGAACTGGGTAATGTAAAACAACAGAAATATAATCTAACAGTTTGGGAGGCTGGAAATTGAAATCAAAGTGTTCACGGTGTAGGTTTCTTCTGGAGCCTCTGAGAGAGAAGCTGCCCCATGCCTCTCTCCTGGCTTGTGGTGGTTGTAGGCAGTCCTCGGTGTTCTTTGGCTTGTAAAGGCATCATCATTCTAGTCACTGCCTCCGTCTTCACATTGCCTTCTTCATTATGTCTCCATGTGTCCTTTTCTGTCTCTTAAAGGGACATTCTCACTGGATTTAGTGTCCATCCTAATCCAATATAATGTCACCTCAGTCTTTATCTGGATTACCTCTGCAAAGACACTCTTTACAAGTAAGGTTTTATTCTGAGCTTCCAGGTGGACATGAATTTTGGAAGGACATTATTCAACCCTCTACAAAGGAGTAGAAACTATTTTAGAGAGTAAGTAACAAAAGGGCATTCCAGGCAAAGAGAACAAAATATGTGAAGTCCTAAAATGACAAAAGACTATGGCATGCTGAAGGAATTTTTTCTTTAAATGTCATTGTGGCTAAAGGAAAGAGGGCTAAGGGACAGTTGAAAGAAACAAAGATGGACAGAAAGGTAGGGTCTGTAAATTAAGCAGAACAATTAAGACTTTTTTCTGAGAGTAATGAGAGATGATGTATGTTTCAAGGAAAGGATTGACATGATGCACACAGTGTCCCAAAGAAATCATCCTGGCCTTGGGCAGACAATCAAATGAAAAGAGGGCAAGGGTCTAGCTGGGAGGTTGCACTTGGGTGGAAGTGAGTAAAGATGGTAGCTTGAGTCATAGGAGGGGCCATGGACAGGAAAATGGAGGATGTATTTGGGAAATAAATAAGAGATTTCATTAAATAGGACTTACAAGACTTTTCAATTAAATAACAGTTATAACTGTGTGAGGTAATAGATGTTAACTAAACCTATTGTGATAATTTTGTAATATATACATATATCAAATCATTATGCTATATACTTTAGTACAATTTTGTTTGTCAATTATATCTCAGTAAAACTAGGCAGAAAATAAGAAAAAAGAAAAAAAGACTTGCAGGAGTTAATGGGAAGGCACAGAAGTACAGATTTTTATATGCCTTAATTTTTTAGGGATTTTTTCCCTTCATATCCTAGTAGCTAGCTAAACTTCCAATTGATGATGGTGATTGTCCTAAGAGATGCAAGTGTTTATCTTTAAAAGTGAGAATATTGGTATATTTCCCTTAGATTTTCCTGTGTTAATTAGGACTAGTTTGCTTCTAAGCAATAGTAATTGAATATTAACTAATGTAAAAAAAACAAATAAATGAGAGAATTATTTACCCACATCCTGAGAAATGAGCTACAGGCTTGGTTAGATCTCATGATTCAAACACAATATTTGCATTTTTTTCTCTCTCTCTATCCCTCAATTCCATTTTTTTCATCCTGGCTTTATTCTTATATAAGCTCTTCCTCTGATGGTGGAACAAAGACTGTTGTAGCTCTAGTTCACTTTGACTTTATACTTACAGTCTCCCAGAACAGTGTCTCCTCCACTCACCTTGCTCGTTGCCTTGGGAAAAGTCTAATTGTTATTGTTGCTATTCCTGCACTTGAATACATGAAAGAATCTGTAGGCCTAGATCCCGTGCCAAAATTTAGGAATGAAAGCAGGTTACTATGGAATGAGTAGAGGTTCCCCAAACGAAGGGCCATGAAGCACACTAAAATAATAACAAAAGTAACAGATACTCAGGACACATACTGCAAGGGTTCTGAACAAAGTAATTGTCTTAATATAATATTCTGAATTCATGATTTATTCCATCAGCTTCTGTTATTGCCTAATTCGTCCAACCGTCCATCCATCAATCCATCCATTCACTACATGTTTATAAAGTACCCACCACTGAAAATAAACTAAGGAATTGGGCGCCTGGGTGGCTCAGTCGGTTAAGCGACTGCCTTCGGCTCAGGTCATGATCCCAGGGTCCTGGGATCGAGTCCCACATCGGGCTCCCTGCTCTGCGGGGAGCCTGCTTCTCCCTCTCCCACTCCCCCTGCTTGTGTTCCCTCTCTCATTGTGTCTCTCTGTCAAATAAATAATAAAAATAAAATCTTTAAAATAAATAAATAAATAAATAAACTAAGGAATTAAAAGCTGAATAACATGTGATTTTTGTCCTCACATAGCTTATGATAAAAAAGGGAAGGCAGATACTGCAAATATATGTTTGGGTAGGAATTAAGACACAGAGACACTAATTTATTAATATGGATCAATTCATTTTTTGTTCAGTGGATAAATGAGTCAAGAAATGAACCCAATCTGCTTCATTAAAATACTTGTTTTCAAAAAAGAGAGTGCTTCATAACTTCTAAGCAAGTCAGAATGAAATAATAATGGTATAAAAAATTAACTGCTAAATATTAAATATGGGGACAGTGTTCCATTTGGGGATTCAAGAGCAATGTTGTGGAAAAAGTGGCATTTCATTGGGAACTAAAGAATGAAAAAAGTTTCAAATACCTAGAAGATTGTTCCAAGCTGGGAGGGACACGAGGAGGTGTGAAATTGCTTGAATAGTAGAAGAAAATAATGGGTGACTTTTATGGCCAAAATACAGGATACCTAGAAGATAAGAGAAAGGGATATAACATAACCAGAGAGATGGTTTGGAGACAAATTATGGAAGTTCTTGGAATCCAGACCAAATAATATGAACTATTTTCCATAGTTAAACTGGAGCCACTGCAATTGGATGGGCAAGAAATAGAGAAATCTGTGAAATAATCTGTGTTTGAAAGTTAAGTCAAAGAAGAATAACTGGTACTCATGAGTGCCGTAGTCCCCAGAGTCATCCCAACTCATGTGACCTTTCCATTTCTGAGAATCCACGGAGAAATTAGGCATTTTTAAATATTTAAGAACTATTTTTTCTGAAAAAGAGAGACTTTCACTTTGTGAGCTCAGTAGTAAAAATTACTTCTTTAGAACTGTCACCAAGAAACCAAGCCTCTGTGACTGTGTGGCCTACTTTGCTTCGATTTGTTCAAGACTTGAAGTTGCAACAAGGTCAAGGAACACAGAGTCATAAACACCTTCATGTTTATACCTAATGCCATAGGGGGAATCTGCAGACCCTTTTAGCACTCTCAGAGCTTCTGTGAGACATTAAATAAAACTGCATTTTAGCCCTCAGTTTGGGACTCTGTCCATATCCACCTCTGTTAAACATGCCCTTATTCCTACTTTCTTTGTCTAAAGAGAGAAATACCAAGGAATTTGTGTTTTAAGGTAGAGTGAAGGTATCTTGAAAAAAAAAATTGCACTTTGAAAGAAAGTGAGAAAACACTTACCTCCAGATCTTATATTTTTCCTGGTTGAGACGTGTTCAAAGGCATCAGCATACAGTGGTGAATTGACAAAGACATACGTGATACAGGACAGAGTCATTAGAGCCGTAAACTCTTGGAGAGTGGCATTTCTCCATCTGCAGTGGTGACAACATGAGTCATGGAACCACACCATCTTCTCTTCCCTGAAGACACAGACAACCCCCACGTGAGATGTGATCCTGTTGCTGGCAAGTGGGATGTGAGTGATAAGCCCTTTGAATGTAAGGCATCATTTCTCACTTTGGAAGGTCTTGCCCACACAGCCTCCCCTCCCTGGGCAATCCCACACATTCTCACCATCACCATAAAGAGGAGTTGACAGAATGTTAAAACAAGAGAAAGCTTTGTAGACCACCACATTCTTTTTTTCAAGGGGAAAATAAGATCACTGTGAGATGTCGTTCATTACTGGTCACTACTCATAATAAAGCTACCAGTGCTGAACAGTATAATCTCTTGCATGTAATAGACTTTATAGTTCATGAACATCTTCAGGCCTAGTCTTACCTCTAGTTCTCACAGCAGGTGAATGGGGTAGTATTTACCACCCTCATTTTATGGATGAGGAAACGAGGGCTCAGAGGAGTTAAAGTTATTCATCTAGGGCCAAGAAGCTAGCAAGAGCTCACAGCTAAGACCAGAAGTGTGATATTCTGAGGACTGGGCCACAGTTCTTACCTCTATATTTCATTGTCCCTGACATGATTTCCACCAAATGACCCCTTTGCGGTGTTCGTTATTGTGAAAGTTTCCAAGGGAGAATTTCAGAAGATTTTCCTGAGCACCTAAGAAATCTGAAGCACTAAGTGTTCAGTAGAGGCAAGACTGTGCAGGAGTAACTATGGTATAGCTCTAGTACTGTCTCTGCCACAGAAGAGTTATGATATAACTGGGGGCAGCAGACAAGCACGCATGATGTAAACTGAGAGCAATTCAAAGTGAGCCACAGTTCAGTGCTGAGTGGCTATGGCACCATTTCATACGGGACTTGAGAGAAATCTGTGATGAGTGAAGGTTGAAGGAATCAACAGTTCAGCCTTACAGGAAGACAGGAAGCTGGGACTTCAGTGGTGCATGAACTCAGAACTACCTTTTACTACCTATGACTTTGGGTAAGCCATAGTAATCTTCCAAACATCCATTTCCTCATCTGCAAAATGTGGTAACTCCTACATCTTAGGGTTGTGACGAGAACCAAATAGGATGAAATATCTCAAGTTCTTAGCATAGGCCTTGGCACAGAAATATTTCTGTAAGGTTTTAAGAAAGATGTGGGATTTAGATGGGGCTGGCTGGCTGGCTCAGATGCGAGGGGCTGCTCCGCTTGGTGTGTGTGCTGGTTAGACAGAGAAAGCAGCCACACATTCTCTGTGCCTTGCTCTGGCACCCTGTGTTTGGGCAGTCTTGGAGGACACTGGCAGTGAGGTGTGAAAAGCTCTGGGCTGATTGTCACACCAAGAGCATCAATATTTGTAAATGGGTGCTTTTAGAGCTTAAGAAGAGCATTACCTCAAGTCTGGGTTTGTAAAGAAAAATCAGTGGAGTACTCTGAGGCCAAACATTAATACTTCTGAGGCAGTAATGACTAAAAACACAAGATAATCTGGCTGCTCCTAGAATGCCAAAAATTTTCTGAGAGATGTGAACAAGTCTCTAGGGCAGAATCTTCCTTTTTGTGCAAGGGATCACTTAGGGAATCCTCTTGGTCACACTACTTGCCATTCAAGTATCGCTTAGATATCATTTAATTTGGCCTTGAGTAGAGATAATGTAATACAAACGCTGCAGGCTGTGGCAATGAGTGTTTGGTTTAATAACCTAAGCAAATGTGTTATTGAGGGAGAGTGCAACTCTGAAAGCCAATGGCAGAAGTATGAGAAGGAGGCTGGAGGGCTGTATACATCTGGTAGGGCTGCTGTAACAAGTACCGTAGATTGGGTGACTTAAAAACACAGTTATTTTCTCACATTCTAGAGGCTAAAAGTCCAACATCTAGGTGTCTGCAGGGTTGGTTCTTTCTGAGATGTCTCCCATGGCTTATACATGGCACTCTTCATATTTACACGGTGTTCTCCCTCTGTGTATGTTTCATCTTCTTAGGAGGACACCAGTCATGTGGGATTAGGACCCACCCTAATGGCCTCATTTAACTACCTCTTGCCGTATATCCAATCCAGTCACATTCTGAGGTCCTGGGTGTCAGGGCTTTAGCACATGAATTTTGAGAGCACATAATTCAGCTGGTCACAAGGAAGCTTAAAAAGCATTATAGATGCCCTTGGCAGGCCAAGAAAAAAACATTTGAGGTCATGATACTTGGGGAAGAGACAAAATGGGAGAAAAGGGAGATGGCTTTCATCAGTATGACCACAGTCTGGGCCCATCATGAACAACAACAGCCAAGAAGGAGCTCCCTGTCACAGAGGAAAGATGATGAGTTCAACGGGCTGTGACACCCAGCTTTCAGTCACACTATCTTCATCTGAATTGATACGACTTAATAATACCTTCACGTTTTAAGTGAAGTTTATTATCCACTCCAACTTGTTTCTAGCCTCTTGTTAGCACTGTCTTGGGAATGAAGGAAGGGGCTAAAGGCAAAATAAAAGGAAGAGAGTTTAAAGGACCAGGGAAGGTAGAGACAGAACATCGAGAAGTGCTGAGAGGAACTAGAAGCAATAGTCCACAGCAAGAATGCAGAAAGCCAACCAGGCCATGGAAGCACTCCCTGGAAATACTCAGAAATCCTGGGAGGGATTGGATTTCTTTTTTTTTTTCTTTCTTTTTTTTTTTTTTTTTAGTATAGTAGACACACAGTGTTCTATTAGTTTCAGTTGTACAACATAGTGATTTGACAATTCTGTATGTTATACTGTGCTCACCACCAAGTGTAGCTATCCTCCATCACCATACACCGCAGTTAGAATAACTTCGACTAGGTTCCCCATGCTGTACCTTTCAACCTCAGGGACTTACTCATCCCATAACTAGAAGCCTGTGTCTCTCACTCCCTGTCACTCAGTTTGCCCATCCCCCACCTCCTTCCCCTCTAACAACCATCAGTTATTTTCTCTGTATTTTTAAGTCTGATTCTGTTTTTTGTTTGTTTATTCATTTTATTTTTTAGATTCTACATATGGTGTATGTCTTTCTCTGTTTTATTTCACTGAGCATAATATCCTCTAGGTCTATCCACATCGTCAAAAATGGCAAGATCTCATCCTTTTTTACAGCTGAGTAAAACTCCATTTTATAGTCATGTAGAATGGAGTTAACTTATTTTACTTTGTATGAGATTTGACTTCTATATAAAAGGTCTAAAAGGAGAAAATATGATATCTTTATAAGTACACAAAAGAAGATGGGGGGGTTTAAAATGGAGGAGAAATATGTGTGAGGAGAATCAGAAGGAACTGCAGCGAGCCCCTGGGTGGATAGGTCTAAAAGGTTTGACAATAAGGATATGAGGGCAAACCCAAAATCTGAGGAGGTGACTTCTCTCCTCAAACCTCCATGACTGCCCATTTCATTAGGATGAAATTCAGTCTCTTCACCACAGCTACAACCTGCTTGATCTGGTTTTGCCTGTCTCTGCAACCTTACTGTGTACCATTCTTTCCTTCTTTAGACTGAACCATTATGCTGGCGTTCATTTTCCCCTTCCAGTACACCAGGCTTGTTTTTGCCTTAGGTCCTTTGTCTAAGGGTGCACTCTGACTTTCATTCTCTTCCTTCAGATCTTTGCACATCTTCCCTTTCTTGTCATTCAAATCTCATCCTAAGGGCTGCCATCATTGGTAAGGTTTCTCTAGTTACTCTATCTAAGGAAGCCAGACTGCCTCCCCCACTACCATTGTACATCATTTCTCATTACTTATTTCATATTTATTTATTCATATATTTTGTGTTTATGTCCATTTGTATAGAAGATCTTTGAGGGGAAATATCTTACTTTCTTTTCCTTTGCTGTGTCCCCACCAGAGGAAATATATGTTGAATGAATGAATGAATAAATGAATAAACGAGTATCATCATCATAACTGCTCTGGGATATGGCATCCAGACATGCATAAACCCTTCCATGTAAATTGGAAAGACAGACATTCAAACATTCATCTTTGACCAAATATTTAATCTCTTCCTTAATAAATCTTTATCAGAATTACTTTCCCTCTTCCCTCTAAAAAGAAACTTTAAAATAATTTACAAATCATAGAATTACTGGGCTTGAAAAAACAACTAAAGAATATAGTCCAGTTGTCCTACTTGGTACTTTATATCTACTGCATTACTTCCACTAAGAGGTTTTCTCTTGTCTAGATGAATACTTCCATGACCCCTCCTGCCTCATACAAGATAGTCCAGTTTATCATCTGACAACTTTCAGTGCTTGGGTTGTTGCATATAAGGGAAAATAAACTTCCTTTTAGTCTTTCATTCATTCTCTCACACTTATTTATAAAGTAAGCATCTTACCATGTGTTAACCATGGCACTAGCTCTGTGAATGAATATGAGGGGCACAATACAGTAGTACTGTGTAATAAGAGAAGCCATCTCTTCCTCCACAGTGTTCAGGGCAGCTGTAAAAAACAGATATTGTATACATAATTACAAGAAAAACACTAGACAAGAGGTAGATGGTGCTAGTAGAACCAGTAACTGAGGACAGAACTTAGACAAGAAGGGAGGAGTGCTCGTGAAGTCTAAAGAAAGAATAAGGGTTAGATAACACAGGGATGCAAGCCAATGGAGTTCTTGAAGAAGGAAGGGTGGTTCCAAACAAAGAGAAAATATATATTCCAAAACTATGATATACTACTGAGGCTGCAGCATGAAATCATATGGGCACTTGAGTAATTGTCTTCCTCAGAGAATTCCATGGTGGCTGAAACAAAGACTAAGGGGCAAGATGTGGCTGGAAGGGGAGGAAGCACAAGATCATTCAGGATAAGGAGGCCATGGGAGACTCAAACTTCATCTTTACGTGCAGTGATGCGAAGCAATCCAGAGTCATAAGCAGAGGAAAGACATGAATTGGAGGGGAGCAAAAGAGAAGCAGGGAGATGGGTTATGAGGCTGTAGTCATGATGCAGGCAAGAGATAAAAATGGCTTACACTAGAGCAGTGGGAAGTTGAAATGGGGAGAAGTTGAAAGATTAGAGATTTGGGACACTGAACCCACTTCCCTTGCTGGATTACACAACATGAATGGCTTCACATCTTCACCACCAACCACACTTCAGCTCTTTGAAGGCAAGCATTGCCACTCTTCTCCACTGTCCTGAATTGGAATATCCAAGCAGTAAAGCCATGGACCTTTAAACGGTTACTCATAGACCTTGGCCTGACACCCTCTACCGTTGTAGCTACTGCAGTGCAGATATGAACTCTCTCAGTGTCCATCAGGGTGTACCTCGTGGCCCTGCCAAGTGTGTATCTCACCCCTCAAGGAGTAAAAAGGGGAGAGTGATTGCTGGGAAAGGTGAGACAAAAAGGCTAAAAAATAAAAGAAGTAAGTATCTGCCTTTGAAAGCTTCGAGAACCAACCATATTCCATTAGACCTCAGGGCCTGTTTCGAGAACCAGTATACATTGAACTTTACTGCATAATGAGATATGCCACAAAGATTAACCAATAGATTTTAGGCCCAAAAACAAATTTAAGAAACCGTTCAGTGAATAAAAATTATGCCTGTCTTAAAAGATGGGCCTATTTTTCTTATGATCACAGAAGGAGGTGATTTCTGAGAGCAGAAGCACAGCCAGGTCCATCAAAAATACCAGTTGCAGGGACACATTTATTTTGAACCAGCATTTTCTCTTGACATCTCCCCAGGAGAAGGTACAAGAAACTGACATTAGCTTTAGATCTAAGGTGAGGCTGCAGCATGAAATCATACGGACACTCATGTGTTCTCTTCCCCAAAGAGTTTCATTTTATATAAATTGCAGGAAACCTGACACACATATTAAAATTTACTATGGTTGAGTGAGAGGGAGAAAAAGAAAGACAAATATTACTTCCAGTAATAACATCCATTATCACCTGATACATGTTTTGTTCTCTTGGGGGCATTTCCTGACATAGATTTTCACACCAACCCAAATGTTGCATTTTCAATGGAAATATAGCATATATATTTAACCGGAGAGAAGGTCTGGCTAAAATAAAAGAAAACCCTGCTTTGGGTTCTTTTATTCTTTCTTACTTGGTGTTTCCCTTTGCCACCATCAGCTCTGTGAAGTCATCAACAGCAACACTGATAAGGTGCCTACTCTGAGCAACAGCCTTGAAACCTGATGCCTGTTAAGTGAGAGTATTTCAGGGCTCCACAAACTCTAATATCTGCCTCAGCCCACAGTGTTTCCAAATGCATGCAGGGGTGAAAGCCTGGAACCTGCTACTTTGCTCTGCATGGTCATTTCTCACTTTGTCCTAATAGTCTACGTGTAGATGCTAAAAATAAGAGCTGGGAGAATGCCATGCTCATACATTACTGAAGGACACATGAACTGCTTTATCTAACTTGAAACATCATCAGGAGTCTAAAAAATGCCCAAGACTGTTTATCCAGTAATCTAACATCTGGAGTACTATCATAAGAAAATATTTGGAGACTGAAATTATAAGAATGAAGAGAAATATAATGAGCAACCTAAATACCATCAAGAGATGAATGATAAAATATTTATTGTATAGCCTCTTAATTGAGCCACTGCTGAACACCCCATAAGAAATATGTTTTCAAAACCCAGTCCTATGAGGCTTGAGCTTAAATGAAAAAGAACACAGCCATAACCATTTTACATTTTTAAATTACATATTTAAATATATACACATATAACAAAGTTGAAATCGCAATGGCACATGGTAGGCACATAATAAGTTGTTGTAAAAAATAATTTACAACAAAATCTTAATTGTACATATGTTTGGGAGGTTGATTTTGAGATAGATATATTTCTTCTCTACACTTCTCTAAATTTTCCAATTTGTTTATAACAAGTAGTTAATTCTTAAAATCAGAAAGCCTCTGTAAAATGAGTAGGGAAAGTAGTATATTGTATAAGCAAAGTGTCATGGAGAAATTGAAATAACTTGCTCAGGTTTATAACAGTATTAACAATCTAGCTAGGGCTGCAATGTGAATATCATCTGTCCTGGGCCAACACATTTTCCATTCAAGAAAGCAGATATTTCTCTAAATTATCCCTAAAGACCAACACTAGGCTCTCCTTTACCACTGTTGAATGAGAGAAAACCCAGTTGCATGCAGGTACAGTTTCTAATGAGTGTCATCTCAGCCTTTCAGACCATGGTCTCAGTCCTGGACATAAGTAGAAACCTCAACTCATGTACCTTTTGTTTCCTGCTACTTAGAACTCTGAACAGATGTGTGGCACTGAAAGAGCAGAAGACAGGCTATGTGAAGTATAGTTTCCCAGTGGAAGTATTTCCTGCAGTGTAGCTCACCCATTTCTTGAAACTCCCCAGGGTATTATATTTTAATGGTTGTGAATACCATTTGACTTGAATCTTGGCTTAAGAGACCAGTCAAGAATATAATTTTTTAAAAAGTACTAATGACCATGACAGTTTCAAGATCATCATCTGCCAGCCAGTATGTTTAGTGCCTCATAGAATCCTTACAAAATCTTTCTGAGAAAAGCACTAGGACTACCCCCATTTTACAGAAGAGGAAACAGGTTTGAGGAGGTCATTCAAGCTTCATTTTAAAGGCCACCTTCCTGAGTAAGGTTTCTCTGATTATCTAAGGAAGCCATGCTCTCTCCCCCATCATCATATGATAACGTGATTTTTTTTTTTTAGGTTTTTGATGTGATGAATTATATTAATTTATTTTCAAATGTTGAACCAGCCTTGCATGCCTGGGATAAATCTCATTTAGTCATGGTGTATGACTGTTATTACACACTGTTGAATTTAATTTGCTAACTTTTTTTGAGTATTTTTGTATCTGTGTTCATTAGAGATATTGGTCTGTAGTTCTCTTGTCTTGTAATGTCTGTTCCTGGTTTTGATATGAAGGTAATGCTGGCCTCATAGAAGGAATTAGGAAATATTGCCTCTGCATCTGTCCTCTGAAATACACTATGATTTTACTTATAATCAGAAATAACAGTACGAGGAAATGACTGACATGCATATTTAGGATGGAAGAGATACTGTGATAAGGGAAAGACACATGGTTATTTCAAAGCCACTAGTCTTAACCTGGGTGACAGGCTTAGAAGCTTTTGTTTCACTGATATTCTTTTTTTTTTTTTTTTTGAGATTTTATCTATTTAGAGAGAGAAAGAGAGAGAGCACGTGAGCAGGGGGAGGGGCCAAGGGAGAGGAAGAGAGAGAATCTCAAGCAGAGCTCTACACAGGGCTTGATCTCACGACCCTGAGACCATGATCTGAACCAAAACCAAGAGTTGGACGCTTAAATGACTGAGCCACCTGGGTACCCCTCATTGATATTCTTAACACCTGTAAAAATATGTCCTTTATATGCTATTGTATTTGTAAAGTATTAGGAAAAAAGGAAGAAAGGGAGAGAGTGAGGGAGAGAGAAGGGAAGAAGGAGGAAGGAAGGCAGGAAGGCAGTGTGGCCAAAGAGAGTGAGAGAGAGACTGAACTTGAGGTTCAGATCACAATTTTGCTGCTAACTAGTTATTACATCTTAGGGCAGTTTACTTAAAATTTCAGAGCTTAAGTTGCCTCACCCATAAAATTAATATAATACGTACTTTAAAGCATTGTTAGAGGATTAAATAAAATGTTTTGAAGTGCTTGGCAGATAGTAAGTGCTCAATAAATAATAGCTATACTTGGAATATGATATGCAGTCTTATCTTTTCACTTACTGACATTGATGGAACATCATTTTTCAGACACTGTACTATATACTAATATACCATATAGACTATATACTAATAAGTAAAACATATACAGTACTTGTGGAATTTACAGTCTAGCAATAGAGATGTTAAACAACCACAGATACATATGAAGAACTAAATTATGATAAATGATAAGATAGTAGCATAAACGGGGTGCCTGTATCTGTTAAGCGTCTGCCTTCAGCTCGGGTCATGATCCCAGGGTCCTGGGATCAAGCCCCATGTCCGGCTCCCTGCTCAGCGGGGAGTCTGCTTCTCCCTCTTGCTCTGCCACTCCCCCTGCTTGTGCTCTCCCTCTCTCTCTCTCAAATAAATAAATAAAATATTTTTTTAAAAAGATAGTAGCATAAAAAATAAAGGAGAGATTTTAGCATGAATGCACAATTTAGATTGAGAGAACCAAGGGAAGTTTTGTCTGAAGAAGTGACATTAGAGAGAGTCCTGAAAAATGCTTTCCCATCTCTCTGTGTTAAAGGAACTTATTTAGCTAGACCCCTTTTATTTGTCTCAGTTTAAATGACATTGCTGTCTTTGCAAATTCAGTATCTATTCAATCAAAAATATATGTCTCATACTTCCAGGTGAATATAAAGATCCCTGTAAACACTCAAATTTTAAGATTTGCATGCCTCATTGAAGTCTTTTACATATAGATGATCAGTAACAGTAATAATCTCATATATCTCATATAATAATCACCCAGGTTAAGACCAGTGGCTTTGAAATAACCATGTGTCTTTCCCTTATCACAGTATCTCTTCCATCCTAAATATGCATGTCAGTCATTTCCTCATACTGTTATTTCTGATTATAAGTAAAATCATAGTGTATTTCAGAGGACAGATGCAGAGGCAATATTTCCTAATTCCTTCTATGAGGCCAGCATTACCTTCATACCAAAACCAGGAATAGACATTACAAGACAAGAGAACTACAGACCAATATCTCTCATGAACACAGATACAAAAGTACTCAACAAAATGTTAGCAAATTAAATTCAACAGTAATAATCTCCGCATTAGATACCAACATGTGGAAAAATATGCTGGGTTCCAGATTCCTACCAATATATTCCTCGAAGCATATAGATTTAATTTTTATAATTATAATTCCAGTATAGTTAACATATAGTATATGAATTTCAGGTGTGTAGTACAGTGACTCAATTCCATCTATTACTCAGTGCTCATTATGACAAGTATACTCTTAATCCCCTTCACCTATTTCCCCCATCCCCACACCCACCTCCCCTCTGGTAACCCTCTGTTTATTCTCTAAAGTTGAGTCTGTTTTTGGTTTGTCTCATTTTTTTCTCTTTGTTCATTTGTTTCTTAAATTCTGCATTTGAGTGAAATCATATGGTATTTGTCGTTCTCTGATTGACTTATTTCGCTTAGTGTTATACTCTCTAGCTCCATCCATGTCATTGCAAATGGCAAGATTTCATTATTTTTTATGGCTGAGTAATATTCCACCATATGTATGTATCACATCTTCTTTATCCATTCATCTATTGATGAACACTTGGGTTGCTTCCATAATTTGGCTATTGTGAATAATGCTATAGTAAACATAGGGATGCATATATTTTTTTTTTAAATTAGTGTTCTCATATTCTTTGGGTAAATACCTCGTAGTGATTACTGAATCATGTGGTAGTTCCATTTTTAATTTTTTGAGGAATCTCCCCACTCTCTTCCACAGTGGCTAAGAAAAAAGAAGCCAGCCACGGAAATTTAGAAAAGCACATCCAGAAAACAGTAATTAAGATTTTAAAAATAAATAAATAAATGAAAGTAGCAAAGTCTTTCCTCCATAGATAGCCAATTATGATCCTTCAGGCATTGCTTATATAATCCTGAGTAGAATTGCTTTTGCTTTTGGAGCCAAATCCCTAGAGTCTTGTGTTCTTGGCTGGCACAGACAAAGTAAAGTAATTGTAGGCAAACCTCCTAAATTCTGAATACAGCATTTTCCTACGTACTGCCCTCATAGGTCTGTAAGGTAATGAGAAGGAAAGAAAAAGGAGGCAGCCTGGATACTAGGTTCATTAAAAAGGAAAAGATAAAGTCAGTGTTGCAACTTAATCAGATATAACGGTATTTTCTTTGAGCCATGGGGAAAAAAGTCTCTAGGTTTAGGTAATAGCATAAAGTAGAGATGGAAAAATGAAGGCATTTATTTAAAAACTTTTGACTACCTTACCACAATAACTGGCCACACTCATAAATAACCTAAAGCAAAGGGAAGTACTCTAAAATCTACTTAATAAAATTTCACACTTGAAACATTGGATTGTATATCAGAAGACCAAGACCATGACTCTTGCTTCCCAAGAGACTTGTATTATTTTGAGAATGTAGCTTCGACCGCTCCTCTTCCTTTTTCTCATGCTAACACAGTGCAGTGCTCTATTATGGGATAGGTGAGAGGAAACAACGGGAAATATGGAAAGTATGATATTGGTACTGGGAAAAATATTTAAAATTAGATAGAAGCCAGCAACATTTTGTCCCTTGTAGTTGCTTTCTGATCCCCACCAAAAGCAAAAACAAACAAACCAACAAAACACTTCAAGGTAAGTGAAAATGGCACATGTGTGGAGTCATTACTTATATGCAGAGAGGCTTTGCCTATTAATTCTGATGTACTCTGAAAGTTTATAGCACTGAATAAAAGCACTTCTGTATCTTTGTGGAGACATTAACATTAGCAGTCAATTCTGTCTCTGCTTGTATATATGCTGAGGCTGAAATTGATTCTAGGAGAGCATCTCATGTCAATTCTAGATTCTAGAATTCCTGAAATTCTACCATTTCCTTTAACTCCCAAATCATTCTTGGCCCCCTTAGGAGGTACAATCCAAAATTCATTGGTTTCAAGGCAAGAGCCATATATTGCTACTCTAGGCACTGAATCGGCTTCAAGATCTCAGAGAAGTAAAGGTGTCTGTGTGTGTATGTGTGTGTACACCTGAATATTTACTTGAACTTTAGTTTAGAAAGCAAAAATTCTAAATTTCCATAGGAAAAAATAGGCAAGTTTTTTTGTATATGCACACGCAAACATCTGACTTTCACCTTTGTCATTATGGGCAAAGAAAGACTTGAGAGCTAGTGTTAACAATGATGACTCCCAACCACTGTCACCACTCCCCAACTTCAGTCTACTACAAAGAAGAATTCTCATCATCATCATTCATATTCAGAACAGAAAATAATTGACATGTCTTGAAGTTCATACCACACAGCCAGAGATGCTTTAATTGGGACTTGTAATTGAAATATACGAAAAATATACAGTGGTTCTGTGCTATGGGAAGGGATTAGTGAGGTTTAATTGGCATTTAGTGAGTATTACCAGCCACAGAAGACAATCTATGTTATATGGTATAACATACAGTTTCTTGTGTTCTGTCATCACTAATGCCTTTCATTGAGCACCCTCCCTTCTTCCCTGTCCCACTTGTTCTCTCCCAGACCCTTGAACTAACCTGGGGCTGGCAGTTCCTCTGTGGTTGGCCTTTTACTTCCCATCTGTACCTGAAAGAGCTGCTGTGGACCCAGTCCCACTATGGCAGTAGGTCTCAGAAATCCATTAGACCCTTGATTGCTTCCAGCAGTCAGGTGATTGTGGAAATAAGCATTTAAAGAGTTAGTTTCTTGATCTGTATATCCTTTAAAGTTGCAAATAGAAAAAGGCCTAGGATTTCGTGTATTTATTTATTCAACAAATATTTATCCTGCATTTACTTGGGTTAGGTCCTAGAGACCTAACCTCCAATCATTCTTCTTCACAAGCGTTTATCTGGAGCCAGTTATTTGGCATTAAAATCATGCCATTCACACATTATTAGAGGTTCGCTCTTGCTCTCTGCACTGTATTTCATGAGTCTTCTGCATGGATGTCTTCTTTCTCCTCTTTGCAAGCCATTCTTAAAATTCCAGATCGAATGCCAAGTCCATGATGTCTTCTTACCTCACGTCAATGATAAATGAACTTTTTCAATCAGACATCTATTCTTATTACTTGTACCGCTCATAGTGGACATTAGATAATCACTTCCCTCTAATTGTGGGCTGGATCTAGTGCCTTATTTCTAATGAGTGAAGTATGGTAAAAATGACAGGATGTCACTTCTGAGATTAGGTCATAAAAAACTGAAACTTCCATCTTACTAACACTCTCTCTCTTTGTCTTTACTATGCTCTATCACTTGTTCTGATGGAAGCCAGCTGCCATATGCTTGGTTGCCTTATGGAGATACCCATGTAGTAAGAGAAATTCTCTCATAACCAAAGAAGAATCAAATCCAGCCAAGAGTTTTGTAAGTTATCTTGAGTGTGTAAATGTCATTTGACTGTTGAGATAACTACAGCCCCGACTACCATCTTAACTGCAGCCATACAAGAGTCTCAGAGCCAGAGAACCTCATTTATCCATGAATCAATTTCTGACCCACAGAAATTGTGAGGTAAATGTTATGTTAAGCCACTAAATTTGGGGATTTTGTTACACAGCAATAGGTAACTAATAGAGTCCTGCAATTGTAGCTCTTTATCCTATGGTAATTCATTTATCGGATGTTGAGTGGGTATCTATTCTTTCTGCCAGGTGCTGTGTTAGGCAAGATGAATCAGAGAGGAGAGGAGGGTAGAGAGGCAGTAGAATGTTACTGTTAAGATGCAGGGCCCAAGGGGCGCCTGGGTGGCTCAGTCGTTAAGTGTCTGCCTTCGGCTCAGGTCATGATCTCAGGGTCCTGGGATTGAGCCCCGCATCGGGCTCCCTGCTCAGCAGAAACACTGCTTCTCCCTCTCCCACTCTCCCTGCTTATGTTCCTTCTCTCGCTCACTCTCTCTGTCAAATAAATAAATAAAATCTTAAAAAAAAGAAAAAGATGTGGGGCCCAAGTAAAAACATTATCATAGTGTATATACTTTTATATGACTTATGTTATTTACTCAACATTGTTTTTGAAATTTATTGATGGCATAAATTGTAGCCATAGTTCATGTATTTAAGTTACTGCATAGGAAGTAGCTCATCCAATAAATAAACTGCAGTTAATTATTACATCCTATTTCTAATGTATACTTTTTTTCTATTATGTATTTCATTTTCTAATAGTTTATTTATGATATTTTTTCATACATTGTTGAGGGAGAAGGAAGTCTAGTTTCATTTCTTAGGCTATCTTTATCTGATTATTCTCAGTTCCTATCAACACTTTCCAACTAATTCAAAATACTTGGGATGCATTACTCTTTTTTTTCCTACTATCTGAAAGAAACTGTGTAGGATTTGAGTTGTTTCTTCATTTTGGTTGAACTCATTGGGTCTAATTTTTTTGTGGGAAAAATTTCAAGTCTGATTCAACTTCTTTAATGATTATAGGATAACTTAAATTATCTTTCTTCTTGAATCAGTCACGGTAAGTTGTATATTTTAGAATCTAATCCATTGCATGTAAGCTTTCAAATTTATGACATGACATTGTTTAATATATATTTATATTTTTTATTTTCTGTCTTATCTGTAGTTATATCATGTTTTCATACTTATTTTCTTAATATTTTCTGAGGTTTATTAATTTTATTAGTTTTGTCAACATAAAATTTATTGCATCTATTGATACTTTATTTTATTTTGCTTTTTTTTTTTTACCTTCCATATTTCCTTCCTCTCAGTTTCTTGATGCTTATTCTGCAGTTTCTTTTTATATTGAATCCTTTGTTTTTCTGCTGTTTTTAATTATTAGTTTGCAGTTCAGAGTCTCCCTTCTGTTACCCTACTTTTGTGATGCTGGAGATGGACTCTGAAAAGCAAATGTGTCCTTTTTCCAGGCAGCTCTATGTTCGACTCTGATAGTGAGGGATACCAGAAGGAGATTGCAGGGCTGGAGAAAGAAAAAGGCAGTTGGTTCTTTCTGTTTTTCACAGTCTCAGGTGGACTGATGCATGGCAGATCCTTGCAGCCTTTCCAGCAATAGCAATCAGTTCCCTTATCTACTAGAAATGTTCTTTACCATGGGGGCAAGCTGATCTCCCAGTCCTGGCGAGTGGCCTCCAGCAACTGCCATGACAGGTTGTGTGTTTTTGGAAAATTGTGCCATCTCTCAGAGAGCTAAATTTTATCATTACAGAGCCTCTTTTCTAAGTTTCTTCCTTGCTCATTTTTCCACCAACCCTAAGGGCAGCAGCTACTTTCTGCAGTTACACTCTCTGTTGTGTCTTAAAGTACTCTTTTACCCTTCCAACAGCTTACTAACTTTTTCTCAGTTAATAGTGTTTTATATTAAGTGTTCCCTCCTCAAATTTCTGGTATGGTGTCTGGCTCCTAACAGGACCCTGATTCATTTAATTCATTAATTATCACCCTTTCTTGCTTTTTAAAAATGTGGCAATTTAAGGCAATAAAATTGCCTCTACCTATAACCACACATAAGCTGTACCACATGAAATTGATCTGTGATATTTTATTTATGGCCAAGTTATATTTTTTGTTATTGAAATATAGTTCACATATAATCTTATATTAGTTTCACATGTACAACATAGTGATTAGATAATCCTATACATTACTCACTATTTACCACGATAAGCGTAGTTACTGTCACCATACAGTGTTACTACAATATTATTGGCTAGATTTCCTGTGCTGTACTTTACATCTCCATGACTTATTTTATTACTGGAAGCTGGTACTTCTTAATGCCCTTCACATATTTCACCCATTCCGTGCATCCACCTCTCATCTGGAAACCACCAGTTTGTTCTCTGTATTTAAAAGTCTGTTTGTTTGTTCATTTGTTCTGTTTTTTAGATTCCATATATAAGTAAAATCATATGGTATTTGTTTCTCTCTGTCTGACATTTTACTTACCATGAAATCTTCGAGGTCCATCCATGTTGTCACAAATGGCAAAATTTCATTCTTTTTTATGGCTAAGTAATATTCCAGTGTGTGTGTTGTATGTGTGTGTGTACCACATCTTCTTTATCCATTCATTTATCGATGGACCCTGGGGTTGTTTCCATATGCTGGCTATTGTAAATAATACTGCAGTAAACAGAGGGATGCATATATCTTTTCCTGTTAATGTTTTCATTTTCTATGGGTAAATACCCAGTAGTGGAATTATTGGACCATATCAGATTTCTATTTTTAATTTTTGAGGAATCTCCATACTGTTTTCCATACTGGTTAGAGCAATTTACATTCTTAACAGCAGTGCATGTGAGTTCTCTTTTCTCCACATCCTCACCAACACTTGTTATTTTTTGTCTTTTTGATATTAGCCATTCTGATTGGTATGAGGTATCTCATTGTGGTTTTGATTTGCATTTCCCTGATGATTAGTGATGTTGAGCATCTTTTCTGTTAGCCATCTGTATGTCTTCTCTGGAGAAATATCTATTCAGGTCCTCTGCCCATTTTCAACAGATTGTTTCTTTTTCTTTCTTCTTCTTTTTTTTTTTTTTTTTGGTTTGAGTTGTGTAAGTTCTTATATATTTTGGATATTAACCCCTTATGAAATAAATTATTTGCAAATATCTTCTCCCATTCAGTAGGTTGTCTTTTCGTTTTGTTGATGGTTTCCTTCACTGTGCAAAAGCTTCTTATTTTGGTGTAGTCTCAATAGTTTATTTTTCTTTTGGTTCTCTTGCCTGAGGAAACAAATCCATAAATGTATTGCTAAGGGCTATGTCAAAGAGATTATGCCTATGTTTTCTTTTAGGAGTTTTATAGATTCAAGTCTCACATTTAGGTCTTAATCCATTTTTAGTTTATTTTTGTGCATATTGTAAGAAAGTGGTCCAGTTTCATTCTTTTGCATTTGACTGTTCAGTTTTCCCAACACAATTTATTGAAAAGTCTATCTTTTCCCCATTGTATATTCTTGCCTCATTTGTTGTAGATTAATTGACCATAAAAGCGTGGGTTTATTTCTGGGCTCTCCATTCTCTATTGATCTCTGCAACTAGTTTTGTGCCAGTACCATACTGTTTTGATTACTCTAGCTTTGAAGTATATCTCAAAATCTGGAATTGTGATACCTCCAGCTTTGTTCTTCTCTCAAGATTGCTTTGGCTGTTTGAGGTCTTTTGTAGTGCCATATGAATTTTAGTATTATTTGTTCTAGTTTTGTAAAAAAATACTATTGGTATTTTAATAGAGATCACATTGAATCTATAGATTGCTTTAGTGGACATTTTAACAATATTAATTCTTCCATCTATGAGCATGAACTATCTTTCCATTTGTGTCATCTTTAATTTTATTCATCATTGCCTTATAGTTTTCAGAGTGGAGGTCTTTCACCTCCTTGGTTAACTTTATTCCTGCATATTTTATTCCTTTTGGTGCAATTATAAATGGATTGTTTTCTTAATTTATCTTTGTGCTACTTTGTTGAGAGTTTTTCATCATGAATGGATGTTGTATTTTGTCAAATGCTTTTGCTGGATCTTTGAGATGATCATATAGTTTTTATCCTTAACTCTTATTAATGTGATGTATCACCATGATTGACTTGAAGATAATGAGCCAAGCTTGCATGTCTGGAATAAACCCCACTTGATCGTGGTGACTTATCTATTTAACGTATTGTTGGATTCAGTTTGCTAATATGTTGTTGAGGATTCTTTCATCTTTGTTTATCAGGGATATTGGCCTGTAGTTCTCTTTTTTTTTTTTTTTTTTTGTGGTGTCTCTATCTGGTTTTGGTATCAGGGTAATGCAGGCTTCATGGAATCAATTTTGAAGTTTTCTTTTGTATTCCATTTTTTAAAATAGTTTGAGAAGAATGGGTATTAAGTTTTATCTAAATGTTTGATAGAACTCACCTCTGATGCCATCTGGTCCTGGACTTTTGCTTGTTGGGAATTCTTTTATTTATTTATTTATTTTAAAGATTTTATTTATTTATTCATGAGAGACAGAGAGAGAGAGAGGCAGAGGCAGAGGGAGAAGCAGGCTCCCCGCGGAGCAGGGAGCCTGATGCGGGACTCGATCCCAGGACCCCAGGATCATGACCTGAGCCAAAGGCAGATGCTTAACTGACTGAGCCACCCAGGCGTCCCTTGCTGGGAATTCTCTGATTACTAGTAATTGATGTGTTCAGATTTTCTCTTTGTTCCTGATTTACTTTTGTAAGATTGTAACTTTCTAGGAATTTCACCATTTCTTCTAGGTTGTCCAGTTTGTTTGTATATAATTTTTCATAGTGCTCTCTTAAATTCTTTTTATTTCTGTGATGTCACCTGTTATTTCTTCTCCTTCATTTCTGATTTTATTTATTTGAGTCCGCTTTCTTTTTTTCTGATGATCTGGCTAAAGGTTTATCAATTTTGTTTATCTTTTCTAAGAACCAGCTCCTGGTTTAATTTATCTTTTCCACTGTTTTACTTTTAGCTTTTTTTTCATTTATTTCTATTCTAGTATTTATTATTTCCTTCCTTCTACTAACTTTGAGCTTTGTTTGTTCTTCTCTTTCTAGTTCCTTTAGGTGTGAGCTTAGGTTGTTAGAGATTTTTCTTGCTTCTTGAGGAAGGCCTGTGTTGCTATAAACTTTCCTTTTAGAACTGCTTTTGTTGCATCTTGAAGACTTTGGACCATTGTGTTTTCATTTTCATTTGTCTCCATGTATTTTTTAAATTTTCTCTCTTTGATTTCTTCATTGACCCATTTATTATATACAATAATATACATGTTTGTGTTTTTTGCAGTTTTTTCTTCTAGTTGATTTATAGTGTTAGGGTCAGAAAAGATGCTTGACATGATTTCAGTCTTCTTAAATTTATTGAGACTTGTTTGTGGCCTAATATGTGATCTATCCTGAAGAATGTTCCATGTTCACTTGAAGAAAATGTGTATTTCACTCTTTTGGGATGGAATGTTCTCTCTATATATATCTTAAGTCTACCTGATCTAATATGTTGCTCATAGCCACTGTTTTCCTTATGGATTTTCTGTCTGGATGATCTATCCATTGATGTAAGTAGAATGTTAAAGTCCCCTACTATTATTGGATTACTGTCAGTATCTCCATTTATGTCTGTTAACGTATGCTTTACATATTTTTATGCTCTGTTGAATGCGTAAATATTTACAATTTTTATACCGTTTTTTGGATTGATCCCTTTGTCATTATCTAATGTCCTTCTTTGTCTCTTGCTACAGTCTTTGTGTTAAAGTCTATTTTGTCTGATATAAGTATTGCCACCCTGCCCGCCCCACCCCCCACCCCCGCTTTTTTTTCCACTTTCCTTTGCTTGGAATATCTTGTTCCAACCCTTCACTCTCAGTCTCTAAGTCTGTATGTGTCATTAGGTCTGAAGTGAGTCTTTTGTAGGGAGCATACAGGTGGGTCTTATTTTTTTATCCAATCAGTCACCTTACGTCTTTGGATTGGAGCATTTACTCCATTTACATTTAAAGTAATTATTGAAAAGTATGTACTTACTGCCATTTTGTTAAATGTTTGCTGGTTGTTTTTGTAGTTCTTCTCTGTTCCTTTCTTTTTCTCTTGCTCTCTTCCCTTGTGGTTTGATGGCTTTCTTTAGTGTTATACTTGGAATCCTTTCTCTTTATTTTTTGTTTATCATAGTTTTTTGATTTGTGGTTATTACTGGTTTCATATATAACATCTTGTGTATGTAGCACCATATTTTAAGTTGATGGTTGCTTAAGTTCAAACACTTTCTAAAAGCATTACATTTTTACTCCTCCTCCATATTTGATGTATATGATGTCATATTTTGCATCTTTTTAGTTTGTTTATCCCTTGATTAATTTTTATTTTTTTATTTTTTTATTTTTTTATTTTTAAAGATTTTTTTATTTATTTATTTGAGAGAGAGAGAATGAGAGAGAGAGCATGAGGGGGGGAGCGGGAGAGGGAGAAGCAGACTCCCTGCCGAGCAGGGAGCCCGATGCGGGACTCGATCCAGGGACTCCAGGATCATGACCTGAGCTGAAGGCAGTCGCTTAACCAACTGAGCCACCCAGGCGCCCCCTTGATTAATTTTTATATATGTAATTGATTTTCCTACTTTTGTGTTTTAACCTCTATACTGGCTTTGTAAGTGACTAATTTATAAATATTTTTAAATTTCCATCTTGATTTCCTCCTTTTTTTCCAGACATAGAACAGTGTTTCAAGCCTTTTTCTTCTAAATGTATCATTTATTGCTATTGTTTTTCTAATTATGTTGATATACATTCACAAAACATGATCTGAATGATACTAATCATGTAAAATGTGGTGATTCTTGCTGTTAGGTCTGTTTGTAAAGATAGTTTTATCTCCAATTATAGGGTTATTTCAGTTATCTCCTGCTGTATAATCAACTGTCCCAAAATTTGGTAGCTGAAATAATTTATTTTTAATCTCTCACAATCGTATGGGTTGATTTAGACCAGAAATTGGAGTCTCGCATGCAATGTCAGTGAGATGGGGGCTGGTACTGGAGATATCTTTAAGCTGGAAAGAGGCAGACATCCAAAAAAATATCTGCAACCATATTTCTGACACCTCAGGGAAGAACCTAAATATCTAGGGGCTAGTTGGGCATTTTGCTCTCTCCTAGTGTTCAGTAAACATGACTAAGTTTGGATTCCCCTCAGCATGGTGGTCCCAAGATAATTATACCTCTTACATGGGAACTGACTTACCCTAGAATATTCATTCTTATTGACCAAGGTGGAAGCTGCAAGGCTTCTCACCATCTAACCATAAAAGTCACACAGCATCTTGCCTTGTTTGTTATACAGAGTGTTCCCATATTCAATGTATATAGGGCTACCCATGGTGTGAGCACCAGGAGAGTGTAGTTCATTGCAGGTTTATCTTTGGAAACAAGGATGTTCTTACATGGCCATTAGAAGGTTAAATGTGCTCTTTCAGTCTACTCTATCTTACTGTTTTATTTTTGTCCATCTTGAGTTCTTCTTTGCCTCAAATATTGTTTAGAATTGGTTTCTAAATGTATTGTTTTTGGTCTTGTTTTCTAACTATATTGATCTATGCTCATATGATCTGAGTATACCAATTTTCTAAAATGTAGTGTTACTTATCTGTTTGATTTACCAATATCTTAGAAAGTTGCTTTAAAATCTGTTGCTACAAAGCTGGGTTTATTAATTCTGCTTAAGTTTCTATCACTATCTGTTCTCTACTTTAAAAAAAAAAGATTTTATTTATTTTTTGACAGAGAGAGAGAGAGGGTGGGAGAGAGGGAGAGCACACAAGCAGGGGGAGCAGCAGAGGGAGAGGGAGAAGCAGGCTCTCCATGGAGCAGGGAGCCTGATGTGGGGCTCAATCCTAGGACCCTGGAATCATGACTTGAGCCGAAGGCAGACGCTCAACCTACTAAGCCACCCAGGCACCCCATGTTTTCTACTTTATTAGGCATGCATTATTTAGAACTTTTTCATCTCCCTGATGAATTGAATCTTTTATCATTATGCTTATCTTAATAAATTATATTATCTTTAATGATTTTTTTTACCTTAAAAGTATTTTGCCTGATATTCACATAATTTTACTAGCCAAATTTTGATTATTATTTGTTTATTACACTCTTCCATACTTGTACTTTCAGCTTTTCTGGGCCCTTAAGCTTCAATCTGTCTCATAAAAGAGCATATAGCTCAGTTTACTGTTTTTGTTCAGTCTATTCCAACATTTTTTGTATTTTAACTGTAGAGATTAACTTACATTAATTGTGTTACACTGATACTTGGATTTATTTTTATCATCTTTTTTTATTTACCTTAAATTTGACATAAATCTTCAGGATTTATTTAACTTTTATAAACTTCGTTTTGCTTTCTTTATCACTAATTGAGTAATCATTTGGGTTTTTAAGACATCTTTATTGAGGTATAATTGATATGCAAATAACTGCACATATTCAATGTGTATAATTTGGTGAATTTGGACATAAGCAAATACTTGTGACACCATCACCACAGTCAAAGTAATTGGAATATCTAGCACCTCCCAGAGTTTCCTTGTGCCCCTTCGGGGACTTTTGTTTTTGTTTGCAGTAAGAACATTTAACATTAAATCTACCCTCTTAACAGATTTTGAAGTGCACAATACCATATCGTTAACTTAGGCAATATATTGTACAATAGATCTCCACAATTTATTCATTTAATGTAACTGAAGAACAGTGATTTGGATATTATTTAAAAACTATTTTAAGGGACACCTGGGTGGTTCAGTCAGTTAAGCATCTGACTTAGGCTCAGATCATGATCCCAGGTTCCTGGGATGGAGTCCCACATCCGGCTCCTTGCTCAGCAGGGAGCTGCTTCTCCCTCTGCCTGCCACTCCCCCTGCTTGTGCTCTCTCTCTCTATCTGACAAATAAATAAATAAAATCTTTTTAAAAAACTATTTTAATATGTTCACTTAATTAAATGAGGCCAAAAATAAATCCCTGTGCCTTTGCTGTCACTGTAAACAATATAAAAATTTCCACGTTTTAGTTCTGACCACCACTACTCTCAATTCACATTTCTTCCCCTATTGAAGTTGTGCCTTGTTTTTTATAACCCTTTAACACTTCTATAGTAATTATTAAAATTTATTTACATGATAACAATATTATAGCTCTCATTCTTTTTATATGTTAGGCTTTCTATCTGAGATGAGGTTTTTTTGTTTTTTTTCCCAAGGAAATACATCCTTTAGGTAATCTTCTAGTGAGGTAAACTCTTGCAATTAAAAAAAAAAAAAAAACTGGATGCTTTTATTTTGTTCTTGTCATTAAAAGTTATTTTTGTCTCAGTACCTTGAAGATATTATTTCATTGGCTTCTGGCTTCCAGAGCATGCTGCTGATAATTCAGCCATCAGGCTAATTGCCATTCCTTTGTAGGTGGCCTCTTTTCCTTCCTTTTCTGGCTTCTCTAAAAATATTAACTTTGTTCTTGTATTTTACAAATGACTGATAGATAGACATATATATATACACACGTACTTATGACTATATATATATATGTATGTGTGTATATATATATATATACACACACACACACACACACATCTTTTTTTTCTTTTGGGGGGGTTATCATGGGTTTTGTAGACTTACAGTTTGTTGCCTTCCAACAATTCTGAAAACTTCTATCATTATCATTTGGAATATTAACACTTCCCAATTTTCTCTATTCTCACCTTTTGAACTCTGATCACTTCCTACTCTATTCTCCATGCCTCCTGATCCCCACCTTTGAAAAATATTTTCCATTTCTTTGTCTCTCTGAAATATCTGTTTCCTCAGATCTTTTCTCCAGATCACTATTTTTATTTTTAGCAGATTCCAATATGTTCTTTTCAGACTTCAGTTATGTTTTTACTTCAATTATTATATTTTTCATACCTAAAGCTTTATTTGGTTCTTCTTCAAACATGGTTGGTTGCTATATAGTTTTATTCATGGTATCAGTCCTTTCTGTTAAATCTTGAAACACATTAAACATACTTAGTTTTAATTCTTTTTTAAAAATATTTGTCAGAGAGAGTGAGAGAGAGAGAGAGAGAGCGCAAGCAGGGGGGAACGGCAGGCAGAGGGAGAAGCAGGCTCCCCTGGGATCATGACCTCAGCCGAAAGCAGATGCTTAACTGACTGAGCCACCCAGGAGTCCCCTTAGTTTTAATTCTGCTTGATAATTTCACTAATGAAGACTTTTGGGTAGGATTCAACTCTCTGTTGATTCTTTGGCTCCAACCCATGGTGCCTTGTTTGTATATATGATATATGATTTTTTTTTTTTTTTTTTTTTTTTATGATATATGATTTTTGCTGTGAGGTCTTATACTTTGGGAAAGCCTCTGCAAGAATTCTTTGAAATCTAGTCTAAAGTTGGATTTCTCTAAAGAATGTTGCATTTGATTCTGCTAGTTACCTCAAGTTATTACCTACTTGACATTATCTGCTGAGATAATTTAAGTTATAGAAGGTAACAGGAATTTGAGCTCTAAGCCTAGGTATGGGCAGTTGGCTGGTTATTCTTTCCCCTCCAGCCAGTATCAAGGTCAAATGTGACAGGGTTCCATGTTATCTTCTAGTGAGTTAATTTATTACTAACCCTTTCTGTGAAAGGGATGGATCTCCAGATCGATATTGGGGTTTCCTAATATGTTTTTACTTTCTACTGGCCCTAGTCTTCATTTCCATTCTTTTATGCCCTGCATAGCAATTAAAACAGAATCCTAAAGTCAGCAAGGTTCATCTGAAGGTGAAATAATTCATTTACCTCTCAGGAGTCTTTCTTTGTTCCTTCTTCTTTCTCCTCTTCTTTCTCCTCCTTCTCTTCTTCTTTTTCTTTTATATGAGTGTGTGTTTGTGTCATGGCTAATTACACATACTCTGCCCT
The DNA here is from genome assembly GCF_964656455.1 of Halichoerus grypus. NCBI lineage: Eukaryota > Metazoa > Chordata > Mammalia > Carnivora > Phocidae > Halichoerus > Halichoerus grypus. The sequence continues at coordinate 115,063,110 of NC_135713.1, read as the reverse complement.
TTGCCGCAGCAATGGTAGATATTTTAAAAATGGGTTTAAAAGATATTTTATCCACAATATTTAGTTGTAAAACTATTTAGAGTAACCAGTACATCAAAGGACCAGAAACGAAAGTCATTTGCATCCCAACACAGTAATATTGTGTCTTTCACAAATTTTGCATTCTGTAAATTTGTGGGGGCAGGTGGTGGCTGAGTAAGGGCAGGGTGTTCTAGGTCCTTCCACCTTTATTGTATTTTACATTAGACTTTAGAAAAGTGCTGTGCTGGGGGACAAATTTAAAAATGCCCCAGCCATTAAGAGGTACCTAAGATGGTATATAATACCTTATTGAACTGAATTGGGTTGAGGAATTACTTTTCTAATATGTTTTGTGTGGGCTTCCTAGAAAATAGAATTTGTGAAAATGACCCTCATGCCTGTTATGACAATCAATCTTGGAGCCCTCTCTGGATCCTCAATTTGTCTAAATGTCCAATTTGCTAATGTTTTTTTCTAAACCAGTAACCTGAAGTGTGAAAATGCCTAAAATGTAGAAATGATATATATTGTTTCCAAAGTTGCCCTGTCTTTAAAATGGTACAAAAACAGTTTCATGTTGTAGGTGAATGCAGGTTTGGTTTGTGACCCGAGGAAAGAATAAGAAGAGTGTACTTTAAACACCCAGGATGGAGAACATAGAGTCAGTATTACACTGAAGTTCTTAAAAATCTCCAGGCTGATTTCACATTCCATAAAGGACAGAATCCTTTGAGAGGAGGAGGCAAAAAGAAGGAAAAATAGACATAGTGCCTGCTGCATGTCTTCCTAGCTAGGATCCAAGTGTTGCTTTTAAATTTATGAGATCAGAACATCAAAAGATAGCAGCTAAATATATTCAGGTAGAGTAGAAATTTTGACATAAATTTAGTGACTTATTTTTCCCCTCAAGAAATGAGTGCATGTGTTTTACAAGCTATTTCTTAGGATTTAATTTACATAGAGACCCATTTATTTAGGAAAGAATTAATAAGCAGGATTCCAAGAAAGAGTATCAATGGGGTCAGTGGCTCTGGCACTGCAGTATCCCTGATTACCTCCTCTCTACACTATTAGAGCATACATAGAAGACCTCTCAGAGGGTTCCCCACTGGAAGTGAGGCCATGATGAGGCATCCAACAGCACCATGGAGGGAGGCTTCTGTTTTACCCTCAGCAGGGCACTTACTTGAAAGATTTAGAATCAGTGGGCTGCTGAACTCTGGGACAGAGGTTGGGTTGTCCCACAGAGCCTATAAAATGTTTAGAATGTAGACATCAGTTGGAAAGCTCCAAACAGTTTCTCATACAGGAAGTAGATAGATACACAGTGGGTTTTCGCACAGAAAATATAGAGCAGACAAATGAATATATAGAATGACATGTATCACTGTGGTTAAATCTCAAAATGTTAAATGAAAACAACAAGCAACGGAAAAGAGCAAGTTGCAAATAGCTGATACAATTTATGTAAAAATTATAAAAAATTATAATAGTTTATATCATTTATCAATATATTCCTGCAAAAACATGTTAGTGGGTGATTCATACCATCTTGAGGATAATGGTTACCTTTAGGAAGAAAGGGAGAAGAAGAGAAGGGAATATTGGTTTTTTCCTTATTTATAATGTTTTATATCTTATTTTTTAAAAAGTCAGCTGAGACAAATGTGAAATAGAGCAGCATATGTTTTATCTTGGTATGGATTACAATAGATATCTACAATTTTTTTTGGTTTTCAGTGTTTGAGATAATTTATTATTAAACTTTCAAAAGTAATAGCACAATTTTAAAGATAGTCCCTTCTATTTGAACTTTCTGTGATCTTGGAAATGCTCTGTATTTGCTCTAATATGATAGCCACTAGCCACATGTGGCCACTGAGCATTTAAAATGTGACTAGTGCAACCAAAGGACTCAATTATTTATTTCATTACATAAAATTTCATTAAATTTTAATTAATTTAAATAGCCACATTTAATTTAATTTTAATTTAAATAGTGAGTAATAGCTATTGTATTAGACAGCACGAGTCTAGATTATAAACTCCTTAGGAATGCAGAATTTGTCAGTCTTCACAAACTGTAATCCCAGTGCTTAGAATCAGTCTCAGCACTATTAGGTCTCCATACATAGTTTCTGAACTAGTGAATTAATGAATCCCAGTGCAGACATTCCACTTTCCCCCTGTGTTTTGGTTGCCATACATATGGTGTCAAAAATTTACCAAGCCTAGAATTATTTTTGTTATTATCCTATAAAATCAGTACTTTCTAGTAACCATCCTTCTTATCCTACTTATACTAACAATTTCTAGTGCATATTCTAATTAGACTATATTTTACATTTTGCATTACTTTAACTTTGTTTTGTGACTCCTATTTTTCTTTCTTTTCTTTTTTTTTAATTTTATTATGTTATGTTAGTCACCATACAATACATCATTGGTTTTTGATGTGGTGATCCATGATCCATTGTTTTTGTATAACACCCAGTGCTCCATGCAGTACGTGCCCTCCTTAATACCCATCGCCGGGCTACCCCATCCGCCCACCCCCCTCCCCTCCCCTCCCCTCTAAAACCATGTTTGTTTCTCAGAGTCCATAGTCTCTCATGGTTCATCTCTCCCTCCAATTCCCCCCCCCATTTTTCCCTTCCTTCTCTTAATGTCCTCCATGTTATTCCTTATGTTCCACAAATAAGTGAAACCATATGATAATTGACTTTCTCTGCTTAACTTATTTCACTTAGCATAATCTCCTCCAGTCCCATCCATATTGATGTAAAAGTTGGGTATTCATCTTTTCTGATGGCTGAGTAATATTCCATTGTATATATGGACCACATCTTCTTTATCCATTCATCTGTTGAAGGGCATCTCAGCTCTTTCCACAGTTTGGCTATTGCGGACATTGCTGCTATGAACATTGGGGTGCATATGGCCCTTCTTTTCACTACATCTGTGTCTTTGGGGTAAATACCCAGGAGTGCAATTGCTGGGTCATAGGGTAGCTCTATTTTTAAATTTTTGAGGAACCTCCACACTGTTTTCCAAAGTGGCTGTGCCAACTTGCATTCCCACAAACAGTGTAAGAGGGTTCCCCTTTCTCCACAACCTCTCCAACATTTGTTGTTTCTTTCCCTGTCCATTTTTGCCATTCTAACTGGTGTAAGGTGGTATCTCACTGTGGTTTTGATTTGAATTTCCCTGATAGCTAATGATGATGAACATTTTTTCATGTGTCTGTTAGCCGTTTGTATGTCTTCTTCAGAGAAGTGTCTTTTCATATCTTCTGCCCACTTTTTGACTTGATTATTTGTTTTTTGGGTGTTGAGTTTGAGAAGTTCTTTATAGATCTTGTATACCAGCCCTTTATCTGTAGTGTCATTTGCAAATATCTTCTCCCATTCTGTGGGTTGCCTCTTTCTTTTGTTGACTGTTTCCTTTGCTGTGCAGAAGCTTTTTATCTTGACAAAGTCCCAAAAGTTCATTTTTGCTTTTGTTTCACTAGCTTTTGGAGATGTATCTTGAAAGAAGTTGCTGTGGGCGATGTCAAAGAGGTTACTGCCTATGTTCTCCTCTAGGATTTTGATGGATTCCTGTCTCACATTGAGGTCTTTCATCCACTTTGAGTTTATCTTTGTGAATGGTGTTAGAGAATGGTCGAGTTTCATTCTTCTGCCTGTGGCTGTCCAATTTTCCCAGCACCATTTATTGAAGAGACTGTCTTTTTTCCATTGCATGTTTTTTCCTGCTTTGTCAAAGATTATTTGACCATAGAGTTGAGGGTCCATATCTGGGTTCTCTATTTTGTTCCATTGGCCTATATGTCTGTTTTTGTGCCAGTACCATGCTGTCTTGGTGATCACTGCTTTGTAATATAGCTTGAAATCAGGCAACGTGATGCCCCCAGCTTTGTTTTTCTTCAACATTTCCTTGGCGATTCGGGGTCTTTTCTGATTCCATACAAATTTTAGGATTATTTGTTCCAGCACTTTGAAAAATGTCTTTGGAATTTTGATCGGGATGGCATTGAAGGTATAGACTGCTTTGGGTAGCATAGACATTTCAACAATGTTTATTCTTCTGATCCATGAGCATGGAATATTTTTCCACCTTTTTGTGTCTTCTTCAATTTCTTTCATGAGTTTTGTAGTTCCTAGAGTATAGATCCTTTACCTCTTTGGTTAGGTTTATTCCGAGGTATCTTATGGTTTTTGGTGCTATTGTAAATGGAATCGTTTCTCTAATTTCTCTTTCTACAGTTGTGTTGTTAGTGTATAAGAAAGCAGCTGATTTCTGTGCATTGATTTTGTATCCTGCCACATTACTGAATTGCTGTATGAGTTCTAGTAATTTGGGGGTGGAGTCTTTTGGGTTTTCCACATAAAGTATCATGTCGTCTGCGAAAAGAGAGAGTTTGACTTCTTCTTTGCCAATGAATACGTTTTATTTCTTTTTGTTGTCTGATTGCTGTTGCTAGGATTTCTAGTACTATGTTGAACAATAATGGCAAGAGTGGGCATCCTTGACGTGTTCCTGATCTTAAGGGAAAGGCTCTCAGCTTTTCCCCATTGAGGATGATATTCACTGTGGGTTTTTCATAGATGGATTTTATGAACTTGAGGAATGTTCCCTCTATCCCTATATTCTGAAGAGTTTTAATCAGGAAAGGATGTTGTATTTTGTCGAATGCTTTTTCTGCATCAATTGAGAGGACCGTATGGTTCTTCTCCCTCCTCTTATTAATGTGTTCTATCACATTGATTGATTTGCGAATGTTGAACCACCCTTGCATCCCGGGGATAAATCCCACTTGGTCGTGGTGGATGATCCTTTTAATGTATTGTTGGATCCTATTAGCTAGGATTTTGTTGAGGATTTTAGAATCCATATTCATCAGGGATATCGGTCTGAAATTCTCCTTTTTGATGGGGTCTTTGCCTGGTTTGGGGATTAAGGTAATGCTGGCCTCATAGAATGAGTTTGGAAGTTTTCCTTCTGTTTCTATTTTTTGAAACAGCTTCAGTAGAATAGGTATTATTTCTTCTTTGAATGTTTGGTAGAATTCCCCAGGGAATCCATCAGGCCCTGGGCTCTTGTTTTTTGGGAGGTTTTTGATCACTGCTTCAATCTTGTTACTGGTTATTGGCCTATTCAGGTTGTCAATTTCTTCCTGTTTCAGTCTTGGCAGCTTATAGGTTTCCAGGAAGGCCTCCATTTCATCCAGATTGCTCAGTTTATTGGCATATAGTTGTTGATAATAATTTCTAATAATTATTTCTATTTCCTTGGTGTTAGTCGTGATCTCTCCCCTTTCATTCAAAATTTTATTAATTTGGGTCCTTTCTCTTTTCTTTTGGATAAGTCTGGCCAGTGGTTTATCGATCTTATTAATTCTTTCAAAGAACCAACTTCTAGTTTTGTTGATCTGATCTACTGTGTTTCTGGTTTCTAATTCATTGATTTCTGCTCTAATTTTAATTATTTCTCTTCTAATGCATGGCTTAGGCATCGTTTGTTGCTTTGTCTCTAGTTCTTTAAGGTGTAGAGTTAGTTGGTGAGTTTGGGATTTTCCTATTTTTTTGAGTGAGGCTTGGATGGCTATGTATTTCCCCCTTAGGACCGCCTTTGCAGTATCCCATAGGTTTTGGACCTACGTGTTTTTGTTCTCATTGATTTCCATGAATTGTTTAAGTTCTTCTTTGATTTCTTGGTTGACCCAAACGTTCTTGAGCAGAGTGGTCTTTAGCTTCCAAGTGTTTGAATTTCTGCCAAATTTTTTCTTGTGATTGAGTTCCATTTTTAGAGCATTGTGGTCTGAGAATATGGAGGGAATAATCTCAATCTTTTGGTATCAGTTGAGACCTAATTTGTGACCCAGTATGTGGTCTATTCTGGAGAAAGTTCCATGTGCACTCAAGAAGAATGAGTATTCTGTTGTTTTAGGGTGGAATGTTCTGTAAATATCTATGAGGTCCATCTCATCCAATGTATCATTCAAAGCTCTTATTTCCTTGTTGATTTTCTGCTTAGATTATCTGTCCATTGCTGAGAGTGGAGTATTGAGGTCTCCTACAATTAATGTATTGTTATCAATATGACTCTTTATTTTGGTTAACAGTTGGCTTATATAGATGGCTGCTCCCATGTTGGGGGCATAGATATTTACAATTGTTAGATCTTCTTGTTGGATAGACCCTTTAAGAATGATATAGTGTCCTTCTGTGTCTCTTATTACAGACTTTAGTTTAAAATCTAATTTGTCTAAGAATTGCTACCCCAGCTTTCTTTTGAGGTCCGCTGGCATGGAAGATGGATCTCCATCCCTTCACTTTCAGTCTGGATGTATCTTTAGGTTCAAAATGAGTCTCTTGTAGGCAGGATATGGATGGGTTCTGTCTTTTTATCCAATCTGCAACCCTGTGCCGTTTTATGGGAACATTTAGGCCATTCACGTTGAGAGTGATTATTGAAAGATATGAATTAATTGTCATCATGTTGCCTGTGAAGACGTTGTTTTTATAGATTGTCCCTGTAAATTTTTGTTGTATATCATCTTAGGGTCTTTCTCCTTTTATAGAACCCCCCTTAATATTTCTTGCAGGGCCGGCTTAGTGGTCACATATTCTTTCAGTTTCTGGCGGTCTTGGAAGCTCTGCATCTCTCCATCCATTCTAAATGAAAGCCTTGCCGGATAAAGTATTCTTGGCTGCATGTTCCTCTCATTTAGTACCTTGAATATGTTTTGCCAGGCCTTTCTGGCTTGCCAGGTCTCTGTGGATAGGTCTGACGTTATTCTGATGTTCCTCCCTCTGTACGTAAGGAATCTCTTCCCCCTAACTGCCCTTAAGATGGTTTCTTTGGTTCTAAGATTTGCAAGTTTTACTATTACATGCTGAGGTGTTGGCCTGTTTTGCTTGATCTTAGGAGGGGTCCTCTCTGCCTCTAGGACTCGAATGTTTGTTTCATTCCCCAGATTAGGGAAGTTCTCAGCTACGATTTGCTCAAATACATCTTCTAGTCCTCTCTCTCTCTCCACTCCCTCCGGGATTCCAATTATTCTGACATTGGAACGCTTCATGGTGTCACTTATTTCTCTGATTCTATTTTCATGGATTCTGAGTTGTTTTTCCCTGGCCTCCTCTTTTCCCTTTTTATCTATTATATTGTCTTCTAGGTCGCTTATTCGCTCTTCTGCCTCAGTTACCCTAGCTGTTAGATTATCTAGATTGGATTGGATCTCATTGATAGCATTTTTAAGTTCTGCCAATTCACCTTTTATTTCTGCCCTTAGAGATTCTATGTTGCCATTAATTGATTTCTCCATTCTAGCCATTGTCTTCACAATTGCTAGCCTGAATTCCATCTCTGACATCTTGGTTATGTCTGCATCCATTTGTAAATCTGCAGCATAAGTCATAATCTCTGAGTCTTTTCTATTTTAGGGGCTCCTCCTCCTAGTCATTCTGTTGATGGGTGTTTGAGGGAATGTATAGAGTCCAAATTATTGACCAGAACCCAAGCAAGATGCACCTGTTTTCTTGGGACCTTAGGGTTGCTGGCCTCTTGTTTTCCCAGCCTGTCTTCTGGGGGAGGGGCCTGCCATGCTGTTACTCAGGCAACCCTGTTTGGGCGGAGTTGCTCTGCACCCCTGTGGCGGGGGATGGGCTCAGCGGGAATCAGTTTTGGGGGCTTTTGTTCTCTGGCGGCTTTCCCTGGCAGCTTTCTGCGTCTCTTCCGCGAGTCAGAGCAGAAGAGACCATTTCCAGCCCTCTGCCTCAGAGCAGAGAGACCTCAGTCTGTTCTTCAGTGAGATCTCCAGGCCACACTGTCTCCGTTTCTGTCCGTGCTGCTATAAACTGCAGCTGCCTGGGTTGTGCGCTCCTCTGCAGCGCTCCCAGTCCTGCCTCTAGGTCGGGGCACATCTCTGCCCTTTGTGCTTCTAAAACCGCCAGCCGCTCCCAATTCGCGCACGCGTGACCCCGCCGCTCCGGGTTTCCACCCCGGGGGCTGCCCTAAAGTCCTTTCCCCGCCGCTACCGGTCTGCGAGTCTGCGCCCGTCCACAGCACGCAAGGCTGTCACTCACCAGCCGTGTAGGATCCCCACGGCCAGGCACCCTCCCGCTGCCATTTATCGTCCGATATCTGCCCGCGGAATCACGGCTCACTGCTTCCTACCTCGAAACCAACTGCCTGCGATATTCTGTTTGTAGAGATCCAGATCTTCTTACATCTCAGGCTGGTTTCGCGGGTGCTCAGAGTGGTCTGGTAGATATCCAGCTCAATTCCGGGGACCAGTTGAAATAAGGTCCCCTACTCCTCCGCCATCTTTCACCCCCTCCTTGTGACTCCTATTGTGTTATGTTCTCTGTGTTAGATATTCTGTCAATGTATGAGGTAAGGCTAATATTACATCAAATATCTCAATGACACATTTTTAGAAATGCATAAAATTATCTGAGTACTTCTAAAACCTGAGCTTCTGAAGTATAGTAATAATAAAACATAAATAAATGCTTACCAGAGAGAAGGGCATACCATGGACCAAAGAAATTGCTGATCTAATGTGAAAGAAAACAAATAATTTGGCAAGAAACAATTTGAAAATAATCCAAAAAAACCACTTCAATATCAAAAGTAGGTTTAATGTCTGACTAAGGATCAAATAAAAGATGAGGATAAAAAATTATATGACCAAAATGGTATTTTTGCTCTAACTCTTCCATATCAGTTCCTCTCAAAAGTATTACAAAAGAGAGGGGTACTTTCTGTGATATGTAAACTATACCTCTGTAAAAACTGATATACAAAAATACTATGGGGGTGCCTGGGTAGCTCAGTTAGTTGAGCATCCAGCTCTTGGTTTTGTCTCAGGTCATGATCTCAAGGTCCTCCCCTTCTCATACTCTCTCTCTCTTTCTCTCTCTCTCTCAAATAAATAATCTTAAAAAAAAATACTATGAAGGAAGTGCATGTTAGAAGATTGACTCAAGCCTGGAAAATCTAACATAGTAAAACATAGATGAAAGGGAAGGAAAGAAAATAGGCAGCAACATCTCCATGACAGAATTTCCTTCGATTCCCTACCCAAGAAGGAAAAATGGTAAAGAAAGCTGTTTGTCTCAAAAAAGTGAGTCAGAAAATTGAAGAGACAGAAAATTATCTTCCACCTTGTTTTAGCATATGAAGAAAGTGAGTAGAGGATAAAGAGGAAGGCCCCTATGCTATGGTGAGTGCTGTGAATTGTGTAAGACTGTTGAATCACAGACCTGTACCTCTGAAACAAATAATACATTATATGTTAAAAAAAGAAGAAGAAGAAGAAGATAGTAGGAAGGGAAAAATGAAGGGGGGGAAATCAGAGGGGGAGATGAACCATGAGAGACTATGGACTCTGAGAAACAAACTGAGGGTTCTAGAGGGGAGGGGGTGGGGGGATGGGTTAGCCTGGTGATGGGTATTAAAGAGGGCACGTGTTGAATGGAGCACTGGGTGTTATATGCAAACAATGAATCATGGAACACTACATTAAAAACTAATGATGTAATGTATGGTGATTAACATAACATAATAAGATAAAAAAACAAAAAATTTTTTAAAAATCTAGAAAAAGAAAAAAAATGCACACACACACACACAAAAAATAGAGGAAGGCCCCTACTGATGCGAAAATGACTTGGGGACCAGTGGACATACAGCCAAACTTCAGCTATGTCTAGATCAATAAGGAAGTATTAAAGTACAATTACTTATGGATCCACAGGGCCTGTTGCCCAGGTGAGGTGAAACAGGCCTAGAAGGCAGAAGAATCAAGAGGAAGAATGTTAGTGGAATGGCACTGATCCTCACTGATGCAAAGAGCAATGGGGAAATAATTTGAAACAGATTTCATAAGATCTTCTGTTGTGCAGGGCAAGCAGAATGAATAAAGGAGTAAATAAAAGTTAAATGTCTGATGTCATGACTCCCCAAAGCCAATATCAATCAGAGAAGAAAACTTCCCTTGCAGTTCTAAGAAAGTGTTTAGCTTTTCCTGAAAGCATTCTCCAAAGGTCTGTGTATTTTTTTTTTTTGAGATTCATTTGCTTATTTGAGAGAGAGAGCACATGCGTACAAGTGGGGGGAGGAGCAGAGGAAGAGAATCCTCAAGTAGACTCCCTGACCAGCATGGAGCCCATCATGGGGCTTGACCCCACAACCCATGAGATCACAACCTGAGCTGAAACCAAGAGTTCACCACTCAATGAACTGAGCCACCCAGGAGCCCCCAAAGTTCTGTATATCTTTAAATGACAGTGGTACAGAACAAGATGGGGATAAAAGAACCAACTAAAGTCATTCTAAGCAGTACATATTTGATGAAAGTGGGAGCACAACAGCAGATGTAATCAGAGGGATGTGCCACAAACACCTATGACTAACTCAGGCCATGAAGCAGAATTCCAAATTGAAATACAGAATTTCTTGGACCAGGTCACTCCATAACCCTATTTTGGAAAATCCATTCAAGAATCCACCAGGGCAGATGTCATGAATCTCATGTGGGAAGGAGCCCAGATGTGGAAGAGCATTTCCTTTTAGCTATTGTTAGTTTATTAAGAAGGAAAGTGTGACTTGTAAAATAATTACTTACAGCCTAGTCATGAGAATTGAAAATTGATTATGTTTAGACTATTTATACTGTAAATGACTTGGAAGTGGAAAGCATTTGAAAAAGGAGAAACCAAGCTTTGGTCCAAATTTCTTTAAACATTTTGTTTAAAAATAAATTAGTACTGTTTAGACTATTTTACTGATCCAACAGAATTGAGTAGTTTATTATGTTTATTGTGCTCCTAATATGTTTCAAAACATTGTGGTGAATGTTATGCAAAAAAACAAATAAGAATAAAAGTAGTTAAGACTTAGGACTTTCCACATGTGCCAGTCACTGTGGGGGGGGTTTACATAAATTATTTCATTGAATCCTCTCCACCCTCTGAAGAAGAGAGACTATTTACCCACTTTTTTTTTTTTCAGAAGAAAAAAAGCAGGTATAGGGAGATTGAAGAGCTTGTTCAGTGTAAAAGCTGATAGGTATTCTTAACTCTAGTGGATTCCACAAATGTCCTTTCCATTTGTCCACACTGCTCTCCAGAGAATGAGATTTGAATAAGAATACGACCATTTTGCTCAGAAGTCTGCAATCTAGTTGGTGTGTGTGTGTGTGTGTGTGTAAAAGTGTATGGCCCACATTGTATGAGAGGAATGGACAAGGGATATAAGAGTTTGGGGAACTCTTACTAGCTAATGGCTTTTTAAAACAAGAAGAAAAAGAGTAACATCTGAGTTGAAAAATGAGCACAGGGACGCCTGGGTGGCTCAGTCGGTTAAGCATCTGCCTTCGGCTCAGGTCATGATCCCAGGGTCCTGGGATCGAGTCCCGCATTGGGCTCCCTGCTCCGCGGGGAGCCTGCTTCTCCCTCTGCCTCTGTCTGTCTCTCTCTCTGTCTCTCATGAATAAATAAATAAAATCTTTAAAAAAAGAAAAAAAAAAGAAAAATGAGCACAGGCCATGAACAGTTAGTTTCAAAAGTCAGGAAAATGAGTAATAATGATATGGAGTAATATTAGAGGCAACCTACTAAAAAACAAAACAAAATTCACATTCACTGCTGATGTCATTGTTTTTAGCTCTTGAATTACTAAGTTCAACATGTTTGGACTAAAGTTGGTATGTAGGTAGAGAAATAGGCATTCAGTCCTATTCATAGAAGCAAAAAAAGCATTTGACAAAATACAGCATCCATGCTTGATAAAAACCCTCAACAAAGTAGGTATAGATGGACTCACAACATCAACATCATAAAGGCCACATATGAAAAACCCACAGCTAATATCATTCTCAATGCAGGAAAAATTGAGAGCTTTTCCTCTACATTCAGGAAGAAGACAGGGATATCCACTCTCACCATTACGATTTAACATAGTACCAGAAGTCTTAGCCTCAGCAATCAAACAACAAAAAGAAATAAAAGCCATCCAAATTGGCAAGGAAGAAGTGAAGCTTTCGCTCATTGCAGATGACGTGATACTCTATGTACAAAATCTGAAAAACTCCACAAAAAAATTGATAGAACTAATACATGAATTCAGCAAAGTCTCAGGACATAAAATCAACATACAGAGAAATCTGATGAATTTCTATATACCAGTAATGAAGCAGCAGAAAAAGAAATCAAGGAATTGATCCTATTTGCAATTGCACCAAAACTGATAAGATACCTAGGAATAAACCTAACAAAAGAGGTAAAGGATCTGCACTCTGAAAACTATAGCACACTTACAAAAGAAATTGAAGAAGACAATAAGAAATGGAAAAACATTCCATGGTCATGAATTGGAAGAACAAACATTGTTAAAATGTCTATACTACCCAAAGCAATCTACACATTTAATGCAATCCCTATCAAAATCCCACCAGCATTTTTCACAGAGCTAGAACAAACAATCCTAAAATTTGTATGGAACCACAGAAAATACCCTAAACAGCCAAAGCAACCCTGAAAAAGAAAAGCAAAGCTGGAGGCATCATGATTCTGGACTTCAAGATAAATTATAAAGCTGTAGTCATCAAGACAGTATGGTCCTGGCACAAAAACAGACACATAAATCAATGGAACAGAATACAAAACCCAGAAATGGACCCACAACTCTATGCTCAACTGATCTTCAACATAGCAGGAAAGAATATCCAATGGAAAAAAGATAGTCTCCTCAACAAATGGTGTTGGACAGCCAAATGCAGAAGAATGAAACTGGACCACTTTCTTACACGATACACAAAAATAAATTCAAAATGGATGAAAGACCTAAATTCGATACAGGAAACCATCAAAATCCTAGAGGAGAACACAGGCAGCAACCTGTATGACCTAAGCTATAGCAATTTCTTACTAGACATGTTACCAGAGGCAAGGGAAACAAAAGCAAAAATGAACTATTGGGACTTCATCAAGATAAAAAGCTTCTGCACAGAGAAGGAAACAATCAACAAAACTAAAAGGCTGCCTACAGAATAGAAGATATTTGCAAATGACGTAGGTTTAGTGTCCAAAATCTGTAAAGAACTTAACAAACTCAATACCCCAAAAGCAAATAATCCAGTTAAGAAATGGGAAGAAGACATGAATAGACATTTTTCCAAAGAAGACATCCAGATGGCCAACTGACACATGAAAAGATGCTCAACAACTTGGCATCAGGGAAATACAAATCAAAACCTCAATGAGATACCACCTCACACCTGTCAGAATGGCTAAAATTAACACAGGAAACAATAGTGTTGGCGAGGATGCAGAGAAAGGGGAACACTCTTACACTGTTGGTGGGAATGCAAACTAGCGCAGCAACTCTGGAAAAAAGTATGGAGATTCCCCAAAAAGTAAAAAATAGAACTAACTTGTGATCCAGCAATTGCCCTATTAGGTATCTACTCAAAGGATACATAAATATAGAAGGGGTACATCCACCCCAATGTTTAGAGCAGCATTATCAACAATAGCCAAATTATGGAACGACCCCGAATGTCCATCAGTGGATGAATGGATAAAGAAGTTGTGGTGTGTGTGTATATAGAATGTTACTCAGCCATCAAAAAGAATGAACTCGACATTTGCAACGACGTGGATAGAGCTAGAGTATATTATGCTAAGCTAAGTAAGCCAGTCAGAGAAAGACAAATACCATATGATATCACTCATGTGTGGAATTTAAGAAACAAAACAGATAAATGTATGGGAGGGGGGAAAAGGAGAGAGGGAGAAAAACCATAAGAGACTCTTACTAATAGAGAATAAATTGAGTGTTGATGGAGGGAGGTGGGGGGGTGGACAAGATGGGTGATGGGAGGGCACTTGTGATGAGCACTGGGTGTTGTATGTAAGTAATAAACTACTGACTTCTCCTGAAACCAATATTACACTATATGTTCACTAACTAGAATTTAAATAAAAAATTGAAAAAGAAAATAAATAGAAATAGGTATTCATACTGTACTGAGGAGAATGTAAGTTGCAATAATCTCCTGGGGATGAACATGATGTCACTTGTCACATTTAGTGATACTATTTAAAATTCTTATGCCCTTTTTCCAAGGAATGTCACTTCGATTTATTTATGATATATACAGGTCAAATAGGGAATAATAGGCACACATATAAAATAGTAGGTATATGTGTATAAAATTATGGTCAAATAGGAAATAATAGGTACACATATAAAGTCTCAGCTATAAAGATATCTATCATGGAGTTGTTTTCAAAGTGAAAAATTGGGAACAAAACAAATGTCCAAAAATTATGAAAAGCTTAATTAAGTACATATTCATATGTAATGGAATAATGGAGTACTTTATAGGCATTAAAATGAGATTCTTGAGAGATATTTAAGATGAAGGAAAATCCACATTAAGTGAAAAGCAGTGTATAAAATGTTATGTATCTCCTGTTTGCAATTTATATTCACATATATAATTAATTCGTCAATATAGACATATTAAAATGTCAGTAACTTCAAGCAACAAAATGTTAACACTTTTCTCTAGGGAATAAGATTATGGACCTTTGTTTTGTTCATATTGTATACTTCATTTCTCAACTATTCTTAAATATAAAATACATGTATTAAATTCTTAATAATTATTAAATTATTTTTAATTTAATAATTAGTAAATTTAAAAATGAGAGGACAATCCAAGTTACCATAGGAGCTGAAATATTCCAAGTAAGTCTTCATAGGAAAGGTATGATTTCATTTGGAGGAGTGGGGATGCTGCCTATGATACATAAAAGATACATTATAGAGAAACATTCTAAGTAAAGAGAATAAAATCATTCTAAGTAACGAGAAAAGAATCAACACAGGTAGGATATTACAAAGGATGTTTATAAAACTGAGACTAGATCAGCCAGGAAGACAGAAAGAGCACTGAATTTAGAATGTTCCTAGAAGTGGAATAAATGCAAACTCTAAATAACTGCATTAGAGGACAAGGGACCTTGGACAAGCACAGTTCAGGTGGTTATCACCAAGGGAAACTGTGCACTCCTTTATCAATTCACTCAGTGATTTATTCATGTAGAAAATATCTTGAGTGCTTACTGTGCACCAGACCCTGTTTTAGATGCTCGGCAATATAAATGGATCAAACTGAGGTTCTAACTCCCTTATGGAGTTGGCAATCTAAGACAGAAATAATCTTATACATTTTGTTCTTCAATTCCCTTCTTGAATTCCATCCCAAATCCCATAGGAACTCTAGGATCCCATTCTGTCCATTTGTAGTAAAATAATCTATGTTTATGAAAGTTGTCCTTTTGTTCATTGGAAGGGAGTGTCAAGCTCCATCGTGTCAGCGAAGCCATAAGCCATGATTTTGCTTCCATCTTACTTACCTAGTCCCCACTATAACTTCTTGCATACTTCTTAGATACAACCTTCTCCTCACTGGTTTCTAATCCACATGGCCTTTCCAGTCTAAACCATCCTTCCTTTTTCTCTGCCTGTCAAATTCTACTCATCTTTCCAAGTCATATTAAATGTCACTTCCTCACAGTGCTCAAACGCAGTCCTTCCCTCATCTACTTACTCCTCAGCCAATGCATTCAGAGAGCTTATACTTTATGCTGAGAGCTCTATTCACAAGTATTACTGTATTATATAATTCTTCCCATAAAGTGCAGTGAAGAATAAATGAAAAAATTTAAGTGACCCCATAAGACCCTTAATGATTCTATAAACACAGGACTAAAGTAATTTATAATACTATTAAAATAAATTCTAGCTGGATACCCAGCTGAAACAGCTTGATCAACTGACTTCTTTACTGGCGTATTTATTCATATTGTTAACATAGAACAGTGTTTTTCAAACTGGGCGCTACAAACAATTACTGGGTTATAAAATCAATTTAGTGGATCATAATCAGCATTAAAAATATAAAAATAGAAAGGGTTGGGAAAATATCACAGTATATGACCTACAGAAAAGGCCAGTATTGTGTCACTGAAGTTTTGTCTCATTTCTGTGTGTGCGCATGTGTGTGTATTTATTAGACTGTGAAGAAAGGTTATTTTTTAGACAGGTTGTGGATAAAAAAAAAGTTTGAAAGCCACTTATATAAAACTGGTGGCACATTTCTGTCATATATCCAAACCCATAAAGGAATGTGACATGTTTCTTCTTAAATTATCCAACATTTCTACATTCTCTAAAGAACCAGCATTTCCTTAGACTGCTTCACTTTCTCCTCACATTCGTCACAAGCGTTACATTTGGATTTGTTTTCAAATACAAGGGTTTTATCACTTAATATGTGTTAGCGCATTAGGGCCATGAGGAGATACAGATGAGGAGATGTCAGCATTGCTCACCCACTAATCAGTGATCCGCTTCTCTTCCCGGAACAACGCCAAAGCCTGAGCAGTTCAATCCATGCTTAAGCAAAATAATAAATTATCCTGGTTTGTGGAACTTCAGTGTTTAGGAACAGTTGAAACCGCAAATATTGAATTTTCCAAGATGTCTTGTGGAACTTGTCAAATTATACTTAGAATTTGTCTGCATGGGCTGGCAAATGAACACACTCAGGGCAGGAGACTGTTCTGTTTTACATTTATATTCCTAGCCAGAACCAGCACTGGCTCCTGATGAGTGCTCAGTATTTATTGAATGAATTACACTGGGGAGGGACCCTAATTGAAAAAAAAAGAGATTAGAGGGGGCTCCTGGGTGGCTCAGTCATTAAGCGTCTGCCTTCGGCTCAGGTCATGGTCGCAGGGTCCTGGGATCGAGCCCCGCATCGGGCTCCCTGCTCCGCCAGAGGCCTGCTTCTTCCTCTCCCACTCCCCCTGCTTGTGTTCCCTCTCTCGCTGTGCCTCTCTCTGTCAAATAAATAAATAAAATCTTTAAAAAAAAAAAAAAAGAAAATTACCATTAGCAGTTTCTTGATTGGTGATTCCTCAAATATTATGAAACTGATTTGGAAAAGCTAAACTTAGAAGATCACTTTCTATCATCCACTATCTGTATAACCCCATTACCATCCATCACATTTCTTTCCTTAAACCCTTCAAACATGGCCAGAAAGAGGGAGAGATGGCCTCTAAAACATTTCCTTCAGGGACTGGTCTCCTAGCATGACACCTCAGAAACTTCGGGGAGTAAACTGCAAGGAGGGGGGGGAGGAAAAGGCAATCTGATAACAAGTTTGTTGCCACATGTTTAGGCCTGGTTAAATCTTAGAGTTGGAGACAATGAGCGGTGGTTATGGGGCACTAGGACTGCCGGGTCAGACAAACCTAGGCTTGGGTCCTGCCTGGTCCCACCACTTCTACCCGTGTGACCATTGTCATGATTACAGTAACTCCATCTCAGGATTCTTGCATGCCTGGAATCGAATACAGCATGTAAATTCTTGAGCATATATATTGGCACGTGCTGTATGCTTAACATACGTAACTCCTGTTTTGTTGTAATTACTGTGATTACTATGAATGTGACAGGGATCCTAGAAGATTGATTCTTCTAGCCAGCTTCAGGAGACTAACATGAAGACCCTATGTATAAGCATTTATGAGAATTAACATTTCTAAAGTGTCCTTTTATAGCTAAGTAGTAGTTTATGTTTGGGGAGTATGTCTACCAGTAAACACGGAAGATACTCAGAAGAAAAATTCCACTGAATCAGGAAGTTCTTGAAAAGAAGGGGGGAAAAATTAGCAAAGGTAGCAGTAATCATCCTGAAGGAATTGGCATAGTTTCCAAGTGTTTAATTTTACTGCAAGCAAGCATCTTCTTCATTGGAAAAATGTGTTACAGCAGAATTGGAAAATGAAAGAGAGAAGCCGGTTAGCTTTATTTTGCCAAAAACAAGGTAAAATGTAAAAACAGCAACTTGGGTCAGTTTTCCAAAAGCCCATTACAGTTTAAAATCTCCTTACCCGCCATTTTAATGGGCTGAAGTGTCACTAATCCAGGAAAAAAATTACAAAGTATGTTTTAATGTATGGATTCAGCCCTTCAAGAGTGAATTAGCTTTAGAAACCACCTCTGTCGTGGTCTGATTGCCTAAGACTTTGGGAGAGAGCTAGGGAGAGGACAGTTGGGTCATGCCTGCCAGGCACCAAGGGAGGAGGTTTTTTGACTAACACCTAACCTGCGGCACAAGACTTCCTAAAGGGAGAGAAGGAAGGGACAAATGAACGCGGGGAATCAGAGGAAGAGACGAACCATGAGAGACTATGGACTCTGGGAAACAAACAGGGTTCTAGACGGGAGGGGGGTGGGGGGATGGGCTAGCCCAGTGATGGGTATTAAGGAGAGCACGTACTGCACGGAGCACTGGGTGTTAGATGAAAACAATGAATCGTGGAACACTACATCAAAAACTAATGATGTAATGTATGGTGATTAACATAACATAAAAATAATAAAAAAAAGACTTCCTAAAGGGAAATGAAACCTGCTTCAAGCATTTTGTTAAATTCCTCTCCTGAGTCTTTACTGGGAATTGTCAAAGCCAGGGTTACAACATAACAGGTTACAAACTCAGATTTCTAAAGAGGCTAAGGAGATAAGGGGTTGGGTATAAATGGAATTGTTTGTAATTACTCAATTTATGCCTATTATATAATTTGTGTGCACTTTTACTCACTCAAAATGCACTTAAGATACTGTTAGCAGTAAGCATGTGTAGCTTTTACGAAGTAATCACACTGAAATAAAACCAATCTGTCAAGAAAGAGAGTTTTCCTAGCAGAAAATTTTATCAAGCTGAATCATTTCAGGAAACAGATGCCCCCCCAAAAAACATTTAATTAGATATTATTTCGTGATTGGACAATTATGTGAGTATAGACAGGACTGAATAAAACAATTAGAGATGTAAGATGGCCAGAGAGTGGTAACAGTGGGAATCTATTATCAGCCCTAAGCGTGCAGGGGCAAGGAGTGAAAAAGGTGTTACCAGACCTAGAAGAGCTGGAGTCTCGGAGAAGTAGCTGGTTGGTAGATGCAAGGGCTGCAGAAGAGCATAGTTAACTGCCAGCACCAGAGCAAAGTAAAAGGACAGGCAGGGGAGTAATAAATACTCTACCCTCTCTTTCCTCTCACTCTTTAATCTCTTGTCAGTGTCTCTCATTTGTCCCACCCACCCACCGTGACAGGGATTTTGTCCCAGCGGGGTGGACAGAGCACTGGACTAGAAGTAAGAAGTCCTGTTGCTTATCTCAGTCCTTATGATTTTAAGTTGGACATCAGACATAAAAAACCAGGGTCCTTCAGCCTGGAAAAGTCTTACTCAAGGACAGGGGTTGAATGGATGGACCAGAAGGCAAAAGAGCCTGCCATACAATGCACAGAAGTCAGCCTTCCTGGGACAAAGCAAGAGAGAAAAAGCAAGATCTATGTGGTAGAGGCAAACTAAGAATAAGCAGTAAACCCACAAACCATTCTTTTTGTCTACAAACTCTATAAGAATTAGATTGATCCAAAAGATTTTTGTTTCCCCCAATAAATCAGCAAAATATTTGTCAAATCAAGGTAACCTCAGATGTTCACATTGGATTAGGCCTACCATTTTGGTGGACTTGAGCATCTGGTTTATTCAAACACTATGAGTATTTCAGGGGGGCTTACTGATTGTTTACTGGTTACTTTTTTGGTATTCCTTCAGATACTGCCGCACATTTTCAAAGGTACTATAAGGTTTAAAGTTCAGTCTTCTAGAGATCCATCTGGGCTCCAGGGCATTTCTCCTGAAGATGCATATTACTCTGATAATAGAATTCAGGAGTTAAAGGCCCCTGGACCACTGCAGCGCATTTCATCAGCTGGTGACTCTCCCATTTCCTATTGCTTGAATGGACAGCTAGATTCATGAAAGCACAATATGCCTTTGCCTGTGGCAGAGGTACGCTACTAAAAAAAGAAAGAGAGAGAGAGAGAGAGGGAGACTGGCGTGAAAAATGAAAAGTACTTAAGCAAGCAGGACCACTGTTGGGCTCTCTAAAAGATAGATGATTGCAGTGAACATGATGTCTGCAACTGTAGTTTGCCCAAATTAAAGTGGAACATAAAAATAGGGAGGAAAGGAATCTAATTTCCATTTAAAGTTGCTATCAGTGGTAGTTGTACGATATTCTTTGTCACACCTTCAGGTGATGGACCAGCGGTGCCGCAGAGCTGTGTTAATTCAAAGTTAGCCAGGGGCAAGAGAAATATAGAACTTGCATCTGCCAGAATATGTGTGAGTGTAGAGTTGGCCAGAGAAATGTGGCAAGAAAAACAGCAGAATGCAGTTATGAAGAAGTAATCGATTGCTATTAATGGTGCCTGCCTGCATAATAGGAAGCAAGGAGGGAAGGACTTGCCATGGATTTTCCTCTCAGGAGAGTGTTCGAGAAGCTGGGCTGTGACTGTTCAATCTTTGACTCTTGTAAAGTCAGGAAACTACTTGGCCATGTATATTTCAAAATGTTTGAGTCCTATTCGTACCCTTAGAAGAAAAATACGGCTTTGTCTTACTACTTAAACTAATCATAGATTTTTCTATATGAAACCATGATAATCTGTTTTTTGCTGACCGTGACAGGGATTTTGTCCCAGCGGGGTGGACAGAGCACTGGACTAGAAGTAAGGAGACCTGTTGCTTATCTCAGTCCTTATGATTTTAAGTTGGACATCAGACATAAAAAACCAGGGTCCTTCAGCCTGGAAAAGTCTCACTCAAGGAGAGGGGTTGAATGGATGGATCCTCATATCAAACTCCTCTCAGGAAATGAATCATCATCTCTGTGACAGAACCCAAAATGTTGCCCTAGTTTCTGCTTTTCACATTTGCCCACACAGACTTTTCTGACTCTTGGTTCTGTTCTCCTAATAACCCCTGACTTCATTCCTCTGACTACATCCATTCAGTGGTTTGAATTAGCACTTTTACAAATGTGCAATTTGGGGCAACTCACATAATCTCTGGGAGATCTAATTTGATCACCTGAGAAATGTGGACAATTACAGTATCATATAAAGTTGATGAGAGAGTTAAATATGCTAAAATAAATGAAATGATATAAAGAGTAAAAGGAAAAATAGATAAATTTAATCAAAATTTAAAATTTTTCTCTTTGAAAAACACAATAAGAAAATGGAAAGGCAAGATTCAGAATGGTAAAAATGTTTGAAATACATTTAGTTGGCAACAGAATTGTATTCAGAGTATTTTGAGTGTTTTTACAACTCAGTAATAAGTTAAGCAATCTAATAAAATATTTGCAAAATATTTGACCAGATGCTTCACAAAAGAAGTTATAAGAATGGTGCAAAATATCTGAAAAGATGCCCAGCATCATTAATTATGAAGGAGATGTATATTAAAGCCACAATGAGATACCACTTTAACCCTTAAAATGTCCACAATCAAAAAGAAAATAAAGTGTTGATGAGGATGTGGAGCAACTGAAGTTCTCATACACTGCTTATGGAAATACAAAATTATACAACTACTTTGGAAAAAATTTGGCAGTTTTTTAAGAAGTTAAATATAAACCAACTATAGGTCTCAGTCATTCTATTATAGCTATTTACCCCTAACAAAATCAAAACATATGGGACATAAATCTGAATGTTTTTTGAAGCTTTCTTCAGAATAGCCAAATACTGGAAACAACTTAGATGTCTAACACTTGACAAATAATGGATAGACAAATATGGTATACCATTACAATGGAATACTTCTAATCTGTATAGAGGAATAAAACTTATACACACAATAAAATGAGTGAACTCAAACCATTATTCTGAGTGAAAGAAACTCATTATAAAAGAGCACATCATATATTAATCCATTTGCATAAAATTCTTTTTAAAAATTCAAATTAATCTACAGTGACAAAAAACAGACTAGTGGCTGCCTTGGGACAAAGAGGATAGAATGGACTGCAAAGGGGCATAAGAATCCGGGGGATGATGGAAATATTCTGTCTGGATTGAGGTGGTGGTTTCACAGGTGTATATATCTGTCACAATTCATCAAATTATACACCCTTAATAGATGCAGCTCATCATAAGTGATTATACCTCAGCAAAGTTGAGTTAAAAATAACAAAATAAGTGAAGTGCTGAGATCCACCTTGGTCCAGAGTTCTAAATATCAGATAAATATTCTTGTTATTTTTTTCATTATAGTGGTTATTATTATCATGGCAGCATGATAATGTCTGACTCTGTCCCATCCGTACTTGATGTTATGTCTCAGTTCCATCTTATGTACAATGGATAGATTGGTAGTATCAGGCCAAGGGCAGTCCTTCCTTAATCACTTAATAAAATTTCTTCCTTCCTTAGAGGATAGGTGGTAGGATCACATGATGATACATGATATGGGAAGTCATATTTATAAATACTATCTTTTGTATTTTTATTATTATGTGTTTATTCATCGGATGCCCCCTCAGAAAGTTAGCACTTTTCCCAATAAAGAGCAAATAGGTGGAAAAAACAAAAACAAAAACATGAATCTCAAGTTTTTTCTCTGCCATCCTTATGGTTCCATCTACCAGTGGGGTCTTAGAATTGGAAGATCTGATGGATAAGAACAGGGTTTGACATGAAGTGGGTCTGGATTCAAACTTCATGTCTATCACTCACCAACTGTGTGAACTTCAACAAGGTACTTAACATCATTCAGACTCCTCCATTTGTCATATATAAAATGGGAAAGATAGTAATACCTGATATGATTGTTGTGAGATTAAAAAAAAAAAGAATGTTGTAGAATATATTACATAGCACACAGTGCCTGGATCTAATAATCTCAAAGCAGATGGTAGCTATTCTTATACTCTGCCCAGTGGTCAGGTTTGATGAGTGTTTGTTTAACCACTGAGGAGCCAACCCTGGAGCTATGTAACCTTTTAGAATGAGCAGCACATTATAGAGTTCTTCTCTTTGCATCTGTTTTCCTCACTCTGCTTGAGAAGCTGTGTGCTAAAAGGTCAGGATGGAGAATGGTCTCACTCTACATTCTCTTCTCTTGCTATAGGTAATTTCCTCTGTCCATGGTGCTTTTAAGGATGTGCTTATCAGTGCTGGTGGCCAATCATATGACCTCATCATAGCACTGAATCTCAATTCACCTCTCAACAGCTCCAGATGGTATCTGAACATTCACTGGAAAAAATAAATAAATAAATAAATAAAAATAAAAAACAGAGAAAGATTCTTCTAAAATTTTTAGTGTTCTCTAACCAATTTGGATAATTACCTCAAAAATAATAATAATTCTGAATCCTCTCCATAACCCATACAGAAAACCTTAAGATCATAAAGGAAAGAGCTGCTAATTAGCTATTTTCATTTTACCTCAAAAGAACAGGACCAAAGGCATTCAGTCCAGAAACTGAAGTCACATCTTCAAAAGCAAGTTTGATTAAGGAAGAAGTGAGGCAAGCATTCAAGGGCTTGCTGCAAATAAGTAGGTACTGAGGCAAATGTTAATGTGCAAAATGGGCCAAGGAAAATGATTCAAAATGACCCAAATTTGAGGAAAGAAAGGGAAGAGCCATTTGCTTCCTGTAAGTGAAGAACTCAACTCACCAGTTTTGTCACTCCATAGGGTAGAGATAGGAATTCTATAAAGTAAAAGGATATAATGAGGGTGTTATATTGTTTTTAATAAAAAGAATATGACTTGCCGTTCATACTGCTTAATCAGCAGAAATACCAACATGTCATTAGAAGTATTCAGTCTCTTTCAATTAGTGTTGGTGGCAAAAAAATGTTCCTGTTGCTCCACAAGAGGTAAAATGAACTATTACAGATCCCTCTACAGGCAGAGCCCTGGATCTTGATGGATGTCCAGCAGAGTTTTAGATGCACCTACAGAAAAATGCTCTGGCATTACATGTGGACGCATTTAATGAAGCAAAGGATAATGGATTCCTTTTAGGCACCAGAAAAAGCTGCTAAGAAAATGAGATTTGAGCTGAAAAGTTAGGATTTATCAGACTCTGTCTTGCCCAAATCAAAACTACATTATCCTTATGAAAATGTTAGCAATGATGTGGCTAAAGAAAGGAAGACAAAGTAAATCTTTTTTTTTATGTAATAACTTCACTCTAATATTTAGAGAAGATTACCCTGTGAAAACCGTACAACTCTTCACATGAGTTTCAAAGCTTATATATCACAGAATTTATAATCCTGAGACCCCAAAAATACAGTGACTGAATTTTGAGGACTTGCTATGTCTTTAAAATAAGATGATGGTTTTGTTGTATTTTAGGTATCATAAATCCTAAAACTACTAAGAAAAGTAATTGTGTAGGGCAATCTGTTTTTTGTTTTGTTTTTTTTTTTTTTTGCCTGTCACCCATCATCCTTTATTTTGGTAACAAAATCTGAATGTTCCAAGAAACCACTACTATGTTCCTAAGCTCTTTGCCTGGTCAGGCAGAATATTGCATCTTTGGGCCATAAAATGGCCAACACATGGTATGAATCTGCTAAAATTGAAGTTAACACAGAGCAAAGACCCAAGAGACAGAAGAGAAGCTCCAGTGGATGTGAGCTGAGTCCCTTGACCTTGCCAGGGCTGACACTGGAGCACCCTGGACTCTTGTTGTGGGAACCAATAAGTGTTCTTTTTTGCTCAAGCCAGGTTGCGTTGATTTGTGTCACTTCAAACCAGAGAGAGTCCTAGCTAACACAGGAATGCAATTCTTATATTTTAAAGTTGGATATGACATCTAGTAAAGGAGGTTTAATTTTCTTTACATGGAAACTTATGCAGAAATATGTCCTGATTTTCAGATCATTGTCACAGCTCTTCTGAGGAAGAGAATAAAGGAGGGATTGAGACAGGTGATATTAATGAGCTATTAATGACTAAGAACTAGACATTTTGAAGAACCCAGTACTTCTATAGCTCAAGAAGGCCTCTAGGAAATACATTAGACCCAGAAGGACGATAACTTGGAAAAATTTTGTTGCTAATAAAATCCTGCTTAATTTCCATAGGCACAACTGAAAAAAAAATCTTTGCTGGCAGGAATAAAACCTGCATGAAGGAAAAAAAATAGATAATATTTATGTGTTTTTTAATGATACCATTAAGTCCCTCCCCCAATACTTATAGGATGGCAGTAATTTATTGAGATCTAAAACTGTGAACTATATTTAATTAAAGGTCATGCAAACATTAAAATGTTTTTCCTAAAAATCTTTCTGAGAGAGAGAAATAGGATGATCAGATCTTCTCAGAATCTTTCAAGTATACTTACATCATAAGCTTATTAATGACTCTGGTGACTCAAGTTTTCCCTTAAGCACATGTGGGAAATACAGAGCAAGGTGACAAAAGCTAAGAAATATTATTTTTGGCATCCATTGTTGCTTTGTGGGCTGTAAAAAGGAGTCATTACAACAAGAGCACAAACAACAGCACACTTTTTCACTTTTCACATTGGATACAGTGGAAAACTGATGGATCTGTAAGGAGCCTGTCACAAGCTGCCCTTGACAACTCTCCATTTCCTGCTACACAACCAGCCCAGGCTCTCAAACACTAAATGCTAGCCATATTGAATTTGCATGCAGTTCCTCAAAGGTACCTTACTGCCTCTTACTTCCAGAGTGCCCCAGGTCCCCCGGGAAAGCCTCCACCCATCCCCATCAAACACATTCCTTCTTCACCTGCCTAACCTCTCTCTACATCTATTTTTCCCTCAGGGAAGACTTTATTGATGCTCCTGAACCAGGTTAGTCCCTCACGAGTTCCAGAAAAATCCTGTATTCTGACCTCACATGCTCCACTGGGACTCACCACAGCATCTTATAAATGCTCATCTACTTTCGATCTGCCATGCCAGGCTGTACATTCCCTGGAGGTGAGCATGTCTGTCTGTCTCGACATTTTATCCTCTGTTTCTAGAACACAGTGATGCTCAATTGATGTACATTAGACATTCAATTCATATATGGATGCTTAACACACTTCCAAGGCCCTACAGTGCAGTAGAATAATACTTGGCTTCTTACCAAACATGATCCAAGACCTGATTCAGTTACTTTCCAGAGCGGAGAATTTGACAAAGTTATTCAAACTTTCTGAACTTCTTCGTCTTTAAATGAGGCATATATTCTCACATCACAGTACTATGATAAAGAAACTATGATAAATGAAAGTACTATGATAAATGAAACGCCACAACAAAAACTTCTAGCATTAGCAAACCTTCCACAAATGTTGATCCTAATTCCTTTCTGTGAACCTCTTTATTCCCCTATCATCTACCGTGTTTCTCCTTGTTTTCTGCCTCCTGCCTCCTCCAGGATGGCTTCCCAGACTACTCTTCTCCTGGCACCTTTCTCTGAATATCTGTGGCAACCTGTGTGGATCCCACATTTTGGCCTTTCACTCCTGGAAAGGCAGTATTACTCCTAAGACTTTCAATGGGCTACTGTCGACCTGTGAGAAGGTTTTCACTGTTCAGGGGCAAAATGAGTAAAAATGAGGTTTTTCAGAAAATGAGTTTTTCATTTAAAAGAAATCAGTTGCTATTTTTTCCTGCTTTCTTTTAATTGTAGTTGACATACAATGTTATATTAGTTTCAGGCATACAACTTAGTAATTCAACAATTCTATACATCACACAAAGCTCACCATGATCAATACAGTTACCATCCATTAACATGCAAAATTATTATAATATTTTTGACTATTTTTCCTAGGCTATACCTTTCTTTTTTTATTATTATTATGTTAATCACCATACATTACATCATTAGTTTTTGATGTAGTGTTCCATGATTCATTGTTTGCGTATAACACCCAGTGCTCCATGCATAGGCTATGCCTTTCATATCCAAGACTTATTTATTTTATAACTAGAAGTTTGTACTTTTTAATCTCCTTGACCTATTTCACCCATCCACCACCCCTCTCATCTGGCAATCACCAGTTTGTTCTCTATTTAAGAGTATGTTTCTTGTTTGTTCATTTGTTTGGTTTTTTAGATTCTACATATAAGTAAAATCATATGGTATGTGTCTTTCTCTGTCTGAGTTATTTCACTCAGCATAATACCCTCTAGGTCCACCCATGCTATTGCAAATGGCAAGATTTCATTCTTTTTTTATAGCTAAATACTATGCCCTTTGTGTGTGTGTGTGTGCGTGCCATATTTTCTTTATTCACCTATTGATGGACACTTGGGTTGCTTTTATATCTTGACTATTATAAATAATGCTGTAATAAATATGGGGGTGCCTATATCTTTTCAAATTAGTGTTTTTGTTTTCTTTGGGTAAAAAACAGTGGAATTGCTAGACTATATGGCATTTCTAATTATAATTTTTGGAGGAACATCCCTACTGTTTCCCAGAGTGGCTGAACCAATTTACCTTTACATCAACAGCACACAGGGTACCCTTTTCTCTCTATCCTTGCCAAAACTTGTTATTTCTTGTCTTTTTGATTCTAGCCATTCTGACAGGTGTAACGTGATATTTCATTGCATGTCATTGATAACTAGTGATATTGAGCTGCATTCCATGTGTTTCTTAGCCATCTGTATAGCTTCTTTGGAAAAATGGCTATTCAAGTGCTTGGCCTATGTTTACACCAGATTATTTGGGTCTTGGTGTTGAGTTGTAGGAGTTCTTTATATATCTTGGATTTTTAACCCTTACAAGATATATCTTTTGCAAATATCTTTTACCGTTCAGTAGGTTTGTTTTTGTTTGTTGATCATTTCCTTTTCTGTGCAAAAGACTTAGTTTGATATAGTCCCAGTAGTTTATTATTGCTTTTGTTTCCTTGCATGAGGAAGACAGATTAAGAAAAAAGTTGCTAAAGACATTGTCCAAGAGATTACTGTGTATGTTTCCTTCTAGGAGTTTGATGGTTTCAGGTCTCACACTTTTTAGTCCATTTTGAGTTTATTTTTGTGTATGATGAAAGAAAGTGGTCCGGTTTCAGTTTTTTGCATGTAGCTCTCCAGTTTTCCCAAAACCATTTATTGAAGAGACTTTCTTTTCCCCATTGTATATTCTTACCTCTTTTGTCATAGATTAATTGACCATATAAGCATGGGTTTATTTCTGGGCTCTCTGTTCTGCTCCATTGATCTATTTTTGTGCCAGTACCACACTGATTTGATTACTATAGCTTTCTAGCTTTGTTCTTATAGTCTATAGTTCTTACACTCTAGCTTTGTTCTTCTTTCTCAAGATTGCTTTAGCTATTTGGGGTCTTTGTGGTTCCATATAAATTTTAGGATTATTTGGTTCTAATCCTGTGAAAAATGCTGTTGGCATTTTGATAAGAATTATATTGAATCTGTAGATTACTATGCATTGTATGAACATTTTAACAATATTCTTCCAATCCCTGAGCACACTGTATCTTTCCGTTTATTTGTGTCATCTTAATTTCTTTTATCTGTGTTATAGTTTTCAGAGTATACTTTCACCTACTTAAATTTCTTTCTAGGCATTTTATTCTTTTTGATATAATTATAAATGAAATTTAAAAAAAAACACTCTTTTACTTCATTATTAGTGTACAGAAATACAACAGATCTCTGTATATTAATTTTGTATCCTGCAACTTTTGTTGGAGTCTTTAAGGTTTTCTCTATATAGTATCATGTCATTTGAAAATAGTAACATTTTAATTCTTCCTCACCAACTGGGATATCTTTCATTTCTTGTTGATTGCTACAGCTAGGACTTTCAGTACTATGTTGAATAAAAGTGGCAAGAGTTGACATCCTTTCTTGTTCATGATCTAAGAGAAAAAGCTTTCAGATTTTTTACCATTTAAATGATGTTAGCTGTGGGTTTTTCATACGTAGCCTTTATTTTATTGAGGTTAAACTGCAGCATTTTTTTCTGTGCCACAGGGTGGATGAATCTGTGTGTAGGTTCCTCAGTCCTTCATTTATTCTTAAAAGAAATGAATTTTTCTTAAATGAAATGAGTAGTTTATTCTTTTTCAAGGGTTTAGATACTTCCTATATTGTAGTGTTAAGTCTCCTCTTCTTCATTCAGATGATAATAGACTACATAGGTAAATATATTTTATTTATATGTATTTTATATTTATATAAAATTATATATGTAATATTTTTGTTTTCTGAAACTTAAAAATCTGAAAAATGCTACCACAGATTGATTCTTCAGCATAAGGTATAGAATTGGAGGAATTATGGTTATTTAGTTGTAAGAAACAAAAACTCAAGTTTCAAAATAATTCATTGGTATCATAGCTAGTCTCCAAAGGCACCCTAAAGAACCACATCTTCTCCTATTCATGTTCCTGTGTAGCTCCTTTTCCTTCAGTCTGGGCTCATTCTGTGACTGTTTTGTAACTAACTGAATTCAACAGGACGAATGCTAATTGATTTTTGGAGCAAGGCTAAATGAAGCTTTGTAGCTTCCATCTTAGACTCGTGGTATATCTGCTGTGAGGGAAGCCATCCACCTTGTATGTAGTCTGACTATCCCATGAACTGACATGCTATGAGAAAGCCCAGCTAGCCATATGAGAGATCACCTGCAGAGAAAAAAAAAAAAAATACCCAGCCAACTCCAGCTATTCTAACCAGTCCTGTCAATGTACCAGGCACGTGAGTGAAGAAGCCATGTTATATATTCCAGGAGATGTGATATGGAAAATAAATGAAAAATCCAGATGACAGCCAGACTGACATATGAAACTCCGTAAACCATCCAGTCATCTTTAGTCATTGGGACGACGCAAGCTGAGGGCCCAGTCATGATGGAGCAGAGGCCAACCATCTCCTCCCTGCCCTCCAGAACTAAGGGTTTAATAAAATCACTATCCTGGGTGGCTCAGTCGTTAAGCGTCTGCCTTCGGCTCAGGTCATGATCCCAGGGTCCTGGAATCGAGCCCCGCATCGGGCTCCCTGCTCAGCGGGAAGCCTGCTTCTCCCTCTCCCACTCCCCCTGCTTGTGTTCCCTCTCTCGCTGTGTCTCTCTGTCAAATAAATAAATAAAATCTTTAAAATCACTGTCCTGTTATGCCACTAAACTGTGGGGTGGTTTGCTATGTATCAGTAGTTACCAGAACAATTTGAATAACATGTTCAGCTCAAACAGTTAAGAGAAAATCTTAAGAACTAGGTCCTGAAGACATAAGTAACTAGGAGCTCTAGAAATTTTACTAAAAGAAACCAGTGAAAATCTCTTCTGGACCCACCATCACATACTCTATTTTCAATCTTTGAGTTATTCTACTCAAGATTAAAATTCCAGGGAGAGATGATATCATTGGCTTGTGAATTGTTTCCATTCTTATATCTAGGGTGGATTCATCCCAGCTAAATCACTTGGACTAAGAGTTAGGGAAGGATTCTTTGCCAAAGCAAAATCAAGATGTTCTACCAGATGAAGGAAAAATGCACTGGGGGTAAGAAAACAACAACCAAAAATAGTTATAGACATCAAGAAGATTCTTAATTACTGCTTTTTTTCACTTGATTCTTTTGGCTTAAATGTCTGAAAATGCAAAGTGGCAGCCTTCAAAGAGACTTATATGTGAGCTAATTCTTAAATGTGAGCTCTAGAAAAAAGAAGTATCATTTTATTGTTTGAAAGCATTTTAACTTAATTTGTGTCTAACATTTAAGCAAAGAGAATTATCCTCATGCAGTCTTTGGAGGAATCTACCCGTGTTTCATTTTCTGACCATTGAAAATGCAATCTCATCACCACCACAGGATGCTTGGTAAGTTAACAGCAGATGAGGACTTTCACAGCAGAGAAGCACATGAAGCAGTTCATCATCATTTGTTTCTGTAATTGCCTAGAGCCAAGTACCTTTAATTATGTTCAATGGACCCTCCATATCCATGCTGGGGAGGCCACCATGAGCACAGTGAGCTGGGCCATGAACCAGGAAAACGCTGCCTTTTGTGTGGAGAAGAGAGAGCCATGAGTTATCTCAGGAAATTCCCTCTGATTGGATATAATCAGCCTATATGGTATCAATGTAGATGGGTTCCCTAGTTTAAAAGATTCTGCTCTGTGTGAGATTTAAGGGACAAAGGAGATACACCACACACAAATCTACTCTTTTGTTTTTCCAGAATTATACCTTCCAAATTAATTATAACGTTACCCACACATCATCCCATTTTTGCATATTTTGCAAGGAAATATTTAAATGACTTGTTAACATCGGATTTAACTGCAACAAATATTATAAGTTCTTTGCTTAGTGCCAGGTATGGTGCTAGGCACCGGAGTACAAAGGAGAACAAATCAGACGAGGCAGTGGACTTCATGGAAGTAACATTATATTAGAGGAAACAGGCAATAAACAAATAATTTTAGATAATAAATGCTAGGAGGGAAATACAAACACCTTGTGGAAGAGATTATGAGGTAGGAAGTGTCCATAGAAAGTAGGGACCTCCTATCCGAGATGGTTACAGTTCAACTGAGATCTAAAGAAACAGAAGGAATGATTCAGAGGAAAAAACCTCCGGGCACATGACATCATGAGCAGCCCTGGGCAGAAGGAAAAGCTCAGCCCACAAACTAACAGAAACTGGTATGTCTGGAGGTAGGCAGGGACTAGCTGCCATGCATCTGTGGCCTTTCAGGGGTGTGGGTTTTATTCTGTTAGCAATGAGAATCCATTAGAGTGTCTCAAGTGGGGAAATGTTATGGTCTGATTAATACATTTGAAACATTGCCAGCTGCTATGTTGGAAGGTCATGACCTATGGAAGGTCAGTTGGAGGACTCAAACTGGAAAATCAGTGAGAAGACGACTTGAGAAACCCAAATGAGATACAGTGTTGACTTGGATGAGGATGACGATAGTGGAAAAAAAGTAAACAAATGATATATTTTGGAGACAGAACAAAGGGTTTTCCTAATTGATTAGAAGTTGGAGGAAGGGATGAAGAATAGGAAAGTGAACATCTGGGCAGGGCAAGAGGAGACAAAGATGAGTCACTTTGAATAATCAGGTGGTTAGTGATGCTCTTTATTGAGATGGGGAAGATGCAGAAGTGAACAGTATCTAGGAGGTAAAATATCAAAAGTTCTGTGTGGAGCTGAATACAAGAGGACTAGGGAACAGCCAGGTAGAGGTGCCATGAAGGAAGATGAATACATCAACCTTGAATTCGGACTTAAGGGAACACAAATCTATGGGAAGACCTCAAAGACGGCATGAGAATGTTTTGAGAATAACAAGCTTTAGTACCTGCAGTTGTCTGAACGTTTGCATTCCCACAAAATTCACATGTTGAAATCCTAACTCCCAAGGGTGATGGTCTTAGGAGGTGGGGCCTTTGAGAAGTGCTTAGGTCAGGAGGATGCAATCCTCATCAGTAGAATTAGTGCCTCATAAAAGAGACTCCAGAGAGATCACTAGCCCTTTTTGGCATGTGAAGACACAAAGTCAGCACCCAGAGGAGAGCCCTCACCTCAACATGCCGGCATCCTGATCTCAGACTTTAGTCTCCAGGACTGTGAAAAATAAATTTTTGTTGTTAATAAGTGGCCCAGTAGGTGGTGTTTCATTTTAGCAGCCCCAATCAACTCCAGAGCATTTCTAGAACAATTTTCCTTTAACATTATTTAATTGCATCAGAATGACTTACAGAGCCTGATAAAAATTCACATGTCTTTTATGATTTGCCTTCCTCTCTGTTTTCATCTTATTTTATTTTTCCTTCCCTTCCCCTATGTCCATCTGTTTTGTTTCTTAAATTCCACAAATTATAAGAGACTCTTAACTACAGGAAACAAACTGATGGTTGCTGGAGGGGAGGTGGGTCAGGGGATGGGGTAACTGGGTGATGGGCATTAAGGAGGGCACTTGAAGTAATGAGCACTGGGTGTTGTATGCAACTGATGAATCACTAAATTCTACCTCTGAAACTAATAATATGCTATATGTCAATTAAATTGAATTTCAGTTAAAAAAAAAATTTACATGCCTGAGTTCTACACATTGGATCAGAATCTCCATGATGGCACACACGAATAGGCATTTTCAAAAGCTCCTGGGGTGATTCTAATGCCTCCCAAACTTTGAAAACCTCTACTCTGAGATCCATTTTCAGGAAATTTTATTTCTTGACCCGTCTTTCCTTCAAGTTGAAGATAGTTCCTTGAAATTCCTTTTGAGTATTACAACTGAGTATACAATTCTTCTATTTCCTGGTTTTACTCTTTAGGGAAATAGCAGAAATCAAGTGGACGCTGGGAGCTATGTGGTCCTCTGGCTTTATTCCACTGCCACTTTCCACTGTGAATAGCAGTCGCTGGAGGAGAATACAGGGGGATGAGTTGTTAGTGTTAGTCTTTATTAAAATCTACCCCCACCCAGGCTAGCCAATGGTTAAAGTAGTTAGAAAAATTGCAATTCATTTTTAGTATTTCAGCTTTGAATCACAGACTCTTAGAACTAGACAGGATCTTGGAAGCAGCCTAATAGTTAAGCAGCGGGATGTGGCATCTGCTGCTATGGTTCACCTCCTGCCTTTTGCATTTATTCACTGTGTGTCCTTGGGCAAGTCACTTCACATTTCTCTACCTCATCCTCTGTAAGTAAGGGAGATAATAATGCCTAACTTGTAAGATTTTAAAATAACAGAACAAAAACTGATACAAAACTACTCATAATCATGACAGCATATAATTTGTGAAGCCAGAAGATTATAAAAACCATCCAATACACTCACACTGCAGGTAAGAAAAGTAGGAGACCCAGCTGATTTGGTGCCCAATGAGAACTAAAGCCCAGATTTTAAAGGGTTCTGTCGCTATAGATCATTACATAAGTAATTTGATTTCACTCAGTGTTCATTTCTTTGTCTAAATCATAGATCATTTAGGAGGAGGACAATTTGCTGATATTTACAAGTTCTAAAAAATAAAATGCCTTTCTTTTTAAAGTTTTTATTTAAATTCCAGTTAGTTAACATACAGTGTAATATTAGTTTCAGGTGTACTAATTTAATGATTTAACACTCACATGTATCACTGGTGCCCATTACTACAAGTGCACCCATTAATCCCCTTCACCAGTTTAACCCATCCTCCCACCCACCTCCCCTTTGGTAACCATCAGTTTGTTTTCTGTGGTAAAGAGTCTTTCTCTTGCTTTGTCTCTTTCTTTTTTTCCCCATTTGCTTGTTTGTTTTGCTTCCTAAATTCCACATGAGTGAAATCCTATGGTATTTGTCTTTTTCTAAGTTATTTTGTTTAGCATAATACTCTCTAGCTCCATCCATGTTGTTGCCTTGCCACACTATTAAAAAGCAGAAATGCTTTTGGTGGATTGTCTGGCCATTGCACTGAGGTTGTGCATGTGAAATATCTGCCTGTGGTGTGGTCAGGCCAAACCCTCACTCAAGTTGGTTGTCTGGAAGCATTTCAGGACAAGCAGGGAAAACAGGTAAGTTATTTCCAATGTGTTGGGACCATCAGCCAAATAGCTCTGATGCCCATTCATGTTGTGAAATCTCAGGAAAACCCCAGAACAGCAACTCTCCTGAAACTGTAAATAACACTCAAGCTCATTTAGTAAAAAGGGAAGCAGATGACAACTTTACTCTTTTATTTCTGCCTTGAATGTTTGGGGCTAATCTTGTGCTTTGATCATCTTAAAACCTTTTTTCTTTTCTTTGCCATTTTGATCAGGCTTGCTTATGAATCTAGAGAAGTCTGATTTTAGGGACAGAGTCTATAAGAATGGAAATTGGTTTCTAAGCAGACTCTGAACATTGGCCATGTAATAAATGTCACTGGTGTTGCTTTTCTCTTCTGATGGACTGCTCATGCCTTATATCTGACAGCTAATGAGCTCCACTAATCAAACCAAGGAGCAAATGCTATTTCCCACCCTCCTCTCCTACCTGAGAAGGTGAGGGGTTCTAACCCTCACCCTGGCAGACTGACAGCCCTGAATAGGAGCAGAATAACAAGGAAACCTGGAAGGTTAATTAAGGTAGTACCCAAAAGTTGTTTTTAAATGAATTTAATTAACCTGTGATCTCTTAAAATTAGAATATGTTGCAACTAGAATGAAGGCAAATTTTATTCTACTTTTTTTTTTTTTTTTAACTTCACCTTAGAAGCCAGAAACTGAACAAGTCTCTGGGTAAATAGTAGTGGGGAGAGTGTTAATTACCACCTGGACTTTTTCAAATCTATCTTTATTCCCTGTGTATCTCAGAATGGATGGTTTCCAATCTTGGAGGAAGAATCCATAGCATTAACATCTGGTGCTGTTGTCAATCATCCAAGTTTCTGGTAGCACACTCCCTCACCAAATGAATGTACTCTTCACCCCTCATCATGATTAAGGAGAAGTGATAGAGTGACAAAAAACAGTAAGAGAGTATGGATAAGAGAGTGATTCAGGCTGCCAGAGTCCAAAATCAGCCTCTACAACTTCCTAATAGTTTGGCCTACTGAACACTCTCACTCTCTCTCTTTCTCTCTCTCTCTCTCTCCACCTGTTTATAAAACAGGTTTACCAATAGCATTTACTGTAGGGGACTGTAAGAAGAATTAAAAAACCTAATGTCATAATGCATGCAAATTGTTGAGTATCGGGCCTGGAACATAGTATGCTCTCAATAAATGCTGATTATTAGGTAAGGTTGTTTTTTTGGCTTTTGTTTTGCTTTGTTGTGTTTTGTTTTAACACCTCCACATAGAGTTTCAGGGATGGGATTCAGAAGATCCCTTTCCTTGCTCCCTGACAATTTGTGCCTACATTTATGCTCCATGTGCATTCTTTCCTGGGGAGAAGAAGCTTTCAAAAGCTTCTTAAAAGAGGTCTGTGACCCCAGTATGGTAAAGAGTGACTTTTACAAGGTATCAGTTTTAAAGATCTAAAGATCTCATCTAATCTCTTGGAGCATTGAGGCCAATACAATGCAGCCACAATCAGTGAACCTATTACTGATTCTTATGCAGTAAGGCTCCTGCCTGCTGCTCTGCCTGATTCCTTTCCATTCTTCTCCCTGGCCCAGCCTAACACAAATGACAAGAACACAATATGCAACACTCTGAAAAGCATCATGTCACTAGGATCAAGAGTGTTGAAGGAAGGCTTCCCACATGAAATGGGGCTTGAGTTAAAAATAGAAGGAAAGCCCAGAACTTAAGTCATTGTAGATTGGAATAGGAACTGTGTGCTATGGGTAAACTTTGGTAGTAGAGGATATAATTTTAAGTAAATCATAGATGCCTTTTATAAAAAAAAATATTTATGCATTTATTTTAATGTATGTTGGAAAAATATAGGTATGATATTGAATATAATATAATCTTACAAATACTAATGCTTAGTATATGGCTGTGGTAGATATTTAAGTTTTTTTAAGTAAGTCAAATAATCACATATATAACAACAATGTAGGTGAAACTCAGATATGGTAAAATTATGACAGTTGAACGTGCATAGCTGAAGTTTTAGAAACATAGGAGTGTCAGTGTTTGGGCATTTCTGGAAGGAATAGAACTTTGTCACTAAGTCATGGAGGCTAGAACATACTTGGAATATTCTAGAGATAGAGGGAATCATTTTCCTAACACAGATGATCATTCCATGTGGCCCCCTCAAGTCCCTTGAAGATGCCAGTGCTGAGAGAAAAGGGCCAATCAGTGTTCCTGAGCAATATCATCACACGTGTAAATTTACATAGAAGAGTCATACAGCCGTTCCTTTAATTCTTCCAGTATTCAACAAAAGTATCACAGTCCCTAACTGCTAAAGGAAAGATATTATGTACAGGGTGCACATTTTGCCCTCAAGGTGACTATCAGCTTTTGGGACAGAGACTCATGTAGTGATGATGCCAAGGTCTGACCCACTTTTGGTTGTACAAATGCACTAGTTTCTTTTTCAGGGCAAGGTCTTTGCACAGGCTTTCATTTCAGTCTAGGGTACTTTTCCCCCACACTTCTCCTGTCTAACTACTTCTCATATGTTATGTCTCAGTGTACACTTTACTTCCTCAAAGAAGTGTTTCTAATCACCACACTTAAATTGCAAAATACTTTAATCACATCTTCAGTGATCACACTGTTGGCTTATTTAATAGAACTTACACAAATTGTAATCATTTGGCTTATTGGATTCTTCAGTATTTTTCTTATCCCCCACTGAATGTTGGCTTTATGAGAGCAGAGACTTGGGTCTTTCCCAAGACCTAATACAATGCTTGGACCAAGAAGTATTAAGACCATTAAGATAAATTGAATGAATGAGGAATGGAGGGAAGGAAGGAGTGAGTGAAGAGCTATCCCAATGCATATGTAAAAAACACTTAGGCAGTAAGAAGAAAGCTGGGAAGTAATTGTAATAAGAATGCTCTAGGAAAGAGTTCTACTTACGTATAAGAATATTTTGGTCAGGGTGAATAAAAATAGTAGAATCTCAGTTTAATCTACACACAGATATTCAGATTACTTACTCAATGTCAAATACCATGTGAGAGTCTTTTAATAAAATCACAGTTGAAAGTTAGGGAA
This sequence comes from Halichoerus grypus, assembly GCF_964656455.1. Classification (NCBI taxonomy): domain Eukaryota; kingdom Metazoa; phylum Chordata; class Mammalia; order Carnivora; family Phocidae; genus Halichoerus; species Halichoerus grypus. The sequence continues at coordinate 115,025,515 of NC_135713.1, read as the reverse complement.
AACTTTGATAACCCAATGTGAATTTGCTAATCCAAAGGGAAAAGAAGATCTCAAGGACAGAACAAAGACCCTAGCATTTTCCTACTACATGTGTGTATCCCCAGTAGCAGAGATTTAGGTATTCCCAATTCAGAAAATGGATTACAGGAGCACGGTCCAGAACTACATGCACTGCACTCTATTAGCACCAAATGGCAATAGACAGAGCATGGCCTGTTGCCCACCTAGTCTAACATCTGCTGGTCCCAACCAGAATGTTTTAATAATGTTGCAGCTTCCCTTGGTGAAGTTTTAGGTGGGCTGGGTGTTTAAGTCGAAGCCATCCTGACAAAGGCAAGATCACATGCAGTATGAATGGTGTTCTGTGTATAAGCTATAAATCCATGTAAAATAATACCAGAATCATCCCCTCCAAAATTGCATATACACAGATATTTTTTGAGGTTTTTTTTTTTCATTTTAATTATGGCATCAAATACCCTTTCAAATGTCAGAATTAATAAGTTGCTTGTTCATGATATGAATGAGATAAAGTAGATAACTGCTACTCTTATTCTGCAGCCTTCCCAATCAACTCCTACAGGCAGAGAATTGGTTTTACTAATAAAACAATGTCATGAGAAACAAATACAACTTTCATACCTTTTATCCTTATAAAATGGGAAGACAACTGCGTTCCCTCCTCCTTCAAAACACAGATGGAGGTGTGAATTACAGCATCCTGGGAATGTATTCTCAATTATCCTGTCCCAAGTATGTTCGCAAATGGTACTAAGAACCCTTAAAAAGTTTAGCCTAGTAATCCTGTTTTAGAAATCTTTCCTGAGGAAATAACCAGAGTTGTTGTGAGGGTTTTTTTTTTAAAGCAAGAGTAGTTCTTTTATTCCTACATGTAAGAGTTAAAATATGGACTTCTAGTACTCTGTTGAATAAAAGTAGTGAGAGTGGATATCCTTGTCTTGTTCCTGATCTTAGAGGAAAAGCTCTCAGTTGTTCCACACTGAGTATGAAGTCAGCTGTGGGTTTTTCATCTATGCATTTATTACATTGAGCTACGTTCCCTCTAAACCCACTCTATTGAGCATTTTTATTGTGAATGGATATTGAATTAGTCAAGTGCTTTTTCTGCATATTATCATATGATTTTTATTCTTCATTTTGTGAATGTGGTGTATCACAGTGATGCGTTGCAGATATTGAACCATCTTTGCATCCTTGGAATAAATCCCACTGGATCATGGTGAATGATCTTTTTAACATACTATTGAATTCAGTTTGCTATTATTTGAGAATTTCTGCATCTATGTTCATCAGGAATATTGGCCAGTAATTTTCTTTTTTCTTAGGGTCTTTGTCAGGTTTGGGTATCAGTGGAATGATATCCTCATAGAATCAATTTGAAATCATTGCTTCCTCTTCTATTTTATTGGTACTCTTTGGGAAGGATAGATGTAAATTCTTCTTTAAATGTTTGGTAAAATTCACGTATAAGGCCATTTGGTCCTGGACTTTTGTTTGTTGGGAGGTTTTTGATTACTGATTCAATGTTGTTATTAGTAATTGGCCTATTCAGATTTTCTATTTCTTCCTAATTGAGTCTTGGAAGATTGTATGTTTCTAAGAATTTATCCATTTCTTCTAGGTTGTCAAATTTATTGGCATATAATTGTTTTGTAGTAGTCTCATAATTTTTGTATTTTTCTGTGGTGTTGGTTGTAACATGCCCTCTTTTACTACTGAATTTTACTTATTTGAGGCATCTCTTTGGTTTCTGATGAATACTGATAAAGATTTTATCAATTTTGTTTATCTTTGCAAAGAATCAGCTTGTAGTTTCATTGATTTCCATTGGGTTTTTTATTTCATTTATTTCTACTCTGATCTTTATTACTTTCTTCTAATATCTTTGGTCTTAGTTTGTTCTTTTTCTCATCCCTTTAGGCATAGGTTAGATTGCTTATTGGAGATTTTTTCCTTGTTTCTTCAGGTAGTCCTATATCACTATAAAGTTCCCTCTTAGAACTCTTTCTGCTGTATCCTGAAGATTTTAATCTGATTTTTTTTTCCATTTTCATGTCTCCATGTGTTTTTTCATTTCCTATTTGATTTCTTCATTGACCTGTTGGTTGGTTAGTAGCATGTTGTTTAGCCTCTATGTGAGATGGTTAGAGCTGGAGTGGGTAGAGACTACAGGGTCCCAGGGCACTCTGTACTGGGTCCACTTGGGTGGGAGAATGGAAACAGGAAAGGCATGGGCTGGGGTATTCCTTGCAGGGGGTGCTCTGGCATGCTGGTTGGAATGGAAGTAGGCTTGGTCTGGTGGGTCCTAATGGGATGCACACCAGTGCTGCCCTGGTGGGAATGGCTGGAGCTGGGGGTGGGGCACAGGCTGGATCACTCTGCATAGGGGAGACCCTAGTGATATAGCTGGAGCTGAAGCAGGTGCAGGCTGGGGTGCTTCTCATAGGTGGCTCTGTGGTGGGATGGCTAAAGCTGAAGTGGGTAAAGGTCAGGGGTATCCTGGTATTTTTCAGGGTTTTTTTTAAAATTTTTTTAGAAAATTTTATTTATTTATTTGACAGAGAGAGACACAGTGAGAGCAGGAACACAAGCAGGAGGGGTGGGAGAGGGAGAAGCAGGCTTCCTGCGGAGCAGGGAACCCGGTGTGGGGCTTGATCCCAGGACCCCGGGATCATGACCTGAGCTGAAGGCAGACACTTAACAACTGAGCCACCCAGGCACCCTGTATCCTGGCATTTTTCATACCATGGCTGCCTTGGTAAGATGACTGGAATCATGGTGGGCATAAGCTGGGGGTTTCCCAATGTGCCCCATGCCAGGGCAGGTTTGGTGGGACAGCTGGAACTGGGACATGCATGAGCAGTAGGGGCTGTCTTGGAGGAATGGCAGGAATTGATGTGGGATAGGAGCCAGGGCTCACTGAGGTGGTGGACTAGCTAGAACACTTGAAGTTGCTCCCCTCCATGCTAAAAAGGGGAAACATAAACAATGGTGCTTTCTAGTACCTCCAACCCTGGAGAAAGTTCCAGCAGTTTTCCCATTGTTTGGCAGAGCTTTGGTATTAGTATATAAGTTTCCTTCACTTATAATCTATTTGGTCTTTAAAGTACTGTTCTTGTTTTTTTGCTGTGCCCCAAGTCAGGCAAATGTGCTCACAGGCCCCTCAGTAAGACTATCCCTCCCTACCGCGAGTTGCCACATTAGGAGTGGGGTTCCCATCATTACTATGTCCCTATCTCTGTTGCCATTCTCTGGGTGGTCCCTGTATCTTTTGTTGTGTAGAAAGTGCTCAGTTAGACTTCAGTTCTTCTTCAGGAGTAATTGCTCTCTATATAATGTATAGATTTGGTGTGTCTGGGAGATGAGTTCAGGGTGTTCCTATGCTGCCATCTTGGACCGCTCTCCTCTGGCCTTTGTGTTTTTAAGACTTTTAAAACCTTGTAAAGTTTTAAATTAGATTATTTTATTATTAATAGATCAGATTTTGAACACAATATTGACTTATATTTAGATACAACCCATTTCATTATATCAGCACCACCCCATATATGTCCTCTCTTCTACTGATAGTTATTCATATTTACTTGACTTCTCTCCCCAAAACAAAGGTTTTGTTTTGTTCGCTGCTCTAAATCTCCATGATAATTGCCATGATAAGAGAGCGTAAAACAGGAGTTGAATTCTTCTCAGTTACAGCCCTTTATAAAACACCAACTGTGCACAGCAAATTGGATATGCTATGACTCTGTGTTGATTTGTGCTTTTTATAGAAACGGGTCTACCTAAATGCATTACTGATTTAAATTCTACAGCAACAGTGTGGCAACATGGAAAAAGGTAGACTGGGAAGAAATAAAGCCCTATTTGCAGCAAAAAATCATGGAGGCTACTAGCTAAGGGAAATAATGTATCTGAAGCCCAGAAATATGAGCAGAGAAATTCAAAATTGCCTGTGTAGATGAGAAGATGAATCTTTACCAAGAAAAGAATAGAAAATATAATCCAGGGAATAGGGTGGATGTGTGTGTGTGTGTTTTGAGGGACGGTGACTGTGTGATGCTGAAGAACCTTGGAAATGCTCTACTTATGCATGTGTTCTCACATTCCTAACCTCTAGGAAGTAAGAGAAGTATTAATAACACCAGGCAGCATGTCTAGTAAGGGACTTATGGAGCCCAGTCTTTTCCCAAAGGCATATTGCACTTGGGCCTCAAAACATCCTTCCACCCCCCTTTGTTTTAAACTACCTTTGACCTCAAGCACACTTCTCCTTGAACAAACCTCACCCATCTCACCAGGAGCACACTCACACCACACCTACTTATTGTCAGAGGTTTTTCCGTTCATAAATATTTCACACAAATTCCATCTCTTCTGAGAATGTTCCTTCAAGAGCCTCTGTCATCTGATTTTCCCTATCACTTATTAACAGAACCCCATATTTGAAATTCATCAGTACTATTGTTTTGTAGTTTTTTAGTTTGGTCAGGTAGATCCTTCTTCCCTACTGAATTTGGAATTTATGCAAATTCTTATTAAATATAGTCCCATGTATTTTACTATTTGTATATCTGAGTCCCTGCTATGCTTGATTAGAGGAATGAGTAGATCTAATCTATTCCTCTATTCCTAGCATTTTGAAAAGAGCCTTGTCCAGTAATTACAGTGCTTGATCTCTGTTGTATGAATGAATATTTTCCATTTTCTGATAGGAATATCTATGTATATTGCATGCACATTCTAGTCTTAGTGTTTATCTGTTACTAACACTAGAACTACCTTTTCAATGTCTATGTCATATAAAGTTGTAGTCTCTTTAGGGTACTAAGATAACAGAGAAAAAAGAATATGCATGTCCACAAAAACTTTAGGGAGCATTGTTGATATCGTGGCATTTATTGGCATTATGAAAGCAAATAATGGAATCCATTAATACCATCAGCAGTTAATTATTTCTAAATTTATATAGGCCCCAATTGTGGTATTTTCACAATTTCCCCCTCATTCCAGCCATTTTCTACCATAATCACCAATATCCATATTAAATAGTGGGAGGGACATTATCAAGAGAGGTAATATAAGCAGGCCTTCCAATTTGGAGATTTTTCCCTTTGAGTTTTTATTCAGGAATACTCATTCTGTACTTGGCAAATTATCATACAGAACGCTCCCTGTGGACATTGGAAAGTTTCTAGATGGCTTCTAGCTCCCCTGGCATATTGGCATCTTGGCTTTCTCTAAATTACAGTAGTAGCAAAGTGGCAGCAAACTTTCTAAGACAAAAATAGAAAGCAGACTACAATCTGTGACCCTATTTAATTGAGAGGCTATTAAAGGACTGCACTTCTAGAAAACAAAGATGCAAAGCAAAGCAGGTTTGATTTCTGACTCTCCCTCCATCCCCCTAAGCAACATTGTCTCCTGTCACTTGTTACTATTGCTGAAGAATGGGGACAGCAAAAATTTAAAAATTCAATATAGCAAGTTTCTTTAGGCAATGTGATGACAAATGTGTGGTTTGATTCAGTTATTAACTTTTCAACCAGTTATTTTGACAAGAAGATCAAGTGTCTACTTGGAGCTAAAGAAAAGTAAATATGAGTTTAGGTTAACTTAACCACACTGAATTCAGTGCTCTCGCCCATCAAATGGAAATGATCCGACTTCTACCCCATCACTTTGGAATTGCTCTAGAAATCAAATGAGAAAGAAGGCCTAACAGTGCTGTGGGATAGCCCTGTCAACATGGAGTCAGTATTCCTACAGTATTGCTACATGGGAAACCCAGAGTGAATACCCCAGCATCTGCTTTCACCCCTCCCTCCCTGTGCAATAGCTATGCAGTTTGAAAAGTATTTATCCATCTCCAGCTTCAGAGTAAACCCTTACTGGACCAAGTCAACTTATGCTTGACATTTCTGTGGTCGCATGGGTTGATGCAAGGGTTAGCATGTAATCTAACTTAGCCCCATAAGACTAAAGTAAGTCTTTTGTTAAATGGTAGGGAAAACATTTTTCCCTCACTCCTTTCTTCCCACATATGCATAGCACCTTTGGCAGCTACTATGTGGCTGAAGGAGAATCAGTCTTGGGATGAAACAGACAACGTAGGAGACAGAAAGATGAAAAGAATAGAAATAGGGATGACCCTTTTGGGTCACTTTTCAAAATCTTCATAAAACTTCTACCTTTGAATACCATGGTTACTGAATATGCTTAAATAAAAGGAATAAGATCTTTAGTCCTCCACTCAAAACAAACAAACAAAAACAAAAAAACAACTCTGAGAAAAGAAAATGATGGCTTTTCTTAGCACCCTAGTGCTAGCAAGTATTTTATATGAAAGAAGTTCTCTTAAATACTTCATTTGGGAAAAAAAAATTAATACTGAGTAAGTCATCTTAGCCTGAGAAATGATATTAGTTTTGGGTGTACATAAAAGTTGCTTGACAGAATCAGTTAAAAAAAAAAGAAAAATTTAACATGAATTCAGTAATTATTCTTGAGAGGTATGATTTTTTAATTGAAAGCATTGAACTTTTTGATCCTTTTCAGGATCCATTCAGTAAGCTGCATACTATAATATATAAATATTCATATATACATTCCATTATAATAAATACATTATATACATTAATATATGCATTAAGTTATATATATTAAAGATAAATAAGAAAAACAGCCATCAAAACCATACAATTAAGTACTGGTGGCTTTGTTTTTGTTGTTGTTGTTTTTTAATTTTATTTTATTATGTTATGTTAGTCACCATACAATACCTCAATAGTTTTTGAAGTAGTGATCCATGATTCATTGTTTTCGTGTAACACCCAGTGTTCCATGCAGTACGTGCCCTCCTTAATACCCATCACCAGGCTAACCCATCCCCCCACCCCCCACCCCTCTAAAACTCTCAGTTTGTTTCTCAGAGTCCATAGTCTCTCATGGTTCATCTCTACCTCCAATATCTCCCCCTTCATTTTTCCCTTCCTTCTCCTAATGCCCTCCATGCTATTCCTTAATGTTCCACAAATAAGTGAAACCATATGATAATTGACTTTCTCTGCTTGACTTATTTCACTTAGCATAATCTCCTCCAGTCCCATCCATATTGATGTAAAAGTTGGGTATTTATCCTTTCTGATGGCTGAGTAATATTCCATTGTATATATGGACCACATCTTCTTTATCCATTCATCTGTTGAAAGGCATCTCGGCTCTTTCCACAGTTTGGCTATTGCGGACATTGCTGCTATGAACATCGGGGTGCATATGGCCCTTCTTTTCACTACATCTGTGTCTTTGGGGTAAATACCCAGGAGTACAATTGCTGGGTCATAGGGTAGCTCTATTTTTAAATTTTTGAGGAACCTCCACACTGTTTTCCAAAGTGGCTGTACCAACTTGCATTCTCACCAACAGTGTAAGAGGGTTCCCCTTTCTCCACAACCTCTCCAACATTTGTTGTTTCTTGCCTTGTCAATTTTTGCCATTCTGACTGGTGTAAGGTGGTATCTCAGTGTGGTTTTGATTTGAATTTCCCTGATGGCTAATGATGATGAACACTTTTTCATGTGTTTGTTAGCCATTTGTAGGTCTTCTTTGGAGAAGTGTCTGTTCATGTCTTCTGCCTATTTTTTGACTTGATTATTGGTTTTTTTTGGGTGTTGAGTTTGAGAAGTTCTTTATAGATCTTGGATACCAGCATTTTATCTGTAGTGTCATTTGCAAATATCTTCTCCCATTCTGTGGGTTGCCTCTTTGTTTTGTTGACTGTTTCCTTTGCTGTGCAGAAGCTTTTTATCTTGATGAAATCCCAAAAGTTCATTTTTGCTTTTGTTTCACTAGCCTTTGGAGATGTATCTTGTGGGTGATGTCAAAGAGGTTACTGCCTATGTTCTCCTCTAGGATTTTGATGGATTCCTGTCTCACATTGAGGTCTTTCGTCCATTTTGAATTTATCTTTGTGTATGGTGTTAGAGAATGGTCAAGTTTCATTCTTCGCATGTGGCTGTCCAATTTTCCCAGCACCATTTATTGAAGAGACTGTCTTTTTTCCATTGCATATTTTTTCCTGCTTTGTCAAAGATTATTTGACCATAGAGTTGAGGGTCTATATCTGGGTTCTCTCTTCTGTTCCATTGGTCTATATGTCTGTTTTTGTGCCAGTACCATGCCATCTTGGTGGTCACTGCTTTGTAATATAGCTTGAAATAGGGCAACGTGATGCCCCCAGCTTCGTTTTCCTTTTTCAACATTTCCTTGGTGATTCGGGGTCTCTTCTGATTCCATAAAAATTTTAGGATTGTTTGTTCCAGCACTTTGAAAAATGTCATTGGAATTTTGATTGGGATGGCATTGAAGGTATAGATTACTCTGGGTAGCATGGACATTTTAACAATGTTTATTCTTCTGATCCATGAGCATGGAATATTTTTCCATCTTTTTGTGTCTTCTTCAATTTCTTTCATGAGTGTTCTGTAGTTCCTAGAGTATAGATCCTTTACCTCTTTGGTTAGGTTTATTCCGAGATATCTTATGGTTTTTGGTGCTATTGTAAATGGAATCATTTCTCTAATTTCTCTTTCTACAGTTGCATTGTTAGTGTATAAGAAAGCAGCTGATTTCTGTGCATTGATTTTGTATCCTGCCACATTACTGAATTGCTGGATGAGTTCTAGTATTTGGGGGTGGAGTCTTTTGAGTTTTCCACATAAAGTATCATGTCATCTGCAAAAAGAGAGAGGTTGACTTCTTCTTTCCCAATTTGAATACATTTTATTTCTTTTTGTTGTCTGATTGCTGTTGCTAGGACTTCTAGTACTATGTTGAACAATAGTGGTGAGAGTGGGCATCCTTGACGTGTTCCTGACCTTAAGGGAAAGGCTCTCATCTTTCCCCCATTGCGGATGATATTTGCTGTAGGTTTTTCATAGATGGATTTTATGAACTTGAGGAATGTTCCCTCTATCCCTATATTCTGAAGAGTTTTAATCAGGAAAGGGTGATGTGTTTTGTCAAATGCTTTTTCTGCATCAATTGAGAGGACCATATGGTTCTTCTCTCTCCTCTTATTAATGTGTTCTATCACATTGATTGATTTGTGAATGTTGAACCACCCATGCATCCCAGGGATAAATCCCACTTGGTCGTGGTGGATGATCCTTTTAATGTATTGTTGGATCCTATTAGCTAGGATTTTGTTGAGGATTTTGGAATCCATATTCATCAGGGTATCGGTCTGAAATTCTCCTTTTTGATGGGGTCTTTGCCTGGTTTGGGGATTAAGGTAGTGCTGGCCTCATAGAATGAGTTTGGAAGTTTTCCTTCTGTTTCTATTTTTTGAAACAGCTTCAGGAGAATAGGTATTATTTCTTCTTTGAATATTTGGTAGAATTCCCCAGGGAATCCATCAGGCCCTGGGCTCTTGTTTCTTGGGAGGTTTTTGATCACTGCTTCAATCTCGTTACTGGTTATTGGCCTATTCAGGTTGTCAATTTCTTCCTGTTTCAGTCTTGGCAGCTTATAGGTTTCCAGGAAGGCCTCCATTTCATCCAGATTGCTCAGTTTATTGGCATATAGTTGTTGATAATAATTTCTAATAATTGTTTCTATTTCCTCGGTGTTAGTTGTGATCTCTCCCCTTTCATTCATAATTTTATTAATTTGGGTCCTTTCCTCTCTTCTTTTGGATAAGTCTGGCCAGTGGTTTATCAATCTTATTAATTCTCTCAAAGAACCAACTTCTAGTTTCATTGATCTGATTTGCATTTCTGGTTTCTAATTCATTGATCTCTGCTCTAATCTTAATTATTTCTCTTCTAATGCGTGGCTTAGGCATTGTTTGTTGCTTTTTCTCTAGTTCTTTAAGGTGTAGAGTTAGATGGTGTATTCAGGATTTTTCTGGGTTTTTTTGAGTGAGGCTTGGATGGCTATGTACTTCCCCCTTAGGACCGCCTTTGCAGTATCCCATAGGTTTTGACTGACGTGTTTTCGTTCTCATTGGTTTCCATGAATTGTTTAAGTTCTGCTTTGATGTCCTGGTTGACCCAAACATTCTTGAGCAGAGTGGTCTTTAGCTTCCAAGTGTTTGAATTTCTGCCAAATTTTTTCTTGTGACTGAGTTCCAGTTTTAAAGCATTATGGTCTGAGAATATGCAGGGAATAATCTCAATCTTTTGGTATTGGTTGAGACCTGATTTGTGACCCAGTATGTGGTCTTTTCTGGAGAAAGTTCCATGTGCGCTCGAGAAGAAGGAGTATTCTGTTGTTTTAGGGTGGAATGTTCTGTATATATCTATGAGGCCCATCTGGTCCAGTGTGTCATTCAAACTCTTGTTTCTTTGTTGATTTTCTGCTTAGATGATCTGTCCATTGCTGAGAGTGGAGTATTGAGGTCTCCTACAATTAACGTATTGTTATCAATATGACTCTTTATTTTGGTTAACAGTTGGCTTATGTAGATGGCTGCTCCCATGTTGGGGGTGTAGATATTTACAATTGTTAGATCTTCTTGTTGGATAGACCCTTTAAGAATGATATAGTGTCCTGTGTCTCTACCTACAGTCTTTAGTTTAAAATCTAATTTGTCTGATATAAGAATTGCTACCCCAGCTTCCTTTTGAGGTCCATTGGCGTGGAAGATGGATCTCCATCCCTTCACTTTCAGTCTGAATGTATCTTTAGGTTCAAAATGAGTCTCTTGTAGACAGGATATGGATGGGTCCTGTCTTTTTATCCAATCTGCAACCCTGGGCTGTTTTATGGAAGCATTTAGGCCATTCACGTTGAGAGTGATTATTGAAAGATATGAATTAATTGTCATCATGTTGCCTGTGAGGATGTTGTTTTTATAGATTGTCCCTGTAAATTTCTGTTTTATATCACTCTTGGGGTCTTTCTCCTTTTATAGAACCCCCCTTAATATTTCTTGCAGGGCCAGCTTATGGTCACATATTCTTTCACTTTCTGCCGGTCTTGGAAGCTCTGCATCTCTCCATCCATTCTAAATGACAGCCTTGCCAGATAAAGTATTCTTGGTTGCATGTTCTTCTTGTTTAGTACCCTGAATATGTCTTGCCAGGCCTTTTCTGGCTTGCCAGGTCTCTGTGGATAGGTCTAACATTTTTATGATGTTCCTCCCTCTGTACGTAAGGAATCTCTTCCCCCTAACTGCCCTTAAGATGGTTTCCTTGGTTCTAAGATTTGCGAGTTTTACTATTACATGTTGGGGTGTTGGCCTGTTTTCCTTGATCTTGGGAGCAGTCCTCTCTGCCTCTAGGACACGAATGTCTCATTCCCCAGATTACGGAAGTTCTCAGCTACGATTTGCTCAAATATATCTTCTAGTCCTCTCTCTCTCTCCACCCCCTCAGGGATTCCAATAATTCTGACATTGGAATGTTTCATGGTGTCACTTATTTCTCTGATTCTATTTTCATGGATTCTGAGTTGTTTTTCCCTGGCCTCCTCTTTTCCCTTTTTATCTATTAATTGGTCTTCAAGGTCACTTATTCGTTCTTCTGCCTCGCTTACCCTAGCTGTTAGATTATCTAGATTAGATTGGATCTCATTGATAGCATTTTTAAGTTTTGCCAATTCAGCTTTCATTTCTGCCCTTAGAGACTCTATATTGCCATTAATCGATTTCTCCATTCTAGCTATTATCTTCACAATTGCTAGTCTGAATTCCATCTCCGACATCTTGGTTATATCTGAATCCATTTGTAAATCTGTGGCATAAGTCATAGTCTCTGAGTCTTTCCTATTTTGGGGGATCCTCCTCCTACTCATTCTGTTGAGGGGTGTTTGAGGGAATGTATAGAGTCCAAATTATTGACCAGAACCCAAGCAAGATGCACCTGTTTTCTAGGGACCTTAGGGTTGCTGGCCTCTTGTTTTCCCAGCCTGTTCTGGGGGCGCGGCCTGCCACACTGTTACTCAGGCAACCCTGTTTGGGCAGAGTTGCCCTGCCCCCTGTGGTGGGGGATGGGCTCAGTGAAAACCAGGTTTTTGGGGCTTTTGTTCTCTGGCGGCTTTCCCTGGTGGCTTTCTGCATCTCTTCCGAGAGTCAGAGCAGAAGAGACCATTTCCAACTCTGCCTCAGAACAGAGAGATTACAGTCTGTTCTTCAGTGAGTGCTCCAGGCCACACCATCTCCGTTTGTATCTGTGCTGGTATAAACTGCAGCGTCATGGGTTGTGCGCACCTCCACAGTGCTTCCAATCCTCACCTCCAGGTCTAGGCTCGTCTCTGCCCTTTGTGCTTCTAAAACTGCCAACCTCCCCAAGTTCACATGTGTGGCCCCGCCACTCTGGTTTTCCTTCCGGGGGGCTGCCCTAAAGTCCTTTCCCCACTGCTACTGGTTTGTGAGTCTGTGCCCCGTTCCCAGCGCACAAGGCTGTTGCTCACTGGCAGTGTAGGATCCCCACGGCCAGGCTCCCTCCCACTGCCGTTTATCCTCCGATATCTGCCCACAGAATCACGGCTCCCCGCTTCATACCTCGAAACCAACCACCTGCGATATTCTGTTTGTAGAGATCCAGATCTATCTTCTTACATCTCAGGCTGATATCATGGGTGTTCAGAGTGGTCTGGTAGATATCCAGCTCAGTTCCGGGCACTGGTTGGAACAGGGTCCCCTACTCCTCTGCCATCTCTTCCTCTCCAGTACTGGTGGCTTTGAATAACATTTTTATGATAACATGAGACACAGATACCAAAAGTGCTATGTCACAAACACCAAACACTCTAAGTGGAAGTAAAAATCATTTGCTTTGGAAAACTGTTAGAAAACTCAAAACTGAGTCCTTATGAGGGCAAAAAAGATGCATGTCCATAATTTAAATCAGATTCTTCCATGAAAAATGAAACTGGGGAAAAAAAATACTATATTCCAAATTTTAGAATACGCTGTTTAAAATGCACAAATTAATATCAAAAGTAAAGTTATATAACCAGCACAGATAACAGTTTATATATTCACATTCAGACAATCATTTTCAAGTTTTGGCTGCCATGGCACCTTTAGCTCTGTGGAGTAGCAATGGGATTAGAACCTGGCATCTGGAGTTAGAAAAACTCACTTCTCCAACCACCAGGCAACTGAGGAATGCTTCCAAGTCCCTACAAACTTCTGCTTTCTAAGTATTTCCTTCATAAATAGGTATGAAAATTAAAAGAGGTAATAGAAATGATGAGCACACCATTGAACATATTAGACTCTAAGTATTTATTGAACAAATGAATGAACAGCAAGAGAAGGAAAAAGACTATTAAAAATTATTTCCCCTGTACTTTTAGTCATTGAGAGAAAGATTGTCTTCATGTGAGGTCTACAGATGACCCCTCAGTACAGACGTCTAAAAATTCTTTTCAGTTTCACTCTCTTTCATAGTGTTTTACTCTCTGACCTAGGCTGCCAATGGGAACACCAGTATCCTGCTTCTGAATGTTTTCATTTGACAGGCATTTTCTAACCATAAAATTGGTGTATCATGTGTCAAAAGTACTTTGGAGGGATATTTAGTTAATGACTGATAAGTCCTTTCAGATCTTTGGATAAAACGGATCTTTGGATAAAAAAAAAAAGTCTCTAACCTTAAGTTATTTCACTTTCAGCAGATTGGTCCTTTTGAAGATTTTTTTCCCTTTTGTGGATGTGAATATTTAAAAAATGAATTTCAAGTGGAAAATACACAATTTATCTTACCAAACCAAAATCACTTTCTTCCTTAATCCATTTTCCACCTCAGTAAGAACCATCTGAATTAAATATATATTTAGAGGGGCTCCTGGGTGGCTCAGTTGGTTAAGCACCCAACTCCTGGTTTCAGCTCAGGTTGTGATCTCAGGGTCTTGAGATAGAGCCCCACCTCGGGCTCCATGTTCAGTGGGTAGTCTGCTTGAGATTCTTTCTCTCTTCTCCCTCTCCCTTTGCCCCTCTCCTCACTCTCATGCACTCACTCTCTCTCTAATTTATATTTATATTTATTTATATAGGGTTTAAAATAAATAAACACAATGCTTCATAGCACAAAAGTCCCTCCTAAGGAAAAAGCAACTTAACTCACATTCAGGTTTTTTGGTGCTCATGTATATTAAATTGCTAAAATCACATCATTTTGCAACTAAGCATTTAAAGAACAGATAATAAAATGGTAGTTAACATTTACTGAGTGCTTCTAATACACTAAAGACTACTAAAAAACATGTATTACCTTAGTTAAACATTAGAACAACCCCATTAGGTACCATTTTTATTATTCCCATTTTATAAGTGTAAAAACTAAATTTTAGAGAGGGATCAACTAACAGGCCTAACATCACATATTGGAACGAGGAGTTAAAATAAGGCTGTATGATGCCAGAGCCCATACTGGTAGCCATTACATTGCACTGGCTCCACTCCATGGTACTTAATAGAATATACCAGTTTAGTAGTTCAATAGTATTTTATGCCAAAATTATAGAACATTGGTCTGTGGGTGTTTTCTGAAGATTTCTGCATCTAATTTTCTATCTTCCAGTCTTATTAAAAAGTGTCTTTCTTCCTTCCTACTTTACCCCGTTCCCTCTATTAACATAGCACCCATGTGCCAGGCACAGTGCCAAGTGCCTTAATACAGAGATGAGTAAGACATTGCTCTTGCCCTCCAATGAATACATGCTGATTGAGGAAAGAAACCAGTAAACAAACTACTATATAAGTTGTGTAAAATGCTATATGAGAGAAAAATACAGGTGTTTCTTCAGAGCTATGCTTCTCAAAGTGTGGTTCTGAACTAGCAGCATCAGCATCACCGGGAACTTGTTAAAAAATACACATTTTCAAGCTCCACCCCAGAATTGAAGTGAATATTCAATATTGAATCAGAAACTCTGGGGATGGGGTCCAACCATCTGTGTTGCTACAAGCCCTCCAGGTGATTTCTAGAGTAGAAATGTTAGGGCAGGATTTCTAGAGGATCTGATACCTGAGTTGAGTTTTGAAGGATGAAGAGAAACTAACTGGACAAAGATCAGTGTTCCAAGGAGAGGAAGCAACCTTGCCAGCCCAGGGGTGTGAGAGAGCATAACCACGGCAGGGATTTGTAAATCATTCAGTTTTGCCAAAGTTTAATAATCCTGGTGTGGTTGAGGAGGGATATGGGCACAGATGTGGCTGGTCAAATGCAATGAATCAGAACATAAAAATTCTTGTTAGTCATGTTAATGAGACTAAACTTTATCTTGATAGTAATAAAGCATCACTGAAGGATTAGAATCAGAGAAATGATTCACAGTGGGGCAAGATGGAAGACAGAAAGATCAAATAAGATTATGGCATAAATGTAAGTGAAGAAGAAAGAAATGCTAAAATTAAAAAAAAAAAGACAGAGTGGAGGAAGAGATAAAAGGTATATTTTAGAGATATTTTGATAAAATTATGTTGACTTATTGGAGGTGGGGAACCACCCAAAAGAGAGAGGGTCTAGGATAAGTCCCGAGACCTAATTTGAGCATTACTGCATATACCATTCTATATACCTCTTGCCTTTTGTCCCAGGGCTACCCTGTTGACTCTGAGGTGTGACAAGTAATAGAACCTCACTTGACACCCACCCATGAGTAACTAGAAGTGAAGAAATGTTAGTGTTTTATGAGACAAATCTATATCCACTGGGAGAAAGAAGCCAATGGATAAAGTATTTCCCTTTTCTCTCCCTGAAACTAGTTTATAAATAACTTCTTGAGTGGCCAGCTTGCATTGGCTTTCTCTCCTCTGATTAACCACCCCTGATCCTCACTCATCGAATATCTTAGGTTGAGGGGGAAAGGTTCTCTTGACTTCCTGTAGAGTCAAATCTGCAGCCACACAACCAGCATTCCCAGAAATCACCTGTACCTCTCCAGTGTATCTGGGTGATGAATACTCCCTTCAGTAGTTAACTGTTTGTATTATCTATTGGTTCTCCGTTATCATAACAAGTCTAATGGATTGTACTCCCTAACAAAGTAGTAGCAATTATCCTTTGCCTCAGTCTCTGCCTTCTGAGGAACTCAGGATATGTACCACTGTTATACTGAGTACTTTGTGATCATTCTACCATGTGTGAAGTATTATGCTAGGTGCTAGGGATAAAGAAATGAACCAAACATAGCCACTGCTACCATGGGCTTGGAATCTATGCTATATACAGTTGAGCTTGCTGACAAATATAGTATTATAAGTACTCTGATAGAGAAATGTGAGTGCTATGGAAACACAGGAAAAACTGCCTTAAAAAAGAACTGGAAAGACAAGTTGAATTGAAGGCATCAAAGCATTCATGTGAAGAAGTCTAATAGGCTAATGAAATTTGGGCTGGAGAATTGACTTGGGATTCATCAATTTATAGACAGTCTTTAAAGTCATCAGAATGGATGAAAGGGGAAGAAATTATAGGAGACAGTCCTGTTTGGGAAAGGAGGGACATTTTAAGTAAGTTCAGTAAACTACCAATGAGTCTAAGAAGCAGCAGCTAGAAGAATTATTGGCCTCATCACTAACCAGCTCCACAAAAAAATGTGACTTAGCTCATTCCTCCAACCCTTTGGGCCTTAGCTTCTCTATCTCTCATAAGTTTAGATAATTCGTTTTTGTTTAGATAATTTTTATTTTTTTATTTTTTTAAAGATTTTATTTATTTATTTATTTGAAAGAGAGAGAGAAACACAGCATGAGAGGGGAGAGGGTCAGAGGGAGAAGCAGGCTCCTTGATGAGCCAGGAGCCCGATGTGGGACTCGATCCCAGGACTCCGGGATTGTGACCTGTGCCGAAGGCAGTTGCTTAACCAACTGAGCCACCCAGGCGCCCTGAATAATTTTTAAATTGCTTCTCTTCTCTGGCATTTTCTTTCACTCATTAGCTATTAGACTGCAGTCTGCAGGTAGAAGAAACGTGAGAGCTTGAGCAAAATATGTCTTATTCTCAATTTGTATCCTATAAAATACTTCCTTAAATAGATCTCTGTTTTCTACATGCAAAGCAAGAAAAAATGTATTTGCATTAAGGTTATTTGAGTTCCAGATAAAAGGCATGTACAATACTGTAAAATATAAGCCTTCCTATTACCATGTTTTCTCTCCCTTGTACACGTGGAATAAATGCACTCGGGCATGACAAAATAGCTTATGTACTTGCAAAGAAAAGCAAAAAATCCTAACTTTCTGATCCCCAGATGTTTTGCAGTATACATGCTTTTCTCTGTCAGGAAAAGCCTTGCATAATAGTTCAAGGAGCTGGTTTTTTGGCTCTCCTGACAGAGTTCTGGAAAGCAGAAGCTGGACTGTATTTGCTGCTCTGGGCTATGCCCAGGATAGCCAACCAGAACCCTGTCCTGTGAGTTGACAAATGATGGGAGCTGAAGGGACAGCAAAACACCATACAACAACCAAATGCCTCAGTGGAACCCACAAAACAAGGCAGTATGAAGCAGTGGTTTGCAGCAGTACTTCTCAAATGTATGAACTGGCTGGAGAACTTGTTGACAGGAAGATTTTGATTCAGTAGGTCTGAGGTGCAGTGGTGTTGGGAGCTGGCTCTTAGTGCCTTGATAGAACAGACCATTAACTTCTTTCCCTTACTCTGTGGTTAGTGACTTCATCGGTCATGTTGGCAGTCTATAGTCTGGCACAGCGGCAGTATTTACAGCATGGAAATCAGCAAACACTACAAAGGAACCCCTCCACACACAGTCCCCCCAAAAGCTGATTGTAAAACATTTACCAGGACTGCAAGAGGGATAAGATCTGAAATTCTGCATTTCTAACAAGCTCCTTTGTGATGCTGTTGATTCACAGAGGACACTTTGAGTAGGAAGCGTTTCTAGCACAGGCTCTGGAGTCAACCAGGTTAGGAGTAAATTCTGATGCTACCCGGTCAGCAAGTGTAAATTGTGCAACCTATACAATACCTATTAAGGCAGGGTATTTCACTGCATTTGCTAGCCTAAACTGGCCTGGCATTTTCTGTTTTAATCTCTGTGGGCCTCAGTCTCTCCATCTGTAAAACAGACAGCGGGGATCAGTTCCTACTGCCTACTACTGTGTCAAGCAGTATATTAAATAATGTGCTTAGACCCTAGTGCCTGGAAGAGAATAAGCATCAGTGAATAGCAGCGCTTGCTATTTTTACTTACCAGTATATAATTCCATAAAATTGATGCCAGTGACAGAGAAAACCAAAGAATATGGTAAGCAAACACTATGTTAGAATGGTTCAACATCATGAAATATTACCATGTACATTTTAAACATTTTTGCCTCCCACTTAAGGCACTCTTTGTTCTTTAAATCTAACTCCACAGTATTAAGATTCCAAGATGTTTGGAGGTAAGGAGAGGATTGGGGGGAGAGAGAAGGAAGAAAACTAATCTTGTACTATGTGTGTCATGGAAAATACAAAAGTTGGGTGTGTGTGTGTGTGTGTGTGTGTGTGTGTGTGTGTGTTGTTTGTGGGTTTTTTTTTTTTTTAAAAAGCATTCTCTTTCTGCTCTCTCTTTCATGAAGATGAAAGTGTTTCTCCTTGACACAGAGACAACATTAGGTATTTTATATTTCTGAAGCCCATCCACATGCCTTTCATCCCCAAGTTCATGAATAACTTACATTCAGAGTGAGGACAGGTTCTCTTTACTTCCCATGGAGTCAAATCTGCAATCACACAACCAGCATTCCCAGAAATCACCAGTATCTCTCCACTGCATCTGGGTGATGAACACCTCCTTCAGCAGATAACTGAGTGTTTGTACTACCTGCTGATTCTCAGTTACCTTAGCATGTCCTTCCCATAACATATCCAAAAGGACAGGGCTAGAACATGAATCATGACATATGGGAAAGAAAACTGCTTTTCATTTTCCATGCAGAATGTGTTAAGACTGGTGACATACACCTTTCATGATCTTTTAAGTAGAAAAGAAAAAGATGATGGATGTAGAAATTTCAAGTATAAGAATTACCGTATAAAGTCTGTTTTCACCAAAATTTTTGAGGTGGGCGGTAACCAAAAAGTTGCATCAGTATGTGACGTTACATTATGCCAACAGACAGATAATTTTGATTTAGCCAGATATTTTATTATCAGGACAGAAATTTTCAACATTTTTTTTGTTTTTTAGCACCAGTACACTGAAAGAACAAGACACAGTGCCATCAGTAACAAAGCCAGTTACAACACTAATTCCCAGCGAGATTTGAGGTATATGTGTCAGGGGTATAAAAGAGAGGCTGATCTCAACTTCCATCATTTCCTTTAATCATTCCTGATTGAGAATTACTCTTGTTAGGGAAGAAGTACATGTATCCCCAAATACCACAGTTTATAGTCTTCTGCACTTCGAGTCCCACTTTGTTTTGGCAGAAAGAACCGTGGCAGAATGAAGGGCTTCTTAACCATTGGAGGCCATAAAACCCAAAGGAAAATGTTGGCCCATATGCAATTTTCCGTGCTCAAGATTCAAAACTTTCATGAGGTCCTTGAAAAGTCAATGAGCCAAAATAAAAACAAAACAAAAACAAAGCTACTTCAGTAGTGAGAACATGGAATTCAGAGACATAAAAGGTCTATCAAATTAGGGTATATCAGTTACTGAAACAGTACACTTTCATTTATTAATTATTGTCTCTGAGATTTCCTTTCTTTTCTCATCGAAATTGGAATCTTATCAACCCGGAAAAATTGTTATAAATGTAGAAATAACCTGTAGAAAATGTCCAGACCAGTCACCTGATTTATAAGATCCTGAGTGCATGTCAGCTTCCTGACACAAACAGCTCAACTATTTTACCTAAAAGAAGAAAGGGCTATGGCATTTTCCCCTCAGCAGGACAACTAAATTTGCAATACTCAGTGTGATTTTCTTATTGCTGGCTCACAAGGGTCACCCAGATTCAACCAGAGTTTTCCCCTGGTTGCCCCACTAACTCTGTCATATTACCTAGCTGCCTTCTCATTCAACATGTCCTCTGTGTGATACTTTATGTTCTTCAAAAGTTAAAGTCCAGATGAAAGAGCCTGAGTACTTGGTCATTAGAATCCCTCTGCTGAGTTGAAATCTCTCTGGCTTCATTTCTTTCTAAGCAACGTTGTTTTCTGTTTTGTTTTGTTTGTTTGTTTGTTTACCAATTATATGCTCTCATTCTACTCCCCACAGAACAGCAAAGGGATCAGAGTCAGACTCAGTTAACTTTGGCTTTGTTTACACAAACAGGGAAATTTGGAAATGAAGAGAACATTAGGGAATGCAGGGACTAGCAGAGCCACCCAGCCTGAAAGCTGAGGGTCTAAGAAGCCTCAAACCACAGCTAGCCAGTGGCCCCATAAATTATGCCTGCCAACCCAATGAGCAAATTGAAAAACCAAAACAGATCAGGCAGGAACCTGAAATGTGGCCAGGGAGAGAAATTTAGCTACAGTAGCAATCGGAAGTGCTGCCCAGGAATTATTCATGGTGCAGTGATGCTAATTTCAGAGAAGCAATACAATTAAGTTGCCAGGCTAAATGATAGCCACATGCAGATGAGTATAGATTAGCAGACCTTGGAGAAAAAAACAAAACCCACACAGGGACTCACTGTTAAATGGAATACTTCTGAACCATATAAACAGGGAAACTGTCTAAGATACTAGAGCTGTCCTTTTGTCTAGGTGTAGCTTCTTAGACCAGCCGTTAGGGAGAGTTCACTGTCAGAAATCTTAACTAGGGGATGCCTGGGTGACTCAGTTAAGCTACTTGGTTATGTTATTTTTTTGTTTCACACCTTCAGTGTGAAAAAGCTTTTTATTTCAGCATAGTCCCAATAGTTTATTTTTGCTTTTGTTTCCTTTGCGTAAGGCGACCTACCTAGGGAAAATGTTGCAGTGACCAATGTCAAGGAAATTACTGCCTATATTTTCTTCTAGGAGTTTTATGGTTTCATGTTCACAGTTACGCTTTAATCTATTTTGAGTTGATTTTTGCATATGATGTAAGAAACTGGTCTAGTATCATTCTTTTGTATATAGCTGTCCATCTTTCCCAACACTATTTATTGAAGAAACTGTCTTTTCACCCACTGTATATTCTTGCCTCCACTATCCTGGATTAATTGACCATATACGTGTGCATCTATTTCCGGGCTCTCTCTTCTGTTCCATTGACCTAGGTGTCTAGTTTTGTGCCAGTACCATACTGTTTTGATTACTGCAGTTTTGTGATATAACTTGAAATCTGAGATTGTGATATCTCCAGCTTTGTTCTTCTTTCTCAAGTTTGCTTTGGCTTCCTGGTCTTTAGTAGCTCAATACAAATATTAGGATTATTTCTTCCAGTTCTGTGAAAAATGCTGTTGCTATTGTAATAGTGGTTACATTGAATCTGTATATTGCTTTGGGTAGTGTGGACATTTAAACAACATTCTTCTAATCCATGAGCATGGAATATCTTTCCATTTGTTTCTGCTATTCTGCAATTTCTTTCATCATTGTTTTATAGTTTTCAGAGTGTGTGTTTTTCATTTCCTTGGTTAAGTTTATTCCTAGGGATTTTATTCTTTTTGGTGCAATTGTAAATAACCCTGTCTTACTAATTTCTCTTTCTGCTACTTGGTTATTATTGTATAGAAACTGATTTGTGTGTATTAATTTTGTATTCTACAAATTTACTTAATTAGTTCTAATAGTTTTTTGGTGGAGTCTTTGGGGTTTTCTATATATAGTATCATGTCATCAGCAAATAGTGACAGTTTTAAATCTTTGTAACCAAGTAGGAGGGCTTTTACTTCTTGTGTGATTGCTGCGGATATGACTTTCAGTTCTATGTTAAAGAGGCAAGAGTGAACATTTTTTCTTTTTCCTGATCTTAGGGGAAAAGCTTTTAGTTTTTTAGTATAATGTTAGCTGTGGGTTTTTCATATACGGCCTCTATTATGTTGAGGTATGTTCCCTCTAAACCCACTTTGTTGAGAGTTTTTATCTTGAATGGATGTTGATTTTTGTCAAATGCCTTTTCTGTACCTATTGAGATAATAATATGATATTTATCTTTCATTCTGTTGATTGATACATGAATATTGAGCTGTCCTTGCATGCCTGGAATAAATTCCACTTGATCATGGTGAACAATCCTTTTAATGTATTATTGAATGCTATTTGCTAGTATTTTATTGAGGATTTTTGCTTCTGTGTTCATCAAGCATATTGGCCTGTATTTTTTTTTTTTCTTGTAGTGTCTTTTTTTTATCAGGCTAATGCTGACCTCATAAAATGTATTTGGAAGGTTTCCTTCCTTTTCTATTTTTTTGGAATGGTATGAGGAGAATAAGTGTTAAATCTTCTTAAATATTTGGTAGAATTCTCCTGTGAATCCATCTGGTCCTGGACTTTTGTTTATTGGGGGTTTTTGAACTACCGATTCAATTTTGTTAGTAGTAATTGGTCTGTTCAGATTTTCTATTTCCTCTTGATTCAGTTTTGGAAGAATGTATGTTTCTAGGAATTTATCCATTTTGTCTATGTTGTCCAATTTGCTGACATAGAATTTTTCACAGTAGTCTCTTACAATCCTTTGTAGTTCTGTGGTGTCAGTTGTTACTAGTCTTTTTTTTTCTAGTATTTGTGTCCTTTTTTTTTTAATTTTCTCAAAGAAAATTAAGCCCTTGTTTTTTATCAATCTTTTCTAGTTTTTTTTTAAAGTATTTATTGCATTGATTTCCACTCTGATCTTTATTATTTCATCTACAAATTTGGGGCTTTTTTTTTCTGGTTCCTCCAAGTGAAAGTGTAGATTGCTTATTTGAGGTTTTTCCTATTTCTTCTTGTAGGCCGGTATTGTTATAAACTTCCCTCTTAGAACTGCTTTCACTGCATCCTAAAGATTTTAAACCTTTTTGTTTCCATTTTAATTTCTCTACAGGTATTTTTTTTTTTACTTCTTTTTTTTCATTGACCAATTGGTTGTTTAGTACCATGTTGTTTAACCTCTATGTATTTGTGTTTTCTCCAGTTCCCCTCCCCACCTTGTGATTGATTTTTTTGTTGCTTACCATTGTGGTCAGAAAAGATGCACGGTATGATTTAAATCTTCTTAAATTTATTGAGACTTGTTTGGGGGGCCTAACATGTTATTTATTCTAGAGAATGTTCCATATGTACTTGAAAAGAATGTATATGCTGCTGTTGTAGGATGCAATGTTCTATATATATCTGTTATGTCCATCTGGTCTCAGTGCCTTTCAAAGACACCATTTCCTATTGATTTCTTCCTGGAAGATCTATTTACAGATGTAAGTTGGGTGTTAACTGTATCACACCCACTGTTACTGAATTACCATCAGTTCCTCTTTTTATATCCATTAATATTTGTTTCATGCATTTAGGTGCTCAATGTAGAGTACATAGATATTTACAGTTGTTATCTCCCCTTATAGGATTGATCCCTTTATCATTATGTAATGCCCTTCTTTGTCTCTTGCCACAGTCTTTGTTTTAAAGTCTATTTTGTCTGATAAAAGTATTGCTATCCTGGCTGGTTTTGGTTTTTTGTTTGTTTGTTTTTCTGTTTTGTTTTTGCTTCCAAATGCATAATAACTATTTTCTAATCTCTTTACTTTCAGCTGTATGTGTCTTTTGGTCTGAGGTGAGTCTCTTATAGGCAACATATATATGTGACTAGTTTTTTAAATCCAGTCACCCTATATCTTTTGATTGGAGCCTTTAGGCCGTTTACATTTAAAGCAATTATTGATAGGTATTACCATTTTGTTAATTGTTTTATTGTTGTTTTGTAGTTCCTCTCTGTTCCTCTCTTCTTTTCTTGCTCCATTTCTTTGTGATTGATGAGTTTCCATAGTATTATGTTTGGCTTTGTTTCTTTTTATTTTCTGTATATCAATTACAGGTTTTGGGTTTGTAGTTACCATGAGTTTCATATATAACATCCTAGGTATATAGCAATCTTTATTAAAGTTGATGGTCATTTAAATCCAAACACATTCCAAAAACATTTTTTTCTTGCTCCTCCATGTTTTATGTATATGCTGTCATAGTTTATATATTTTTATTCATAACTTTCTTATGTCTAATTATGGCCTTTTCTCTTATACTTAAAGAAGCCCTTTTAACATTTCCTTTAAGGCTGGTTTAGTGGTGATAAACACCTTTGTCTGTGAAAGTCTTTATCCCTCCTTCAATTATAAATGATGACCTTGCTGGGTACAGTATTCCTGATTATAGGGTTTTTGTTGTTGTTGTTGTTGTTTTCCTTTTAGTACTTTGAGTATATCATGTCACTCTCTTCTGGCCTGCAAAGCTTCTGCTGATAAACCAGCTGATAACCTTATGGTGTTTCCCTTGTACATAACTAGTTGTTTTTTGTCTTGGTGTTTTTAAGATTCTCTGTTTATCTTTAATGTTTGACATTTTAATTATATTGTGTCTTGGTGTGGACCTCCTTGGATTCATCTTGATAGGGGCTTTCTATACTTCCTGAACTGGAATGTCTGTTTCCTTCCCCAGGTTAGGCAAGTTTTCAGCTGTTATTTCTTCAAATAAATTTTTTCCCCTCTCTTCTCCTTCTGGGATCCCATAATGTGAATGTTAGTGTTCCTGATGTTGTCCTAGACGTCTCTTAACCTATACTCATTTTTTTTTTTCATGCTCACCTTGGTCCTCTCCAATGCTGTCTTCCAGATCACTGATCGATTCTTCTGCATCCTCTAATGTGCTGTTAATTCTTTATTGAGTATTTTCAATTTAGTTACTGTATTCTTCAGCTCCGATTTTTTTTTTTTAATATTTTCTACCTCTTTGTCAAAGTTCACATTGAGTTCATCCACTCTTTTCTCAAGTCCACTGAGCCTCTTTATGACCATTACTTTGATCGCCTTATCAGGTAGATTGCTTATCTCCATTTCATTTAGTTCTTTCTCCTGAATATTTGTCTTGCTCTTTTGTTTGGATATTTCTCTGTCTCCTCATTGTGTTTGGCTTTTTGCGCTTGCTTCTATGAAATTGGCAGAACAACTAATTTTTCCAGACTTGAAAGAATGAGCTTATGCAGGAACATCTCCAGTCCATTCTCTATGTGGTCCTCTGTCCTTTGCTGTGCAAAAGCTTTTCAATCAGCCCTCAGTTCTTCTTTAGGAGGTAGTGCTCTATAGGTAGGTGCAGATTTGCTATGTCCATGGGAGAAGGCAAGTTCACAGTCTTCCCATGCTACTATCTAGGAACCTCCCTCTTCCACATGATTTTTGTTTTCTAAACTTCTGTTACTCCAGAGCAAGAATAGTTATTTTTGTAATCAGCACAATAGACATGAAAATTAGTATATACAAATTTGTATATGCTTCATTATATCTAGATTTCAAAATTTAAAAGCAAATGACTGGAAAGAAGTAAGTAATGTTAATAGTAGCTATTTCTGGGTGGTCAGGCAATTGTGTTGTGTTTTTTTTCCCCTTTTATAATGATAAAGTAATTTTTGGTATTATTTGATGTTGGGAGATGCCTTGTTAAAGCATCAAAACTCACTGTGTCTGGTTGTCTGGACTAGTCATTTTCCACTAACTTTCAAGTTGAATATTTATGTAAAAGAACATCTTTCAAAGTATATTCCTTAGAACACTAGTTCTTGGGATGTTAATATCTGTTACAAAAAAAAAAGCGTCAGTGGTCAAGTAAATTAAAAAATGCTGAGTTACTGAAGTTAAACAATCTGAACTTTTAAGAACCTTTAATACACTAATATACATTGTGCAGTCACATGCCAACAATAAAGTATGCTTTGTGAAATTTACTTGATTATGGAATTTTTTAAACTAGTATAGGATCTTTAAAGGAATATATTTTGGAGAATATTAATATCAAAGCTTAAGCAAATCTAAGATTTATATTTATATTGATAATTTTTAAATTCACTAGTTCATTTATTAAAATATTCATTATGAATTTCCTTTAAAGTGCCTCTTGCCTTAAAGTAGTTTAATAGCACCCAATTTATAAAACTATTTCTTTCCTACATGGTAGTGTTCCCAGAGTGCTTTGAATATAGCTCCATTATTGCATTCATATCAATGCCTTATATTTATTTGTTTTCATTGCAGCCTGTACCCTTAAAGTATGATCTTCTTGAGCTCAGGGATGTTTTTTGAGTCATCTTAGTATTACTGACACATTAGAGGTGCTCAATAGTTATTGAATAGATTAACTAGACATTATATATAGCTCAAAATAAGCACAATTCTGCAAAAATAAGAATGGGAAGGCTGGAGTAGAGCTCATATGCTTTGGAAAGTTTTTTTTTTTTTTAAGAGGAATAACAGAGTGCTTTGGATTTACAAAGAACAACTCATAGCTGAATCAAATTAGCCTAATAAAAGTCTTGAAGGAAAATGAAACTGACAGGGCAGGTCCTTCAAATTAGGTGTAAAACTTCTCTTGAACCAAGCTTGTAATAAAATGTAATGAAAATATTCGAAGCAGAGCAGACAGTTGTATCTTCAAGAGATGTGTATT
Organism: Halichoerus grypus; assembly: GCF_964656455.1. Taxonomy (NCBI): domain Eukaryota; kingdom Metazoa; phylum Chordata; class Mammalia; order Carnivora; family Phocidae; genus Halichoerus; species Halichoerus grypus. Next base: position 114,998,978 of record NC_135713.1, on the reverse strand, counting down.
TTAAGATGTGGTGAAATAGTCAGTCCATTAAAATGAAAAGAGCTGAAGGCATAGGAGTAAAAGGGACTTGAGTTTAAAGATTGAAAAGGAAAATGTGGCCCTCAGGGACTTAGATGCTATTGAGGGCACCATGTGGACTGTTTTCTGAATCCTTAATTGTTCTTTTTCTTGCTTATGCTTTGCAAATTCTCCTTAGGAAAAAAGAACTGCATTGAAACTTGTGATGCTATTGGAATACATTATTTCAAATGGATATACTGCCGTGATGGATTTCAGTGGCTCTGTTTTGGGTTTCGAAACAAACAATACAGATAAAATTTGGGAATGAGGCATTAATGAAAATGTTAATCCCAGTATAGTTAACACACAGTGTTACATTAGTTTCAGGTATGTAATATAGTGATTCAGCAATTCTATATACTACTCTGTGCTTATTATCATAAGCTTAATCCCCTTTATCTATTTCACCCATCCCCCCACCTTCCCTCTGGTAATCATCAGTTTGTTTTCTGTAGTTGAGAGTCTGTTTTTTTGTCTTTTTGTTTTGTTTCTTAAGTTATGCATATGAGTAAAAGCATATGGTATTTGTCTTTCCCTGTCTTATTTCACTCAGCATTATACTCTCCAGATCCATCCATGTCAATTGCAAATGGCAAAACTTCATTCTTTTTTATGGCTGAGTAATATTCTAGTGTGTGTCTGTGTGTACTGTATCTTCTTTATCCATCCCTCTATCAATAGACACTTGGAATGCTTTCATATCTTGACTGTTGTAAATAATGCTGCTATAAGCATAGGGGTGCATATGTCTTTTTGAACAGTGTTTTTGTATTCTTTGGGTTAGTACCTAGTGTGATTACTGGATCATAGGGTAGTTCTGTTTTTTTGAGGAAACTCCACACTGTTTTCCACAGTGACTGTACCAGTGTGCATTCATTTCCACCAATGGTTTTTAAATCCCCTGACTCTTGGCCTCTGGGGGGGGGGCGGGGGGAGGGAGTTCATTTGCATACATGAATGTCTCTGTGCAGGTCCTCTCACTATGCCCTGCAGACCAACTTCTGCTTGTGGCATGGCTAAAGAGAACCCTAAACTGATAGAAGGCATTATTCCAAATGAACAAATACTTTGTGTCCTTGTTTCTCACTTGGTATTGTGCTTTTAAATGACTTAGTATCCAAAATATCACAGGATAAAAAAAGAAGTAGCATTTTCATTTAGCAAATATAATACTCCATAGGTTGTACAAGTGGTTGCAGATTAGAAATCTCCATCAACCAGACACTTCCCTAAATTGGCCAAATAGTCATGTAATAGAAAAATTACAAAATCTGGCATTATTAAATATATTTGCATGACTTGTAAATCCTTAAAGCAACCCACAAAGTATGTATAAAATATCTCCTCTATTTTATAAATGAGGAAACAGGATCCGTGAGATTCAGTAATGCATCCAGATATAAATCTAGATTTTCCTGTTGACAAAAGCCAAGCTTTTTCTGTCACCCTAATTGCCATGACTTAAACTGATTGTTTTGTTTAAAAACAAAAACATCAAATCGGTTCCATATGACCAATTTAGACAGGTTGCTTCTTAACCAAAAGTGGGCCAACCCCCACTTTTCTTAGGCATTTACTTTAGAAAACTTTCATTTATAAGTCCTTTCTCTGCCTCTTTGAGATGTAAATCTTCTCCAGCTTCTTGCCAGTTTTACATCCTAGGAATGTCTTTCTTGACACTGGGGAGTTATCCCTTTGAAATGGAATTATATAAGGAGATCTTGCTTCTATATCCCAGCCTCTGTGGGAGGGTAGGAGTTTAACTTTGATAAGCACCAATTAGCAAACACTCATGGTCTAATTACACTGACCAAACTCTTCCCTAAACTCCAGCCAGTACTCTTCCTCTAGCTCACATCAGTGTTTTAAAAACTCCTGCCTTTTGTTTCAGTAGAGTGGGGTTCATTCACTCTCCCCTATTGCAGTAATTTTGAATAAAGAAGACTTTCTTGCCTGGTTCACTTGTCCAGTACAACTTTTCTTTTACAGATACTAATAAAGTTCAGGTTTAAAAGAGAAATATTTTAATAGGACATCACAACCTTGTTCTTTTAGCTCAAAGGATAGGCAAGGCAGATACTATTTATTTGTTGAAAAATGGTATCTCACTGAAATGTTGCATTCCCTGTGTCTTTCCCTGGAGTTCCTCTCTCTTTTGAGAATTCATTTCATCTTGGCATCCAGAGTTCATCATAGAGCTGACTCCTTGCTCTGTTCCTAGCTTGATCTCTGGCCACAAGGAAACACACCATAAATGGGCCATAACCTTTCTCACCTCTAATCTTTCTTTGTACATGTGTGCCTTCCATCAAAAGTGCTCTCCTTTTGCCTGCCCCCACCATATGCCTGCCAGTACTCCACTTCTTTATGGATAAATTAAGTCCCTTTCACATTTCAAGATAGATAGCACTATCTCTTTGAAGTATTACTTGCTACTAGGTATGCCCCTCAAGGCCCCACATCATCCTGGGAATCACTAGTTTTTTTCTCATTTAGTCAATAGTTAATGCTTTAGAGATAGAAACTGCACCTTTTCCCCCTTTGTCTCCTCAGAATACAGTATAGTGCCTGGACAAAATAGACAACTCAGGAAGAAAAGAAGTAGATTTGGTTCTTTTCACTTCTCTTATACATGTTTCAAGGAAATAGACTGTTTTATTTATTTATTTTAGTGGTTCTTCTGGGTAAAGAAATATTCCCTTAGTAGATATAGAAAACCGATTTGGTAAAAGGGTGGAACATGTGGGCTCAGAATTGAGAAGAGCTAGACTTAAACCCTGAGTTTGAATTCTAGCTGTGCACTTGAAATTTGTGTGATACTGTCAAGCTACTTTAACCACTATTCTCTTTAATCTCCTTTTCAATGAAAAGGGAATGAGATTACTTATCACAGGGCTATTGTCAGGATTAAATTGTTATATTAGTTTTCTAGGGCTGCTGTAACAAATTACTGCAAACTTGGTGGCTTAAAACTATAGAAGTGTATTATCTCACAGTTCTGGAAACCAGAGTCTTTAATCAAGGTATTGACAAGATTGTTTCCTTTTGGAGGCTCTGAGACAGAATCCATCCCTAGCCCCTTCCCTAGCTTTTGTTGGTTGTCTGCAAATCCTGGTGTTCTTTAGATTATACACCCATCGCTCCAGTCTCTGCCCCTGTCTTCACATGGCTTCGTCCTCTAGGTTATTATGTCTCAGATATCCATTTTTTTTCTTTTATAAGGATACCAGTCCTTATGGATTTAAGCTCCACTCTAAATTGAGGACAATCTCTTCTTGAGTTCCTAACTTAGTTATATCTTATATTGGTTTCCTAGGGATGCTAGGTAACAAAGTACCACCAAAGTAAGTGGCTTAAAACAACAGAAATTTACTCTCCAACAATTCTGGAGTCCGGAAGTCTGTAATCAAGATGCCTTGCTCTTTCCAAAGCCTCTAGAAGAGATTTCTTGCTCGCCTCTTTTAGCATCTGGAGGTTCCTGGCATTTGTTGGCTTGCTGCAGCATACCTCCATCTTCGTATAACCTACTTTCTCCGTATGTTTGTCTGAGTCTTTATGCTCTCCTCTTCTTATAAGGACAGCAGTCATCGAATTTAGGGCCTCCTTAATGAAATATGAGCAAATTTCGGATCCCTAACTAATTACATCTGCAAAGACTCTATTTCCTAAGTCACATTCAAAGGCTGAGGTATACATGAACTTTGGGATGACATTATCGAACCCAAAACACATCTGCAAAGACCTTATTTCTATAGGCATGAGCAATTAATTAGGACTTGGATACATCCTTTTAGGGAACATAGTTTTGGGGGAGAGTACAATTCAACCCACTACAATGGTAGAGGCCTTTTAAGTTCTAAATACAAAGGTTGGCACAGAGTAAGCACTAAATAAGTAGAAGTTAATATTACATGCCCATTTTGGTGGACATTGGCTGGATGGGTAGGGGAGGTAGGAAAATGGAACTGAGACTCCAACACAGAAAAGAGCAAGGCCTACTAGTGAATATGTTCTTTTTAAAGGCACTGTAATGGGCCCCTTGCTTGTGGATCCCCAAACAGTGGCATACGCCTTTTCCCAACTTCTGCTTTCTGCAGCGCTAAAAAAATAACATACTAGTCCTGCCAAGAAAATAATGAAACATTCCAGACTATTAGGCCTTAGCAGAGTTTAATCAAAGATTCAGTGATCTATACTGGCTCTGGAGGCCTCTTCAAAGATGAAATCCACAATGTAATGACCGTGACATGAACTACAACCAAGAAAGAGCAGCATCTGTGAATGGTGGAAGACATGCCTCTTTTCTGGTTAGTTACCCACTGCTCCACAAAGCTACCTGTAACTCAGGGGTGAATTCTAACCACAAATGCAGGCAGGTATCAGAGTTTATGTGTCTTAAATGCCCTTTGACAAGATAACTTATTAATATACAAAGTTGTATTATTCTCTTTTTTCCTTCTTCATTTTCTGAGTATGTATCCAGGTCCTGTTTATTTTCTGGACCCCCTGTCTCAAGCCAGTTTTGCGGGGTAGAAAGCAAAATCTCCTTGAGTTCAATAGGTCTTTCTAGTTTTGATGAAAGGTCTCAGAACATTTTTTTTTTTTTTTTTTTAAATAATGGGTATTCTAGAGAAGGTGGGAAAAAAGAGAGCACCACCCTGGCTGGGAAGTGACCATTGCATGGGGATGAATGGGGGGGCGCAAACAAATGCACCTAGGGAGGATGTTGCCTGGCATAGGAGTCCAGGCTTTGCCAAGCATCTCCACATCTGTAGGGAAGCACAGAAATAAGGGAAATGTGAGTAAAGACAATGGATATGTCTCATTGTTAGTAAGAGTAAACAAAAGGTCAGTGGCCTGAGGGAGTCTTCTGAATGCTCTCGTGATGCCAAAACACCTTCCTACAGGTGTAGGGAGGAGGAGGAAGACTCAAAATAACCAAGATTGAATCTTCTGCCAGCCCACTGGGATGAGGGTGCAGATTCAATTTTAAATGTTTTTTGATAGTTTTGCACATCTGAGTTTATGAACAGACTCATTACATTTGCACACCTACTTGTTTTCTTTACAACAGGTTTTGGAAGTGTGCCATGAGGTATAATTGTTCCCCTTCAACAATGTAAAAACTGAAGATCAGAGATGATTGAGCTAAGGTCACACAGCCAATATGTGACTGGTAGGGAAACAAAGCCCTGGCACAGTGGCAGCCCACAAGAGGAAGGAATATCATAGATATAGTGTTACTCCTTGAGAACCAAGGGATTCAGCCCCAGATTAAACACCCCAAGGTCTGGGGACCTGCACTGGGAAGATAAGCCCACATAGTATTATGGCTTTGAAAATCAGGGGAGCTTAACACTTGGAGCTGGAGGACTATAGGACACTGAGTCTCTACTCTTAAAGGGTCAGCATGCTATATCACTAGGCCTGAGACCCAGCACAGAAGCAGCAGTGTGAAAAGTTCTGAGTATACAGGAAGATTTATTGACTAATTTTAGGATATATGCTAGAGGAGAAGGGATCTGCAGGAGCTTTCTCTGGGAATGAAAGTGCTGACAGGTGCCATTTTTCTTGCCCTGCTACAGCCTCTCTAGCCAGGTAATTGTGGAAACCAGTTCTGACACCTTCCATCTACCTTGCTTACACTGCCTAGCCAGTTTAGACATTTCTCTACAGATACACCCTGCCCAACCCACCTGTCCTAAGAGGAACCTCTCCATAGTAACTCCTACCACACCCTGTGGGCAGCCTCAGTCAGGACTGGCATCCCTCCAACAAATGTTAAAGGGACTTCGTTAAGTGGAAAAGAAAAGGTCATACCTAGTCAAGGGATACACAAAATAGAAAGATGTAAAATATAACATCATAAACATAAAACGTTGGCGGGGGGGTAAAATGTGTTCAAACTTAAGAGGCCATCAAGCTAATATAGACTGCCATATACATGGGGTATTATATTTAACTCTATGATAACCACAAACCAAAACCTACAATAGATAAAAAATAAAGGAATCCAAACATAACACTAAAGAAAGTAAGTCATCAATCACAAGGGAAGATAGCAAGAGGAGAAAGAAAAACAAAAACTACATACAACCAGAAAAAAATTAACAAAATGGCAGTAAGTATATACCTATCAGTAAGTACTCTAAATGTAATTGGTCTAAATGATCCAATTGAAAGACACAGGGTGACTGAATGTATTAAAAAAACAAAACTCATCTATATGCTGCCTACAAGAGACTCATTTCAGACCTAAAGACACATACAGATGGGGAGAAAAAGGTAGGTAGCAAGACTTAGACAAGATAGACTTTATTGTTTGCAGTTATGTTTTCCCATTCAGTAGGTTGCATTTTTCTTTTGTTGATAGTTTTCTTCATTGTGTAAAAACATTTTTGGGGGCTGTAATAACAATAGTTTTATTTTAATTCTGTTTCCTTTGTTTTAGGATACATATCTAGAAAACTGTTGCTAAGGCTGATATCAAAAAGATTATTGCCTATATTTTCTTCTAGATGTTTTATGGTTTCATGACTCACATTTAGATCCTTACAGTTTTGAGTTTGTGGTATGGTGTGAGAAAGTGGTCTAGTTTCATTCATTTGCATGCAGCCATCCAATTTTCCCAACACCATTTATCAAAGAGACTGTCTTTTCCTATAGAGTGTTGCCCCCTCTGTCATAGACTGACATATAGGTTTGGATTTAATTCTGAATTTTCTATTCTATTCCATTAAGCTATGCTTTTTTTTTTTTTTTTTTTTGGTGCCAGTACCATACTTGAAAATCTGGGAATGTGATACTTCCAGCTTTGTTTTTCAAGATTACTTTGGCTATTCAGGGTTTTTTGTCATTCCCTACAAATATTTGGATTATTTCTTCTAGTTCTATAAAAAATACTGTTGGTATTTTGATAAGAATTGACTGAATCCGTAGATTGCTTTGAGTAGTATGGACATTTGAACAATATCATTCTTCGAGTCCATAAGCATGATGTCTTTATATTTTTTTGTTATCTTCAATGTTTTTCACCATGTTTTACAGTTTTCACAGTTACAGGTCTTTCACCTACTTTGTTAAGTTTATTCCTAAGGATATTATTCTTTCTGTTGCAGTTGATAGTTTCCTTAATTTCTCTTTGGGCTACTTCATTATTAGTGCAACAGATTTCCATATATTAATTTTGTATCCTGCAACTTTACTGAATTCATATATTAGTTTCATTATGTCTTTGGTGGAGTTTTTAGGGTTTTCTCTGTATGGTATCATCTGAAAATAGTGATAATTTTACTTTATTATCTGCAGCTAGAACTTCCAGTACTATGTTGAATAAAGTAGTGAGAGTGGAAATCCTTGCCTTCTTCCCAATCTTAGAGGACAAATTTTCAGTTTTTCACCATTGAGGATGATACTAGTTGTGTATTTGTCATAGATGGTCTTTATTATGTTGAGGTATATGCCTTCTAAACTCTACTTTGCTGAGTTTTTATCATGAACTAATGTTAAATTATGACATGACTTTTTATCTTTCATTTTGATTATGTGGGGTATCATGTTGATTGATTTGCAAATATTGGACTGCCCTAGTGTCCGAAGAATAAATTCCTTTTGATCATGGTGAATGATCCTTTTGAAGTTTTATTGAATGTGGTTTGCTAATATTTTGTTGAGGCTTTTTACTTCTTTGTTCACCAGAGATATTGGCCTTTAAGTGTCTTTGGTTTTGGCATCAGGGTAATACTGGTCTCATAGAATATATATGGAAGCTTTCCCTCATCTTCTATTTTTTGGAATAGTTTGAGAATAGGTGTTAACACTTCTTTATGTTTGGTACAATTCACATATGGATCCATCTGGTCCTGGACATTTCTTTGTTGGAGGTTTTTTGATTACTGATTGAATTTTGTTACTAGTAATCAATCAATCTTGTTTAGATTTTCTTTTACTTCCTGATTCAGTTTTGAAAGATGATACCGGTAGGAATTTACTTCTAGGTTGTTGAGTTAGTTGACATATAATTTTTCATAGCAGTCTTATAATCCCACTTCTGTAGTATCTGTTACTCTTCTCTTTAATTTCTGATTGATTTTACTTATTTGGGTTCTCTTTCTTGAGGAGTCTAACTAAAGGTTTATAACTTTGCAAAGACCTAACTCAATTTTTTTTCTGTTCCAATCTTTAGGTGTATGGTTAAAGTGTTTATTTGAGATTTTTCTTGTTTCTTAGAGGTCTTTATCACTATAAACTTCCCTTTTAGAACTGCTTTGCCTATGTCCAAAAGATTTTGGTCCATTTTGTTTCCATTCGTCTCCATGTATTTTTTTCTATCTCCTCTTTGATTTCTTCATTCACCCACTTGTTATTTAGACAGAATAGACTTTAAAACAAATAAATAATGATTGATAAAGGGATCTATCCAACAAGAGGATATAATAATTGTAAATATCTATGTACTCTCTCTCTCTATATATATGTATCTATGTACTCAATATATATAAAGCAAATATTAACAGACATAAAGGGAGAAGTTGACAGTAATACAGCAATAGAAGCAGACTTTAACACCCTACTTATATCCAGACAGAAAATTAATAAGGAAACAATGACTTTGAAAGCTTGGACCAGGTGGGCTTAAGAGACATATACAGAATATTCCAACCAAAACTAACAGAATACACATACTTTTCAAGTGCAAATGATACATTCTTCAAGATAAATCACATGTTAGGATAAATACATTTAGGAATACAGAAATCATATCAAGCATCATTTTCAACCACCACAGCATGAAACTAAAATTCAATCACAAAAAAAGAAAATGAAAAATGGGGGGTGGGGGGGGAAGATTATGTATAGGCTAACAACATGTTATGAAACAGTAAATGGGTCAACAAAGAAATCAAAAAGGAAATAAAAACACACCTCAAAAGTAAGTAAAGTAGAAATACAATGGTTCAAAATCATTGTGAGGTAATAAAAGTAGTTCTAAGAGGAAAGTTTATAGCAATATAAGCCTACCTCAAGAAAATGAGAAAAATCTCAAATAAACAATCTAACCTTACACCTAAATGAACTAGAAAGAGAATAAAGCCTAAGGTTAGTAGAATGAAAGAGCAGAAATAAATGAAATAGAAACAAAAACCAATAGAAAAGATCAATAAAAATCAAGAGCTGGGTCTTTGAAAAGATAAAATTGATAAACCTTTAGCCAGGACAAAAATAATACATGAAACAAATGAAAAGTTACAACTGACACCAAAGAACTAGAAAGGATTATGAGACTACTATTAAAATTATATGCCAACAAATTGGACAACCTAGAAAAAAAAGTTGAAATTCCTAGAAATATTCACTCTTCTAAAACTAAATTGGAAGAAATAGAAAATATAAAAAGGCCCATTACTAGTACTGAAATTGATCAGAAATCAAAAACTTCCAACAAAATTCCAGAACCAGATGGCTTCACAGGTGAATTCTACTAAACATTTAAAGAAAAGTTAATACCAATTCTCCTCAAACCACTCCAAGAAATAGAAGAGGACAAAATGCTTCTAAATTCATTCTATGAGGCCAACATTTCCTTGATACCAAAATCAGACAAATATATACATACATACATACACTAAGTACAGGCAAATGTATGTCTCCAATGAACACCTACAAAAAATCCTCATCAAAATATTAGTAAATTGAATTTCAAAATATATGATCATTGACCAAGTGGAACTTATTTCAGGGATGCAAGGATGGTTCCATATCTGCAAATCAATCAATGTGATATACAATTAACAAAGGATAGGGGTGCCTGGATAGCTCATTCAGTTAAGAGTCCAACTCTTGACTACATCTGTGTCTTTGGAGTAAATACCCAGTAGTGCAATTGCTGGGTCATAGGGTAGCTCTATTTTTAAATTTTTGAGGAACCTCCACACTGTTTTCCAAAGTGGCTGTACCAACTTGCATTCCCACCAACAGTGTAAGAGGGTTCCCCTTTCTCCACAACCTCTCCAACATTTGTTGTTTCTTTCCCTGTCCATTTTTGCCATTCTAACTGGTATAAGGTGGTATCTCAGTGTGGTTTTGATTTGGATTTCCCTGATAGCTAATGATGATAAACATTTTAAAGAAGGGCCATATGCACCCCAATGTTCATAGCAGCAATGTCCGCAATAGCCAAACTGTGGAAAGAGCTGAGATGCCCTTCAACAGATGAATGGATAAAGAAGATGTGGTTCATATATACAATGGAATATTACTCAGCCATCAGAAAGGATGAATACCCAACTTTTACATCAACATGGATGGGACTGGAGGAGATTATGCTAAGTGAAATAAGTCAAGCAGAGAAAGTCAATTATCATATGGTTTCACCTATTTGTGGAACATAAGGAATAGCATGGAGGACATTAGGAGAAGGAAGGGAAAAATGGGAGGGGGGTAATTGGCAGGAGAGATGAACCATGAGAGACTATGGACTCTGAGAAACAAACAGGGTTTTAGAGGGGAGGGGGGATTGGTTAGCCTGGTGATGGGTATTAAGGAGGGCACATACCACATTGAGCACTGGGTGTTATATGAAACCAATGGATTGTGGATCACCACATCAAAAACCAATGATGTATTGTATGGTGACTAACATAATATAATGAAATTAAAAAAAAAAAAAGAGTCCAACTCTTGATTTCAGCTCAGGTAATTATCTCAGGGTTATGAGATAGATTAAGTCCCACATTGGGCTCCGTGCTGGGCATGGAGCCTGCTTAAGATTCTCTCTACACTCTTCCTCTGCCCCTCCCCCCTCTCCTTTTCAAAATACATACATAAATACATACAGGATAAAAATCATGAGTGTCTCAATAAGTGCAAAAAAAGCATTTGACAAAATGCAATATCTGTTAATGATAAAATCTCTCAACACAATAGATTTAGAGTGAACATACCTTAAAGTTACATATTACTAACCCAGCTAATATCTTGATGGTAAAAAAAACTGAAAGCTTTTCCTCTAAGATCGGGAAGAAGACAAGAATGTTTACTCTCACACTCTACTGAAGTCTCAGCCATAGAAATCAGACAATAAATAAAAGGTATCCATATTGGTAAGGAAGAAGTAAAACTATCACAATTTTCAGATGACATGATACTATACATAAAAAATCCTAAAGACTCCACCAAAAAACTATCAGAATAAAGGGACTCAGTAAAGCTGCAGGATACAAAATCAATACAGAGCGATCCACTGCATTTCTATACACTAATAACAAAAGATCAGAAAGAGAAATTAAGAAAACAATCCCATTTCTAGTTACACCAAAAAAAATAAATATATAAATGCCTAGGAATAAATTTAACCAAGGAGGAGAAAGATTTGTACTCTCAAAACTATAAGATGTATATGAAAGAAATAGAAAATGACACAAATGGAAAGATATACTCCTGGAAAAACTAATTTTTTTAAAATACCTATACCACCCAGGGGGCGGAGCAAGATGGCGGAGGAGTAGGAGACCTGGACTTCATCTGGTCTCAGGAATTCAGCTGGATGGAGATCAAACCATTCTGAACACCTACAAACTCAACAGGAGATCGAAGAAAAGAATAGCAACAACTCTCTGAACAGAAAAGCAACCACTTTCTGGAAGGTAGGACGTGCAGAGAAGTGAATCCGAGGCGATATTCAGGAGGATAAATGGCGGGGGAGGGGGCCTCCGTCAGCTGCTACCCGCAAGTGATAGAGCCGCGGACCACAAAATCAGAACTTTTAGAAGTCTGCTCAGCTGAGGGACGGCGCTCCAGTGGCTAAGCGGGGGGGGGTGGAACCCTCGTGGGATAGTGTGGTCTCAGGACCCTCAGGGTCACAGAAAGACCAAGGTGCCTGAGTGCAGCAGAGCTCCCAGGTATCAGAGCAGGGAAGCTGGCTACAGAGACGAAGCCGGGGCATGGGCTCTCAGCTTGGGGTTGCCATAAACTGTGATCCGTGGCACAGTTGGGCCACTGCTCTTCCAGTAGGGACCCAACAAGCGGCAGATCCGGGGAGATTCCCCTTCCTCCCCGGGAGGAGCGGCGTGGGAGTGCACCGCAGGGATCTGCTGGGTTTGGAGACTCCACATGGGGTCCGGTGCCAGAGATAGAAATGCTCGGTCACAGGCCAGGTGAGCATGGAGTGTGGCCGGAGACCTGGGAGATAAAGAGTGATTGACTGCTTTTCTTTGGGGGCTCACTGAGGAGCGGGGCCCCGAGTTCTCTGCTCCTCCATGGCGGAGATTGGGAGGCCGCCATTTTCACTCTCCTCCTCCAAAGCTGTACGGAAAGCTTCCAGGGAAGAAAAGCTCCCAAGAGCAAACCCGAGCAGATTACTTAGCCCGGAACGGGCAAGGGCGGGGCAATTCCACCTCCGGCAAAGACATTTGGGAACCACGGCAACAGGCCCCTCCCCCAGAAGATCAGCAAGAACAACCAGCCAAGACCAAGTTTACCGATCAATGAGAATGCCAGAACTCCAGAGCTAGGGCAATAATGCACATAGAATCCATGGCTTTTTTACCATGATTCTTTAGTCTTTCAAAGTTAATTTTTTTTAATTTTTTTTTTTGAATTTTTCTTTTTCCCTTTTTCAACCAACATCTATCAATCCCTTTTTTAAAAAACATTTTTATTTTTCATTTTTAGAGTCATATTCTATCCCTTCATAGTAGTTACCCTTATGTTTGGCATATATATATAAGTTGTTCTCTCTTTAAAATTTTGAGATAGTTTCTTCTAACAGATCAAAATATGCCCTAAATCTCTAGTGTATGGTTTTGTTCTACTGTCCTGCCTGATCACATTCTCTTCCTTTTTTTTTCCTTTTTTTTAAATCCTTTTTTCAAACAAACTTATCAATTCCTTTATAAAATTTTTTATAATTTTCGTCTTTACAGTCATATTCTATCCCTTCATAATATCAACCCTTATAAGTTTTTCTTTCCTTAAAATTTTGGGAGGCACATTCTTCTAACAGACCAAAATACACCCAAAATCTAGTGTGTGGCACTGATCTATGCACCAGCCTGATCATATTTGATCATATTATGTTTTTTTCTTGTTGTTCTGTTTTTGTTTGTTTTCATCTTTTTCTTTTTTTTTTTTTTTCTTTTTTCTTTCTTTCCTTTCTTTTCCCCTGGCTTCAGGTCTTTTCTGATTTGTTTAGAGTATATTTTCTGGGGACGTTGTTACCCTGTTAGCATTTTGTTCTCTCATTCATCTATTCTCCTCTGGACAAAATGACAAGATGGAAAAATTCACCTCAACAAAAAGAACAAGAGGTAGTACCGACTGCCAGGGACCTACTCAATATGGACATAAGTACGATGTTGGAACTAGAGTTCAGAATCATGACTTTAAAGATACTAGCTGGGCTTGAAAAAAGCATGGACGTTATTAGAGAAACGCTTTCTGGAGAAATAAAGGAACTAAAATCTAACCAAGTCAAAATCAAAAAGGCTATTAATGAGGTGCAATCAAAAATGGGGGCACTAACTGCTAGGATAAATGAGGCAGAAGAAAGAATCAGTGAGATAGAAGACCAAATGATGGAAAATAAAGAAGCTGAGAAAAAGAGAGATAAACAACTACTGGATCACGAGCACAGAATTTGAGAGATGAGATAAGCGATACCATAAGATGAAACAACATTAGAATAATTGGGATCCCAGAAGAAGAAGAGAGAGAGGAGCAGAAGGTATATTGGAGCAAATTATAGCAGAGAACTTCCCTAATTTGGGGAAGGAAACAGGCATCAAAATCCAGGAGGCACAGAGAACCCCCCTCAAAATCAATAAAAATAGGTCAACACCCCGACATCTAATAGTAAAACTTATGAGTCTCAGAGACAAAGAGAAAATCCTGAAAGCAGCTCGGGAGAAGAGATATGTAACCTACAATGGTAGAAACATTAGATTGGCAACAGACCTATCCACAGAGACCTGGCAGGCCAGAAAGGACTGGCAGGATATATGCAGAGCTCTAAATGAGAAAAATATGCAGCCAAGAATACTATATCCAGCTAGGCTGTCATTGAAAATAGAAGGACAGATAAAAAGCTTCCAGGACAAACAAAAACTAAAGGAATTTGCAAACACGAACCCAGCCCTACAAGAAATCTTGAAAGGGGTCCTCTAAGCAAAGAGAGAGCCTAAAAGCAACATAGACCAGAAAGGAACACAGACAATATACAGGAACAGTCACCTTACAGGCAATAAAATGGCACTAAATTCATATCTTTCAATAGTTACCCTGAATGTAAATGGGCTAAATGCCCCAATCAAAAGACACAGGCTATCAGATTGGATTAAAAAACAAGACCCATCGATATGCTGTCTGCAAGACACTCATATTAGACCCAAAGACACCCCCAGATTGAAAGTGAGGGGGTGGAAAACCATTTACCATGCTAATGGACACCAAAAGAAAGCTGGGGTGGCAATCCTTATATCAGACAAATTAGAGTTTAAACCAAAGACTGTAATAAGAGATGAGGAAGGACACTAGATCCTACTTAAAGGGTCTATCCAACAAGAAGATCTAACAATTGTAAATATCTATGCCCCTAACATGGGAGCAGCCAATTATATAAGGCAATTAATAACAAAAGCAAAGAAACACATCAACAACAATACAATAATAGTGGGGGACTTTAACACCCCCCTCACTGAAATGGACAGATCATCTAAGCAAAAGATCAACAAGGAAATAAAGACTTGAAATGACACACTGGACCAAATGGACTTCACAGACATATTCAGAACATTCCATCCCAAAGCAATGGAATACACATTCTTCTCTAGTGCTCATGGAACATTCTCCAGAATAGATCACATCCTAGGTCACAAATCAGGTCTCACCGGTACCAAACAAATGGGATCATTCCCTGCCTATTTTCAGACCACAATGCTTTGAAACTAGAACTCAATCACAGGAGGAAAGTCGGAAAGAACTCAAATACTGGAGGCTAAAGAGCATCCTACTAAAGAATGAATGCGTCAACCAGGAAATTAAAGAAGAATTTAAAAAATTCATGGAAACCAATGAAAATGAAAACACAACTGTTCAAAATCTTTGGGATGCAGCAAAGGCAGTCCTAAGAGGGAAGTATATAGCAATACAAGCCTTTCTCAAGAAACAAGAAAGGTCTCAAATACACAACCTAACCCTACACCTAAAGGAGCTAGAGAAAAATCAGCAAATAAAGCCTAAATCCAGCAGGAGAAGAGAAATAATAAAGATCAGAGCAGAAATCAATGAAATAGAAACCAAAAGAACAGTAGAACAGATCAACGAAACTAGGAGCTGGTTCTTTGAAAGAATTAACAAGATTGATAAACCCCTGGCCAGACTTATCAAAAAGAAAAGAGAAATGACCCAAATAAATAAAATCATGAATAAAAGAAGAGAGATCACAACCAACACCAAAGAAATACAAACAATTATAAGAACATATTATGAGCAACTCTATGCCAGCAAATGAGATAATCTGGAAGAAATGGATGCATTCCTAGAGATGTATCAACTACCAAAACTGAACCAGGAAGAAATAGAAAACCTGAACAGACCTATAACCACTAAGGAAATTGAAGCAGTCATCAAAAATCTCCCAACAAACAAGAGCCCAATGCCAGATGGCTTCCCAGGGGAATTCTACCAAATATTTCAAGAAGAATTAACACCTATCCTTCTGAAACTGTTCCAAAAAATAGAAATGGAAGGAAAACTTCCAAACTCGTTTTATGAGGCCACCATTACCTTGATCCCCAAACCAAAGACCCCATCCAAAAGGAGAATTACAGACCAATATCCCTGATGAACATGGATGCAAAAATTCTCACAAAAAGACTAGCCAATAGGATCCAACAGTACATTAAAAGGATTATTCACCACGACCAAGTGGGATTTATCCCTGGGTTGCAAGGTGGTTCAACATCTGCAAATCAATCAACGTGATACAATACATTAACGAAAGAAAGAATAAGAATCATATGATCCTCTCCATAGATGCAGAAAAAGCATTTGACAAAGTACAGCATCCTTTCTTGATCAAAAGTCCTCAGAGTATAGGGATAGAGGGTACATACCTCAATATCATAAAAGCCATCTATGAAAAACCCACAGCGAGTATCATTCTCAATTGGGAAAAACTGAGAACTTTCCCCCTAACGTCAGGAACACGGCAGGGATGTCCACTATCACCACTGCTATTCAACATAGTATTAGAAGTCCTAGCCACAGCAATCAGACAACAAAAAGAAATCAAAGGCATCCAAATCGGCAAAGAAGTCAAACTCTCACTGTTTGCAGATGATACGATACTTTATGTGGAAAACCCAAAAGACTCCACCCCAAAACTGCTAGAACTCATACAGGAATTCAGTCAAGTAGCAGGATATAAAATCAATGCACAGAAATCAGTGGCATTCCCATACACCAACAACAAGACAGAAGAAAGAAATTAAGTAGTCGATCCCATTTACAATTGCACCCAAAACCATAAGATACCTAGGCATAAATCTAACCATAGAGACAAAGGATCTGTACTCAGAAAACTAAAAAATACTCATGAAACAAATGGAGGAAGACACAGAGAAATGGAAAAACGTTCCATGCTCATGGATTGGAAGAACAAATATTGTGAAGATGTCAATGCTACCTAGAGCAATCTACACATTCAATGCAATCCCCATCAAAATACCATCCACTTTTTTCAAAGAAATGGAACAAATAATCCTAAAATTTGTATGGAACCAGGAAAGACCCCAAATAGCCAGAGGAATGTTGAAAAAGAAAAGCAAAGCTGGTGGCATCACAATTCCAGACTTCCAGCTCTATTACAAAGCTGTCATCATCAAGACAGTATGGTTCTGGCACAAAAACAGACACAGAGATCAATGGAACAGAATAGGGAGCCCAGATATGGACCTCAACTCTATGGTCAACTAATCTTTGACAAAGCAGGAAAGAATGTCCAATGGAAAAAAGACAGTCTCTTCAACAAATAGTGTTGGGAAAATTGGACAGCCACATGCAGAAGAATGAAACTGGACCATTTCCTTACACCACACACAAAAATAGACTCCAAATGGTTGAAAGACCTCAATGTGAGACAGGAGTCCATCAACATCCTAAAGGAGAACACAGGCAGCAACCTCTTCGACCTCAGCCACAGCAACTTCTTCCTAGAAACATCGCCAAAGGCAATGGAAGCAAGGGCAAAAATGAACTACTGGGAATTCATCAAGATAAAAAGCTTTTGCACAGTAAAAGAAACAGTCAACAAAACCAAAAGACAACCGACAGAATGGGAGAAGATATTTGCAAATGACATATCAGATAAAGGGCTAGTATCCAAAATCTATAAAGAACTTATCAACCTCAACACCCAAAGAACAAAGAATCCAATCAAGAAATGGGCAGAAGACCTGAACAGACATTTTTCCAAAGAAGACATCCAAATGGCCAACAGACACATGAAAAAGTGCTCAACATCGCTCGGCATCAGGGAAATCCAAATCAAAACCTCAATGAGATACCACCTCACACCAGTCAGAATGGCTAAAATTAAGAAGTCAGGAAACGACAGATGTTGGTGGGAATGAGAAGAAAGGGGAACCCTCCTACACTGTTGGTGGGAATGCGAGCTGGTGTAACCACTCTGGAAAACAGTATGGAGGTTCCTCAAAAAGTTGAAAATAGAGCTACCATACGATCCAGCAATTGCACTACTGGGTATTTACCCCAAAGATACAAAAGTAGGGACCCGAAAGGGTACGTGCACCCCGATGTTTATAGCAGCAATGTCCACAATAGCCAAACTGTGGAAAGAGCCAAGATGTCCACTGACAGATGAATGGATAAAGAAGAGGTGGTATATATATACAATGGAATATTATGCAGCCATGAAAAGGAATGAGATCTCGCCATTTGCAATGACATGGATGGAACTGGAGGGTGTTATGCTGAGCGAAATAAGTCAATCAGAGAAAGACATGTATCATATGACCTCACTGATATGAGGAATTCTTAATCTCAGGAAACAAACTGAGTGTTGCTGGAGTGGGGGGGGTGGGAGGGATGGGGTGGCTGGGTGATAGACATCGGGTAGGGTATGTGCCTGGTGAGCGCTGTGAATTGTGCAAGACTGTTGAATCACAGATCTGTACCTCTGAAACAAATAGTGCAATATATGTTAAGAAAAAAAAAAAAGAAGATAGCAGGAGGGGAAGAATGAAGGGGGCGAAAATCGGAGGGGGAGACGAACCATGAGAGACGATGGACTCTGAAAAACAAACTGAGGGTTCTAGAGGGGAGGGGGGTGGGAAGATGGGTTAGCCTGGTGATGTGTATTAAAGAAGGCACGTTCTGCATGGAGCACTGGGTGTTATGCACAAACAATGAATCATGCAACACTACATCAAAAACTAATGATGTAATGTATGGGGATTAACAACAATAAAAAATTTTTAAATAAATAAAATAAAATACCTATACCACCCAAAGCCACCTATAAATTCAATGCAATCCACATTAATATACCAATACTATTTTTCAGGGAACTAGAACAAAAAATCCTACAATTTGTATGGAACCACAAAATACCACAAAAACATTAAAACAATCCTGAGATTAAAGAACAAACCTGGAGTTATCAAAATCCCAGATTTCAAACTATAGTACAAAGCTATAGTAATCAAAACAAGTATAGTACTGGCACAAAAACAGACACAAAGAGCAATAGAACAGAATAAAGAGCTTAGAAATAAACCCATGCTTATATAGTTCATCTATAACAAAGGAAGTAAGAATATACAATGGGGAGAAGACAGTCTCTTCAATAAATGGTGCTGAGAAAACTAGATCACTTTCTTACACCATACACAAATATAAATTCAAAATGGATTAAAGACCTAAATGTTGGTCCTGAAACCATAAACGTCCTAAAACAAAATGTAGGCAGTAATCTCTTGGATAGTAGCCTTAGCAATATTTTTCTGGGTATGTCTCCCCAAGCAAGGGAAAGAAAAGCAAAAATAAACAATTGGAAATTCATAAAACTAAGAAGCTCTTACACAGTGAAGGAAATCATCAATATAACAAAAAGGCAACTCACTGAATGAGAGAATATATTTGCAAATAGTATATACAATAATGAGTTAATATCCAAAATATATAAAGAACACACATACAACTCAACATCAAAAAATTAAAAATTTGATGAAAACATGAGCAGAGAACCCCAAATAGACATTTTTCCAAGGAAGACATTTAGGTGGCCAACAGACAAAAAGATGCTCAACATCACTAATCCTCAGGGAATTGCAAATCAAAACAATAACAAGATATCACCTCACCCCAAGGAGAATGGCTCTTATCAAAAAAGATAAAAAATAACAAATGTTGTCAAGGATGTGGAGAAAAGAGAACCTTTGTGCACTATTGGTGGGAATGCAAATTGGTGCAGCCACTGTGGAAAATAGTATGGAGGCTCCTCCAAAAATTAAAAATAGAAATGCTATATGATCTAGTAATTCCACTTCTGGGTATTATTCAGAAGAAAACAAAAACATTAATTGGAAAAGATATATACATTCTATGTTTACTGCAGCATTATTTACAATAACCAAGACATGGATGCAGTCCAAGTGTTCACTATATATATATCTATATCTATAGATCTATATATATAGATATATAGATATAGATATATGATATATCGTGTGTGTGTGTGTGTATATATATAATGGAATATTAATCAGCCATAAAAAAGAATTAAACCTTTCTCTTCATGAGAGCATAGATGGACCTTAGAGTACTAGGCTAAATGAAATAAGGCAGAGAAAGACAACATATAATTTCACTTACATGAGGAATCTAAAAAAGAAAACAAATGGACAAACAAAAGAAATAAACTCATAAATACAAAGAAAAAACTATTTGTTGCCAGAAGAGAGAGTGGGTGGGGGTATATGTGAAACAGTTGATGAGGAATAGGAGATATGAACTCCCAGACATAAAATAAATACGTCATGGGGATGTAAAGTACTACATAGGAAATATAGTCAATGATTATGTAGTAACTTTTTATGATGACCAATGTTAACTAGACATTGTGGTGAGCACGGCATCTTGTACACAATTGTCCAATTATTATATACCAGAAACTAATATATTATTATATGTCAACTACACCTAATTGAAATATAAAACAATTCAATATTAGTTTACCTGCTTTCTCAAATACAATTTAGATTGTTGCTTTATGTGTGGTTCTATCAGCCTTCCATAAATACCCCAGCTACTCCACCCAATTCTTAGAACCTTGACATATTATTTCACTTTCATTCTACTTACAATATCATTTCCTCGCTCCCATCAGATTGACTTGGCTCCCAAATGGATCATGAAATCAGAGACCCAAAATCCTGCTTCAGATGATAGTAACAAAAACAATAAAATACTGATAACAACTAATATATACAGAGTGTTTACTTGGTGAAGACTTGTCATGAGTGATGTCATTAATCCTTCGCAACAACCCTAATATAGATACCATTTTACAGATGAAGAGGAATATTGAATCTCAGGTGACAGATGGAGACTGACGCAGCTAGAAATGGAACTCAACTCTGACATACATCAAAGCCATTACAATACTATGTCTAACTAATAGCTTTGTGCTTATTGAAGAAGTCTGTCCAATAAAGAAAAATTGCCCCAAGAAGAGAATAGATACAATCTTATTTGGTGAATTTTTTTTCATTTTGTTCAATAAATTTTGTTCCAGCACCCAGAGGCCATAAAGCCCATGGTGCCAAAAAGTGAACATTATTAAAATCATTGCTATTAATATAAAATTCACCAAGAGATAATTTGTAAGTGTGGGAGAAAAGCAAAATATTGAACTTATGGTTGCCAAATCACTACTACTTATTCTTTTAAGTGCCTCCTCTCTGTTCTTTAGGAGATCAGCTTACAAGAGTCTTACAAGGTAGTTCTGGAAAAGGAGATTCCACATCAAGTGCTTACAAATGGCTAGTGACACAAGTACAAATACGTAACCAATGCAAATGGAGAAGCTTGTTTATAAGCTCAGATGTGGATTTATGAATTAATGTATTCAATGGTTATTTCAACAGACATTTAGCTCTCTTGCCTTGGATAGAGTAAATGGGTTTGATTGCTGTGAACAACCCACTTTTGAAATGTTTATCTTTTCAGAATACATCCTGGGTCAGAGAAATTATCAATAAAGATGAAGCAGGGAACATAAAAGACAAAGGGTTTGGATTTCTGTTGGTTATTGAGAAAAAAGAAAAAACATGAAGTAGACTTTAAAAAGCATAAAGAAGGATGAAGCAGGAGGTTTTCCCAGTTTTTATTGGCTCCATTCCTTCTCCAGAAGCAGAACTTGAAGGAGGACAAAAAAGGAAGAGAACTGCCTGTCCTTTACCTACATGCTATCTTGCTTCTCTCTCTTCTCATCATGAGTGGCGGGTAAATAGATAAGAGTGTGGAAGGAGGAGGAGAATGTGATGAACGACTCAACAGAATGCCTTTGGAAAAGTTTAGGCATCTGTAAAGGTCAGAGAAGAAATTAAAGGCCCAGGAGAGAACACAAGATTTTCTGCTGCCACCATCTAAAATGTGACCCAGAGAGTGTCTGCAGGTACTAAGAGATGCTTCTCCATCCTTGGTCAGATCTCTGCTACCTGCCTAAAACATCTCCAAGGCTGAAGTCAAAACTAACTTTGGCTAAATATCAAAATCCCTTGTGGAATTTAGCAAACCTATGTATGTCCCATCTCACCCCAAAGGTATTACAATGAGGTTGGCAAGACCGCAGGTTTACAAAACTTCAAAGTGATTTTGATGCCCCTCAGGATTGAACACCAAGGAAATAATGACAGACAGCAATGCCATTTAACTCTTAGGTGCATGCAGATTTTGTGGGGATCTTGATAAAATGTTGATTATGAATCAGTAGACCTGGAGTAGGGCTTGAAATTCTGCATTGCTAGCTGACTGCTAGGTGATACTGCTGCCATTGCTCCCTGGACACCAGTTTGCATGGCAAGCGTCTTGGAGAATCTGTCTTGGAGTCAGATTATCTGAATGTGAAAACTGTGTTAAAAGACCAGTATACTTCTCCCTCTCTGACGCTGGCCCCTTCATTCTGGATAATAACAATTTAAAAGGGTCACTTGATCAGTGGAAATAGAAGGGTTTTTGTTTTGGTTTTTGTTTTTTTGGTTGGGTAATATTGTCCATGCTTTGAATGTAAGTTAAAGCATTGTGTTAGGAGAAAGAAAATGGACTTTATGCAGATTTCATTTGCTTCAAAGTTAGAATTCCCCAATCCCTTGCACCTTATTACACCCCTCTCCCAGAACAATGCCATGACTGCCTAGATTCATTTTACAGGGTAGGTTCAGGAAGGCTAAGAGAGCTTTAACTGGAGAGAAGTCTTGCACTCTTTAACTTCTATTCCCGAAGGACTTACCTCTATATCAGTAATCACATTTTACTTCAGCATCCAGTATTTCTTCACAAAAACAATTTCTTTATCTATAGAATAAAAAAAAAAAAAACATAGTGATGCCATTTGAAGCCTAAATCAAAGCTTTGGTTAAAGTTCTTCAGTTTCTAGTAAACAGCGAGAGCTCGATAAATGGCTTATTATAACAGCATTCTTTCTACTTAGCATTCGCTACCATTTTAGGCAGAAGATGGCTAGTGACTTGTGGAAAAGAAACAGGATCAAGTTTATGGAAGAACCCAGTCTCTTCCTCTGGTTCAGGTGGGTAAACTGAGTCCACTTTATTCCAACCTCTCTTCCCAGTTCTCATGAAGCTACCTCCATTTTCCAAACACAGATGAGCACCTTAGATTTCTCTGATAAAAGAACTGGGAGAAGGAGCAGAAAACCTTTTGTCCAATGAGCCTGGATAATTAATTGCTGACAGTTTACTTCCTGTGCTTGGGATATGTTTCTAGAAATAATGAGGAAAACATCTTTAAAAAAAAATAAAAGGAAAAACTGAGGTTATAATTCAGCCTGAAGGTGCGGGACTTTTTATTTGCCAGTTCCGACTTGAGCTAAGAATCACATAATCTATAAAATACTCAGTTCTTCATGAGTTCAGTTAAAGCCATGGATGCCCAGATGCAGACTATTCTGCTTTGTGTAGTGATTAAATTGCTCTTGTTCAAGTGGAATCTGGTTTTACTACTTTTTTCAACACTCAGCCAAATTCTGTACTTGTGTTCAAAAGGCCAGGATTAATCTGATCTCCATTGCTATCCATATTTCCTCCTAGTTTCTCCAGCTAAGCACTTCAACTAATCTTTGCAGAAGGGGAGATTAATGTAAAAGGAATAATGAAACATTTGACTGATATTAGGTGCTTGTCATGCTTCATTAGCTGCCCCTGGGTCACCTTCTTAAAGCCCTGCAAACAGAATAAAATAGGATAGCCAATAGTCCATGTAGCATATTAATAAGAAGAAATGTAAATGGGAGAAGACTTTCATTTTGCCAGAATAAATAGAGCAATATGCACCTCTCCATCTCTGAGCTTTTTGTACTTTCTCCAGGGGCTCGGTCCAATTAGCTATTTCATATTAATCACTATTTGTGCAGTTGATTCTTCCTGTGGCAGCTTTCCATTTTCAGTTGCCCGGAAGATCAAAGGCTTTTATATTTCCTCAGATACTCTACAGGATTCAAAAAAGGAAAATAACAATATTTTGTGTGTGTATTAGAATTTATTCTTTTCAAATTCATTCCATGTTTTAGTTCCTTGACACTCAAATCCCTTAAGAAATGTTCAAGCCACACATGCACCTCAATAACTAGTATCAAACTTTGCATCTAGTAGGTATTCAAAAGAATTTTTTTCAAATGGACAGATCTTCATTTGACAGGTAAAGGAAATGAAGCACAAAGATTCTAAAGGAAAAAGAAGATAGAAGTAGTTAGGTATTAAGGTTAGATGAGCTCCCATTTCTCTCGGTAACTTTTTTGGATACTAACAGATAAGCAGACTTCAACAAAAGGTTTAATAAACCTTATACAAGGTATAATTGAGCTACTCTGACCAAATGAACTACAAGTAAAGGTATGTGAGACAAGTTCACATCAATGATAAATTTAAAATATTTATAGCACTTGTATTTTCAATTAAAAATTAACCATTTTTTAAGTTGAAAATTTAGATCCAGTCTCTTTTGAACCATATATGGATATGACATCCTTAGACCTCCCTCTCAAAGAGTTTCTAATCATTCTTTTAATGATTTGTATCGCATTTTCAGAAGAGCCACCTTATGTTAGCGTTATCAGTCATCTTCTCCTGGAGGATACTGCCTTACCAAAGAGCCTGTATGTGCTGGTAAGTATCACATGCAATATGGTAGATGAACCCAACTGTCCTGACTACAAGTGATTGGAACAGAATGGCTCCTGACTAGATTACCTTTCCCATGGTTTTGAAATACCATCTACAATACTGAGTTAGTTGGTTTGGGGAAGGAGGTCAGAATCTAAGGCTTCCCTGTTTTGAGCACCTATAGCTGCCCATGAGTAAAGGAATGAGTTTGGAAAGGACAGGAGAGCAGTTTAAAAAAAAAAAAAAAAGTGAGCACAGATGCAGAGAGAAAATGCGTACAATAGGCAATAATTCTGGCAAAAGGCATCCATGACTTTCCCCCATGTACTTATGAGAGGCTTCCTTATTGCTTGATTTGAACTACTTTAGACTTCATTGTAGTAAGATAATATCTTACATCTTGAGGCAGTATTTTCCCTTTTATCTTTTTAGGATGATGGCTCCAACTTCTAAAACCATCAGAAACATATAATTGCATGAAGAACAAACCACCATCTTCTAAAGAGGGATATTGTTTAAGGAGAATTTTATGCTTTACAAATGAAAAGTAATAGACAAAAAGTGGAATTGTGCACACGCACGCACACACACACACACACACACACAAATCATAGAAACCCAGGTCTGTGAATGAAGAACCCAACATTTCTCCCATATTTGTTTTATGAAGATGAAGCCAGGTAAGTTGAGCCCTTAGAAAAAAGAAAGAAAGAATTACAGAGTTTGGGAGACACACTGAAATAAATGTGATGCCCTATTTAATTCAGTAATTCCATTTTCACCAAGTAGACTCATTCAGTAGGACCTGACAGTTTGACATGGATTTTTTTAAACTATAATACATTTTAGAGTAAAAAAAAAAAAAAAAAGTCTAAGAATTTCATTTGAGAGGTAGCATGGATCATGGGCTATGGAAGCAGACAGACCTGAATTTGAGTCTTGGTCTGACCTCTTACTTCTTTGCTATCTTGAGGAGTTTACTTCACCTACCTCAGGCTGGATTTCCTCATCTATAAATTGGGCCAAATAATAAGTGACAATTAGTTTAGGTGTTGCCTTTTAGTGTTAGGGGGGAAAGTGACTAAAGATATTTTAAAATGTGATCTACTTTTGATGTGAATCTGAGTGGATTTTTATTGAACTTAGAATCTGAAGCATCAGAATATCACCATACATATGGCATTCTATGGCCCAAAAGCATTTTCATGATGTACTATGACATTTAGCTCTCCTCGCACACTCATTCACTTCTTCCACAGACATCTGTTAGATGCCTGCCATGTGCCTGATATTGTGCTATTCAGTAAAGATTCAGTTGTGCAGATGACAGGCATAGTCCCTGCCCTCCTGGAGCTTAAAGCCCCCTGAGGCAGATTTGGCTATTTTTACATTTTATTTTTTAAGAGGACAAAAATAAGAATTAGAGCATGTAAGGTGGAGTTGGAGAGGCTCAGACCAACATCAAACTTGCAGGTTGACTTTAGAGGTAAAGGAACAATTGTTGTCTTTAGATCTGTGGAGGGCACTCCGCTTCTGGAACTGAGGTGCCTTAGACAGAATTAGAACAAGTCATGTTTCTACTGAATATATTTTTACTGATTGAGTTTCATTTGCCTGAGGGCTGAAGCCAAGCTGGTGCTGTGATTCATAAGTCTCATTTTCCATATGTTTGACTTAAGATTTTCCTTGACAACAGTTGATTAGCCACTCTTGTGATTTTAACTCACTAATGATAACTTGACCTGATTTCAACTGATTTCTCTTGGTTCAAGGCTCCCTGGAAAAAGAACTCCATTGAGAGACCCCAGTACAGCAAACATTCTCAGCTTCAACCAAACTAACCATCTCATGTGCCAACCTGGTGTCAGTGCTATGGGACTGCTTTACGGGTGATAGCCCTCTAGTCCTTTAGTTAAGTAACACACTAGTCCAGAATGGAGTAATGAGTTCCCAAATCCTGTGCTGCTATAGGTCTGATGATAATGAAGCTCTGGATCAGTTTTATCATCCAAGTCCAAGGGGCTTTCTGTTTATATAATTTCTCTGCTTAATGCCCTCAGCAGTTGTGCACTATAG
This sequence comes from Halichoerus grypus, assembly GCF_964656455.1. Classification (NCBI taxonomy): domain Eukaryota; kingdom Metazoa; phylum Chordata; class Mammalia; order Carnivora; family Phocidae; genus Halichoerus; species Halichoerus grypus. The sequence goes on along the minus strand of NC_135713.1, from coordinate 114,972,423 downwards.
ATGGATAAAATCCAACTTCCTTAGCATGGAACCAGATCTTTCATGAACTGGCCTTGACACATCCTTTTAGAGCCTCATCTTTGACTATTATTTTCCACATTCCCTATGTTTCAACACAACCAAAATGTTAGCTTTAGGTACTGGATTCTCAGACATATTATGGTGTCTACTATTTCTGCACCTAAAAAATTATGTCTGTAAATATTGACTTGCCATTATTATTCTAATAACTAGACTGTGCTATGATTTTGTTCTATGCAATCCTCAACTAAAGAATGAGATCCAAAGCATTCATTTAGGGAGAGTGTTAAAAGATGGCAAATGTCATAAGTTCTTCTCCCTGACTTGATTTCATCCAGTTGGCTTGTAGCTATTTTAATGAAAACTAACAGAATTCTATTTATCAGAAAGAGAGGTTATTGTGAGAAGAAATCAATGTGAGGTCAGGTTCAGTGGGAGAGTGGGAAGTTTATAAAGTTGAATGGGTTGGCATATTCTATTTCAGTGAGTGCCATCTAATGTGACTATGATGGAATTTTACAAGACTGATGGAGAGCCAGGATATGTAAGTGAATGTTACAGTAGTGGGAGTAATTATTAGATTTCTAAGCTGGGAACTAAATGAGTGTTGGGTTTTGGGAACTCAGACAATGTCCCACCTCCTACCAAATTATATTCTTTTTACAACATATTTGAAATGAGAAGAAATTTAGATCCTATATTAAGATCTTTTGGTAATTTTTCTTTTCTTTTTTTTTTTTAGATTTTATTTATTTATTTGACAGAGAGAGACCATAAGCAGGGGGAGTGGGAGAGGGAGAAGCAGGCTTCCTGCCAAGCAGGAAGCCTGATGCGGGGCTCGATCCCAGGATCCTGGGATCATGACCTGAGCCGAAGGCAGACGCTTAACGACTGAGCCACCCAGGCGCCCCTTTTTGGTAATTTTTCTAAGAACAAGACATTTTCTATTAAAATAGTGCAACTGCCTGGCTCTCTGCCTCAATTTACTGAATTCTATCTTTGGTCAGGAAAAGTTCTTATAAAATTAACAAATGAAAGTTGATAATACTACATTGCAGGGAGTGATATTAAGCTAAATCCTATAAACACAGATCCTAATAGTTACAAGTATTCATCAAGCATCCAGAAACTCATATTTTAGTATTCAGTGACAATGATCTGGTCTATAAAAATAAAAGATATTTTCAAAATCTGTCAAGCACATCCCCTTAAAATCACTTTAAAAAAATATTCCACATTTAACATTGTTCACATTGAAATATTTAAACTGAGAAGCATTTTGACCAATAAGACTATTAGGAAGACAATCATGGTAAACTGAATAATCTTGGATGGCTTAATAGTGATGATCTTGGCTGCATCCTCATTTACTTTTTTCCATCCTTCTTAAAATAATCATCATTTTCTGTTCAAAGTCTACAAGACAGGTATGACTTTTTTGGAATTCATTCTATATTAGATAGTGTTATTTCCAGGTCAACTCAATATTCAAGGTAAATGACTAAGGGTGACCTTGAGAGAGTTATTCAACTTTGCTGAACCTCCATTTATTCCTCTGTAAAATTAGGGGGTAATGGCAGTACCTGCCTCATAGGGTTGTAATAAGGATTAAGTGAATTAATACACAGCATGTAAAGGCTTAGAAGAGTGATTGGCACATAGTAATTTCTTAGTAAATGGCAGTTATTATTATTATTATTATTATTATGACCCAGAGCAAAAGCAGAGTTGTTTTATTTTTCAAAGAAATAAGTAAACTTTCGAAGCATGAAAGATCACAAACAAGTGAGACATATTATTTCTCAGAACCTGTGTTCAGATATCATTATGTCTTCCCTGCATTGCTGCCACAAGCTCTAACTGACATTCCAGTTTTACATCTCTCCAAAGATACTCATCCAGAGTGATCCTTTTATAACTTAGATCTTTGTAGATCTGATCCTTCACACCACTCCAACTTTCTCTCAGATATGTCATTATCTGGTATTTAATGTTTTCTGACAGAAACACACTCCATGCCACTCCCATCACTCCTCTCTTCCAATACCCAACCCACACTGCTACATAAATTCACCTAGAGAATTCTGACCAATTGTTCAAGCCAAGCACAGACTTCACAATTTATCCAGGAATTTTTTTCTGATCTTTTTCAGTCATGTCTCTAAGTACCTTATTTATGCTCCTTGGCACCTTGCACATCCCTGTATCAAGCTAGATCACTAACATATTATCTATTGTATCTACTGCACAAGTAATAATGAATTCACATTTCTAGCAAAACCCCAAAGAATAGGGGCAACAAAATTGAGCATACTATAAATAATCACTAAAATATTTACTGAAATTGAAAGCTCAATGGAATATTTTTTTATTTTTTTATTTATTTATTTGAGAGAGAGCGAGCAAGAGCAGGGGCAGAGGAAGAGGAAGAAGCAGACTCCCCGCTGAGCAGGGAGCCCGACATGGGACTCCATCCCAGGACCCTGAGATCATGACCTATGCCGAAGATAGATAGTTAACCAAGTGAGCCACCCAGGCGCCCCCTCAGTGGAATATTTTTAAAAGGAATATGTACATATCATACTATCATGCTGAATATTCATGTTTTAAGATGATCCGCATGATGGTATTACTGTGGAGTATAAAAGAACGGTGAAATATGGACATGAAAGAATAGTAATCAACATGCAGCCCCAACACAACATGCCCATCATCTTTTCCAAGACATCCCTCTTGATTGCTATAATCGAACCATTTTGAATACTATGTGATACTCTGAGCTTACCTTCTATATGCCAAAGCCTCTCAGCATTTACGTAAGATGCTCGCTCCCTTTGCCCAGAATGCATGCTCCACATTTCTCGGCCTGGTAAAGAACCTACTCATGCACAGAGCAGCCCACATGTCACCTTCCTAGCCATATCTCAGAACAAATCCTGCTCTTTCTCCACATCTATCTCTATTCAAAAGAGTTATTCAGCCTCCTGTTAAAATTAGTGCACACTTGTCTGTCTAGTATGGTAGCCACTAACCAATAACTGTGTGCTGCTATGTAAATTTAAATTAATATTAAATAAAATTTAAAATTCAATTGCTCAGTCACATTAGCCAAATTTCAAGGGCTCAGTCGTCACATATGCCTAGTGGCTAGCATATGGAGCAGTGCAGAATATTTCTGTCAAGTTCTACTAGAAAGTACTAGTTCATACCTTGTGACTAGTACACTGTCACATATAGGCATTCAATAAATAGTCTATGATAGAATGAATGTTGAAGAAACTGGTTTCTCTGTTATATTCCTTGCATCTGTTGAGAAATAGATTTCAGCTCCACTGTTTCAAGTGAAGATAGTTAAAATAAAAGCCTACTTCTGAGGTATTGCTTGGTTAATGGAATAAACAAGAAAAGTTGAGACACAAAGTTGCTGCTGAGAATAGCAGCAATCCAAGTTACTACCACCAGGAGAGCTGAAGCAGGAAGAATGGATTTATTTGACAAAATTAAAATACTCCTAAGTTTGAAGGCTTCCACCCTTCAAGGGAGAAGGAAGCAGTGTTGCCCAGAACCCAGTGAGAGCTGGAGCTTAGGAAGAACGGAGGATGGAAGGAGCAGCCATGGAAGCTGGAGACACTGCCAGAAGCTGGATGTCCAGCAGGGAGGAGTGAGAGGGAAAATGTCGCCCTTCTGACCCTGCTGCCAGAAAGACGATTGGCTGAACTCATCTTGAAGCCAGTTGGTAAGGGAGTAATTCACTGGCATTAGCCTCCCTCCCAGAGCACAGAGGAAATGCAGAGAATGAATCTATGGTGTAGGAAAGTAAAGAATGGCCATATTGCTTAATTTATCTGTTTGTTTTTCTCACCTGCAAGACTGACATCACCCTAAGTTAGGGACTGTAACTTACTCACCTGCACCACAGAGCACAATGCATGACACAGTGGGTGTTCAATAATGGCTGTTGAATAAATGAAGTAATCTCCATACTTTCTATATTAGGTGGCTGTTTTCAGAAGTTAGGGTCACAATCTGTGTGGATTGCTGCCTTCATTTTATTATGGTACATACATGGCCTCAAACCCTGGATTTATTTGACAAAGGGAAAAACTCCTTCATATTGTTTTAACCTTTGAAACTATGGTTTCAGGTTTTGTTGCAATTGTCAATATATCCTCTGACAGGCTTAGCAAATATGCTGTTTTCATTTTCCCTGGCATATATCTTATCCTGATGGCACAAGTTGCTGACAAGCCAGTCCCCAACAGAACAATGTGATCAAACACTCAACAAAAATACCACTTTCTTGAACAATAATGTACCATCTGCTCTTAGATCTCCTGGCAGAATTTCTGAGAAAAGGACTAAGTCAAGAAGGAGGAACACCACACCACAAAACATGGCTTAAAAACAACACAACAAAGAACCTGGGTAGTAAATGGGGAGGGCTGGTAATGTTTCATGTCAACAGAGACATGTTTCATTTCAGCTTTATTTTGTTTTCCAGTGTGGCACGCATGAAGTGAAACTCCATATAATTGCTCACATTCTGTCATCACACTTGAGTTGTTTTTATATAATTTTAAAGGACTCGAGTTCTATTAACTTTGATTTATGTGATATCCCAGCAAAATTCCCATTACTGTACATGTTTTGAGGACTGAGATTAGGGGTAGAATTGGAATAGGATCTCTGATCTGTTGCCATATTACACTTCCTTTTAGTAACATTGGTAATAACAATAACCAGTACCACTTACCGAGTGCTTTCTATGTGCCACTGTGGTAAATGGCCCAGCTGCATTAGTTCATTGTAGACATGAAGAAACTGAGACCCAGAGGTGTTAAGAAATTTGCTAAAGATGTCACAGTTAGTTGGTCAAACTAATGTCCTTAACCATTACACTGTTAACTCTTGACCTCTTTTGTATTAATTGGAATTGGAATTAATTGGAATCGTTGGAATGGCTGCAAGAAATCTCTTATTTCTAAAATGTGTACTTTTGACATTATCAATTGGTTCTCTTAACATTAAACTGTGCACACTGACAAAAGCTATAAGTAGCACTCACTTTATTAAAATACAAAAGCTTATCATATATTTCTATCTGTAGAAAAACTGTGTTAGAATGCTTTAATAGAAGCAATGACCAAGCTTTCATGGAGAGTAACTATTGCAAATCAGTGGTCATTTCAAAGTGTCAATACTGGGATGCCTGGGTGGCTCAGTCAGTTAAGCAGTTGCCTTCAGCTCAAGTCATGATCCCAGGGCCCTGGGACCGAGTCCCACATCGGGCTCCCTGCTCAGCAGAGAGCCTGCTTCTCCCTCTGCCTGCTGCTCTCCCTGCTTGTGCGTGCTCACTCTCTCTCTCTTTCCCTCTGACAAATAAATAAAATTTTAAAAAAAACCCTAAAGTGTCAATTCTTTTAAAATCAATTGTTCCTAGAAAATGGAATTCTTTTTCATATAGATTGGTTTTTGTATTCAATGAAATATGGCATTCATAGGATATGTCCAGTCCTATTTGTGGAATCTACATGTACTTGAACAAAAATAGTTTTTTTTTTTTTTTTTTAAGATTTTATTTTTATTTATTTGACAGAGAGAGAGACAGCGAGAGAGGGAACACAAGCAGGGGGAGTGAGAAAGGGAGAAGCAGGCTTCCCGCTGAGCAGGGAGCCCGATGTGGGGCTCGATCCCAGGACCCTGAGATCATGACCTGAGCCGAAGGCAGTTGCTTAACCAACTGAGCCACCCAGGTGCCCCAAAAATAGTTTTTTCTTAAGTAATCCAACAGGTTCTGATGACACAGGTATGCAGTATCTGAAAATATGTCAGTATATGGTCAAAGTCCATTAAGTGGTCCAGCAGCTGGGAGGGAGAAGAACTCCCCTGAAGATCCAAAGTCAGTGGGTAAGGCTTAGTAAGGGAGTCATTAGAGCAGTTCTTCATTCTCGGATGCAGTATTTAATCTCTCTGAGCCTCCATTTTCTCATCTATATGTGGGGATCATAGTGGCCTACATCACAATGTTTCTATGAGTTACAGACATGAGAGCCTAAGTTATCTCCCATCGTTCCTGACATCCAGTAGGTGATCAACAAATGTGGTGGAGTATAAGCTGTGTCTTAAAGACACAAAGACTCCAGGTTGATCTTAACAGACTCATTTAACCTTTATCTTACAGACTTTGGATGACAGAATTTTCCTTAGAATTCCTCCTTTCTCCCTTTGAAACTCATCTATCAAAATTTAATTTAGACCTTCTCAACCTTTAGGAACAATTTTGGATGCCTATGGCATATGATTTTTGTTTTGCCTATGGAATATGCTATTTTGGGGGTGCTTACAGATTATGCTTTTTTTTTTTTTTTACACATCACACATTAGCGTTAATTTTATCCTCAACTTCCTGACCCCTAATTTTATATGTTATAACTTGCCAAGCCTAATACCCATTAAAACTGTGTTACTGGTTCCTATAGCTTTGCTCGATGCTACTCACTCAATCATTTATGTAACACTAAGCAGTACACAAATCAAGTCCAAACTCTCATAGAACTTGCATTTTATTTGAAGAGGACAGACAATAAATGAGCACATAAAATATAGAATATTTCATGTGATAGTGTTAAGAAGAAATATAAATCACAGTAATGGGATAGAGAGTGGTCAAAGGCATTGTTTTGGAAGAAATGGGAATGAGGGAAAGTGTTTCAGTTAATATTTACAAATCTAAGTAAAGTGAGGAATAGTCTTTGGAGGCCCCAGGAGATGAGGGCTACAGGCAAGGCAAGGGTCCAGGGTACTGCTCTAAGCTAGGAGTAGGCAGGCAGCCAGTGTGGCTAGAGCAGAACGTGAGAAGGGAGGGTGACAGGAAGGGAGGGAAGAGAGATCAGAAAGGCATTAAGTGAAATGGGAAGCCACTTAGAGGGTTTGGGTGGAAGAGGTAGCAGATATGATCTACAATTTAAAAGAATCTCCACAAAAAATACTCAATACCATTTAGTCATTAAAGAAATACAAGTGAAAATCACCAAAGGATATCATTATACATCTATTAGAATGGTGAAAACTAAAGACTGATCATACCAAGTGTTGGAGAAAATGTATAAAGTGACTGGTGCTCCCATACCCTGCTGGATGAATGTAAATGGCACAACCACTTTGGAAAACAGCTTGGCAGGAAAAAGTTAAACATACACCTACCACATGACTTAGTCATTCCATTTCTAGGTGTTTATCTAAAATAAATGAAGATATATATTCACACAAAGACTTGTAAAAAAATAAATAAAAGAATCTCCACTAGCCCCTGTGAGAAGGATAGGCTACAGTTCTATCAGGTGCAAGCAGAAAGACCAGTTAAGACAGTGTTGTAGTAGTCCTGGTGAGAGGTGACATGAGATTGGCCCTGAGTCAGAGATGATTCTAGCATCTGAGGCCTGGACAAACCTTACTCACAAAGAGGAGATCCCTGGGATATTATAAGCCCTTAAATTGCAGTAATTCCCAAGTCCCCTTCCTCCATTTTTGTCATCTTCCTGGCACAACACCTCAACTTAAAAAATTCATACATGGGAGAGGGGGAGATAGAGGTGAAAGTAGGTCCAATCAAATAAACCATTAACAGATTCTTTAGTGCAACCAATGCCTACCCTCAATAATCCTAATAGTTAAATTGTTTGTATCAGATTAAGAAAGGTAGAAATTCTCCACCCTTCTCACTGATCGTGTGATAGAGGACTCTAATTAGATGGTCACAGTCTAAAGGCCTATTCATTTATAAGGTATTCTATCAATTTCCTGGGAATGAACAGAGCTGTTCTATTCCAGAAAGAATGTTCTGCAGAGTTTAGGTAAGAGTGATAAATTTAAAGTATTCTAAGTTTTCTGTCATTCTTTTCATCAAACTATTCAATTTGAGTTTTAAATAACTCAATTCCCTGGAGTTACTCTGTTTTATCTAGGAAGGTCAATATAGTACAGAGTAAGTTAGACAAGTGGATTCTGGAAACAGTGCCTGAGTTCAAAACCCTGTCTGCCACTTATTGCCACCTACTGCCATGGGTACTGAATAAACTTCTTATATACCTGAGCCCCATGTTTCTCATCAGGAAAATGAGAACAGTAGTAGCACCTCTAAGTAATTTCAAAGCACCTACCCTAGGTCTTCTCTTAATAAAACTGCTCCAAGAATGTTAGATATTATTAATTTTTCAATTTGATTCCTAGTTACTAGGAAGAAACAAACAAAAAAAACAGTAGTCATGTTAACTAAAGAGTTTCTATCTCCTCTTCCACCTTCAGCCCATGTGAGCCTGCAGATGTGCCCAGGGGAAGCATTCCTTAAACAAATAATTTGCATAAAATCATCTGTGCCTCTTCAAACTTGTGCAGATATTCAGTTTGAGTTCTATTCAAATTTCAAGCTCAAGTTCCTGCCAATTTTATGTTATCAAAACAGGCTTGCTCATCTTAGTTAGAAACCTCATAAAATGATCTGTACTGAGAGATTGCTCACCCTCATAGGGAGATATGGCAGCTTTATTCGAAATCAAAGATACCCAAATCATTTCCATTTTGCATTTGGAAATCTGAGTTAGGCAAGGCACTTCCACTTTTGTCATACCTCCGTAGTTGGTGGTAGAAGTAGCCACAACACTAATCCAATCTCTGACCTGCCTCCTCAACATGGCAGACATTATGGCACAATAAATTCTCCACATAACCCAACTTCCTGGGGTCCAGGCAACAACAGATGCTTTGCATTTGAGTTACTCCTGCATACTGCCTCCTGCATTCATCATCCCTATTCATTCTATGCCACACATTGAAATTCTGACTTGAAAAACCATGCTGATCTGCAAAGATTGCCTATTTTGTTGCATTTCACTGAAGTGATGATGATTCAATATACCTAACAGGCAAACTCTCTCAGAGTATCTTACTCCTCTGCACGTTTGCTACAGCTCATTTCCACTCTTCTCCTTCCCAGAGAGAGAAATACACCATTAGTAATTTAGTGTTCCAATAGGACCTGAGGAACGGGTAATACTAATATTCATAACAGTATTAAATAAATGCATAAATACAAAGATGGGTGGGAATCTGATTTAACCACAATCAGATTTTTAATTTCATGAGTTAGCCAAGAACATATGCCAGCCTGGTGGAATTTGTTTTGGAAGACTTGTTTTAGACTTTGATATTTCCTATACCTTTTGAAGACTTTTAAGATTTTCCTGGCCTTTGTTATTAAAAGCATATAATTCTAAAAGACCCTATGGTCAAGTTTGAATGAAAAGAGCCATGCAAAAGAAATGATGAGAGAAAATCTCAAAAGCAAAAGTGAGAACTCATGGCAGATTGAAAAAAATAAAGCGTTTTTATTTATGGGGTTTTAATCAATATATTCCTTTGATATCCTTTGGCTGCAGGAAGATTCTAAAATGGGTTATTGCATATAGATTGATGAATGTAAAATATTAACTAGTATAGTAAAATAACTGTAGTTCCTATTGGCAGATCACAACTTAATAAGGGTGGGACGCTGTCAGGGAAGTCTGTGGATTTTTTTTTTTTTTTCCTGTAGTGAACAGGGCTAGAAATGCAGAGACAAGAAGCTAAGTCACAGAAGTTCCACAATACTGGGCAGGTCTCTTGATGGACACTCCAGCAGACAATAAGCATTAAGCAATGACTTTGTATTAAACATTGGGCTTGAAGGGTTGAATGGAAAGATGAATAGGACATAAGATGCTATCACAATGCACTAGAGAATAGTGGCATGCACAGTAACATTTGTGTGATGCAATAAACCTTGTGAGTGAACATCGTTAGAGCTCTTCATGGTCCCCTTCCAGGCAGATTGCACTTTCCACCCCCTGCAAAATTAGGCATGTCCATATAACTTCTTTAATCAAAGAGAAAGGAACACAGTGACTTAGTCATTTCTAATGAGGAGCTTTAAGAGCCAGCTCATGATTTCCCATGTTCCTTTCCCTCTGATGTGTAATCATGGAAATACATGTCAAGATAGAGTTTCCATCCTCCTCAGGCCCTAAGTGACCCCAATGAGCAAAGCCCAAATCACCCATCCTTAAGACACTTGGTTATCATGAAAAAGAAACCTCAGCTGTTTTAACCCTCTTAGATTTTGGCCTTGTTACCACAGTACAACCTAGTCTACTCTGAAGGACAAACTGTATTAACAACATGGATCAGATAATGTGTACCAGGAGAGAAAGGTCAATTCAATCTGAATTAGGCTAGAAGTCTTCAAGAAGTATGCTAGAAGTCTTCGAGAAGTAATTACCACTGGCCTACGTCTTGAAGATTATGTGGCTTTAGATAGGCAGAGAAGACAAAGGAAGGACTTTGAGGAAGACAAAATAGTGAACTGAGAAGTATAGAGCCCGGAAAGCAAATGGTTGACTAGGTAAGTTGCCTAATGAAGCTAGAGCTCAGTGTTGGGAATATGTAGTGATGAGACAAGAAAGGTAGGTTATGACTAGAATATTTTTGGAGTTTTCATTTTGATATAATTTTTAATTACAGGAAATTCACAACAAGAGTATAAACTATCTCCAAGTACACTTCACCAGATCCATCAATCATTTCTATTTTTTCTTTAGTTTTATCTCTTTCCTTCTATTTTCATAGATAGCTGGGTAGATAGCAATGTAGATACATATGTGTATGCTTACATTTATATGCAAATTATTTATTCTGAACTATTTTAAGAGTAAGTAGGAGAGAGTATTTTCCTTTACTCACTTATTTCACAGTGAATTTACTAAAAATGAGGACAGCCTCTTATACAACCACAATACAGTTATAAAACTCAGGAAATTTTATATTAATACAGTACCATTATCTAGTTCATAGGCCATATTCCAAGTCTTTCAGTTGTTCCAAGAATGACCTTTACAGCTATTTTTCTGATGGTTCAGGATCAAAATCAGGATCACATATCACTTTAGTTGTAATTTTTTTTTTTAAATCTAGAGGAGTTTCTCAACCTTCTCTTGGCCTTGGCATTTTTTAATAGATAGATATTATTAATAATAGGGATATTATTCAGCCATAAGAAAGAAGAAAATCCTGCTATTTGCAAAAATATGGGTGGAATCTAAGGGCATTATTCTAAGAGAAAGAAATCAGACAAATACTGTATGATTTCACATATCTAAATCCAAAATCTAAAACAATAAACCCACAGAAATAGATTGGTGGTTGCCAGAGCCAGGGGATGAAGGATGGGAGAACTGGATGAAGATGGTCAAAAGATACAAACTTGTAGTTATCACATGAGTAAGTCCTGAGGATATAAAGTATAGTAGGATGACTATAGTTAACAATACAGTATTGTATATTTGAAAGTTGCTAAAAAAGGTAGATCTTAAAAGTTCTTCACCACAAAATAATTCCTAACTGTGTGTAGTGATGAATGTTAACTGAAGTTGCTGTGGTAATCTGTTTGCCATATATGTGTGTGTGTATATATGTATACATCATTATGTATACCTTATGTACACCCTAAACGAATACAGTGCTATATGTAAATAATAGCTCAGCAAAACCTGGGGGAAAAGTTTTAGATCACCAATTCAGAGATACTGCATATGCTTATGCTGCAGTTAGTTTTTCTAATCCACTAGTATTTTAATAAAAATTTAAGTTTAAAATATTCTCCATCAAATCAAAGATCTGAATGATAACAATTTCATTCCTTTGCCTCATATTATCAGGAGTATTTATCACTTACACAGAGAGCAAAATGGTTTTCTTAAAGGTAATGCTATTATTCATTTAGAATTGGGGCAAAGGTATAATACTCTGCAATAAAAAAAAAAGCAATTTAGTCTAGTAAGACTGTTCCATCTCATTTAAATTTCAATAATGTGTTTTTATTAAATAATGGGAAAAAACACAGTGAATGAAAAAATCATCAGTAACCTGGTCCACTATTTTGGTTAAGGGAATTCAGAAGCATAATTTTCCCTTAAGAATATAATGTTAACATCTGTCATCTGTATTTTAGCATGGGGCTTTGTGGTGTTTAATGATTTACATCTAAAAAATAAGTTACTCTTTTTTAATCAGAAAACCAATACATGTTTTGTAATACAATTTAGAAAATACAAAAACTATAAAGAAGAAAATGAAAATCACCCATTATCCCACTACCCTGAGAGAACTTTTGGTAACATTTCATGCATAGGCATGTATATTTTGCAAAACTGGATCATGTTATGTAGGACCCAAGAATTCACATGCCCAGAAGGCAACAAGCCAGAGGTAACAGTCATGAGTGCTGGGGATTTTGATCAACCAGAGAGCATATGCCAAGTCTAAAGGGACCAGGCCTCCCCATCTCTAGGTCATTATAGCTTCCAGGTGGGTGAACATTGAGTATTGCCATATCTCCAGGATTTTAGGAAGGACCTAAAAATAAGGTTGCTATAAAGTGAAACTAGGGGGTGCAGGAAAGATGATGGCACAGGAGGATCTTAAGTTCAATTCATCCCACTGACACACCAAAGCAACAACTACATGTATTGTAACAAACTTTGAAAACAACCTGAAGACCAGTGGAACATATCTATCTAACACAGCTAGTCCTACAGAGAAGGCCACATTACAAGGGACAAAGACATGGCTGAGAATCAAACTCCCTGAGAGACTAACCACAGATGGGAGGCACAGCACAAGCACAAATGATCAAGAGGATCAGACCCCACACCAGGTTCCCCCAGCCCTGGGAACCCGCACTGGAAACATAAGTCCCCGAAATATCTGATTTTGAAAAATCAGCAGGGCTTAACTCCAGAAGAGCCAGAGGGCTATAAGAAACTGACACTCTGCCCTTAAAAAGGCAGTATGCTAAGTTACTGAGCCTGAGACATAACACGGAAGCAAAGGTTTGAAAATCATCTGAGGTATACCTGAGGGTGATTTATTGACCAATTTTAGGGCGTGTGCTGGAGGAGCAGGGATTTGCAGGACATTTCTCTAGGAACAAAAGTGCTGGTTCTGGTGCCAATTTTCTTGTCCTCCTCTAGTCTAGACAGCCATGTGCTTGCAGGAGCTAGTGCTAATACTATCTGTCATGCTAGTACCATGTGTCTCACCCCAGTGACCCCCTAAGGACAGGTCCCGCCCAAACTGCCAGCCTGAGCAGCCACCCTTTCTCCCCGGGCAGCTCCTGTCCCACCACATCTGGTAGGCAGCCCTGACCAGGACCAGTGCCACAACAAAGTGACTCCTGCCCTGGTGAAAGGGGGGAAGGGGAAGATAACCCCACATACCTGTATGTCCACAGTTCCTGTAGCTTGACCTCTTAGCTGATTATGTGGGCAGCAAGCCCTGACCTTCAGTGCACCTGTAGCTATCACAGCAGTTATCTGCACATAGCCAGGCTCAGTGACAGCCTGCTCACCAGTGCACCTAAGATTTCTGCAGCTGGGCCTCTCAACAACTTACAAAAACAAAACAAACAAAACAAAACAAAACACTGCCCAGTATACTTGTGGGAGGTAATGGGAGTCATTACAGCAAGCTGGACTTATGGCAAGACCCACCCACCAGCATGTCCAGAGCAAATGCAACTCATCCATAACAGGAGTGTACATGCAGCCCCTACAAGGGGTACCCCTTGGGGTGTCTGCTTCTTTTGACCATGGGGGTTTGCCCTAAAGGGCACCACAGTACTTTTTCTACACAAGGCCACACAACTTTCAAAACCAGGTGATGCATCAGACCTACCTAATACAGAGAATCAAACACAGAGTTACACCAATTGAAGAGACAGAGGAATATGTCCTAAACACCATAAAATCAAAGAAAGTGAGCTAAACAATATGGAGATAAGCAATCTACCTGATGATAAAGATTTCAAAGTAATGCTCATAAAGATACTCACTGGACTTAAGAGTGGATGAGCTCACTGAAAACTTAAAAAGATAAAAAATATAAAAAAACAGTCAGAGCTGAAAAATATGATAATTGGAATGAAAAATACTCTAGAGGGAATCAACAACAGATTAGGAGATGCAGAAGAAGGGATCAGTAATCTGGAAGACAGGGTAATGGAAAGGAACCAAACTAAATAGCAAAAAGAAAAAAGAAGGATAAAAAATGAGAATATGTTCAGGGACCTCAACAACATTATCTAGCATAACAACATTCACATTTTAGGGATTCCAAAAGGAAAAGAGAGGTGGGGAGTGGAAGGCAGAAAACTTATTTGAAGGGACAATAGCTGAAAACTTCCTCAATCTGAAAACTTCCTTAATCTGGGCAAGGTAAAGGACAACCGGGTCTAGGAATCACAGTGAATGCCAAACAAGATTAACCCAAGGAAATCCACACCAAGACATAAAATAATTAAAATGTCTAAGACTAAAGATGAAAAAAGAATCTTAAAAGCAGCAAGAGAAAAGAAAATGTTTATTTACAAGGGAACCCCATAAGCCTATCAGCTGAGTTTACAGCAGAAACTTACAGGCCAGAAAGGACTAGTGTGATATAGTCAAAGTGATGAAAAAACCTACAACCGAAAATATTCTACCCAGCAAGTTTATCATTCAGAATTGAAAGAGAGATAGTTTCCCAAACCAGTGAAAGGAGTTCACTACTGAACTAGCCTTAAAGAAATGTTAAAGGAAAGTTTTAAGTGGAGAGAAATGACCATAACTATAAGTAAGAAAATTATAAAAGGTAAAACTTCACTGGTAAAAACAAACATTAGGTAAACATAGTAGACTGATAAAACACAAAAGTAGTAAAATCAATTCTGTGTACAAAAAATCAGTCAAAGAATACACAAAATAAACAGATGCAAAACACAACATCATGTGCATAAAATGTGGAGGGGGAAGTAAATACATAGTAGTTTTAGAATGTGTTCAAACTTAAGCAACCATCAATTTAATATATACTGCTAGACACATAGAATGTTATTAATGAAACCAGTGGTAACCAAAATTCCAAAAACCTATAACAGATATATAAAAATTCAAGAGAAGGGAATCCAAGTATAACAGTAAAAAAAGCCATCAAGCCACAAGGGAAGAGAATAACCAAAGAAGAAACAAAAAGAGAATACTGACAAAAAACCCCCATAAAACAATTAACAAAATGGCAATAAATAGAGACTCATCAATAATTACTTTAAATGCAAATGGACTAAATGCTTCAGTTAAAAAACACAGGTTAAATAAATGGATAAGAAAACAAGACCCGTCTATTTACTGCTCTAAAGACACCCACTTCAGACCTAAAGACATACACAGACTGAAAGTAAAGAAATAGAAGAAGACATTACATGCAAATGGAAAGAAAATAAAGTAAAAGGCTGGGGTAGCAAAATATATATCAGAAATAGACTTTATAGCAAAGACTTTAATAAAAGACAAACAAGGGCATTACATAATGATAAGGGATCAATCCAACAAGAGAATGCAATAGTTGTAAATATCTATATAGCCAAGATAGAAGCATGTAAATATACAAAGCAAATATTAACATATATAAAGGGAGAAGGTGACAGTAATACAATAATAGAAGGGGACTTTAATACCCATTTACATCAGTGGATAGATCATCCAGACAGAAAATCAATAAGTAAACAGTGGCTTTGAACAACACATTGTCTATATGGAATATATATTCCATATAGACATATATATGTATATGTACTGTATATATTTATTTATATATATGTATTATATATATATGTTTATATGTGTGTGTGTGTGTATATATATATGGAGACAAATGAAAATTGAAAAAAAAATGAAGCAAATCTTTAGGACACAGCAAAAGCAGTTTTAAGAGGTACTATAGGCCCACCTTAAGAAATAAGAAAAATCTCCAATAAACAACCCAAACTTACACCTAACCAAACTAGGAAAAGAAGAACAAAGCCCAAAGTTAGTAGAAGGAGGGAAATACTAAAGATCAGAGACTTTATAAAAATAGACTTTAGAAGTAGAGACAAATGAAGAATATCAACAAAACCAAAAGCTGCTTCCTTGAAAAGATAAACAAAATTGATAAACCTTTAGCCAGACTCATCAAGGAAAAAAGAGAAAGAACTCAAATTAAAAATGAGAAACAAAACAGGAGAAATTTCAACTGATACTACAGAAATACAAAGGACTGTAAGAGAATACTATGAAAATTATATACCAACAAATTAGACAACGTAGAAGAAATGGTGAAATTCCTGGAATAATGCAATCTTCCAAACCTCAATCAGGAAAAAATATAAAACATGAGCAGACCTATTACTAGTAAGTACTAAATTGATAATCGAAAACTCCCAACAAATAAATGTACAGGACCAGGTAACTTAAGAGGTGAATTTAACCAAAAATTTAAATAAAAGTTAATACCTACTCTTTTCAAATTATTTCAAAAACATAGAAAAGGAAAGAAAACTTCCAAATTCATTCTATGAGGCCAGCATTACCCTGATACCCCAAACAGACAAAATACTACTAAAAAAGAAAACTATAGGCAAGTATCTCTGATGAACATAAATGCAAAAAATCCTCAATAAAATATTAGCAAACTGAATTCAACAACACATTAAAAGGATCATTCACCCCAATCAAGTGGGATTTATTCCAAGGATGCAAGCATGGTTCAATGTCCACAAATCAATCCATGTCATATATCACATTATAAGAAAGAGAATAAAAATTATATGATAATCTTAATAGATGCAGAAAAAGCATTTGATAAAATCCAACATCTATTCATGATAAAATTCTCAACAAAGTGGGTATAGAGGGAATATACCTCAACATAATAAAGGCCATATATAAAAAACCTAGAGCTAACATGATACTCATTTGTAGGAAATGAAAGCTTTTTCTCTTCAATCAGGACAAAACAAGGATGACCGCTCTCACCACTTTCATTCAACATAATACTGGAAGTACTAGCCATAACAATCAGACAAGGGGAAAAAAAAAAACATTCAAATTGGTAAGGAAGAAGTAAAATTTTTACTATCTGCAGATGATATAACACTATACAAAGAAAACCCAAAGACTCCACCAAAAAATTATTCTGATTAATTAATGAATTCAGTAAATCTATAGGATACAGAAATACCTGTTGCATTTCTATACACTAAAAACAAAGTAGTAGAAAAAAGAAATTAAGAAAAAAATCCCATTTACAATTGCACCAGAAAGAATAAAATATCTAGTAATAATTTTTTTTAAGATTTATTTATTTATTTGAAAGAGAGAGTGAGTGAGCAAGCACACATGAGTGGGGGCGGTGCAGGAGAGAGAGGGAGAGAAAGAATTCTCAAGCTGCTGAATGTGGAGCCCCACACGTGGCTTGACTTGAGCCAAAATCAAGAGTTGGCCACTCTACCAACTGAGCCACCCAGGAGGACCCCTAGGAACAAATTTAACCAAGTAGATGAAAGACCTGTACTCTGAAAAGTATGACACTGATGAAAGAAACTGAAGACAACACTAACAAATAGAAAGATAGACCATGCTCATAGACTGGAAGAATTAGTATTATTAAAATGTCCATACTACCCAAAACAATCTATAGATCCACTGCAATCTCTATCAAAATACCATTAGCATTTTTTTCAGAACTAGAACAAATAATCTTAAAATGTATATGAAAACACAAATGACCCCATATATCAAAGCAATCTTGAGAAAGAACAAAACTGAAAGTATCATAATTCCATATTTCAAAACTATAGTAATCCAAACAGTATGGTACAGACACAAAAACAGATATATAGATCACTAGAATAGAGAGTCCAGAAGTGAACCCAACTTTATATGTCAATTAACTTCTGATAAAGTAAGGAAGACTATACAATAGCACAAAGAGCATCTATTTGATAAATGATGTTGGGAAAACTGGACAGCTACATGTAAAAGAAGGAACCTAGACCACTTTCTCACACCAAACACAAAAATAAACTCAAAATTTATTAGACCTAAATGTAAGGCCTGAAACCATAAAACTCCTAGAAGAAAACATAGGCAGTAATGTTTTAGACATTGACGTTAGCAACATATTTACAAATGTGTCTCCTCAGGCAAAGGAAACAAAGCAGAAATAGACTATTAGGACTACACCAAAATAAAAAGCTTTTGTTAAGCAAAGGAAACAATCAACAAAATGAAAAAACAATCTACTGAGTGGGTAAATATATTTGCAAATGATCTATCTGACAAGGGGTTAATATCCAAAATATATAAAGAACTCATATAACTCAATATCAAGGAAACTAAAAATAAGATTTTAAAATGGGAAGAGAAGGGGCGCCTGGGTGGCTCAGCTGGTTAAGCGCCTGCCTTCAGCTCAGGTCATGATCCCTGGGTCCTGGGATTGAGCCCCACATTGGGCTCTCTGCTCAGCAGGGAGCCCGCTTCTCCCTCTCCCTGCCACTCCCCCTGCTTGTGCTTGCTCACTGTGTCAAATAAATAAATAAAATCTTTAAAAAATAAAATAATAAAATAAAATGGGGAGAGGATCTGAATAGACATTTTTCCAGGAAGACATACAGATGGTCAAGAGGCACATGAAAAGATGCTCAACATTACTAATCAGGGAAATGCACATCAAAATTACAATGAGATATCACTTCACATCAGTCAGAATGGGTAGTATCAAAATAACAAGAAATAACAATTATTGGCAAGGATGTGGAGAAAAGGGAATTTTCATGCACAGATGATGGGAATATAAATTGGTGCAGCCACTCTAGAAAATAGTATTGAGGTTTCTCAAAAAATTAAAAATAGAAGTGCCATACAACCCTGTAATTTTACTACTGGGTATTTATCCAAAGAAAACAAAAACAGTAATTCAGAAAAATACAAGCACCCCTATATTTATTGCAGCACTATTTACAATAGCCCAGAAATGAAAGCAACCGAAGTATCTATCAATAAATGAAGAAGATGTGGTACATATATACAGTCAAATATTACTCAAAAAATAATGACATCTCGCCATTTGTGACAGCATGGATGAAACTAGAAGGTATTATGTTAAATGAAGGAATTCAGACAGAGAAAGAGAAATACCATATTATTTCAATTATCTGAAAAGCAAGACACTTGAAGAGAGAAACAGAAACAGAGTGATCAATACAGAAAACAAACTGGGGGTTGCCACAAGGGAGGGAGAGGTGAAATGGGCAGAAGAGGTGAAGGGGATTAAGAAATACAAACTTCCAGGGGCGCCTGGGTGGCTCAGTAGGTTAAGCGTCCAACTCTTGGGTTTCAGCTCAGGTCATGATCTTAAGGTCCTGGGACCAAGCCCTGCATGGAGCCCTGCATTGGGCTCTGCGCTCAGCTGGGAGTCTGCTTGAGGTAATCCCTCCCTCTTTCTGTGTCCTTCCCGCTTGTGCACTCTCTCTCCCTTTAAAATTAATAAATAAATTTAAAAAAATACAAACTTCCAGTCATAAAATAAGTCACAGGGATGAAAATTACGGCATAGGGAAAATAGTCAATAGGGGTATGTTGACAAATGGTGACTATAATTATCATGATGAACAATGAGTAATATATAGAATTATTAAATCACTATGTTGTATGCCTGAACTATATGGAAATATATTAAATATAATAAATATGGAAAGAATATAAAATATTTGGACATATTAAAATAAAGTAATAAAATCACATATCCTGATTTTTAAATTTTGGTAACTACTTTAAAAATTACCAACATGCTGCCAAACCTAACAAATCTATAGGCTAGATTCCACCAAAGAGTCCTTTTTACCTCCTCTATATTGCTCTTTCATTTCCTACATTTTTCACTTAATTTTACCAACTGAGCATTTCCCTCATATCACTAGTCTTTCTAAATATAAATATTAATTTTAATGGCAATATAGAATTAAATCATAAGCATATATCATTATGCTTATTATGCTATATCCTTAATATTTGGGCATTATGTTAGGTTTTTTGTTGTTATTATTTCTGTGATGAGCATTGTTGTATATAAACCTTTGTGTACAACTCTATCTCTGTCTTTTATTAATTCCTATAAATGGTATTACTGGTTCCAAACAGTGACATTTTTAAGGTACATATAACTAAACTGCTTTCAAAATTGTGATACCAATTTTTACTCCCACTAGCAATGTTTAAGAACACCTTATCTATGGCAGTCTTACCACTATTTTGTATTTGTCTTTAATTTTAGAAATTGAACCTGAGAAAGTGATGTTATAACAGCATTTTTTTTTTAATTTAGTATTTTGGGATTAGACTTCCGCAACATTTTCCTTTTTCCTGAAATCACCATTTCATAATCCAAATAATAACAATTTATGAGGAAAATCATATCTAGATAAAACAGTGGTTCATTAATAATTACATTACCATGAACAAAGTAGAAGTCACCTTGCTAGAATATAGTTTAATGCTCACACACTTTCCATTTCTTTCATTTATTCAGCTTTGGGGACTGATTAAGCCAAGAAACAGCCACAGAAAACTACTATGTGTTTGAAGAGTAAATGACAATGCATATTTCAAAGTGTAAATGTCTCTTGCTTTGCAGGGCCAATGCATTTCAGCAAAATTGACTATAAAGTGAATTGTGTTTCCCTACAGACTTTTGATATAAAATCAGCAATATGTTGTTTTAGCAAGAAAAAAAATGACTAACTTGAGTAATAAAAATAGCTTCAGAATATTACCAAGTTGTGAGATGTTACATGGATTCATTAATTCATTCAACAGATATGTGAGAGCCTACAAGGTCCCAGAAACATGCCAAAGATTGAGGATAGAGCAGACAGAGACTGAAACAAAATGCCATACCTTATAGCACTTTCCAAGATTAGAGTTCATGCTTTGCTTGAAGGACTTACATCCCATGCTTAGGGCCAAGTTTAGTGTCACTTTGTCCCTAGTTTCCCAGATGAGTTGCCTTCCTCTTATGTTTTGATTGTTTATGAAATATAAAACAATTAAAATGCAATCTGGGAGTTTGCAAGTAGGTGTCAGTATGTATCATATACTCCTTTTTTAGATGGAGATGTGGTTTCACAATGCACTTTACCAGTTTTGTACATTTTGTTTTTGCTTAAGTGAATTTTCTTAAAATGAAGAACACTTTATCTTAATTAAGAAGTTACTTATAATGCTCCCATGTTCACAAAAGTACTTCTCAAAAACCTATTAGTGCAAGACACTAAAGATGTTGGTATCTTGACTGCAATGGTCAAGCATATATGGACCCTGCCTTTATGGGATTTGCATTTTATCATGGGATTCAGGCCAAAAAAAAATGAGCAAATTAATTAATTGCATGTTACTGTATTAAGTGCTATAAAGAGTGTATCTACTTCAGGCAGAATGATCAGGAAAAGCATCTCTGAGAATATTGTTTTATCTGGGAGTCTCACATGTGAAGATTTAGGGTAATGGTGTTCCAAGCAGAGAAAATAGCAAGTACAGAGGTCCTAAGACAGGGAAAAAAAAAAAAAAAAAAGAGTCTTATTTGAAAAACAAAAGAAGACCAGTGTGACCAGAATTTAGTGGAAAAGGAGGAGAGACACAGGATATGTATCAGGACATTAAAACAGAGGCCAGATCCTTTAGGGCTTTGTAGATCATTGTAAAGAATTTAGATTTATTCTAAAGGCAATGAGAAACCATAGACAGAGAACTATAAGAAGGCTGCACAAAAATTGAATGGAGTTTTGAGTGCATAATACTGGTTTCCCAGGACTGAAATTCATACAGTGACAGAGGGATCACTATTTATAGTATTCGAATGGGTGTTTTACAATAAAGACTACCTATACCCAAGATTGAAAAAAAAAAATAGATGTTATAATTCTACAAAAAATCCAAAGAACATTTGCATAACTAATGTGACTACATGAGAAGTACTTGTAACTCTAACTTTTCTAGGGAGATAAGTTCACCACACAAGCATGGCAGGTGCCCCAGAACATAAGCGCTGGAATGGTATGACTCCATTGCAGGTTATAATGGTTAAGGAGATCCTGATGTGAAAATGGAATTGAAAGAGGCCTAACCACAACAAGGGGGAGAAGCCACAGCAGTCCTACAAGAAAGGCATTTTGATGTGCTATCAGGTATGGAATCTTCTCTGAGATAGATCGCATATTAAGCCACTAAACAAATCTCAATAAATTTAAGAAAACTGAAAACATATTAAGCATCTTGTCCAACCAAACACTATGAAACTAGACATTAATTGTAACAACAACAACAAAAACAAACAAACTAGAAAAAACAAAAACATGTGGCAACTAAACAACGTGCTACTAAATAACCAATGGGTCAATGAGGAGTCCAAGAGGAAATTTAAAAATACATGGAGATAGATAAAAATGGAAACAAACCAAAACCAAAATCTTTGAGATGCAGCAAAAGGAGTTCTAAGAGGTAAGTTTATAGCAACACAAGCCTACCTCAAGAAAAATAAGCATCTCAAGTAAACAATTTAACCTTATACCTCAAGGAACTAGAAAAAAAACAAAGCCCAAAGTTAGTAGAAGGAAGGAAATAATAAAGATTACAGAAGAAATAAATGACATAGAGACAAAAACAAACAAACAGAAAAGATCCATGAAACTAAGACCTGGTTCTTTGAAAATAGATAAACCTTTAGCAAGACTCAAGAAAAACAGAGCACTCAAATAAAATAAAAAATGAAAAAGAAGTTACAACCAACACCACATAAATACAAATGATTTTAAGCGACTACTATGAAAAATTTGTGCCAAATTGGACAAGCTAAAAGAAATGTTGAAATTCCTAGAAATATATATTCTTCTAAGACTGAATCAGGAAGAAATAAAAAATATTAACAGACCAATTACTAGTAACAAAATTGAATTGGTAATCAAAAACATTCTAACAAACAGAGGTCCAGGACCAGAAGGACTCACAGGTAAATTTTACCAAACATTTCAAGAAGAGTTCATGACTATCCTTCTCAAACTATTCCAAAAAAGAGAAGAGAAAGGAATTCGTTCTATGAGGCCAGCATTACCCTGATACCAAAACCAGACAAAGACAGCAGAAAGGAAAGACATAGTACTGAAAGTCCCAGCTGCAGCAATCAAACCAGAAAAAGAAATAAAAGTATCCAAATTGGTAAGAAAGTAATATAACTCTCACTATTTGCAAATGACATGATACTGTACATAGAAAACCCTAAGACTGCACCAAAAAAAAAAAAAAACAATTAGAACTCATGAATTCAGTAAAGTTGCATGATACCAAATTAATATACAGAAATATGTTGCATTTCTATACAATAATAATGAAGTGGCAGAAAGAGAAATTAAGAAAATAATCCCATTTACAATTGCAGCAGAAAGAATAAAATGCTTTGGAATATATTTAATCAAGGAGATGAAAGACCTGTAGTCTCAAAACTATAAAACACGGATAAAAGAAATTGGAGACACCACAAATGGAAAGATATACCATGCTCATAGAATGGAAAAATTATTACTGTTAAAAGGTCCATACTACCCAAAGCAATATACAGATTCAGGTCAATCCTTATCAAAATACCAATAGTACATTTTACAGAATAAGAACAAATAATCCAAAAATTTCAATGGAAACACAAAAGACACCAAACAGCCAAAGTAATCTTGAGAAAAAGGAACAAATCCGTAGATATAACAACTCTGGATTACAAACCATATGACAAAGCTATTATAATCCAAACAGTATGGTACTGGCACAAAAACAGACATATAGATCAATGAAACAGAATACAGAGCCCAGAAATAAACCCACACTTATATGGTCAATTAATCTATGACAAAGGGGGAAAAGGGGAAAAACCAGTCTCTTCAAAAAATGGTAATGGAAAAACTGGACAGCTACATGCAAAAAAAAAATTACACTGGACCACTTTTTTCTACCATACACAAAAATAAACTCAAAATAGGGGCGCCTGGGTGGCTCAGTCGTTAAGCGTCTGCCTTCGGCTCAGGTCATGATCCCAGGGTCCTGGGATCAAGCCCCACATCGGGCTCCCTGCTCGGTGGAAGGCCTGCTTCTCCCTCTCCCACTCCCCCTGCTTGTGTTCCCTCTCTCGCTGTGTCTCTCTCTGTCAAATAAATAAATAAAATCTTTAAAAAAAAAAAATAAACTCAAAATATATTAAAAACTTAAAGGTGAGACCTGAATCCATAAAATTCCTAGAAGAAAATATTAGGCAGTAATCTCTTAGACATTGGTCTTGGCAACATATTTGTGGATATGACTCTTCAGACAAGGGAAACAAAAGCAAAATAAACTATTGGGACTACACCAAAATAAAAGCCTTCTGCACAGTGAAGGAAACCAGCCACAAAACAAAAAGGCCACCTAGTTAATGGGAGAAGATATTTGCAAATGATACATATAATAAGGAGTTAATATCCCAGCTATATAAAGAACTTACACAACTCACCACCAAAAAAACCCCACAAATAATCCAATTAAAAAATAGGCAGATGACTTGAATAGACATTTCTGCAAATACATACAGATTTCCAGGAGACACATGAAAAGATGCTCAGTATTACTAATTGTCAGGGAAATGCAATTCAAAACACCAATGAGTTATCACCTCACACCAGTCAGAATGGCTGGTATCAAAAAGACAAGAAATAAATGCTAGCAAGGATGTGGAAAAAAGGGGAATCTCATGCACTGTTGGTGGGATTGTTAATTGGTGTAGCCACTGTGGAATCCAGTATAGAGTGTCCTCAAAAAATTAAAAAGAGA
Source organism: Halichoerus grypus (assembly GCF_964656455.1). Lineage (NCBI taxonomy): Eukaryota > Metazoa > Chordata > Mammalia > Carnivora > Phocidae > Halichoerus > Halichoerus grypus. Next base: position 114,947,614 of record NC_135713.1, on the reverse strand, counting down.
AATACCATATGACCCAGTAATTCCACTCCTGGTATTTATCCAAAGATAACAAAAATAGTAATTAAAAAAATATATGCACTCCTATGTTTATTGCAGCATTATTTATAATAGCCATGATATAGAAGCAAACTGTCTATCAAGAGATTAATAAAGAAAATGTAATGTATATATATATACACATACACACATTATGTATATTTATATATCTGTATACTTATATTTATACACACACAATGAAATGTTACTCATAAAAAAGGAATGAAATTTTGCCATTTGCAACAACATGGGCAGAGCTAGAGGGTATTATGCTAAGTGAAACAGAAAAAGACATTCCAAGTAATTTTACTTATATGAGGAATCTAAAAAACAAATGAACAAATAAACAGAAAATAGAAATAGACTCACAAATACAGAGTACAAACTAGTAGTTGCCAAAGGGGAGGGAAGAGGAGTGTGTGTGTGTCGGGGCAGGGTGGGGGGGTGTATGAGTGAAACAGGTGAGGAGTTAAAGAGGTACAATATATAAGTCATGGGGATGAAAAGTACAGGATGGGGCGCCTGGGTGGCTCAGTCATTAAGCGTCTGCCTTCGGCTCAGGTCATGATCTCAGGGTCCTGGGATCGAGGCCCACATCGGGCTCCCTGCTCAGCGGGAAGCCTGCTTCTCCCTCTCCCACTCCCCTTGATTGTGTTCCCTCTCTCGCTGTGTCTCTCTGTCAAATAAATAAATAAAATCTTAAAAAAAAAGAAAAGTACAGGATAGGGAATAGAATCTATGATATTTTAATAACTGTATGATGATACATAGTAACTACACTTACTGGGATGAGCATTCATAATGTATAGAATTGTCATATCACTAAACTGTACACCTGAAACTAATACTGTATATCAACTATACTCAGTAAAAAAAAATTTTTAAAAACTGATTAAAATCAATTCTTAAGTGATCATTAACTTTGTATGGTCCTTAATTCTTTCCATCTCCCGTATATCTCTAATGTTGTTAGTGTCAGCTTTTTATAAATTAGTATTGCTTCAAATCTACTATTTTTTCTTCCAGAGAACACATTTAATGCATTGCTTTTTGTGACAAAGAAGAAACAAAGAACTTCTTAAACTCAAATAGCAAGAGATGAGGCACATTGGTGGAGAACAACTGTCCAATCATAATAATGGATTCAACTAATCCTGGGGCCAGTGAAAAGGACATGAGCTGCTTCAGAAATTTAAAGAGGCATATTTACATGTACATTCAAAGATTTCAGTAAAAATGCGTCTCACCCTAATCCTTTATCTACATTCTGTGTAGGACCAGGGACTTTTTATGTGGGAGGAAATAATCAAGAAGCTTTAAAAAAAGACATTTCTGTGGATATATATCCCCAAGAATAACCACCATACTACTTCAAAGTAGCTAATACATGAGTCCAGAAGAAAAGAGCTGAACTTAATTTTCTATGGCATTTCCCGTGGTACTATATTTGCTTGTGCCAAATGGATATGGACATTTTTAGCTCAAATTTTCAGTGGTTTGTTTTTTCATCTTATGTGTGCTCTGATGCACAATTTCATGTGCTCACACCTGCATAACCAACATGTTTGCTGTGTAGAAAACTGCCGTGGCTCCTACTACCACATGGGACTAGAGTACTAAATGCTTAATGGGCCAGTTGCTTCCAAAGAAAGCAAACGATTCATCAGGATTTAGGCTACCTTTATGATTGCCCAGTACAAATGAAAACCCCTTTGTTCTGTTTATGCCAACATTTCTTCTCCAATCCTTTCACTAGAACCTTTACCCCTTATTAGATGTACTACTTAATTGATAACTTTCACTAGTACTGTTGTACTTCATGATTTGAAGAATTTCTCAAGAATGATTTATGGGAATAAAATATGCAAGATTAAGCAATCTTTTGTAGATCTTGATGAGAGACTTAAAATACTCCTAAAATCCATATTCAGTTCCTAATTTAAGTTCACTTTAAAACTAGTCCTTTAGGGGTATCTTTACCCCAAAGATACAAATGTAGGGACCCAAAGGGGTACGTGCACCCCAATGTTTATAGCAGCAATGTCCACAATAGCCAAACTATGGAAAGAGCCACGATGTCCATCGACAGATGAATGGATAAAAAAGATGTGGCATTTATATACAATGGAATATTATGCAGCCATCAAAAGGAATGAAATCTTGCCATTTGCAACGACGTGGATGGAACTGGAGGGTATTATGCTGAGCGAAATAAGTCCATCAGAGAAAGACATGCATCATATGATTTCACTGATAAGAGGAATTTTTAATCTCAGGAAACAAACTGAGGGTTGCTGGAGCGGTGGGGGATGGGAGGGATGGGCTGGCTGGGTGATAGACATTGGGGAGGGTATGTGCTATGGTGAGCGCTGTGAATTGTATAGGACTGATGAATCATAGACCTGTACCTCTGAAACAAATAATACATTATATGTTTAAAAACAAAGAAGAAGATAGTAGGAAGGGAAAAATGAAGGGGGAGAAATCAGAGGGGGAAATGAACCATGAGAGACTATGGACTCTGAGAAACAAACTGAGGGTTCTAGAGGGGAGGGGGGTGGGGGGATGGGTTAGCCTGGTGATGGGTATTAAAGAGGGCATGTATTGAATGGAGCACTGGGTGTTCTACGCCAACAATGAATCATGGAACACTACATCAAAAACTAATGATGTAATGTATGGTGATTAACATAACATAATAAAATAAAAACAAAAAAGAGATTATTGAAGGAAACTCTGTGATTGAAAATAAAGGAGAGTGAGCCAGGTCATGTTGAATAAATTTTGTTAATAGGATTTGTAATAAAAATAAATAGTCCACTTCCAAAAAAAAAAAAAAAAAACCTAGTCCTTTAATTTTTATCTTCAGCTATGAATACAAAAGCAACAGCATCTCTGGTTCCAGTTACATAGAGGTTCATGAGAAAAGCCTTTATCTGCTTCTATGGATTAAACATCTTGCACAGTCACATGGCAAAATTTTGAGTGAAGTTTGTGTTTATTAAACAGAAGTGTACCCCCCTAAACCAGAACCAAGTTCTGGATAATGGAGACATATATGTATTCACTCATGAACACAAATATGTATCAAGCTCAATGTATAATGGTGAATATAAAAATACTTTTTTCATGAATTTAATGGTATAATAATAAAGTTTGACAATTAATAAATCACACAAATATATATATAAAGTAGCAATTGTGATAAGCACTTCCCAGGAAAGTTACAGGGTATATTGAGAATACGTAACAGTGAGATCTAAACTAGACTGTGGGTTAATAAGGGTTTACATCCAAGTGTAAGTGCCATTTGAGAAGTAAAAATATTTAAGGGTTAAACAAAGAAGATTAGGGTTGTTGGAGAGCATAGTTTACTATGGCAAGAGGTATGATATTCTGAGAGCAAGAAGACTGGAATTTAAAAAAAATAAATATGGAGGGGAGAAAAGTGACAAAGGATGAATTTGGAAGGGTAGACAGAGCCTATCTCCCAAGGTAACAGCAGTAAATTTTATTGAATTCTACTTCTATGCCAGCTATCATTCTCAACACTTTACTTGTATTTACCCATTTAATACAACAACTTTATAAAGGAGGTGTGTTAACATCCCCATTTAGCTGATGATGGAACAGAGTCCAGAGAGGTTAGGGGTCAGCTAGGAAGTGGTTGAGCCAAGATTTAAAGCCAGGCAGTCTGTCTCCAGAGTCAACACGCTTCATCACTATTCCTCACTGCCTCTCCACATTAGAAAAAGATTAAAGAGTGCTAAGTGTGTATGGCCTGCTCTAAATTGTTCAACCTTTATGTACTGGTTCCTCCACAATGGACTAAATCCATTTAAAAACACAATTTAAGGAAGATTAAATGAGTTGATATACATGAAGCACATAATACAGTGTCTGGCACATAATGAGTCTTATGTTACTTGTTGGTATTGTTATTCTGTTGGAAAGTGAATACTAGAAGCTGTGTGTGGGGGGGTGTGGGTGTGTGGGGGGGTGGCATGGTTATATGTACCTTTTTAAAAGATCGCTAGCTACAATGAGAAGAGTGGATTGGAGGGAAGGCAAGAGTGGAACAAGAAGACCACTCTTGAAGCTACTCAGCTGTCCAGCAGTGAAATAATGGTGGGGGGCTAAGATGGAAAAGTGAAGATGGAGACAAATAGATGGAGTAAAGAAATATCAAATCATTAGGATTTGCTGAGGACTGGTTATTGAGGATGAAGATCAAGGTGTTGAGGATGGTTATCCAGGCTAGGGATGGTGCTTCCATCCACTGGGGTTGGGGTTATTAGTATAGGCTTGGGAGAAAAGATTTTAAGTTTGATCTTTAATCTGATGAGTTTAAGGACTTTCGACACATCCAAGTATAGATATGTTAGTATTTATTATTTCTATGCTGCTTAACTACAAAACTAACTGGAATCTACTTACAAGCTATAAATTGACCAGTCCTCTGTACCAGAAACTTCAGTAGACGCTTTACATCACTTATTTCAATAACAACCCAAAACTATTAATCATTCCTCACATTTTACAGTCATGTGTTCACTTCCCTGGAACCTCTATAGCCAGCTTTACTTCTTAAAACTGTAAGAATATTTGGTTACAAACCAAAGGGAAGGAGTCAAATAAGGTTCTTGGAAATAACAATGAAGACATGGAGCTCGCAGTATGATAGACAGACTTTTAACAGGCAATTTCAATAGTGATGAGTGTCATGAAGGAGGAGTGGAGTATGTTGTAGGAATATGTAGTGGGGGGCCTAGATTCACCACGGAGATGGGGACATCAGGCAAGGCCTACTGGAGAAAGTCACACTTGATCTGGGACCTAAAAGATAAAATAGCTCTTTGCCATGTGAAAGCGTTGGGGCGGGAGGAGAGAAAAGGGCAACCAGGTCAGAAATGCCAGGTTGTTGCAGATGCTGATTCCTGGCATGTCCAGGAACAGAAGGAAGGTCAGGTTGACAGAAGCAGAAAATCAATCAATCAATCAATCAATCAATAAGCAAGCAAGCAAGCAGGCAGGCACAAATGAGACCAAAGAGGTAGGTAGGGGCTGGATCATCTCAGGACTGACAGCCACTTGAGGGACTTCAAACTTTTTCCTAACAACTGTAGTGGAAGCATGAAGCAAATAATTTCAAACATTTTAGGGACTTCCTCTGCCTATGGTAGATCATAGCTCTTTCTTGGCTTCCATCTCTTCTGAAATATGCTAATAACACCTAATGGCCTTAATGGCATAGAAAAAATACAGAACTGCAAATTCCTTGTGCCTATCTACCTACCTATCGACCTACCGACCTACCTACCATCTGCATGTTGCCATCTCTTTGTTTTAGGTTTTGTCTCTTTGATTTTGCTTTCCAAAGAAACACCTCCAATCTCTGTGTGGATTTTGGTCTTTATCTCACTGCCAATCACACTCTCCTCTGCTCCACTTTCTATGTTTTTTTCTGTATTATGTCATCACTTGCAACAAAATTGGTGCTCACTGGAAATGTCCATTTTCATTCAAAAGAGGAAAGTGCACACCTGTTTGTTTGGAAAATTTTATCTTTAGATTAGCAAATCTGAGTCTACACTGGCAAATATGGCTTTAAAATTTTGGAAAAATGTTGCATTTCACTCAAATATCTGATGGAAGTCTACACTTGGCTAACACACAAATACACACGCAGTATATGCCTCATTGTTATACATCAGCCATGCCTAGAATCTCCATAGAGCGTTTTGTCAAAATGTAATCAGCCCAAAGCACAGCATCCTGCCTATGACAGGAATTGAGCATGTGTCAGCATGAGCTGTGAGACAATATACAATCACAGTTCAGAAATGAGCATTTATGTTATTGAATGCTGCAAATGCACAGGCCTCAGATTTCTTTTTTCAATCATGAAAAATCCTACGGAAGTATGCATGTTCATATAATAGTGATAGAAATATGTTTAAGTTCCAGTTACTTACAAAATTCTCCCTAAGAAAAATGAGCCCTATGAACTGAGAGCCTCTCCTTATATTTTCTCAAGTAGTAACACACTTCTGAATGCCTATATTCCCCATATTCCCACTTTGATAAAAAGGAAGAGTAACTGCTGACTTTTATTTATGTAAGCCGAGAGTGTGTATCTTCTCCATGCATACTTTGCCACCAACCCCACAAACCCAAGAAGAACAGTGGATAAAACAAAAGGAAATAGGGATATCCTTTTTAAGACTTTTCTGAGTATCAATGTCAACATAGAAAATCCCAAGTTCTAGGACCTTCGATGGCTCTAATTAACTTGGGAGAATGTTCTGAAGTTATTCTCTTTAGCTTCAAGACTTCTTTCAAGGACTCAGCTTCTGAGGCCAGAACTTATCCCTGAGTCTTCTTAGCAGCTTGCAGTGTCCTTGCCATGACAGTCCCTCATGAACCAAAAGTAAAGGTGAAGGAATCTGATCTGCAGTTAACAGAACTGTTAATGTTTATTAAAATGGACTTTGTCGGTATTTTTAGAGAATCCTTTTTAAGGTTTTATGTTTCAGGTTTTGTTTTGTTTTTTTGTTTTTTTTTTAAGATAAGGTGACTGAGTCAAATATGGAGGTTCAGAGCGGTACTCCACTTCAACAGCTCTGGAGCCTTCACGTTATCTAAAAACAGATGCAGTATTGATCATATTGTGCCAGTTCCCAGATACATAATAAAGGGGACAGACAGGATCCATCCCATCCTGATGGGATGCTGACAGAATATTACTGCTAAGTGTGTTCAGCTCTAGTGGACCCTAGACTTATGGTCACACATGTGAGTTCCAATCTAAGGAGCAAGCTTAGCATTCTATCGCCAGCCATGATTGAAACATAAGCTCTGTGCAGCCTAGTCTAGAGAGTTGGTCTTGTACATGCAAAGTCAAGATTAAGTCTTGAAACTTGCTTTTCAACCTTCCTCTTAGACAATGATTCTTTCTTAGAAATATAGGTCTGCCTGGGGAAGGCCATTCTGTATTAGAACCTAAAAGCTCCATCTTATTCCAGATTCAGTATCTGAACCTACATACCTCCCAGAGGGGCAAGCCCTGCGCAGGATCATCATACCTTATTATCTGGCTGGTAAAACTATATACTAATTAAAACACATTGTATAATGAACCATCAGGACCATAGATAACCCTGAAATCAAAATGACTCTATCCAGTGTTTAGCATATAATAGAGATTCAGTAAAACCTATTTAATAATTAAATTTCCAAGATCTTCTGGGAAGTCATTTCAAAACCATATTTCCTAAACCATCAAGTACCAGCCCTGACCTCCTGGGTCTACCATAACATATGACATTTTCTCAGAATTGACTTTTTACCAGCATTGCAGAGTAGGTAGCCTTAGTGCTTTTATCTCAGGATAGATAAAAGACTAAATTCACCAAGTGACATATAGTCAGAACACTCACCGTGTTATTTCAAACCAAGCTGACCCATTACCTTTTCCTGAACCAGTATAATCTCTTTGGTAGGGACCCACTTACCACCCTAGAGAGCAGTAACTTCCTGAACCTATGGCTATTGACCTATCAATGAATCCTAACTCCTGACTCTCAAAGCTGCATGAGATCCACTGTACTCCTGGGTCCCCTCCATGGGATGTCTACTCTAGTCATTCGGCTTCTTATTGAGCCCTCCAGTAAAAGGGAGCTAGCTCCTCAGAGACTGCTCACTGCACCTTAGACTGGGAGACTATCCTCCTCATTCTGAGCCATCATCAGCCACCTTTGGGGCTACCTGGATCAAGTTTAAACCCTGATTTTCATGACAATCCCTCTCAGATACTTAAAGACAACAGTCATGACTCCTTTCAATCCTTTCCTTTGCAGAATAAAGTCTTCTTATTACTTTGTTTGATATCAAGGGTAGAAAAGACTTAGTTGACAGATTAGGACAAAAGTAAATAGCTACAAATTCAAGTCTCATGACCAGGACAGTGAGAAAGAGAGGAAAAGGAAACCAGAATATAAAGCACATGTGGGGTGCCTGGCTGGCTCAGTCCATGGAGCATGTGACCCTTGATCTTGGGGTTGTAAGTTCAATTCCCACATTGGGTGTGGAGATTACTTAAAAAATAAAAATTAAAAAAAAAAAGAAAGAAAGAAAGTATGTTTTCAATTTCTCTATTAAACTTCTTATACAGTCTCAAGAGATTCATAGATGCTCCAGTTGCTGGGTCATGTCTCATGACACTGCCTGACCAGACCAAATAAGCAGAACACAGAATATCAACTTGGAACCACACCTTCCCTCTCAGGTGGGACAGTCCCTGGTTCAGGGCCATCAGGAAGGTCCAGCACAGAGTATCTGGATGGGTGGGGGTGTTAGAGAAGGAATAGGGAGCATGCCAGGCTGCATGAAGGAAATCTACCACCCTATGACAATCCTGGCCTCTGGAACAAGGTTTTAAAAGAAGATTTATATTTTGTGGAGGACACTAGAAGAAAACCAAAACAGAACTCCAAACCTAGAGGGACTATACTACCAGAAAGAACTTTAGGACTAAGTCTTAAAGAAGAATAGAGACGTAAGGAAGTATTAGAGACTGAAATACAATATAGTAACAAAGTCAGGGAGCAAGGTAAATGCCCAGGACTCAACAGGGCTAGCCTGGAGAGCAATGTATCAGTCCCAGAAGAATGGGCTAGAAATGGGCAAATATCTCTTTCCTCAGGTAAGAAACTGGGCAAAGACAGAACATGAAGATAAGAGATGTCTCTGGCAAATAGAGGAGAAGACATGTAAAGTTTAGACCAGGGCCTGATGAGTGGGGAAAAAGAGAAAAAAATCACATGTCTTTTCTTCTATTTTCCTGTTTATGATTTCAGGAGCCAACTAGTATAATATCATGTTTCTAGCTAGGAGCAGACTTACATAGAATGTCCTAATTTCGTTCTTCCTAAAGCATGTGATGCATCAGAATCACCTGGGAGCTTGTTAAAAATAAAGACGTGTAGGTATCAAACCAGATCTAGGATTCAGAATCCTGAGGGCCCCAGGAATCTGTATTTTTAATAAGAGCTCAGTGATGCTTACACACGGCTAGGGTTGAAGCCATTCTCTAACAGACAAGAAACGGTTATATAAAAATTATAAGGAATAGAAAATTTCCAAAAACTAAAAGCATCACCCTCATGTGACTTCTGTGTCTACCACATCATAAGGTCTGAAATAGTTAAAATATACCTGTTCTTTGTTCTACTTGTCTCTAACACACTCACTTGTCCTTTAAAGTATATTTCCCACTTAATCCTTTCTACACTGATCTGTTAAATATTTGAACTCGATTGTTCAAGTGATTATTTGAAATTTGCATCTGGTATTTAAGATCCCCAACTGAATAAATACAGTACTGTTAATCAAACAAATTCATTGTGAAAAGGTAAAAACATATTCTGTATTAATTCCAGTAACTATTTCAGGCACTTATCAACAAATTAATACCGACTATAAGTTAATCATCTAATCCAAAGTCCCTAAAAGTTCACAAATAAATGGAAACCCCAGCAATGATAGATTCTTGTAATTATCTCTATCAAGTTAATATCTGTGTATAATTACCCCAATATAAGATTATGTGAAAACAGTGAGCTCTGGGACTGATTCCCAAAACAACAAGTACTTTATCTTGTAAACTTATAACAACAACTTGCACTTTACAGACCTTTTCATCCATTGGTCTCACCGTAAAGATGAATTAATTTGATTGTAACATAACTCTTGGGAACAAAAGCATCCTCCTCAAGATCAAAAAAATGCATTCAAATTATTATCAGTATGAGAACCCATTTTTTTTTTTTTTTTTTTTTTATTTGACAGCGAGAGAGACAGCGAGAGAGGGCACACAAGCAGCGGGAGTGGGAGAGGGAGAAGCAGGCCTCCTGCCGAGCAGGGAGCCCGATGCAGGGCTCGATCCCAGGACCCTGGGATCATGACCGGAGCCGAAGGCAGACGCTTAATGACCGAGCCACCCAGGTGCCCCGAGAACCCATTTTTTGTACAATTTCCTTGAAAATGTGTCTTTCAGTTACAAGAGTATTCTCCCACTGCATTAAAGAAGTGGAGGAAAAAAAATCTCTGGAGAAAAATTTATTTCATAATTTAAATTTATCTCCGGCTGGAGGCAGGACTATAAGCCAAACCTCTTCACTTCAAAGCCAAGGTTCTGTCTACAGTATCACCCAGTGAGTAAGAATAATGTAAGGGATATTTCAGAGAACAGAGAAACTGCACTAATGTATATGTCTAAGAAATAATTCTTTCTACCCACCTAGTCCCCACTCACTGTGTCCCTTCTATAGTTCATAGAGAGCTCTCTATTCAAAAACAGCCTCTTCCCCCAAATCTTTCTCAGGTGTTAAGGATTAGGTCCCGGGGCACCTGGGTGGCTCAGTTGGTTAAGCAACTGCTTTCAGCTCAGGTCATGATCCTGGAGTCCCAGGATCGAGTCCCGCATCGGGCTCCCTGCTCAGCGGGGAGTCTGCTTCTCCCTCTGACCCTCCCCCCTCTCATGCTCTCTCTCTCTCTCAAATAAATAAATAAAATATTTAAAAAAAAAAAAAAAAAAGGATTAGGTCCCAATCTCAGTATTGGACTTAATCCTTTCCATTAAGCCCATTAAGTTTGATTTTTATGAATTTATTGAAAGCAAACATAATAATTTTATGTACCAAAACACATAAGTTAAAAAAGGTAGATGTTGTTTAAACTAAAGGATTCTTGTTAGAGCAAGAATACTAGGCCCATCGGCTCAAGATAAGGAAAGCCTCACCTGTTGTTCCTCAAACCAGCTGGGCCTCCCAAGTATCCCCTCCTCCATGCTTGCCACAGAGTGATTCTATACCCAGAATGTGATCTCAGAGGCAGGCCAGGAAAAATAAATTAGAAGCTAGAGGTGTTAGCAAGAAAACATACAGTGCCTACTTTGGCAGCTTCCACCAACTTCTTTGTATGAGTCTATTTTATGCTTTCTAAAAAACTATTTGAAATGGAGAGTGTTTTGAAAGTTTTGCTAAAATGAGCCAGTATTAGTTAGCTATTCTGCGTGATAAAATTCCCCAAACTTAGTGGATTAATACAATAAATATATATATTTTTTTTGTTTTTTGTTTTTAAGATTTTATTTACTTGACAGAGACAGAGATAGCGAGAGCAGGAACACAAGCAGGGGGAGTGGGAGAGGGAGAAGCAGGCTTCCCACCGAGCAGGGCGCCCGATGCGGGGCTCGATCCCAGGACCCTGGGATCATGACCTGAGCCGAAGGCAGCTGCTTAACCATCTGAGCCACCCAGGCGCCTGCATAAATATATGTTTTTATCTCACAGTATCTGTGGATCAGGAATTCAGGAACAGTTTCAGGGACTGATTCAGGCTCCGAGTTTTTCGTGAAACAGCACTCCCACGATGTCCATCGGGGTTACGGTCCTCTAAAAGCCAGAACGGCGCTGGCGGCTTCACTTCCAAGGTGATGCACTCACATGACTGTTAACAGGCCTCAGGTCCTCATGCTCTAAGTCAGCTGAATGTCTTTGTGACATGCTGACTGGCTTCCCCCAGAGAGAAGACAAGCAGGAGGCCACAATACCTTCTATATCCTAATGTCAAACATCACACACCTTCACTTTCTCCACGTTCTATTTGTTAGAAGAAAGTCCCTAAATATAACCAACACTTAAGAGGAGGGGAATTAGGCTTCGCCTTTTGAAGGGAAGAGAATCAAACCATTTGTTGCCCTATTTTAAATTAAAACCACCACAGGGTCTTTTCCAGGGCTTTGCCTTATTCTGTATATCATGTCAGGGCAGCTCTTAAAGATGATCCATTCCTTAAACTGAATACAATGCTAATCCCATGCATGCCATTAGCTCTGGCCTACAGTGGAGGAGAGAGTCAGATAGTCAAGTAACAAGGGATAATGCAAAGCATTAGAGTTATTGGTAAGGCTTTAAATAATGGTTTGAAATTGACACTGGCAATTTCAAGACAGTTTGTGAAAAGAACTAACAGGTTTAAACAGTTCTACCTCTTATGGACAGTTTGGCCACCCACTAGACTTGTGTCTGGAGAGCTTCAAAGGATACAATAGCATTGGACTGTCATCCTTCTAATCCCCCACACTTTATTTGAGCATGTTCAATTTTACAGCCTTCTCCTCTCTGCTAAGCTGAAATCAATATATTGACATCTTGGTGGGAGAAGCGGAACAAGAGACAGCTAAGTTATTCCCTGGAGGGAAAACTCAAGAAAGAAGGAGACTTCTTGTTTCCATGGGTCAGGACAGTTGAGGTCAAATTCTGCTAAAAATTCTCTCTGTGGGGTGATGGAGGAGACACATGGACCCCCAGATAAATATTCCTGCCTGTGCTCTATATTGCATATACTGCTTGGACCTTCTAGGATGCTAAGTGTAATGAATAATCAACTAATAAATCTCTCTCTCTCTCTCTCTCTCACTTATACACACACACACACACACACACACACACACACTCACTATACACCATCCTAACTAATAGATCAGGCCTTTTTAGAATCTGTATTGAAATTGTCAGAACACTAGTGTCTTGCATAGAAGTGTAAGGGATCCAAAAAGACATTCTCAGTTATGCTGAGTGACACCCTTGAGAAGCCTCGCATCCCCAGAAGAGTGGAAGTATTTTTTCAAAAGTACAAGAGTAATAATAAAGTGTACATTATGTTTCATAAACTGTACTAAGTTCTTGAAATACATCTTTTCCTCACAACAATCCTGACATACATAATATGATTCATAATAATAAAGATGAATAATATTATTCTTATCCCCATTTGATAGATGAGAAATTGAGCCTCAGAGAAGTTCAGTGAGTCACTTGAGGTTAGCGAGCTAATAAGAGGTAAAGCAAAGGTTTAAACTCAGGGCATCCAAAACCAGATCCCATGCTGGTAGCCAGCACTGACTTAAGCACAGAATGAATACCTGAAATAAATACTTAGTAGAGGAGAGAATGGATGAAGAAGGAAGAGGAGCAGAAGTCCTGTTGTTAACAGTTTTTATCTCTTGTAACATCATGACCACCAATTACAAGGCTTGATCACGCATTATTGGGACATGCATTTGTGTCTCTCAACTAGACTGGCATTCTGGTAAGTATAGTCTGTCTCATGGGCTCTCTATTCCCTCCTGAGTACATATGAAATGCTGGATAAATAACCTCCATACCACCACACAAATGACATGATTCTCAGATTTCTCACGCAATTATACCACCTCTTCATATTGCTCAGCAATTTACTCTTCATTCCTCAATTTCTTACATTTAAAATAATAGAATCCACCTCTTAAAAGTTTTATTAGAGTAAAACTAAATGAGATAGTGTTTATAAAGAGATTAGCATAAGCCATCACAAACTAGGTACTCAATGTAATTTATTCTTACTATTATTATAATATACATGTCTCCACTGGTTCAAAATGAACTATCTATATGTTTATATGTACATTTATATTTTACTATATGTACTACTAATATTGCTAATAAAATAGTAAAAATTACCATTTCTTAAGTATTTAACATCTTTCAGGCACTTTAGAAGATGATTTATATATATTACTAATTTTAACAATGAAGCTTAAAAAGGTCAACTTAATTTATCCATGATCACATAGCTAAAATGTTCAAGAGTTAATGTATAAACGTAGGTCAGTGTGATTTCAAAATCAATGTTATTTCTACTAAAACAAAGGACAGAATCTAAGCCAGGTTCCCACTCTTCTGCTCCACACAAGATGTGAAGATAAGATTTTGACCATGCATACATAGTTATTGCTGGTAGGAATTCTCCTTGCCTCACAGGCCTATTTCCTGTCTTGGGATACAACTTTTCCTAGGAGAAATTCTCCCTGTTCAGTGATACTATCACTATCAGCTCTCTGGCATCTGAAGGAAGACAGACTAGGAGAAGGCAGTGGCTGCTTAGGATCCTGTTGGACACTGGAAGTCCTCATTGATGGTAAATCAAACCTAGACCACAGTCCTCTATTCCCACTCTTCCCCAGCTCATCAGATAAAAGCATTCTTGTTTCCTAAAAAAGCCGCCACTGGTCCAGCATATCTCAGCACACACTAGTCCATTTATGGCAAGGAGGGAGTCCACTCAGACCCTGGTTACCTGTTCCCTCATGGAGCACTTGACATCTCTGCTGTAGCAAAAGACATCTAATATCACCTACCACTGTGTGATCACAAAGAAAACAAATTTTATTTAATAAGGCCAAATGCCAGTTTCTTACAAGCTACCCTAACTCAAAGCATTATGTATAATTAACAACCAACTTCTCCCTGCTTTTTTAAAATCAGATTAATGAAGTAAGAGTGCTTTTAAAATACAACCAACGTGGGATTTGAGTAGGACTGGGGAGGGCTGATAATAACATTCACTCTCGGGCACCTGGGTGGCTCAGTCGTTAAGCGTCTGCCTTCAGCTCAGGTCATGATTCCAGGGTCCTGGGATCGAGCCCCGCATCGGCCTCCCTGCTCAGCAGGAAGCCTGCTTCTCCCTCTCCCACTCCCCCTGCTTGTGTTCCCTCTCTCGCTGTGTCTCTCTCTGTCAAATAAATAAATAAAATCTTAAAAAAAAAAAAAAAAAAAATAACATTCACTATCTACACTGCTTTCAGTGTCTTTACATTTATGCTCAGGGTACTTTTCTGCAAAGTGAGTAGCAAATAGACCATCCTAGTTGAGTGGTGATTACATTTATATTGATTATACTTAATGTGTTGATGGGAGTGGGAGTTTATAAGCAAAAGAATATGAGTTATTGACAATCTTTATTCCCATGGCCTTTTAAATTCTGCTCAGATACTGAGTATCACTCTGCTTCATTCTCTTACCTCTTCTTATTTTCATAATCAAAATCAGAAAAAATACAAATGAATAGCAATACTGATTATAACAGTTAACAATCACTGAGTGTTTACTAGGGCCCAACCACTTAAAATCCCACTTACAACTCACAAAAGCCATATGAGGGAGGTGTTATTATTTCCCCCATTTTATAGCTGAGAAAACTGAAATCTACAGCTTTTAAGACACCTTTCCCAAGTTCTTACTGCTCATCAAAGGTAGAGGTATGTGTGCCATTAGTCTGTTCTTGACCACCATACTAGAAAGCCTCTGTAAGGAGGAAGGGCAAGCCCAGGGTGGTGAAAATGTTGCCTCCTCGAACACATCTGCTTGGGTCCGAGTACTTCCTAACAAGGAGCTCCAACTCCTATTACAATTTTCTTGGTGGCCTAGACCAATCTAAGACTTTTCTTTGGCCTCCAAGACAGAAACAAGCAAGGGAAGTAAGAATTCATTCATTCCATCTCTTCCATAAATACTTGCTGAGGCCCTAGTCTATACCCAAACCTGTGTCAAGCAAGCACTGAAGAAATGTCAATAACTGAAGACTTTCTTGCCTCAAGAAATTCAGAGTCTACTTTTTCAGCATACGAGATGCACAAAGAAGCACAAAGCTGGACACCCAGCTCAGAATGACACAAGGGAAGTGTTGACGAAGCTAAGACCTGAGGATGAATAGGATTTAGCAAGACAAAGTATATTTGTGTGACACATGGCCTCAGTATCTGTTCTGTTCCTACCCCTCCAGCACATTGGGAATGTTCCTCTTTATGGGTTTGCCAAAATCAAAAGTGACAATCCCAGCCCTCCAGCAGTTAAGTAAAAGGAAAGGTAGTATTTCATATGGAAAAAAAAAAAAAAACCTAATAGGACAAGAATGTTATGATGGAGGAGGTAGAGATAGGGTCACAGCTTCCAGTGACCTTGGCACTCAGAATCTCACTGAACAGTCCCCTTCCTTGACACTGCTACGTAAGTATGTATATAAACTGAGTGTCAAAGACTTAGCCTTCAGAATGTAGTCAAGAAATGGGGCTCACAGGCTGGTGCTCTTATGGTAGGGTGACAGCCCTTCAGTCCCATAATCCCAGCATGTTCTTTTCTTTGGGTAAGGTGTACAGTTTCTGAAGAACTATACAGCTGTTACTCACTGGTCAACTCAAGGGTATATTTGCCCCTCCAGGTGCACACAAGCCCAGAGCAGGTGTTGGAATCAGCCTTGGCCTGAAGGCATCAAGGAAAATCTACTTTCCTTCCAACATCAACTACATGCAAACTGACATGGTGAGAATGGAAAATTAGGATTAAAAAGAGCATGCTTCTTTGTTCTTTTGCAGAAACTCTAGTTTCTTTCTTTTTGGATTGACACCCATGGTCATTTTTTTTGTTTACAAAGATCTGATTTTATTATGGCAAAAAGTAATGGGGTAGATTTACCATCCTAGGGGTTGGTAAAAGAGAGAAGCCACATTTAAGCGTATACATATGTTCATGTGATAAATCTTGTAAGTCTTTCACAGGAGGAAGTGAATTCCAGGCAAAGTGAAGGGCATATTGTTAAAAAAAAAAAAAAAGAAAGAAAAGAAAAGAAAAGAAAAAGAAGAGGACTTAATATCTAATTTACAGTTTCAGCTTCTCCCAGGAATAGAATCTTAAACCACTCAATCTGGAATTACTTGGTCAGTGCTAGTGAGGTAATCTGCTTGACAGACTCCTGCCAGGCCTGTCCCCTAAAGGAAGGTGACCTTGCCACAACCAATCTGCTTTTTGCTTGTGTAATAACTACCTTGTCCCTCTCCCTTCTGCCTATAAAAGTCTTTCATTTTATACAGCAACTCAGAGCACCTTTCTATCTGCTAAATGGAATGCTGCCTAATTAATGAATCACTGAATAAAGCCAATTAGATCTTTAAGATGTACTCAGTTGAATTTTTTAACAATATGTAAATAAAAAATGGTGTGTTCCTGACTTCTCATAATTTTTTTTTTTTTTTTTTTTTTTTTGGTCTGGATCATAAAGGTTCTGGTGAAGAGTGTCGAAATAGGATGCCAAGGGGGTGAACAAGGACCAAGTCTTAAATCATATAAAGAATTTTAGATTGAGTTACCTGGTCTAATCAAATCATCCTATTAAGAGTGTAGTCAGAAGTTCACCAAAGAGAAGAGGCTATCCCACTATTTAAGAAGTAGACTGAATTGCTAGAAGATGCTTGACTTCACCTTTCTATAGCTTCTCTCTTTCATCATTGCAATTGAGGAAGAAACCTGAAAGGTACTAAGTCACCATCTGTGGTCCAGAAGATGCTTTAAGCTGCCCTGGTAAGATCACAAGGAAAGAATTTTCTGTGAAGACTGGGTTACTCTGTCCCCTCTTCCCTATAAGAGGAAGATACCTCCTCAACCACTGCCCTGTCTGCTACACTATCCATGCCTCCTTGTTGATATTGAGCTTGACCTTGGGATGATATGCTTTGACCAAAAGAATGTGAGTGATTTTTGACATACACCACATTAGAGGAAAAGAATTAAGAGGCATCTCTTATTTCCACTAGCCCTGTTGCTAAACTGGGTCTGCTCCTTTACCCTGGTTCCTATAATGCAGAGATGAAAAAATGAGGAGCAAGGCCACAGCAGCTGACCCACAGTCACCAATATGTAATGTAAGTGAGAAATAAATTGGAATTATAAGTCACTAAGAGAGTGGGACTGTGTATTACTGCAGCAAATCTGAATAATGTATCTTCTAAGAGAGCTCTTTAGATTTTTGTTGCTAGCCATACAGGGAAAAATTAAACAAGCTAAAAAAAAAAAAGAAAGAAAGAAAGAAACACCACCTCTGAGTAGGGTGGCTGTATATGCCTAGGGCTGATATATTTTCATCCCATATGTCAACTCCTATGATTTTGTAACGGCTGCCTGGAGGGTTACAACAAGAACGTTTCTGTAGTGGTCTCCAACCTCAACAGGGAACATTGGCATAATCCATTAGTAATGTCTGCCTTTAGCATGGAAATGAGAGGCAATGACACAGATGACATGTTTGCTGGTCTAGAGCCCAAGGTCTCCCACCCTTCCACCCTTACAAAGAAAGAAATTTTGTGTTTTCCCCACTATCCTTTGCTTTCCTCTGGATCCTTCCAAATAACTGCTTACCTCTCACTGGAATCTCATATCTCTGGTTGTGGTGGCTGGGAGAGTAGTGGTAAATGAAGCTGGCTCCTTTCCACCACCAGTAAAATAAAAGGTCAGTGTAAACACTCATCCTTTCTCCTTGGATGACTGGTGCATGTGCTCTTCCTCTCTGATTACTCCTTCCTATACTTCTGAAAGAAGTGATCCATTTTACTGACTCTAACTGGTCTGACATAAAATACCTATAATTCTTCACGGAGCAAAAACAAGTACGGGTAGCTCCACAAAACCCTACTTCTGCCAATTCTACTAGCTCATTCAGAGTTAGGCTGGGATATAAACTGAGGACCACAAACATTTCATGTAGTGATCAGGCATTAGCACTGAGCGTACGCCATATTCCTCGCAAAAAGCCACCCTCCAACAAACCACTCTTACATTGTTAGAGCGCCATCTACCGGTCAATACAACAAATACAGCTTCCCAAGCCTCTCCATTGGCTTGCTATGAAGAGGGCGACACTACAAATTAAATGAGGAAAAAAGGAGGTAAGTCATTTTTACCCTGTATCTCTATGGTCCAGGGTGCTATTAGAGGAGATTTAATGCTTCATCTCTCTTAGCCATATAAGTGGTTATTATTATTTCCATTTTACAGATGAGAAAACTGGGCTCTGGACATGAGTTATTTTGCTCAACCAAGAAGCAGAGCTAGGATTCAAAACCCAGTCTTGCCATGTCAGCACTGATGCTCCTTCCACTAGTTAACACTCTCAACTCTTGATTTGATTCAATGCTCTCAGATTTCAGGAAATTTTGTTACTCCTCAAAAGAATATGTCCGCTTCAATGAAGTAAATATGTCTGTGTAGAACTAAATGCATTTACTTAGACTGTTCCTGTCTACTTGTCTTTCTCCTCTATGCCACATATGTACTAAACAAATTTTGTTGGATGAATACATGACTAAATAAATGAAATGTTTTTTTTTCTTGCCTTCTTTTAAATCATTTGCAAAATTACATTCCCAAAAGAGCTGCACCCATATCTGACCATTCTTTACATTCTCATTATGTGAAAGGTCTTCCCTGCCATCCACCTCCACAGTCCAAATCAATGCTATACTACACATTTTTAAGCATAAAACAATTCAGAGTTAAAATGAATCAGGACACTCCCATTGTAAAGGAAGCCCTATGCAAAATCATTTTTCTATAATAAAAAAGTCATTTAATTATCTAATAACCACTTTCATCTGCTTTGTTACACTTGATTTCCTGATACTAGTTTATATTAACCAAGGTATGACTCTACATCTACCCACTAATGCTCATTTTTCAGCAGCATGCAGTTAAGCATCTTAAGTATTTTTTCTAGGGTTCTGTGCATCATTTCAGTGAGAGTGTGAGCTCTATGAGGACAAGTGCTAATTTTTAAATTGTTTTATAACCCTCTAATTCCCACTACAATGTCTTCAGCTATCTTATTAAATGTTTATAACTGACCAAGGATTGGACTTGTCTAGCTAGTCCTTTGAAAGAAATATTAATGAGCAATTAAATGTTAAAAAGGAGCAAGAGAATGAAGAGTATACTTTCCCAGAATGTAATTATTGAGTGCCTACCATATTCCAGGAACCACACTGGGTGCTGGGAGCACACAGTCTCTGGCCTCAAGGATATAACCTAATGGGATAAACAGACAATTACAATGCAGTATTCTGGGTCGGCAGAGGCTCAGGGTTATCCTACACTTTGAGGGAAGCAAAAATGACTGACTGTAGAGGTCTCTAATTACAGAGCTTCCTCCTGAAGTGATGGTAAATGCTATAATGCAATTATAATAAATATTATAATGCAATTACAATAAATGTGTGTGGAACTGAATTAAATCAAATTGTTGCCTCATTCTCCAGTAACTCAAAAGTGAACCATGACAACTGGAATTTTTATTTTTAATTCAGGGCTTCCCAATAAGTTGCCCATGGAGATATTTCAGAAGATTTTAACCAATGAATCCTTCAGAAATTTAATAAGGTTCTGCTCAACTGGCCCTTTGATTTGCCAAATGTATCCATCTAGAAGCTTCTTTAGAATTTTCCCAGACATTTAAGGTAAAGGAATCTAAGAACCTAGCAAAACTAGAATCTAATTTTTCTGCCAATGATCGATTTAAAGTTGATAATGACAGCTAAATGTGTTGGGTATTATACACAATTTGTACAAAATTATGTCACATAAAACTGTGACCCTCAATAAAACCTATCTATAAATTCTATTCTCTCAACTAGGGGCATTTTCAGTCCCTTTCCTACCCTGCTAAGTTAGTTCTTTAAGGGCACAGCCTGTGTCCTTTTTATTACCATACCCTGGGTCTAGGAAAAGTGGAAGACACAGAGTAGGCATCTTACATGTAATGGGTTGAGTGAGCATGTGCTAGCTGAATGCATGAAAATGATTATAACTGACTATCCCTTGGAATGGCCTGAAGTTTTGTGGAATTTATAACCTCCATCAACCTCCATGTTAAGCAAGTATATCTTCTTTTTTAATTTAAACTTTCTGCTTTATTGCTTTCTCTTTTTTGTCATACAAGTAAAACATGTTTTTATAGAAATGTTAGAAAAAATAGTAAAAATTTTAAAAATCAAAAATTCTACCACCTGAAGTTAAACAATATTAACATTTTGTTATATGTTTTTGAAGGTTTTCATATGCAAATATGCACTTTTAAAAATACGCACAAATACGCACTTTCCTGGGGCACCTGGGTGGCTCAGTCGTTAAGCGACTGCCTTCGGCTCAGGTCATGGTCCCAGGGTCCTGGGATGGAGCCCAGTGTTGGGCAGCAGGAAGCCTGCTTCTCCCTCTCCCACTCCCCCTGCTTGTGTTCCTTCTCTCGCTGTGTCTCTCTTTCTGTCAAATAAATAAAATCTTTAAAAAAATATATATTTCCTGCTGTACATGCTATTTTGTGACTTGTATATGTACTATTTATAAATAGTAAATAAATATATTTCATGTCATAAGTATTCATGTATATTCTCATCTGTAGTGGCTACAGAATAATACATTGTGTATATCTCAAAATTTATTTAATTTGTACTTATTATCAGACTAGGTTGATAGGTTGTTTCCAAATATTTGCTATTTTAAACATTGTGATAATGATCTTCATCCTTACAATTTCTTGCATTCATTTCAGAATGCAAGGAAACTAGGAGAATTTCTGGGCCAAAGGGAAAGACAATTTTGTTTTATTTTTTATTTTTTTAGATTTTATTTATTTCTTTATAAGAGAGAAAGAGAGGGGGCACCATCGGGGGGCAGAGGCAGAGGGAGAAGCAGACTGCCCGCTGAACAGGGAGCCTAACTTGGGCTTGATCCCATGACCCTGAGATCAGGACCTGAGCCAAAGGCAAATGCTTAATGGACTGAGCCACCCAGGTGCCCCAGGAAAGACCATTTTAAAGTCTCCTGATGGCTTAGGCCTAAATTTCTCTCTGGACTCATCTTGAACAGTCACTGTGCCAATCCTAGGTATTATTATTATATAAGCTTATATGATGAGGAAAACATTTTTTTAATATTCATTTATTTTCTACATTTAATGAACAAGAACATGATTCTATAAACTCTGTCCAGGTGTATAAAAGCAGAATGTGTAATAGTTAAGAAGTGAGTTCTCCGAATGCCTGGGTGGTTTAGTCCATTAAGCCTCTGCCTTTGGCTCAGGTCATGATCCCAGGATCCTGGAATTGAGTCCCACATTGGGCTCCTTGCTCAGCAGGGAGCCTGTTTCTCCCTCTCCCTCGTGCTCCCCCTGTTGTGCTCCCTCTCTCTCTCTCTGACAAATAAATAAAATCTTAAAAAAAAAAAAAAAAAGTGAGTTCTCAAGTCAGATTACTTGATCCCATATCCTGATTTAGCCCTTCACTAATTCTATGCCTCAATCAATTAAAATAACTTCATTATGCTTTAGTTTTCTCATCTGGAAAACAGGATAATCAAAATATCTATCTCTTAGGGTTGTTTCTGAGGATTACATGAATTGGTCCATGCAATGAATTCAGAATATTACCTGGCACTTGTAAGAATTCAATAAATGCTACACATTCTTTCCTTCTTTCTGACGACACTACTAAATTAATTTTTTAGCCTCCCTTGCAATTAGGTATACCCATGAGACTAGTATGTGAAATGAACTGATAAGGTCACTTACTGGCTTGACCCACATATACCTTTAAGACATGATTTTCATCCATTTCCCAATCAGCGAGCTGAACAGAGAAAACTCCAAGGATCCAGAGCAGTTAGAACAACAGGATGGAAGGAGCCTGGATCTATGAATGAATCTAGGGAACTAAAGCCCCACCTCCACCAACCACAATGAACTGTCAGTACATCACTGAGAAATAAATGTATATTGTGTTACATTTCAAGTGGTTTGTTGCTCCTGTTATAACAATTAGCCTTTTTGGACTAACGGAGTTGCCTATTATTATTATCTTATCAGGTAATATCTGTTTTAAAGAAGAGAGAATTTTGATTTCAAAATATGAAGGATAGATGAAAGGAGTTCAGAATAAAAAATTTGCTGCAGAGAGTCCACAACTTGATAATACATGAATTCAAGGGTCATTTATCCATCTAGAATGTAATTTACCTCATCTCTTTCTTAGATTCCCCATTTTGACTCCAGGCTACAGAGGTTAATCTCAATACAGCCAAATGGGTTTACTCAACTTAAAAACACAGATACTTCATATCCTCACTTAGCTTCACTGGTGAATACTGTTTTCTTGTATTTACTGTAACATGTGGACCATAAATACCACAGAAGTAGAAAATCCAGGAGGAAACATTCTTTAGGAAAAAAGAGAAATATTCAAAAGAAAGGCTATTGCATTTTAAAAAATGCAACATCAACGAGAGAAAGTTCCTTATAATGGTTCTAAAAAATGTCTAAAGCAAAGTCATACCAAATAGGAATATATTTCAAAGTTTTCCTCTTGAGGAAAACAAACATGAAAGAAAAATGCTCAATTTGGGATACTGTTCATTTTGCAAAAATGTTATTTGTTACCACAGGAAGGGAAAGGAAAAAGGATACCAAGGATAATGTAGACTATACATATAAACATATATATGTCATTTTATGAGTGCTGAGGCAAAAATTTATTGAAATATTAAACACATGATTTATTTTCTAGGTTAGAGCTTCCAGTTGAGACTAGCTGAAATATTTTCCAGAGTATTTTACTCTCAAGGGACTATAAGATATTAAATAACACTGTCAAATGTATCTTTCTAAATACAGAATTAAATGGCTATCCCCTCACATTTGCATCCTGTTGTGCAATGTGTTTTGCATATAGGAAGCTATTATTAGCCCCCCACAAAGACTCTTAAATCTAGAAAGGTTAAAGGGCTTGTCCAAAGTTACCTGGATAATGTTACAAGACAAGGCAAGCAATCACTAAGTGTTGTGTAGCTTCAATGTTCATGTATGAATATTCTGAAAAGGGTCAAAGAGACAGCTACGATCAAGGTAATCAATGTAACAGTTACAGATATGCCTGGGACAGAAAAATGTGAACAATAGGATGCATTTGAATTAAGCCCACTTTATATCACAGAAAAGAACAAACGAATCACTTAATGAGCAATGGGTGAAACCCTAATCCAGTAATTTCAGTGAAAATATCTGAAATACTAAAAGTTTACCAAGTCCCACTCTAATACCTTACTATTTACAGGAAAGAGTAAATAAAACTAATTTTTAGGCGAAAAGTGATTTAGCAAGTGCTATTTACCTTTAAATGGCATGATTTAACCTCTGCATGTCTTCCTGAGCAGCAGCTGTATAACATAGGTTCATACGTTAAAACCTTGTTTACCATTTATTTTCATTATTCCATTTAGATATAATTCTCTAGAAAAAGAAGAGCAGCTAAGAGACCTTTTTATGAAATCACACAGATATAAGAAAAACTTGTAAATGATCATGCATTTAAAAGAAAATTATACTTTCTTGACAATGTAATAAGAAAATTCCAAACAAAACACAAAGTAGGAATTCAGAGTAAGAACTGAAAGGCGTATCAACTTGTTTTGTTACTGTTGTATGATTTTTACACTAAATTGAACAAATACAAAACAGAACAACTAAAGATAGAAATGCTTTCACTTCTCTCAATTGGCTTGGGAAATATGCATTGAATACCCTCTTTATTAGTAAGCACGCCAGCAGGAAACAGACTTCACCCCAGAAGACTCAAATGAAGAGACTTTAATAAACCAACCCACTTAAGGAGGTGTGAGCAAGACTAAGAGAATGAAAAACGAATGCAGATGCTAGGTCAAGCTTTCTTTCCCAAATCAGGATAAAGGAGAGCACAAGTACTCAAATGGTCAAGCCCATCATAGTTGTTCAGACTGACACCCAAATTTTGCTTTGATATCTTGGGAGATAAACCTGAAGAAAAATGTTAACAGTTATATTATCTCCCTCAATCCTATCATCATCATCATCATCCTCCTCATAAAATATTTATTATTTACTGAATATTAAGAGCCTGGTGTGGTGCTGAATAATTGTTAGAATGAAGAGTCTGGAGTTAGTATGGGGGAAATGAAAGGAGATAAAAGAAAAATCATGACCCCAAAGGCAGGTGAAGTCCTTAAGAAGCAAGAGAAATGGAGAAGAAATGGAGAATCTACGTGGACCGAGGCAGGGACTGCCATCTAGAAAAGGTGAAAGGACAAGGTGGGGCCAAGAAACGCAGTAGGAGGAGGATCCGTGGATGTGATGCATGACTGTAGATGAAGGGTCATGAGAGAGAGAAAAAGAAGACATGTATTTCTGGGGTTCTAATTCCAAATGTCCATAGGAATAATGAGGCCATTGATAGCTAAGGGAAGAGAGAAGAGTAGAGAGGTTAGAAATTAGTATGAAGGAACAATGAGACATTTTTTATCTCAGTAGGCATAAGAACAGGAACCTATCAGATGCACTTGGATTCAAGTCCTAGCTCAGCCTCTTACTCATTGTGGGAAAGTGGGCAAGTCTGTGTCTTTGTTTCCTCACCTAAAAAGCTATGCTAATTTAGTGCCCTCCTCAAAGAGTTCCTTCTTAGTAGTAGTAGTAGTAGACTTTATTTTTTCCAACAATTTTAAGTTTATAAAACACTGAGCAGAAAGTACAGTCTGATATAGCACCTCACCCCCCTGCCAACGTCCCTTACTCACATCTTGTCATAGTGTGGTATATCTGTTACAACAGATGAACCACTGCGGATATATTAAGTGAAGTCCATAGTTTATATTAGGGCTAACTCTGTGTTATATGAGTTTAGACGAATGTGTAACATCCATCCACCATTACAGTATTGCTCAATACAGTTTCACTGCCCTAAAAATCTTCCATGCTTCACCTCTTCATCCCTGCCCTCCACCCCAAACTCATGGCGGCCAATGATCATTCTTTGGTCTCTACAGTTTTGCCTTTTCAGAGTGTCATACAGTGGGAGTCATATGGCATGTGGCCTTTCCACTTAGAAATATGCATTTATTATTTATAAAGTTAGATTAATGGCTTGCAGACAGTAAATACTACACAAATGCCAGTTGTTACTATTATTATTATTAGCACTGTTATTATTTTATAAATGCTTCATTTTCCTACAGCTTCAAAAAGGAGATCATGCATTTTCTGGAGTCCTGTAGGTCCTGTTTGCTGGTCCCCCTGCTTTATTTCCTTCCTTTCATTCCCAACCTTTTTGTTATATTTTACATCCAATTTGCTCATTCAATTCTCTTCTCCCCTCTAAACTGACAGCTTTGTGAGAGCAGGGACCTCTTCTGTCTCGTCCACTACTCCATTCCCAACATTAGCATTGTGTCTGGCAGGTGGCAGGAGCTCCATCAACCTCTGCAAAGTGAATGAAAGGTCGATGTGGTGACCTGACTGAAGAGGCAAGAAGATAGACTAGCACAGCTTTGGGGAATGAACAGGAGGAAAGGGTGCTATGAGAACATGCTCCCCAAGATGTGAGTAATGGTGAAGGACTTGATACAACCCTACAGCTCTCTCACACAGGGACTTCAGGGCTTCCTAAAGGAAGTCTGTATCTAAATTATGCCTTATTTGGGGGGCGCCTGGCTGGCTCAGTCAGTTGAGCATCCTATTCATGATTTTGGCTCAGGTCATGATCTCATGGGTCCTGGAATCGAGCCCCACATCAGGCTTTATGCTCAGCAGGGAGTCTGCTTGAGATCCTCCCCCTTTCCCTCTCCCTGTGCCCCTCCCCCTACTCACACTCTCCCTTGCTCTCTCTTTCAAATAAATAAATCTTTCAAAAAATAAATTATTCCCTATTCTCAACTTGAGTATATTAAGCTTTGTGTAGCTGAGAAGGTCTTGAATGGATTTAGATAGTATGCTGAATATGTTATTCAAATACGGGAAATTCAATATCTTAATCATAAGTTTTTGAGGTAATTGTTACTTATTGAAGTCCGATTCAGATCGGAATGAACTTTACCCTAATTTTCCTTTGGTTGCAAAACAAATTTGCTTACCCACAGTTCTACCTGAAAAAAAAATCAACACCATATCTTATGAGTCTTCTTTAGGACTTACTCCAAAGAAGAAAAAAGAAAATCGTTAACAAAAAGCAATTGCCATTTCTCCTCTGGCTCATCTCCAAAGTGTTCAAAGCATGTCTTTTCATTCCTGGGTGTTTTTCTGTTTGTTCTATTTTTATTTTTAAACTAATGATAATGATACTTCACTGATGTCGCTCTAGCAGAAAGGTTAAGTGGAAACTTTCCTCCAAAACCAAAATGTTCCTTTAATCCACTGGGAATTCTTAAAGCTAGATACTAATATGTCCTGTAATTAAGAAATAATGAGCTTTCCACCATGATTTATTTCCAGAGATTTAGATTCGATGCTGAGAAGCTACAGTTTAAATAATTGCAATGCCCAATGGTAAAAACGCCTATAAATCCTCAGAGGTCAATTTTAAATAAACTTGCATTTCAGCAAAAATAAAGTTAAATGAAGATGTCCTTCTCTTTTCCTTCCACCCAAAGTAAAGGAACCAGTCAGGCAGGCAGATGCAGACAGAGAGTGTAGGGAGGAGAGAGGGAGAGAGGGAGGGGAGAAGAGATAGAGAAAGAAAGAACATTAATATGAAAAAGCATTACTTACCGTGAGGTCTTTGGGTACTGTCTCGGGCTAGGTCTGCTCCTCTGAAGTCTGAAGCAGTTCCATTTCCATTCCTCAGGGTGCCTGCAGTGAACTGAACAGTAAGAAAAAGAATTAATGACAAGGTCAGAGGCCCTGATTAAGATACTTCTCAGCTGCCCTGAAGGATTAGGGATGACTGCTCAGGGCAGGGGAAAAAAAAGCCACTGTTCACTCACAAGAAACGGAAATTTAGCAGATCCAAGCAGCTCTTAAATGTAACCGTTAACAGCACAGGCTCTGGAAGGAGACTGCTTATTAGCTGTGTGAACTTGGGCAGTTTGCTTAATCTCTCTGAGCCTCATTCTGTTCAACTGTAAAATGTGGCTAATGATTCCTCCTGTAATGGGCTGTGTATGTCAATGTAAAAAGAACAGTGATACTTAACACATTTCCACTTTTTTTATTATATATTTTATTAGTTGAGTCGGCCTCAACTAATCTTCAAAGAAGCCTCTGGAAAGAGGACAGGGAGGGAGGTCACAGAACCCTTGGCTTAATTTGGGACACCCTGACACAGGGTAGATCATGTGTGATCTTGAATTGGGGAGGGGATATTTTACTTAGAATACACAAAACTGGGATGGAGAAATTTAAAAATCATAAATATGGCAAATGAGAAGATTCATGAAATTCTGTGTTATCCTAATTATCAAATATATTTCTCTATTCCTCCATAACAAGAAAATCACAGGATATTGAGAAAAATAAAATTAGATCTTTCTTACTAAACTTCACACCAAACTAAGGTAAAACAGAGTCTTGTTTCTCACAGCCTGAAGAACTTCGGAGTTTGAAGGAAAATGTTAAAATCATATTCATTGCTTTTATTTTTTACTTTAATATTTTTTATCAGGTTCTGAGGATATAATAATGTATAAATGTATAAATGTGTAATGCTTTTTTTGCTTCATGGATCTTACAGTCAAATGGGGGAAGAGAATCATGCATATGTAGTCACACAATTAAGAAAAATAACTTTAAAAAGCTGTAATTACTCTTAGGTGACAGTGTGATGTGTTTAAAGGTATTCTGATTTAGACTGAGAAGACCTCTCTGGAGAAAGGCAATTACGTTCCCCACTTCCTTAGCATGGGCTCTGCCAGAGGCCAGCCTGCAATAACATGCCAGGCATAGGTAGTTTGTTTAGTAGCAGGCATGAGAGACAGAGGGCAAGAGAGCCAATACGGGGCTACATTATAAAATGTGCTGTCATTCCAGAGACAACTGGCCACTCAGTCCCATAGAGGCAGCTGAGAAATCTTATAAAATCCCTCTAAGCACCATCTGCCCGAGGGAAGAAAAGATAAAGCATTTGTCTATGGGCTTCAGTCCCACATTAGTCAAGAGTTGCTCCCTGGAGGTCTAACTTCCCCAAATTCTGGGCTGCACATGCATGAGTGCCTAGAATTGACCGCCAGGCAGGCCTGCGTGCCTGCAGCAGAGAAACCCCTCGGCAAAGCAAGAGTTATGGGGCATGTGCCTCAGACAAGGCTGTGTCACTTGCACATGCATAAAGCTGGTGCCTGAAGCAGGGGCTGGAATTGGAGGAAAGGCCAAGGAGGTCCGATGTGGAGCACAAGAGGATTCTGATACATCTCCTGTGTCTCAACCATCCCACGTTCTACTCCAGATGCGTCTTTCAGAAATTTTTTATCCTGGCACTTCCAATCATGAAAACCTGCCTGTGGCTATTATCTAAAAAAAAAAAAAAAAAAAAAAGGCCAAACTCTTCAGTAGAACACTCAGGCCTTCCCAACTATTTTTACACTACTCTCTCACATAAACCAAACTTGTCTTCACTGGCAACTACACTTCCCAAGAATAGAGAATATGAATCTTCCACATATCACATTCCAAAAGTACTTGTGAACTACATCTCTACGGTGATACTTGTGCTATGTAAATTAGGATACATATAATATTTAAGTAGCATATCCATCATAACCATAGTTCTTTTCAGTTTGATCAAAAAAATATTTTCAAGGATGGTATTAGACATGCCAATCAGAATCTATAACGTCCTCAGTTGTTCTTGAGAGGAATTGCCCTGTACATTGCTGGTAGGGCCATCCATATTGTGTACCATGTAACCCAAGACTAGGCACCTGCCTCAAGGCGGATTGTTCTATTACAAGTACAAACTCAATGAGAGAGAGGAATTTGAGATTTCTATGGTCCTGATTAGGATAACCAGTAATAACAAGTGTTACATTCAGCACAGTACAGGAGAATCAAGTCTGAGGACTTTTTTGAGTTTGTGTTACTCATGGAAGCCTAGGCAAAGACAGTGAAGAGATAGAGGAATATAGGGCTTCAGACTCAGGAGAGAGGACTGAACATATAGAAGCATATAGAAGGGGCTTGGGAAAAAATGGAAATGGATAAAACTGATGAAGGAGAAAGATAAGAACAAAGAAGAGAAGCGAAAGATAGACTTCTGAGGAACATCAACGTTTGAAAGGTAGCTGGAGTCAGGAATTCATGAAAAAAATTTATGGCTTATGTGTCTTGTGAAGTACTTAACTGTATCCAACAGCAGAGAAGTAGTTTGATAAATTATAATAAAATATGAGATAGCCATTAACAATGATATTACAAAGAAGTCTTCATAATATGGGATATAATAGTTATTCAGGATATTATAGTAAATGAAAGGGCAAAATACCTGCATTTTCTTTTTTTTTTTTAAGTTTCATTTATTTGAGAAAGAGAGAGAGAGAGCACGCATATGAGTGGGACAGGCAAAGGGAAAGGGAGAGAGAATCCCAAGCAGACTCCTCGTTGAGTGAAGATCCTGACGCAGGACTCAATCTCACAACCATGAGATTAGGGCCCTGAGATCATGCCCTGAGCCAAAACCAAGAGTCTGAAGCTTAACCGACTGTGCACCCCTAAAATTCCTGTATTTTCATTCCCCTCCCAACGCTTTTATGTGTGTGGGAAAAAGGAGGGACAGAGGCAGGCCCTTGGTAAAATGAAGAGACAACAATATTTCTGTTCTCTTTGCTTAGACATATTTTTCAAGTTCTGTACAACAAGCATGTTTTCTCTTATAATTTAAAAAGTTAACTTAAAATTGTAATTATAAAAATGCATAATATATTTGAATAGAATGAGAAGCCAACTACGTTAATAGGAAAAAAGAATCTGAGAGTCAGCAATATCATGGCTCTAAGTCTATCTTTGGCTGTTCTTGGTGAAATCAGAAGTTTATCTGCTCCCTGGCATTCTCTCCTCAACTTAAACTCCAGGGAGCCATAGCCACTGGAGCAATCATCAGATGCCAACAACTAAATTTAAGAAGGAGATGTCTCAGGGACCACAGTGAAAATTTCCAGTGCCAACCCATCATTTTAGGTCATCGTGTGTTTCAGTTATATAAGCTCAATAAATATTATGCTGATGTTTTTTTCAGATTCAGGAGCCGTTTTTTTTTTTCTTCCCCTATTGCTGTCAGCATCTTTCCTGCATATTAAGAAGCATCACCACATTTCATATGAAATATAAGCTTCATTTTTAAATAAGTTACAAAACCATAAATTAGCAATTTGCTCAAGAATATAGAAATTTAGAATTTTCCTGTTTTGGCTTTTGCATCAAGCCCAAAAGTGATGAAGCTGTTTAAAACTAGCATGCCCCCTTTCCAATTCACAAGTTCCTGCTAGTCAATAAGCACTTTGCTGTCATCTCTCTCATGCTTCTTCAAATTCTAAACCTTTTCAGCCTTCCATTACTATTATCTGATAACATTCTTTTAATTCAGTAGTATTTGGGGTTGTCTGAGCCTTATACTTAGTTTTGAGTACTTTGAATATATAAATGCTCTTCTATAATTACCTTCCAAAAGTCTCAGAGGATTGGACAATGGAATATTACATTCCCAAAGTCTATTTCCTAACAGTGAAGGTCAAAATCCTCATTTTATTTCCTTTCTAGAGCTTTGTCCACTTCAGATAGAGGAGTTGTATTTTTTCTTCTCCACATAAATCTAGGAACATTGCAACTGTTGCCAGGAAAAATAAATTATAGTTTTAAGCTGCAAATCTGTAGGTTTAAAGGTTCACCTTCCTTCAACATTATTTTAAAGGAAAAAGACTATATTTTAGCCAGCCGAGAAGACAGGTTCTTGGGTATGCTTCCCACTATTAAGTTCAGTTCTCTGTTTTGGAACGCCTAAAGGAATCTTATGATTCTTTCCAGAAAATAAGTATAATTTAAAATCCTCGGACATTGGCCTCAATGAATAGCGAAGTGACTGAAGCATGGGAATGCCATTCTTTCTCAACACATTTCCATATTTTTATACTGTCTCTCTCTCTCTGTCTTCAATGCATGACCAATTACATTGTGCATAAAACCTTGCTATAAATATTTAATTGGAAATACAGAACCTGAATTTTCTTTATATATCTAGAATTTTTCCATTGTGTTACCTTTATAAAATGCAGTTTGGAAAAGCAATACTGTACCCAATTTTGTGTTTTTTCCAGAGAAACCACCACTATGGTGGATTACAGTAATCAAAACTGAAATATATTCTCAAATACACACAAACCTCATCAACATGAATTATGGGGGGCAAGAATCAGGTTTACAATGTGCAATTTTTTTGCTCAAATATATCTTCCTTGAAGAATATTTTTAGCCTAAAATACCTTAGACATATGTGTAGGGAGCTTATTCTGTGTCAATGGTTGTGAGGATTAAGGATGTCTGACTTTATTCAAAATGCAAATGTCTGAACCAAGTCATTGGCTTCAGAGAGAATCAGAGTTTGTCTTATAAAGAAGCTGCTCAACTGACCTACTTGCAATCAAATCACTGATAAGAGAACTAGAAGTTGAAAACGATGATGAAAAAGGACTTGAAGTTATAGACTATAGGGGTGAAGGTTTGGTCTGAGGGGTCAGAGAAACTTAGAGAGATGGTGTAGATAAAAAGTGTCCAAAGGCAGTAGTTAATAAGTAGAATAGAGTGGTTTAGATTTCTGAAATGTAATACAAATACTATGCAGCCATACAGTAAATAGGTAATGATAGGGGCATATTTTTTCTCCAACATTGTTAAATTTGAAACTGGGATATAAACAGTATGTGGAGCAAGATCCCAATAAAGCCAAATCAAAATAAAACAAAAAAGCTACCCGAGATTACTTATGGGAGGTAAGATTATAGAATACTACAATATTTGTTCACCACTATATCTGAAACAAGCACTTAGTAAATTACTTTCATCTTCCATCCAGCTTCTTACAGTTTCTACAATAAATAAATAGTTCCTTTGTACTAAAAAAATGTTATTTAAAAACATACTTGTTTCTGAAATGAGACAATTGTGATAGAAGATAAAGAGTGGATGGCTCAGTGATCTATACCTGTTAGGTATTTCTTCTCCCAGGGAGAGTACATCTAGATGAAGAGGGGATTACAAGGGAAGAATCAAGGAGATTTTCTTAATTCACCCAACAGCTTCTGATCTTGACTGTATAGACAAGTCTCCATTAGCACAGCATCAGAGAGCAGTGGAAGGCATATTCCAGGCTGGGATCATTTGGATAACAGTGTTGCTAGGCATAGGGATTTATCTTCCTAATTGTCACCTTAAACCAGCAAGTCAATTACTTCTCATGTATGAAACACATAATAGCATCATAGTTTACTGGCCAAGGAAACTTCTCAAGTGAGAGAAGTCCCCAACCTGTAGTTGAAGTATTCCACTGGACTCTGCCTTTCTAAAGCTGTAGCCCCTGGGTAAGGAACTCCCAAGGGTCTGGGTCTCTGCCTATGTTATGTAATGTAATCTGCTTTTCCTACATCTCCAGACCCTAGTTTTGCTCATGGATATTACACCTTGTTTAATGGCCAAAGTTTGTCTTGACCACCCAGCCTCTCCCTTCAGCTCCCTATTGTAAAGTCAGCAGATTAACAACCTTAATTCTATCTGCAAACTTAGTTCCCTTTGCCAGGTAATCTTACATATATACAAATTCCACAGATTAGGGCACCGATATCTTTGGGGGATCTTATTCTGCCTACCACACATGTCAATTAATACATTCATGACTCTCAGCAAGCTCCAAGCAGAACAAATAGGAAGCAAAGCATACCTAAGAACAAAAATCACACCTAGGCATCAAACTACTGCAATAAAACGATTTTTTTTTTTTTAAGTCTTAGAAGCAGCCAAGAGTGGTGGTAAGGGAGGGAAGATACATTATGTGTATGGTGACAACCAAGAAAAACGTCAGCAGATTTTTAAACAGAAGAATATTAGAGGCTAAAAGACAATGGAAAAGCACTGAAAGAAAAACAAACTAGTATTCTATATCCAGTGAAAATACCATCCAAAAATAAAGGTCAAATAAATTTTTTTTCAGAGACAACAACTAAATCATCTTTAATGAATTTGCACAACAAATTTTTTTTTAAGTTTCTTAGGCTGAAAAAAAATAATAGCAGATAGAAATTTGATGGTGCAGGAAGGAATAGAAAACACTGAAAGGGTAAATAGGTCAGTAAATATAAAGAATGCTTAAAAAATTATTCTTAATATATGATTTTTAAACATGTCTAAAAACTATTGATTTTTTAAATTAAAAATAATGTAATAGTATAATGCGTGGTTTAAAGAAAATGTAAAAGTAAAATATATGACAAAAAGATATGAAAGGCATCAGGACAGTAAATGGAGCATACATTTTTAACATTCTTATACTGGCAAGAAGACTATTCTGTGAAAGTAGATGTTGATAAATTAAAGATGCATGTTATAATCTTCAGAATTACTACTAAAATAATTAATGGAAGGAAGTATAATTTTAAAAGTCAATAGAGGACATACAATGTATACTAAAAATACTTAATCAACACAAAAAAATGGGGGATAAAGGAAGAAACAGAGGAATAAAAAGTCAATGAAACTTAGAGAACTCACAGAGTGAGATGACATACATAGATACATAAATAAATCAATAATGTTATAAATAGAGTAAAGAATCAAATTAAAAGGCAGAGACTGTCAGACAGGATAAAAACATAAGATACCAAACTATACTTCAAGAATGAATAAAAATGCAAAACATTTGGAAATAAAAAAAGGTAACTGCTATACCATACAGACATTAACAATAAGAAAAGTGGTATAACTATTTTATTAGAAGTGTACTTCAAAATGAGGAGTATTATCAGAGACAAAGAAAGACATTTCATAATGGTAAAGGAGTCAATTAGAAGACAAAACAATCTTAAGTGCATATATAATTAGTAAAAAGCTCCCAAATGTATAAGGTAGAAATAGAGAAAACCAAAGAGAGAGAGAGAGACAAATCCACAAAGTTGGAGACTTTAACTCACCTCTCACAGGAATATATAAGAGAGAGGAAAAAAAAGTAGATATATCAGAACACTTGAACAACACTATCAACCAACTGATATAATTGACATTTTAAAAGCACTACATTTAATGACAGCAGAATACAGTTATACAGGAACATGCCTGAAGATAGATCCTTTTTTGGCATTAAAAAAATCTATGTAAATTTCAAAGAATTGAAATTATGCAGACTAGAAATAGAATTAGAACTTAGAAATCAATAATAAAAAGGTATTGTAAAAATCTCCAAACATTTGGAAATGAAACAATCAATTGTAAATTACCATGTATCAAAGAAGAAATCACAGGTAAACCAGAAAATATATTCAGCTGAATGAAACAAAAACACAACATATCAAAATTTGTATGTTACAGGTACAGTAGCTCCTACAGAAAAATGTATAGCTTGAAATTAATGTATTAAAAAAGAAGAAATTTGTAAAATTAGTGATCTATCTGTCCTCCTAGTAAGAATCTCAAATAAGAATGGGTTAAATAGGTAATGGAGGATTAAGGAGTGCACTTGTTACTAATACAAGGTGATATATGGAATTGTTGAATCACTATACTGTACACCTGAAAGTAATACAACCCTGCATGTTAACTATATTGGAATTAAAATTTTAAAAAAATTTCCTAACTATTGTAAAAAAAAAAAAATCTCAAAAATGATTAATAATTAAAACCAAAGTGGAAAAAAGGAAGTAGTAAAATAAAAACAGAAATCAATGAACCAGAAAACAAATTAGAGAATATAAAAAAGTCAAAGATTTGTTCTTCATAAAGAGTAATAAAATTGCTAAATTCTTATTAGAACAGAGCAAGAGAGAAATATTAATCATCAATATCAGAAATTAAAGAGGGGCCAACAATATAAAACAAAGTGTTAAAAAGTAACAATAGGATACTACAAAAATTTTATGGTAAAATGTTTCGTAACTTAGATGAAACGAATAAATTCCTTAAAAAACAAAACTTACGAAAACTGACTACATTAGTTTGCTACAGCTGCCATAACAAAATACCACAGACTAGATGGCTTAATCAACAGAAATTTATTTCCTCACTATATGGAGGCTGAAATCCAAGATCAAGGTGTTAGGATACCTTGGTTTGTTATGAGACATGTCTCCTCAGTTTGTAGATGGTGACCTTCTTGCTATATCTATACATAGTCTTTTCTCCGTGCATGTGCATCCTTAATATCTCTTCCTCTCTCATAGGACACCAGTCCTACTGGATTAAGGAATCACCCTTATGACCTCATTTAACCTTAATTACCTCTTTAAAGACCCTCTCCCCAAATACAGTCACATTGGGGGTAAGAACCTCAACATATGAATTCTGGGGAGACACAATTTGGTCACTAACACTGACTAAACAAGAAATAGAAAATCTGAATTGCCTTATAATGATTAAAGAATTTGCATTTTCAATTTTAAAATGTTCTGTTTAATAGGCATGTGTGTTACATAGAATTGTACAATTAATATCTTTGCATGTCACTACATGTAAATTATATCTAAAACCATGGCTGTGAGTTCCCACTTTCAATTGTCCCTAAGGTCAAATCTATACTTAACCTAATTAAGGTTTGGTTTGCAAAGCCAACACAACTCTTTTTTTATGTTTAAATTAGTCCCAGCTGGATTTCTGTCCTTCCCAAATGAAGAGGTGTGTATTAACAGCAGGAGAACCATTACTTTTTTCTTCTATTGTGTTGCCCTCCCTCCTGATTTGGGGAAATGCATATGATTTGATCTTCCCCCTGTGTGTCCCTTCTTGAATATTAGTACCTCCTTCCAACAAGCCAAAGCCAGAAATGTGGCCATTTCTCTATTCCTCAACATGCAATCCCTCCCCAAGACAATGACACTACTTCCTAAGTATTTCGCTAGGCCATCAAGTTTGACGAATTTTGAGAATGTATGAAGTATTTTTATTAGTTAATTTGAGAGACTCTTAATATTTAAGTAGCAGGATTTATTCCACATCCAGTAAATTCCCTTTAGATTACTTCCCTGATGACTTTAAATTTCTCTGGGTGCTCCTTCCCCTGTGGATCCCCCACCCACTTGGTGTGGAAATCCTGAAATCTAGGAGTCTATGATGGGGGCATTTCCTATTTCCAAAAGCATCAAATGACCTACCTTGCAACTGTACTGTGCTCATTTATTACTTTGACTTATTGAGAAGACACAATCTTCACCTCTGGGCACAGAAACATAAATGGCAATAATGAAACATGATTATACTGAGAATATTAACATTTCAATCCTTAACTGGAAGATAAGATGAAAGGTAAAATACTTGATCAAGCAAGGAAGCAAGCCTCCAAAATTTGTACAACCTGCACAGAAGTTACATTCAGCAAATACTACTATATGATAAGGACTGTACCAATCCTACAAAAATTAAGCATGATTGTTTTTGGTCTTGGGATGCTCAGTCTTATATTGGACACACACACAAAAATAAACTACTATACATGGCATGACATATACACAAATAATTAATAGTTGTTTGTTCAAGACAGAGCATTGCAGAGATAAATTGGGTAGTGGTAAATAGCATAAACTCTAGAAACAGGTTACTTCAGTTTAAATTCCCATTCTACTCCTATGAAATTGTGGAACCTTGGATATGTTACTTAAGTTTGGGACCTTAGTTTCCCATCTGTCAACAGGATTGTTGACTTGAGAGAATTATGTTTTATACATGTTATATCTTATATTTTATATATACTATATAAAGCATGTTTAAACTAGTAACTGAAACTCTGCAAGTGCAACATAATTTTTTAGATAGGTAGGTAAGTAATATATAATTTTTCTAAGGAAATGTTAAATTTTTATAACAATATATATATGTTAATTTTCTATAAAATACTCCTTTACTCTTTGTGGGAAAAGTATCTGTGAAGACCTCACAAAAAGAAAGCATCTCAAGAGGGTTCTGAAGTATGAAATAAGAGTCAGTCAGGTGGAGAAGAGTGGGGAGGACAGGTAAGGACTGACGGAACCAGCACCTTCTGGAGAGTTCTGAGAATGCAAGTGTTGCCTGGACACAAAGCACCTGGAGCAAACAGAGAAGAGCAATAGCTAATGCTAGAGAGGTAGATCAAAATCAGCTCATCAGATCCCAGAGGAAATTATTTCCCATGCTGAAAAATGTAGGCATTCTCCTACATTATCCTAAAGGGCAAAGGGGAATCCCTGAAGCATTTTAAAGTTTGGGCCCATAATTGTATTTTAGAAAAATCATTCTGATGGGGAATGGACTGAAAAAACATTAGCAAAGATACTCCTGAATTATTTTTTTCTTGATTTATACTGTAAGAACTGGCCAGTATTACCAAGAAAGAGCTTCCTTTGTCTTTCAGGTGTTCCTTCCTGGATCAAAAGGAAAAAAATGCTTTTCTGTATCCCGCTCTTCTGGTTTGAAGCCCTCCCAATCCTCCAGTCCACCCACCTTCTACCACCTACCCCAAATACTGAACAAATCTGACCTAATCAACTGGTCAACAGTCTAAGCCAGAGGTTAAGAGGAAGAAAGGGAGCCCTGGGGATGGTGGTACCGGGGGGTATAGAACCAAAGCACCTCAGGATGGAAAGGAAGAGTGAAGGTCCCAGACAGGAAGATTGAGTGTAAGAAATAAGCCCCTCAAAGGGGGAAAAAAAGACAGAAATGTTTTGCAGCATCTTCTGGATACATACGTGTGATTGATAGTCTGAAAGGAATGGCCCCCTATTTTTGCCCTTCCAAATATTAGGAACAGAGCTAATGCATTATTGATTTTGAACATAAATATTTAATGTCACTGTGACCAGTGCTCTGAAGAAAACTACCATGCATATTTTGGGACCTATTATAGAACCTATTGTGTCCTGGGGTATTCAGGGAAGACTTCCTCCAGAAAGTGGCAGTGAAACAAGTTCTCAAAATAGAAGTTATCAGGAACCAGCAATTGCACTACTGGGTATTTACCCCAAAGATACAAAAGTAGGGACCCGAAAGGCTACGTGCACCCCAATGTTTATAGCAGCAATGTCCACAATAGCCAAACTGTGGAAAGAGCCAAGATGTCCATCCACAGATGAATGGATAAAGAAGATGTGGTATATATATACAATGGAATATTATGCAGCCATCAAAAGGAATAAGATCTTGCCATTTGCAACGACGTGGATGGAACTGGAGGGTATTATGCTGAGCGAAATAAGTCAAACAGAGAAAGACATGTATCATATGACCTCACTGATATGAGGAATTCTTAATCTCAGGAAACAAACTGAGGGTTGCTGGAGTGGGGGGTGGGGTGGGAGGGATGGGGTGACTGGGTGATGGACACTGGGGAGGGTATGTGTTCTGGTAAGCGCTGTGAATTGTGCAGGACTGTTGAATCTCAGATCTGTACCTCTGAAACAAATAATGCAATATATGTTAAGAAAGAAAAAAAGAAGAAGAAGAATGTAGCAGGAGGGGAAGAATGAAGGGGGGGAAATCGGAGGGGGAGAAGAACCATGAGAGACGATGGACTCTGAAAAACAAACTGAGGGTTCTAGAGGGGAGGGGGTTGGGAGGATGGGTTAGCCCGATGATGGGTATTGAGGAGGGCACGTTCTGCATGGAGCACTGGGTGTTATGCACAAACAATGAATCATGGAACACTATATCTAAAACTAATGATGTAATGTATGGGGATTAACATAACAATAAAAAAATTAAAAAAAAAAATAGAAGTTATCAGGAAAAGAACACAGGGGAACATGGTCACAGATAGAAGCAACAACATGTATAAAAGCATTGAGGTTGAAATGGTCTTGATGTTCAAGGGGTTAGTGAAGGCTGAAGTGACTAGAACATGGTGAACAAGAGGGACAGTGGCACACAAGAGGGTAGAGAGGTAAGGGTTGGCAGGGTGTGAAGTCACAGCCTTCTGATAAATGTGTAACACTTGAAATAGACTATGGGATGCAAGCATTTGGGTATTTTTTAAGATTATTAAATTCAGGTGAATTCCTTCCTATTTTTGACCATCTTCCATGGAAAATCTTTGTATAGTAGATGGAGTACAATTATTGTTTTGTTTCTGGGAATATCCAAAGCTATATGACAGTAGAAGAATGGAGTAAGACCCCATCCGCTCTATAGCTCTGTTTCTAAGCTAAAATTTTATTTGCATTGCTAAAGAATCTCTTTATACTAGGTAGGGAGATTAACAAGCAGTGCAGCAGAAATATGAGAGTCGTTACTGCTGATTAAATGATAATTTTCTAGAGTGACATTATGCATCCGAAAAGAAAATAATGAGCTCACTTGAATTTATGGACCCCATGGCAGCTGGGAGAAGTTCTCTCATCTGCTCATGAACAGCTTCCATGCCAAGTATTTGAAGGGATTATATAGATGTTTGAGATAGGCACCAACTTAGAGGTTAAAAAGTGGGCACCTTGGCAAACAAGCTTACATCACTGCAGTCAGCCTGTTGGAAGTAATAACACTAGTAAAGACAATAAAAAGCATTTGCATATATGTTCTAGTCTATCAATTACTTTGAGTCAAGATGAGGAGAAAAAGCAGACAGAGCTGAGTGGATAGAATGTAGTAAAAAAGAAGCCTTAGCTTGACATATAGAAAGCACTGGAAATCAGAGTTCAAGAAAAGCCAGTTTGACATAGACAGAGTCAGCCATTACCCAATGTATTATTTTGCTACACCTGCCATAACAAAATACAACCAAATGGGTGGCTTAAACAACAGAAATTTATGCTTCTTAATTATGTGTATCAATTCACCCCCTTCAAGACTTGCCTTAAAGCCCCCTTTTTCCTCCCAGATGCCCTTCCTCCAACCATCCCTCCTTTCATAGTTTTCTTTACAGCAGGTGGCACAGGTATGATTATTTACTAAATTATTTATTTACCTAAAACCCCATAGTAGAAACCTGTCTTTCCCACTTACAGGACTTAATTAACCCCTCTAAGGCATATGTTTCCTCAACTGGACATTGGGGCTCATCATGGTACGCATAGAGTTAAATGAGAAGATACACATCAAGTACTTTTCACAGTTCCTGGCACATAGGAACATTCAGTATATGTCAACTTCTCTTGTTAGGAGGAACAGAAAGAGATAAAATCTACGTAACACATGAAGAAGTCCCTTGAAAGTGGGATAAAGGTAAAAAGCAGAATGCTTCCTTAATGATTGATTCAACAAACATTTATTGATTAGCTCCTCTTTCAGTCTCAAATAACATTTTGGTTTATGATACAGGTTTCTTTTAAAAGGCTTTTAAAGAAATTGGTGGAAGCACACTGATGACAAATGAACATTGGTAAAAAGTGCTGGTGTGGTCTTGAAGATTAGACATCTTTCACCCATACCATTCCTTTAAAATGTTTCATCAAAGTTGCCTCTCTCTTTTTCAGCAATTTAAAATTTCCCTTCTTAGCTTAGTCTGTCATCTTTTTGCATGTTCCACATGGTCAAAGTGCACATATTTGATATGAGAAAGACTATGATGGAAAGCAATCGTCTCTGAATAAAAGAAGGGGTCCAGAGGAGAATCATTCAAACATTGATACTCTCTAATCACCGGGGCCGACAAGTTTCATTGTGTAAAATTCTATCCCTGATGTTAATAGCATAATTTTCCTACCCTGTCAGATAATGGTAAGTTATCAAATTCCTAACTCTAAAAAAATATCAGCTCAATTTCTTCCTCGTTTACTAGGAATTACTTGACTCATCTAGTTGGTTCCTTAATGCATGTAATTCTGTCATGAGACTCTTTCCACAAAAGTAAATGTTCATATTTGCCAGTATGGTATATTTTATTTCTTAAGGATGTGATGATACAACTTTCAGGAAAAAAGTTAATACAAAGTTGGCATGTTGTGGGCACTCAATAAGTATTTGTTGAACTAATGGATCTGATATAGATCTTAGAGCAAGCAACTCTGCAGGTTAATGGTTATTTCTCCATTCTACAAGTGCAGGAGCTGTGGTTGATTAAGGTTAAGTAACTCATTTGAGGCTGCATAGTGGTAAACAACAAGGGAAATGAAGTCCAGGTCTTCCTGACGCAGAAGCCACCCCATGCCTGGGCAACTCATCTGCATGGAATGATGAGTAAGGTGGGAGCAGTCCTGGATGACTCCAGGCTAAGGGCACCTTCTCTGTGCTGCCCATGCCTGGTACTTGCCACAGGGAAGAGTACATATCTCTCCCTGCCTGTAATCCTCACCAGACTACATGGATCACTTCTTCCCAAGCACTAGTGTAGTGCCTGGCACTTACTAAGAGTTCAGTAAATTGTGTTCAGTGGTGAGAAGCAATAAAAGCTTCATTGTCATTAAAAGAAAAATAGTAAAATTATATATATTATGTGGAGCCAAAGAGTAATCTTGACTTTACATATCTTTTAAAATGTGAATATCTGCCTTATAGATCTAATGTACAGTAAATATATTTTGTGTCACAGAATATGCACCTTTTATTTGATATCTTATCATTTGTCCTCCAAAACTTTAGAGTGCTGCTCACGGTATACTAAACTAAATGCTCCCACTCATTTAATTCTTCAGTAATATCATCCCATTCTTCACTTTGGGGTGTCCCTGGGTTTCTCCCAGAATTTCATTCCTGTCCTTGTCCCTCTTTACTTCTCAGTCTTCTAACTTCTTGAGAGGACCCACAGCCATGCCCATAGCTTCAGCTGCTGATACAATGGACATGTTCATGGATGTCCAGATTCCCTGTGCTGCTGAAGGATTTATTCCTCCAGCATCAGGCAGTACTGGCACCTAGTAAGCCTGAGGTCTCAGCCCTCTCCAGGAAATTTCTCTCAGCTGAAGAAAGCTATCTTATCCAAGGTCAAGCCTTCACATGGGCAGTCGGCACCCAGTGACCAGCGATGAGGGAGTGTAAAGGCCCACTCCCCTCACTGTGTCATCCCAGCTACAGAGCTCCCCCTGGGGTAAGTGGAAGCCTGTTTGAGTCTACATTGCATACATGTTCTCCCACCACCCCACCCCATGGCCTTCTCTTCTCACACAGGTGTTGATCTCAGGACATTCCTAATAAAATTCCTGCATATGAATTTCCATCTGAAAGTCTGCTTCTGGAGAACCCAACATATAAGAATTAGTGATTTCCAAGGCTTGCTTTCCAGTTGAGTCTCCTTTGGCAAGCCCCAGAATCATGTGTTTCTCTGCCTATGACATCTTCCATCTACATTCCCTTAATCACCTCAAACTCTACCTCCCCAAACTGAATTTGTCTCATTTCTACATCCTTAGACTCCAATCCTCCCTTAGATATACCTTCTCAGGGAACTTCACCACCAACACCTAAGCCTCCCAAGCCACAGACTTGCTGTATTAGTGATCTAGTGCTGTGTAACAGTATCGACAACAAGTTAGCAGCTTAAAAGAGCATGTACCTATTATCTTACAGTTTCTGTGTCTCAGGACTAGAAGCACAGCTGGGTACTCTGCTAAGCTACAGCCAAGGTGTTGGCCAGGGATGGAGTCCCATCAGATTGGAAGGATTCACTTCCAAGCTCATGTTGTCATTAGGAGAATTCAGTTCTTTGCAGGCTGCAGGAATGAGGGCCTCAGTTTCTTAGTGGCCGTGGACAACAGGCTAAACTGACCTCAAGTGACCTCAGTTCCTCACCACATGCCACAGGTAGCTCATAATATGGCACTTTGCTTCTGAAAAGCTAGCAGGAGCAAGAGAGTTCTAGCAAGACAAGTATTAGAATCCTATGTAACATAATCACGGAAGTGACATCCCATCACACTTGCCATATTCAGATGGCTGGAAGAAAGTCACAGGTGCTGCCCTCGATGATGAGGAGGGGCCCACAGAAAGGTGTTACACCAGAAGGTGGAATCATGGGGCACCTTAGGATATGCCCATGACATATTTTAATCCCACCTATAGGCACTCTTTATCAACAGAAAAAAAATTGCCTTCTGTGATGCTTTTAGACTCTTGGCTTTCTGGGCTATTTGACCTAATGTTCAGAAGGAAAGTAAGAAACCTAGAAATCTCCTAGAGTTAAGAAAATTCATCTAAGAGTAATTTTTCTGAGGAGGGGGAGAAAATGTGCACAGAGATGGCCGTATTCTCACTTACCCAGAGCAACCATGCAGCAATGCAACATAGTAGAAAGTGCATGGCAAAAGGAGTCTGCTCTTCAAATCATCCAGAATATTTACCTAGTAACATGTATTACCCACAACGTTAAAAAGGAGTTCTCAGTTTCTGCAGCTCTTTCCATTTCTGTCAGGCCATGCACTGTCTTGTCCCAAAGCCTTCCAGAATAGGACACCTATAAATCTACACCCCCATTCTCATTTCAGTATCTGCCAGCCATCATTCTCAGGTTTTTTGTTTTTTGTTTTTTTTTGCCACGTTGGCTTGAAAAGATATCACCATCATACTCCCTGATCTAGTAGAGTCACATTCTGAATGACAGGTATGGTA
The DNA here is from genome assembly GCF_964656455.1 of Halichoerus grypus. Taxonomy (NCBI): domain Eukaryota; kingdom Metazoa; phylum Chordata; class Mammalia; order Carnivora; family Phocidae; genus Halichoerus; species Halichoerus grypus. Next base: position 114,903,403 of record NC_135713.1, on the reverse strand, counting down.
AAGTTCTGAGTAACAAGACTTTTTAGGCAGAAAAATATGGCTTCCTCTCCTTTAAGACTATGTATTGCCTGGCAAGTTCCTTCAGCTCTATAGGCTTTAATTTCCTCAGCAGTAAAATGGAGACAATAATAGCACCTTTGCAATTATAAATGGGATTATTTCCTTAATTTCTCTTTCTGTTACTTTCTTAGTAGTATATAGAAATGTAAAGATTTCTGTATATTGATCTTTTATCCTGCAACTTTATTGAATTCATTTATCAGTTCTAGCAGTTTTTTGGTGGAGTCGTTAGAGTTTTCTATATATAGTACCATGTCATCTGCAAATAGTGAAAGTTTTACTTCTTCCTTATATTTTGGATTTTTAAATTTTTCTTGTCTGATTACTGTGCTGGGATTTCCAGTACTCTGTTGAATAAAACTGGTGAGAGTGGACATCCTTGTCTTGTTCCTAATCTCAAAGGAAAAGTTTACAGTTTTTCAACATTAAGGATGATGTGAGCTGTAAGTTTTTCATACATGGCCCTTATTATGTTGGGTTATGTTCTCTCTAAACCTACTTTGTTGAGAGATTTTATCATGAACAGATGCTATACTTTGTTGAATGCTTTTTCAGCATTTACTAAAATCCTAACATTTCCAACAACATGAATGGATCTAGAGGATATAATGCTAGGTGAAAGTCAGAGAAAGACAAATAGTGTATCATTTCACTCATACGTGGAAACAAAGAAAAAAAGAGACAAACAAAAAAAGAGACTCTTAACTATAGAGAACAAACTGGTAGGTCCCAAAGGAGAGGTGGGAGGGGGGAGGATGGATGAAATAGGTGAAGGAGATTAAGAGTATACTTACTGAGATGAGCACTGAACAATGTATAGGATTGTTGAATCATTATACTGTACACCTGAAACTAATGTAACACTATGTTAATTATACTTGAATAAAAAATAATAATAGTCCTTATGCAGTAGCGTTGAATGAGGACTAAGTAAACAAACCATTTAGCATAGTGTTCAGCATATGAGAAAATTTCACAAATGTTAATGCCTAACAATATTGTTACCAAGAATAAGATTGGTTGCCGATCCAATAAAAATTCAAGAAACATCAAGCTTACAATTTTTTAGGTTTTCCAATTAAATTCATCTTCAAAACTATCATTACTATCACCAATCTTTTTTTTAAATTTTATTTTATTATGTTATGTTAGTCACCATACATTACATCATTACTTTTTGATGTAGTGTTCCATGATTCACTGTTTGTGCATAACACCCAGTGCTCCATGCAGAACGTGCCCTCTTTAATACCCATCACCAGGCTAACCCATCCCCCACCCCCTCCCCTCTAGAACCCTCAGTTTGTTTCTCAGAGTCCATAGTCTCTCCTGGTTCGTCTCCCCCTCCACTTCATTTTTCCCTTCCTACTATCTTTTTTTTTTTTTTAACATATAATGTATTATTTCTTTCAGAGATACAGGTCTGTGATTAATCAGTCTTACACAATTCACAGTGGTCACCATAGCACATACCCTCCCCAGTGTATATCACCCAGCCACCCCATCATTCCCACCCCCCACCACTCCAGCAACCCTCAGTTTGTTTCCTGAGATTAAGAATTCCTCATATCAGTGAGATCGTATGATACTTGTCTATCTCTGATTGACTTATTTCGTTTAGCATAATACCCTCTAGTTCCACCCACGTCGTTGCAAATGGCAAGAGTTCATTTTTTTTGATGGCTGCACAATATTCCATTGTATATATATACCACCTTTTCTTTATCCATTTATCTGTTGATGGACATCTTGGCTCTTTCCATAGTTTGGCTATTGTGGACAATCCTGCTATAAACATTGAGGTGCATGTGCCCCTTCAGATCACTATATTTGTATCTTTGGGGTAAATACCCAGTAGTGCAATTGCTGGGTCATAGGGTAGCTCTATTTTCAACTTTTTGAAGAACCTCCATACTGTTTTCCAGAGTGGCTGCACCAGCTTGCATTCCCACCAACAGTGTAGGAGGGTTCCCCTTTCTCCACATCCCCGCCAACATCTGTCGTTTCCTGACTTGTTAATTTTAGCCATTCTGACTGGTGTGAGGTGGTATCTCATTGAGGTTTTGATTTGGATTTCCCTGATGTCGAGCGATGTTGAGCACTTCTTCATGTGTCTGTTGGCCATTTGGATGTCTTCTTTGGAAAAATGTCTGTTCATGTCTTCTGCCCATTTCTTGATTGGATCATTTGTTCTTTGGGTGTTGAGTTTGATAAGTTCTTTATAGATTTTTGGATACTAACCCTTTATTTGATATGTCATTTGCAAAAATCTTCCATTCTGTCGGTTATCTTTTGGTTTTGTTGACTGTTTCCTTTGCTGTGCAAAAGCTGATGTCCATTAGCATGGTAAATGGTTTTCCACCCCCTCACTTTCAATCTGGAGGTGTCTTTGGGTCTAAAATGAGTCTCTTGCAGACAGCATATCGATGGGTCTTTTTTTTTTTAAAGATTTTATTTATTTGAGAGAGAGAGAATGAGGGAGAGAGCATGAGAGGGGGGAGGGTCAGAGGGAGAAGCAGACTCCCCGCCGAGCAGGGAGTCCAATGCGGGACTCAATTCCAGGACTCCAGGATCATGACCTGAGCTGAAGGCAGTCGCTTACCCAACTGAGCCACCCAGGTGCCGCAATGGGTCTTGTTTTTTTATGTAATCTGATAACCTGTGTCTTTTGATTGGGGCATTTAGCCCATTTACATTCAGGGTAACCATTGAAAGATAGGAATTTAGTGCCATTGTATTGCCTGCAAGGTGACTGTTACTGTATATTGTCTCTATTCCTTTCTGGTCTATGTTACTTTTAGGCTCTCTCTTTGCTTAGAGGACCCCTTTCAATATTTCTTGTAGGGCTGGTTTCATGTTTGCAAATTCTTTTAGTTTTTGTTTATCCGGGAGGTTTTTTATCTCTCCTTCTATTTTCATTGACAGCCTAGCTGGATATAGTATTCTTGGCTGCACATTTTTCTCATTTAGTGCTCTGAATATATCATGCCAGTCCTTTCTGGCCTGCCAGGTCTCTGTGGATAGGTCTGCTGCCAATCTAATGTTTCTACCTTTGTAGGTTACAGACCTCTTGTCCTGAGCTGCTTTCAGGATTTTCTGTTTGTCTCTGAGACTTGTAAGTTTTACTTTTAGATGTCAGGGTGTTGATCTATTTTTATTGATTTTGAGGGGGGTTCTCTGTGCCTCCTGGATTTTGATGCCTGTTTCCTTCCCCAAATTATGGAAGTTCTCTGCTATAATTTGCTCCAATATACATTCTGTCCCTCTCTCTCTTTCTTCTTCTTTTGGGATCCCAATTATTCTAATATTGTTTTGTCTTATGTTTTCACTTATCTCTCGAATTCTGCCCTTGTGACCCAGTAGTTGTTTATCACCACTCTTTTATCAAAAAAAAAAGATTTCAAACCGAATAAAAGGACATAATCTTGAATTATGGACAGTCCTCTTAAGTGGAATATATTTAGATTTGGGTAAAACAACAACAAAACAAACAAACAAAAAAGAAACCTCTCTCTCCAGCACTGATTTTTCTTACATTGCCACAGCATCTTCATCATGGATTTCCACTGATGATTTCACTAGTGCTAGGGTTTAGCAACTGCTGGATTAGAGGCCCAAGCTCCCCATAGACCAAAGTAATAGAGCTGGTGTTACTGCTTTTTTGTATCTCAATCACTAAATAAATGATTAGTTTATCCTGCATCAATGCATGTTCTTGTTCTTCATTAAGATACCTCAAATCAAACTGGGCCTCAAACTTTCAAGCTATTTTGACTGATCCACTGTGAACTGAACCAGTGAAACTTCTCAGCAATAGGTCATTGTATTTTCACGTAAGTGGGGTTTGGGGGGCTATTACAACTTGATGAGTTTGTTTGAACCATGCTGATCCCATCTTCACTGAGTAAGGAAACTTGAGGGGGAGGCGGGGAGGGGCTTTTACAAAAACCTCACACATTTTAAATACAGAAACATTATGCAGTCTTTCTGGCAAATTACACTTGATTGGGATGGAAGATAAATGTCACAATTGAGAGCAATTTATAAAAATGCAACTGGAAATAATTTCTTTGCTTGTGTTGTTAAAAAGAAATATATTCCCGATCATAGATTTAAACAGGGTGGTGATATATGGCATGTATTAACTGAACAATCCTGCAGCTCTGTGTGACAGTTTATTTACATATATATGCATGCATGTGTTTGTGTATTGGCAGTGAAGAAATGTTTGTATTTTAATCTACTATTTCTGTCTGGATGGAAAAAGGAAGAACAGAAATGTGTTTTCTAGACTTGGCTTGCACATAGATTCTCTTAATAAAAAACATGCATTGATGCAGGATAAGCCAATCATTTGTTCAGCATGATTCATTAAAAAAAAATGGACTGGGATATTTTCTTATATATTTTTGCTGGTATGCTGGAATATGCTATATAATTTTAGTTGCAAATGACAGCAACCCAACTAAAACTGTATTTGGGGGTAGGAGGTGAATTAACTAACAAAATGGAAAAATATATGGTGTATTGTCCTTTAGAAACAGTGGGCTACATGCTCAAATGATGAAATCAAAATTCTCTCTCTTGCCATTCTGCCTTCTTTGTTGGCTCTACACTCAAATTCTCTCCAAGAAGTGACAAAATTGGTGACCAACAAATGATGTTTATATCTTAGCCTAACAACTTGAGTTGAAAAAGCATGCCTTTTTCTTAGTAATTTAATGATTACTGGGCTCCAGCTAGGTCCAAATGTAATTCAGATTTAATCACTAGCCACAGAAATGTGGTGGTCTCATTCATTAAACGTCTGTCAGCTGTTCACCTCCTGGACCTGGAAGTGAAGTCAGTCTCCACTACCAACACTTATATGGTCTGTAAATTGGGGAGGTATATCTCTTAGAGAAAGGGACAAGTTCTGCTGAGGTACAGCAGACAGTTAGGTGTCTCCAACCCTTCAGATATTATGTTTGTTTCTGTCCAGAGCCAATTTAAATTCTGGTTTAGTAGCGCATGGTAGGATTTTTACCCTTTAAGTAATTGACCCTGTAGCATGTTACCTGCCTGGGTAATACTGGCAGATTATCTTACTCTATCTACCATGAAATAAGACAGTAATGATAACGCCTTTAAAGGAAATGATTGTGGGGAACGCATGAATGTGTCACAATATTCTCACGTAGAATGAATAGAGATCGCATGCCTGCCTTCATGATTACAGTCTTGTTTATGTGTTCCTTTACTAACAAGCTAGTAACCTAATAATTACAGCTTATTAACTACAAGGAAAAAAAGGCAGCATCAACATAGCAGAACGAGCATCTGACTTAGAACTACACAAATGTAGGTTAAAATTCTATGTCGGGTCCTCAGTAAATTAGAGCTATAAATTTTTTAAGTTAATTTAGTGTGTCATGCTAGAGAAGTTGTTTAGCCTCTCCAAACCTAAGATTTCTCATCTCTAAAAGAGGGATAAAGATATGTACCTTACAGATGTGTAATGAGGATGAAACATAGCAGAAATTAGGTGCAAGTGTCATATAGGAACGAAATAATAATAGCTGTTATCCTTAGGAATAAAAACAGACAAATATTGAAATAAAAAGCTACTGAGGAAATAATTGATAGTTTGGAAAACCAACTCTGGAAAAGAGAAGAACTTGTTAAAAAAAAAAAAAGAACACGGAATTGAAACCAACACACACAAAAAAAGACTCATTCTGACCTGTCTATTGCAAATGCAGCACAATGTTCAATTTTTAGAAAAGACACATTATAAGGAAAGACATTTATGTACACAAAGAGTTTAAAAGACACTGGTATGTATTTTACTCTCATAAAATGAGAGTAATTTTTGGCATCGTGACAGAGATAGCATAGATGGAGTACAGGGGTGAAACACATATTTACATGGACCCAAAGAGTTTACAGTTCATATGCACGGTCTTTCACAGGAAGGTGGGCAGCTAAAGATAGTTGTCATTGACTTCCAACCTTTGGTCTTCTGGAACACATCATTTTTATAATGGTTTTCACTAATTCCATGCCTGATCCATTAGTTACTTCGGAGTAAAAACCAGAGAACCTGTATTTGACTCCCAAGTCTGCCCCTTAACAACTGTGACAGTGCCAAGAGGGAGAAGCTCTGTAAGCCCCTGTTACCTTATCTGCAAACAATTAGAGTACAGCAGAGAGAGAGCACACTGCTTACATTAACTTTGTAGTTAGTCTGCCTGAATTAGGATCTTCGGTAGCCTTGAAATTTGGGCAAATTACTCCACCTTTCAGTTTTCTCATCTGTATAGTGGGGATAATTAAAGCACCTACTTGTGAAGATCAAGTGATTTAACCATGTAATGTGTCCTATATATTGTCCGGTATGTGGTAAGAAGTCCACACAGGTAGCTATTGCTGTTGTTGGTCATTATACTCATTTTTATGGCTGCCATGAAATTGTTATAATAGAATTTCCTTTTATTATCTTAGTACTCTACTAGCATATAGTAAATGCTCAATAAATAGCCCCACAGCTTGCTTATTATGATTATCATTATTGTACCTAATCTTTTGAATGGTAGAATGACTATGTAGCTACTACACTGAGAGTTTCTTCATAGATAAAACATAACCTTTTTAACTGTGCACCTCCTATGCTTATAACCAGGCATGAAATATAATCATCTTTTAGTAAATTGGATAGAATCTTCTCTCCATTTCACTATTTAACCAAAGATACCAAGGCCAAATTCTACTGGGATGAATTGACTTTTCAGAGTGTTATTCCTAAGTGTCATTTGCATACATTGAGTTTATATATTGGAAATTTTCCCTCTGACATTTTGCTTCAATTTTCCTCACTTTCCATTAGTTCTCCATTAAAAGTTTGTCACTTGAGGGTGAATGGTTAAGAATAGGTTTGCAAGTATCTGCATTATTTACCAAACCACAGACAGAAGACAGTTTCAAAAGCCCTGGTTTTCATTTCCCCTGCCTCCTCACAGGGCCACAGCTATGCAGCCCATTTATTACAAGCTCATTGCAGCCACCTCCAGAATCAGCCTTAAGGGGCTGCTAAACTTTAATTGGAATGAGGAAGTCAAGACCCTCTGCAGCTTTTAAAGGACAAAGCAATGCACCTTAGTGGTTTGGGGGCTTCTCCAAACTCATGCCACCATATTAAGAGTCTCATTCCAAAGCATAAATGTCTTGGAACAATTCTCCAGAAATACAAGCAATTTGAGTGACAAATGCAAAATTACACAATTGGTGGGGAAAAGATTGTCAAGCCAAAACATAGAAAGTAATGATTCATTTTAGAAAATAAAATACTCAAAGAAACATCAGGGAACTTGCTTTCGGCTGCAGTTAGCTTAATGAAATGGTTCTCTAAGTGGATGTTTATTGGAAATCTGTGTTTAGAAGGCTGGAAATAAATTCCATTTTTAAGTTATGCTTTTTCCCCCTCTCCCTCTGCGTTTGCTGGCCCATTTTATTCAAAGCTGAACACCAGATATAAATAAGAATTCTTGAACTGCTTTTAAACTGCTGGCATCTGTTAGATTAGAAGGAAGTCTGATTTAGCAAAACTTAGAACGGTACAGAACAATTGCCAAAACGAGAGGATCTTTTATTTATGTTGTACAACAATGTTATGCAACCAGGCAAGTTGTTCATCTTCATTCTTTATGATGAGTATATGGGACAATATATCTCTTAATGTTTGGCCAGCTGAGAGCCCATTAGTTGGTGCTGCATTATTTAGATGTTAAATTGATTTGAGAGGAAATTAATTATGTATGTTCAGCTAAAAAACCATCATTGCATTCAGTAAACCCTTATTATAAAGACCTCCCTCTGTTTTGTTTTGTTTTTTTTACTTTATTTTACTTTTTTCCTATTTTCAGGGGGAGAAGTGGTAGTTGTTTCATTGTCCTACTTAATTTCCAGAGCCTCCAGAAACCAAGTAGTTAAAAGTAAGAATGTCATGCCAAAGAGATCTTGACTTGATTTGTAGTCACCATTTTTAAGGTGTTTGAATTTGGGAAGTTATTAATCTAAGCATATCAACTATACAATGGGGATAATAGTATCTTCCTCACAAATGCATTCTGTGGATTAAGGCACATAAACTGCTTAGCACATTGTCTGATACAAAGCATGTACTCAATAAATGCTAACACTAAATAAAAAAAAATTATCACTACATCCTCAGGAATACAAAGTTAACTTCTATAACATGAGTGAAAAGTAGTTTTGCTTTGTTTTGTTTGTTTTTACAAATCTATCTGGTTTCAGTAGGGAAAGTGTTAGCTAAATGATTTTAGATATTTAGGGACATGGTCTGTGCACTGAAAAATAAATAACCAAGTGCAACAACAGGAGACTGGGAAAGAATGTTTAGCATAACTGTTCTGACATTAAAGTGTATCAATCATGGCTGGACAACAAATGCTGAATAATATGGGTAAGGAATCAAGATAATGGAAAACTCAAGAATGATTTTTGTTGGTTTGCTATTCTTATTTTACTAGGAAGGAAGGGCCTCTGTCTGGTTAAGTCTAATGAAACTGTGGGGGTGGGAGGAAGAACCCCATTTTACTAGTTTAGGAAACCAATCCAAACTTGCCCAAATGAACACAAAGAATCACTGGGGGGAGCTTATCCTAAAACTCAGCTCTTTATTTCTCAGTTTTCTGACCTTTCTTCTACCCCTTGGCCTGACCCAGGCCCCTGCAAAGTAAATATGAAAGTGGTTGCTTGGATTCTGCTAATCTACTTTCCATATCAGGGAGTTTTCTATACTACGAATAGAGAATTTTTATCTAAACTCCTCAAATTCCAAAAGAAATTTGTCAGTCAGTCCTTGGAAGAAATTATTTCAGGATATTAAGGATACATTCAATCTATCTGTTATTAATAATAGTGAAAGCTAATTTCAACTGAAACCTACAATGTGGGGTGCCTGGGTGGCTCAGTCGGTTAAGCGTCTGCCTTTGGCTCAGGTCATGATCCCAGGGTCCTGGGATCGAGCCCCATGTCAGACTCCCTGCTCAGCGGGAGTCTGTTTCTCTCCCTCCTCCTGGCTCATGCTCTCTCTCTCGCTACCTCTGTCACTATCTCTGTCTCTCTCTCTCAAATAAATAAATAAAATCTTGAAAAAAATAAAGAAAGAAAGAAATCTACCATGTGCCAAGCACTGCATAAAGCATTTTACTTGTTATTGGTCCAAGTTATCCTTAAAACTCCTCTGAGAAGTTGATACTAAGAAAACTGGGGTTAAAAATACTTTCCAAAAGTCATGCAATTGACAAGGGCCAGAAATAGGACTCATACCAGGATATGTACAATCAAAACCTGTGGCGTTACTGATCTTGCTCATCTGTATCTACCTCTGGTCTACTCCGTCTCAAGGAACCAGATGATAGAACAGACATAGTACCTCTTATCATCTGTACCATAGATCCGAGGCAGAACTAGAAGATGCCATCCCCATGAAAATGGACTACAAAGGGGAGTTCAGTTGGAACTATAATTTGGTAGTTGGGATTTTAGTGGTGGAGTTAGGGTAGATGCTCATTGATGAGGACACTATAAAGATAACACAAGGAACAGAACCACTACCTTTCAGAGTTCTTCACCCCAAATCCCTTGAATACCCCCAAGCAGCAGAATTAGCCTTGACTTGTGCATTGGGTGAAATGGGCAGGCAATAAATTCAAAAAAAGCTTGCAAACCGAATTACTATGACCCAGTGAAGATTTTTAAAAATTGCTTTTTTTAAGCAAAATGTTTCTAAACATGATGTAATCATTCAGTAAAAATAAATAATTTGAAGCTGTAATATACTATATGTGCCTAGAATCCCAGAACTAAAAGAAAGAAATGAATGAAACACCAGCATTCACTCCTCCCTTAATGCTTGGACTATAGAGGGTGGCAGATCCTACCTTCAGTGCTCAAGTCTTCCTCTGACCTCAAGATTTTATCAAGTTCCAAGGTTACAGCCAAGAAGGAGGTGGTGTCATGACACTCCTCAAATGGCAGAAATCCTAAACTTTGGTAAAAAGGTCTAAGTCTGTGACAATGTTCAGTGTATGCCAGCAAATATCTGAAAATGGATCCACTCCACAGATCTTCAGATGATTACCCAAGTCTGACAGCATAAAAACCTCATATTATTCATTGCTGAATCTCCAGCTCTGAGTATAGAGATTTCAAAATAAACCTCATTTGACTTCACAACTATAGCAAAACCAATTAGACAGCTTGAGGTTCTTTGATACAAATACCTCTATAATAATCATAATTAACATATTGATTAATTAACATGCCAGACATTTTTCTGCGTGATTTACATCTGCGAACTCACCACTACCACAACCCAATGAGGAAGGTACTATTATTAGCACTATCTTTAGGTGGAAAGAGAAGCAAAATAAGATTGGAAATGTGTCCAATATTGTGATATTAAGAGAAGGTGGAAGTGGGCTTCAAAGCCAGGATGTCTGCAGAGCTCACATTCTTTATCATCATGCTTGCTGTGCTGCCCTTTGCCATAGAATTATCAGTCACCATTTGTTCAGGGCTTACTATGTGCCAATGTGAATTGTGCTGACCAAGATACATGTTATATCACTACAACAATATGACAATTCAATAAGACAGATGCAATTATTGAACCCATTTTATAGATAAGATGACTAAGGCTCAGAGATGACATGCAATTTTCCCAGTCACAATAAATCAGAATAAAACTCAAACTCAGATCATTTTGCTCAGACTACATCCCTAACCCCTCTCTTAACATGCCTTTCAAGAAGGGATTTTTCCCATCAGTAAATCTGTAAGTACTATGAACCAATGAGCAATAATTTCCAACTGAAAATAAACAAGGAAAGTGGGATTAAATTCAATTTAATTAACATATACTACATTATTAGTTTCAGAGATATAATTTAGTGATTCGTCAGTTGTATACAACACCCAGTGCTCATTACTTTAAGTGCCCTACTTATACCCATCAGGAAAGTGAAGTTCTTTTATTGAAGAATGGTATTAGAAAACAATATCTGAGTGTTAGGTGTGCTTGCTGCTACCGGGTGTCATTCTTTCTAGCCTTCCTCAGCTAACAGAGCAAGGATACATTTGTGCGTATTAACCTGTTTATATACACATATCCAGAAATATAAAATATACATCTGTATTTGTACACATCTATATTAACCTAAACATAAGTTTGTACTAAGATCTCCAGTTCTAAAGTGTTACCACAATGTTATGATAGCTTTTGCCTCTGTTGGTCTAAGCTTCTCACAACAATGAGAAACTTGGCTTATTACACCATTTGCTTCCATTGAATTGTTCAGTTCCAGGATACATGTATAGCAGCATCTAAACTGTTAACATATACCCCCACGGGCAACAACTTTATCAAATACAAACAATATTATGTGCATTTCCTTTTGCCTTTAGTCTTAAGATACCACTCTTTTACAAAGTTATTTGGTCAGGACCTTTCCCCACTACTTTCTTCAGTAAGGTTGCTCTACACATTTCAAATACATTTAGATATTTTTTGTCATAATGTTATTCATTCCATCCTGAGTTCCTCGAACCTCCTAAGTGATTGTTTAATATGCAGACATCAAAGCTCACTCTTTTTGCATGCTGTGAAGTTCTACAGGTTATAATAATTATATACTATCATATATCCATTATTACAGGATCATATAGAATAGTTTTTCTATCCTAAAGGTTTCCCTGACCTTCACCTATTCTACCCCCTCCTTCAAATTCCTGGAAATCACATATCTTTCTACCATCTCTACAACTTTGCCTCTTCCAAAATGTCATATATATAGACTCATACAGTATGTACTCTTTTAGACGGGCTTTTGTCAATTAGCAAAGTGCCTTTAAGATTCACCATGTCTTTTCATAGCTTCACAACCTACTCATTTTTACTTCTGAATAATATTCCATTGTGTGGATTACCTCAGTTTATTCATTCACCTATTTAAAAAACTCTTGGTTGCTTCCAGTTTTTTGATACTTAATGTAGTATAAACATTTGCATGAAGGTTTTTATACGGACACTAATTTTTGAATCAGATGTATAAATACCTAGGAGCACTGTTTCTAGATTGTATGATAAGACAATGTTTAGCTTTGTAAGAAACTGCCAAATTGTCTTACTAAGGGCCAGTTTCATTTTGCAAACTCAGCAGGAATGAATGAGAATTCCTGTTGTTCCAGATCTTCACTAGCAATTGGTATTTTTTTAAATTAGCCATTCTAATAGATGTGCACTGGTATCTCATCATTGTGTTAACTTACATTTATATAATGAAAAAATAATACTGATTATCTTTTCATCTATTTATTTGACATCTGCATATTTTCTTTGGTGGGGTATTTGTTCAAATTTTTTAACCACTTTTAATGGGGTTGTTTTATTGAGTTGAAAGAATTCTTTGTATGTTTGGTATATAAGTCATTTAGCAGATATGTGTTTTGTAAAAGGTTTTCTAAATCTGGGGGTTATCTTTTCATTATTTTAACAGTGCCTTTTACAGAGCAGAACTTAAAAGTTTTAATATAGTTCATGTTGTAGGTTGAATTGTGTTCCCCAAAAAAGATGTGCCCAAGTCCTAACCCCCAGGATTTGTGTGACCTTAATTAGAAATAGAATTTCTGTGTATGTAATTAAGTTGAGAATAAGTCATACTGAATTAGCTTGGGCACAAAATCCAGTGAGTGGTATCTTCGTAAAAGAAAGGAGCGAGATCTAGACACAGAAACAGAGGGGAAAAGATCACCTGAGGATGGACACAGAGATTGGAGTATTTCATCTACAAGCCAAAAACACCAAGAGGTGCCATCAGCCACCAGTGGCTAAGTAGAGGCAAAGAGGGATGCCTACCTAGAGCCTTCATAAGCAATAGGCATCTGCCACTATCTTAATTTTGGACGTCGAGATTTGAGAAATGTGAGAAAATAAACTGCTGGTTTTTTAAGCCATTTGCTTTATGGTACTTTGTTATGGCAGCCCTAGGATAAATGTAATAGTTGACCTTATCATTTTAGTTTCCTTCAAGGACCATTCTTAGGTGTTGTATCTAAAAACTCATCACCAGGAATGCCTAGGTGGCTCAGTTGTTTAGCGTCTGCCTTCGGCTCAGGTCATGATCCCAGGGTCCTGGGATCAAGCCCCGTATAGGGCTCCCTGCTCAGCGGGAAGCCTGATTCTCCCTCTCCCACTCCCCCTGCTTGTGCTCCCTCTCTCGCTGTCTCTCTGTCAAAAGAGAAATAAAAATCTTTAAAAAAAAAATAAATTAAAAAAAATAAAAACTCATCACCAAACTCAAGGTCACCAAGATTTTCTCCTATGTATAATTCTGGGAATTTTAAGTTTTTCATTTTACATTTCTGCATATGTCCATTTTGAGTTCACTTTTGTGAAAGGTGTAAAATTTGTGTCTAGGATCCATATTTGCATGCTGACATCCAATACTGGACCAAGAGCTGAATTAGGGTCACAGGTGTGTTTTAAGTGTCTCATACTTAAAAAGTTAAAAAAATAATTTTAAAAAACTACATTCATTTCCAACATTTTTAAATAAGAAAAATTCTCATAAAAATCTACATTTTAGGGGCACCTGGGTAGCACAGTGAGATAAGCGTCCGTCTCTTGGTTTCGGCTCAGGTCCTGATCTCAGAGTCTTGAGGTTAAGCCCTGTGTCAGGCTCCATGCTAAGCATGGAGTCTGCTGAAGACTCTCTCTCCCTCTCTCTCTCTGCCCCTCCCCACCGTGTGTGCACACTCTCTCTTTCTAATAAATAAATAAATCTTTTTTTTAAATCTAGAGTTTAGTATTAGCTTGACAAAATTTGGAGGATTCAGCAACACTGAGTCTTTATTTCCACTGACACTGTGCTGAACAGTTCTACTCCATTTGGAATAGGCAGGTGCTCTATGGTTTACCATAGCCCCATCACTCCTAACTGTCAAACACATGGCCAGCTTCACATATTTACCTTATCTGCCTAATTCTCATAAGCATTGAGTTTTCAACCCTTGCTACGAGTTTCAACCCATTTGAATGTACCATTATTTACAGAGATTTCTGGGGGTGTTAGAAACAAACAAGTTCTCTCAAAATAATTTCCATAATAAGAAAATGCTATTTGTTGAGAATTAGAGCTATACTGTGTATTCTATACTAGCTACTTGGCATGAAATATATGTTTTATTCTTTATAATAGTCCTAGGCCACAGCTCTTGTTACTTCTTTCTATAGTGGAAAGGCAACCATCTTGCTCAAAGGCATAGCAAGTATAAGAACAGGGATAGAAGTTCACATCTGAACTCATAACCATTTCACTATGATTTAAACCACCTTGTCAACCTCATGAGAGCAGGAAGAATTCATTCCTGATAGCCCCCATGGTCATTCAAATTCATTCTTGGTGTTTTAGTTTGTGTGTAGTGGAAAGACTAGAGAAATTCAAAGCAATTTTACAAATTACTAGCTCTGTGACCTTGGGACTGTCATTTAACTCCTTGTTTACTCATATGTTCAATGTTGATAGTAATATTAACCGCAGTAGTTGTCATAAGGGTTCAAAAAATGTAGAATGAATTTCTACAAAACTCTTACTACATAGTTAATGCTCAATCTGTGGTCACTGTTGTTCTCAAATATAAGTCAGAAGTATATTTTAGACTTACAGAACCAAACAGGGAATCCAGATGAAAGAGATATAATGATGGGCATTTTTCCCAGATGAAATGGGTTGAGGGGACAAGGAGGAGAACAAGGATAATGGGGAGTGAGGAAACACTAGGCTTCAATGATCTATAAGGGTTGCAAATGGCAGTTGACTCCAAACTCCAAATTACAGGCCCAGGGATGACCACAGGAGGCTAATAAAAGTGGAACAATGCCAAGGAACTTAAATCCTAGTAACTTTACCCTTTTTTTCTTTTTCCAAATATGCAAATCATTCTCTAAAAGGTATCCTGCCATGTGTCACCTAAGAGGCAGTCACCTTCCAGTTACACAACTTTCATCAAATAGTTACTGAACATATACTCTACCCAGGCACTGGGTGAGGTGCCAAAGATTCCATAATGAACAAGATAGAGTTCTGGACCTCCTTCCAATTGCTCATTGAGTTTAGGTAGAGATGGGGAAGGGGGGGTCAAGTGAACAGTCAATTGCAATATAACTAAATTACTTCACAGATTAAGTAAAAGTGTCAACTAAGCAAAGTATAGGAACAAGATCAAAGAAGACTTCTTGGACAAAATGAAATTTACAGAAGGAATGGGGACCATGAGACCATGGGACACCAGGTTTCATTGACCTACTTGGAGTAAGTACAAAGTACAAAGTTCCATGATGAAGGGCTGAGAGAGTGCCTCAGTCAGAGAAAAAAGCATGTGCAAATACTTACAGATGAGCAAGATCATGATTTGTTTGTGAGGTTTTAAGAACACCTTGAGTTTAAGAAGGATGTTACAAGGACAAGAAAAAGAGCCCAATGGCTTAAGCAAGAAATAGCTCAAGAAAGACTTTATGGACTATATTCAAGTGTTTAGAATTTATTCTCACAGCTATGGGGAATCATTGAAATTAAAAAAAAAAAAATGTACACCTAAAGAGGAATGCTCTGGCTTCTAAGTGGTGAAAGAATTGGAAGATGATGGGGAGAAAAGATTAAAGTCAAGAAAGCACCATGGGGACACTTGCAGTAACCCTGTTGATTCAATGTACTCAGCCCCCTTTACAGTTTCTGTAATAAACACTTAGATATACTGCCCAGATCCCCCTTTAATAAGGAACTTTTTTGTTCTTTATTATTGTTCAGTTGGTTAAGCAACTGCCTTCGGCTGCTGGGAATACTGTCAGCAGACATGAGCTGTCAGCTCCATCAGGAATGATCTGAGCTGCAGAGAGCTGCCTGGCCCAAGGTCATGCCTTCCTGGTCACCCAAAGACCGGTATCCAATGACTATTTGCTGTGTTAGTATGAAGGCCTAGCCATCTGTGCCCAACACCTGACAAGACTGGAGTGTCATTCTAAGTCCAGAGCTCAATGTTGGGTCAACTGAGGAAATCTTTGGGCCAGCATCACAATTCAACTTCTCTCCCTGTTCAATTATGCATCCTTATCCACTTTTACAGGTTTGATCTCAAGGGCACTCCTTAAAAAAAAAAAAAAATCCTGCACACTACACTCCAAGTCTAAATCTACTTTCTGGAGAACTCAACCTGTGACAGTTTCCACGATGTACACAATTATCTAACCAGTTCTAGAATTCCAATGCTAACTCTCTATGGGCAATATTTTATCATTTTCATAACTTTACAACATTAAGACTTTTGTTTGCCATGTTGAGATTATTTACTCAACTTTTATTGGGTAGCTGCTAGAGCTTGTTACTGTTTATGAATACCACAGACTATTAAAATCATTTTGTGATTAGCCATATATAAGTAATTTGTGTAAATAACTTGTTTACTTGAAATAAACCAATCCCAATTCATGTAGTTAGATGACAGAGCCATGAATATCTACAGCGATGTTCTATTTCTGCATTTAATTCCCTATTTCCCTGAAGCTTTGGTAACTTAAGAGTGAAATCTTTGCTTCAAGAGACCACTAAACTAGGGTGCCTGGATAGTCCAGTTGGCTAAGCAACTGCCTTTGGGTCAGGTCATGATCCTGGAGTCTCAGGATCTAGTCCCAGGATCGAGTCTGGCATCAGGCTCCCCGCTCAGTGGAGAGTCTGCTTCTCCCTCTGACCCTCCCCCCTCTTGTGCTCTCTCTCTCAAATAAATAAATCTTTAAAAAAAGAAAAAGAGAGAGAGAGACCACTAAACTGTACTGGCCTAAAAATGAGAGTTCCTGGGTAATTTTTTTTTGACAGATATGTTGAAAAGTCTGCTGTCCAAACGACAAATATGTTTTTCATTCCATGAGAGCAGAAAATATATCTGAGCTTTCCAAATGTTGTGCTGTGAATGAGTTACTGGGAAGTTTAGATATTGATCTCCTCAGCTTCTGGACTGGTTGCTGTTGGCTATGAGCAGCCTCATCCCTTTTGCCTGATGCGTCATACTGAAGTAGAAACATCTATAATACCCCAGAATACAGTACAGCAAACTGTAGACTATACCAATGGAAGACGAGTATTTAACTGAAATCTACATAGACAGCCCTCCAAAAAAATGATTCCTTAATTTCTCTGATGACAAGCTTACAATTATTTTATTATAAAAAATCAATTCTCAAACAGCAGCAATTAGGCAAAAAAAAGAAAAGAAAAAAGAAAAGAAAGGAAAGGGAAGGGAAGGGAAAGGAGAAAGAAAAGAAAGAAAGAAAGAAAAAGAAAGAAAGAAAGAAAAAGAAAGAAAGAAAGAAAAAAAGAAAGAAAGAAAGAAAAAAGAAAGAAAGAAAGGAAAGGAAGGAAGGAAGGAAGGAAGGAAGGAAGGAAGGGAGGGAGGGAGGAAGGGAGGGAGGAAGGGAGGAAGGAATGAACATGAAAGGAAAAAGAAAAAAGAAAAGAAAGTAAGCAAGCAAGAAAGCATGTTAATCTAATTTACCCTTTCTAATGAGGTGAGTAGTTAAAAGTCAATGCTACCCACTGTGTAGTGTTTCCCCAACATATTTGATCATGGAACCCTTTTTCAATGACCCATTGGGAAATGATGGCTGAAGTGAAGTCTGTTTTACTGCAAATAAAAGAGAACTAAAAGAAGTTGTTTGTTGATGTGATGGTCTGAGTGTGATAGAGTACAGAATAGGAAGTACCCCCAGGATGTGAATAAAAATAATACACGTCAGATAGAAATAAATCATTGAATCACTGTTCTGCAGAATTTTAAAGCTAGAAGAATTTTTTAGACATCATAAGACATAAGCACATATTTTTCCAAAGTGAAAACCGAGATTTAGAATGAAAACAAACACTTGTTTGTGTTCACATGGCAAATTGATGGAAGAACCAACCAAATTTATTTGTTAAATGAGTGAATGAATGAATGAGAAAATAATGCCATTTGAGAACCATATTTTGTTAAGAAAAGGAGAATGAGATAATGAGATTTTGAAAAAAAAATTAACTAGGAACTAGTAATTGCTTATAGTAGGAAAGATAGAGGACAAGAAAAAGCCTTAGTAAAAAGCTGCTAAGGGGATTTCTAGAAACAGAGAGAAGATTATTCATTAAGGGATGAATTCCATGAGGCCAGAATCCCAATGACAGCAGAGAGGATCATCCTTTAAAAAATATGCATAATATGGTGTACATTTTAATGTTATGTATTTCACTATGTTATATATTTAATAGGTTATGTATTTTGTTACTGCTTTAATATATTTACCCTATTAAATATATAATACATTTTACATATTTTATTTCAAATTACAAATTTAAAAGAATGTTATGTGCAGCAATATAAAAACACAAGAAAATTCATGTACTGTAATTAAATCTTATATTTTATCATATTTGTAGTAACCCTCTAAATATTCCTGAATCAGACACACATAATGTAAATATTTTCTGCCAGTTTGGTTTTGCCTCTTCACTTTCTTTGTGGTGTCCTTTGAAGAGTTAAAATTTTAAATGGTGATTAAACTAAATTTATCAGTCTTTCTTTCATGGTTCATGCTTTCAGGTCCTCTCTAAAAGATTCTTGCCTACTTCAAGATCACAAAGATACTCTTCTATGCTTAATTCTAGAAGCTTTGTACTTTGTTATGTTTATATGTATGATCCATCTCAAGTTAATTTTGTGTCTAGTGTGAGGTAGGAGTCCAAATTTTTTGATTGCCATTTGTAGAAAAGTGATGTCTTTTCCCCCATTAAATTTCACTGACATCTTTGTCAAAATTAACTGCCTATATATTTTAGGATCAGTTTCTAGATTCTATTCTTGTACTATCAACATGAATATCCATGCAACAAAACCATACTATTTGGGTTCTTCCAGCTTTATAATACATCTTTAAAGCAGGTAACCTTAATTGCTCAAGTTTGTTCTTCTTAGGTCTTTTTTTCCAAGTTAATCTAGGCTGTTTGCATTTTCAAATAATTTCAGAATCAGATTGTCAATTTCCACCAAAATATAAGATGGAAATTTTTATTGAGATTTATTGAAACACTGATTTAATAGATTAACTTGAAGAGAATTTATGTCTTAAAAAGTTTGGATTTTTCAATCTTCACCTTCATTCATGTAGGTCTTCTTTTAATAATTTTTCATTTAAATTTCATCTTTCTGGATATCCAGATTTTGACCCTTGCTCTCCTTTCACTGCATCTATCTGCTATGTAGTTTAATATCCTTTTATTTTTTTACTTTTCTGAATATCTTCATTTTAAGAGTACTTTTCAGTATACATATAGGACTGGAGTTTGTATTGTTAAACAATATGATTTTTTTTTAATTCTAATAGATGAGTTACACCCATCTACCTTTACTAATATACGTTTGGTCTCAATCTGTCTTTTAAAAATACTGTATCAACATATACAAGCTATCAGTACAATTAGCTTTTGAATCTAAGTTCCACTTCATTCAGTCCCTCAATTTCATTCTTGAAAGACTGATTATGTTTGTTCTAATAATACCCTCTATACTGCTATCTTTATATAATACCATTAGTGCCCCCCTTAGGGGGGCTTCTTGTCTACTGTTATGTACTCTGATACTGAAATTATTTAACCCCCATACCTCTTCCACAGGATCTGATTTGAATAGATAATAACTAAAAAACTAGTTGAAAACTATAAAGCTACCAAAATTATCACACTTTTCATCTACGTTCCCATTCCCCTCCAACTTTTGATAGCTATATTCTATCTACATTGTCAGAACATGCTGCTCTAGAGAACATTTAGCCCTAGAGATAAAGATATATTTAGTGCTCACCACCAGACTGTAGTGAGTTATCAATGACTATTAACAGTATACTATAACTTGATTGTTTTTTGATTAACATTATATCATGATTATTTTTCCTACTTATCAACCATTCCAAGATGTCATTTTTATGACTGAACTGTGTAAAATTATTAGTATTTTCCATAATTTATTTCTGTGATCCTACACTATTGAACCTTTGGGTTTGAGGTCATGTCATATACCCACATCCCTGGCACATGGTAAGTAGTATGAGATGATGGAAATGGCAGTATAGCAACTATAAATCTTGACTCTGCCACTTACTAGCTATATAACTGTGGGCAAATTAACACAGTTCCGTGAGCCTTAGTTTCCTCATCTGTAACGGGGTTTAGTAATATCTACCTCAGAACTGTTGCAAAGACTACCATGTGCATTAAATATCTATTCATAAGCTATACAAAAATCAGGTAGCCAGTACTATTTTGAATTAGTAAAAAAAAAAGTTAAAAGAAGATGAAACACAAATTGGATACAAGTTTCAATGACTAAGATCTATAAAGTACAAAGTATTTTCCTAAATATATTTAAGAACTATGTGAATATGTGAATAACTGTACCCACAGATCCCTCCTTTCATAGTAGAGGTCCCAAAGGCCAAGATGTTGCTAATGACATCTAATCAATTAGCTATTTCTTCAAGCTAATAACTGGCTTGTTCTTGTTTATTCACTTGAGCCTAGTATAAACACTTGAGCCTAGTATAAAGCCACTGTTGTAATCTTGGGCTTCAACATGATTAGGACTTCGGCATTTTGTGAACACAGTACAAATGCCTTTCCCCCATCTGACTTTTTAAGCTCTAGCATCACAGGCAACATTGGGAATATCTCAGTCTTGGAATAACAAAGTCATAGATTTAAACCACAGTTCTATCACAAACTAGTAATGTCAACTAGGAGAGTTACTTTACCTTCCTGAGCTTCAGAACTGGACAACAGTAATATAAATCCTTATAACGTCAGAATTAACTAATACTGGTAAAGCCTCCCAAAGAGTAGGAGATAAATACAATATTAGCAACATTTTGATTTAGAGGCAGTGGTTGAGGGTTGTTTCTGATACTCACCTAACAGAAATGGTGAAAGCAACACTAACCACCCTTAGTTAACCACATAACCCTGATGTAAGTGCGAGCACAAACAGAAATACGGATATTTGAATTGTGTGGCAGTGCTTCATTTAAGGTCAGCATCCAGAACATTCAGAATCTTACATTACTTTTATATTATCAAATAACTAGAAAGTAAGTGCGTTTAAATTCTTACAGTGAATTCATGGTCCCCTGAGATCACATCTGTAGACCCTGAGCTGGGAATCACAGGTTTACTTTATCTTCCTTTCTTTGTCTCCCCAGCAACATGAGAAATGTGACAGCTACAATTGGGCAGCCATCTGTGAGCTTGATGGAAAGAACTGTGTGGTCTGGTATCTTTATACAGAGACATTAATTAATAGAATTCACTCTAGGTTCACCAACATTTAATTAACTAGATTAAATGAATTTCTACTGATTATAAAAAGTATGACAGCACCAAGTTGAAGGGACAACTTTATTGCTACAATTATAAAGGTTCCATTTCATGATGATGGTTGTCTGCTAAAACCCCAAATAAAAAAATAAAGGTTCCATTTCATGATGATGGTTGTCCGCTAAAACCCCAAAATGTATTCAGGGACAAGTGAGTCCACTGGAAATGACCATCACCGTTCCATGTCTTTTTATTTCTTCTCTAGCACTCAGGATGCCTCTGTGGGGGCTACATAATTATGCTCAGTGACTATCATCAGGGTGTGATGGAATTGGAGCCACTGATATGCTGCTTCATTTTCACCTTCCTAATTTGGCTTCTATTTGGTAATATGCAGGTGAAGGGACATTTTCTTCTAAAAACAGGGAAGTTAATGTTTTTTTTTTCTGATTAAGAAAATAAAGCACACTACTTGTAGAGAATTGGCAAAATAAAGCAAAAAGAACAAAAGAAATAAAAATAACACATGATGGCTAATATGTATTGAGCATTCTTACATGTCAAGCACTTAATACTTGAGCAATACAAGTGTCCTAATGCTTTTTTTTCCAAATTTTATGTGTCAAATTCTCATAACATCCCTATGAAAGTATTATTTTTTTTTAAGATTTTATTTATTTATTTGAGAGAGAGAATGAGAGAGAGAGAGAGAGCACATGAGAGGGGGGAGGGTCAGAGGAAGAAGCAGACTCCCTGCTGAGCAGGGAGCCCGATGTGGGACTCAATCCCAGGACTCCAGGATCATGACCTGAGCTGAAGGCAGTCGCTCAACCAACTGAGCCACCCAGGCACCCAAATATTATTATTAATATCACCTTGTATAGTTAAGAAATTAAAGCTGTGAAAGGTAAATAACTTGTCCAAAATCACACAAAAAATATTACTCATAACCTCTTTCCAGAGACAAGCATTCTTAATATTTTAATAGTTTTTCCCCATGTGCATGTATCTTGTTTGCATCATGACTATGCTAGACAAGTTAAATACTTTATTTCTGTCCAACTTTATGGCAAAATTTTGAAATGAGATTAATAATTCCTGTTACAGAAATAACAAAACTGAGACCCAGTTTGATTAATTTGCTCAAAGTAATACAAGTATTAAGTACCAGAGCCCAGAATTTAACCCATGTAACTCTGACTCCAAAACATACAGCCTTTCCAATATACAGCACTGCTCTATTTTCTCAATATTAAAGTTACTTCAGCACTAAGATTTAAGCCTTATACTTCCAAACACCAAGACTATGCTCTGTTCATTGAGTCACTCCCACTTAAAGATTCATGTTCTGTGGCGTCAGACTAGGTCTGCCATTATGGGACACATTTCTCCCTCCGTAGTATAGAAAAGGAGAAAATTATTAGGATGAATTTCTGGAATTCTGCTAACAAATTGTTTTTTTAGTATTATTCATCTCATTCACATTGAAAGAAATCCTTTGGCACTCTCACCTACCACTGCATATTAGTTGGACATCCCATTTTAGAAAAAAATTTGGCCATGTTTTAAGAGCCTTAAGAATCTTTTAATTTTTAGTAAAGTTACACATTACATAGCTTTTCACAGCTTAAGTCATAAGGTGTACATATGCTTTATTCTGCTTAATTTCATATTACAGTGATTTCATGAGTATTTCTATCACTTGAAAAGTTTTATAAGGAAAACTTTCAATGCATTAAAGTTATATAATGTAGTACAACACTTGACATAGTAGAGACATAATAGAGATTCAGAAAACATTTGTTGAGTGAATAAATGAATATGGAAGTACTAATCATTAATTCATCTTCTATTGAGGACACATAGGATTTTCCTAACTTGTAACTATGATAAACTACACTGTCATAAATGATGGCAGACTGAATACATACAACTATTTCTACTGTGCTTGGAAAGTTCACTGAAAATGATAGTAAAGGGATTTTTACAGCATAGACATAGACCCATATAATGGTCTATGTCTATGACACGTAGAGAATAATACAAGAGGTGCTAAGATCAAACTTTTGAAGGTTGGAAAGCAAAAGAATGAGTAGCAATTGAATTAATGGATATGCAAATGTGAATTAAGCCAACAGTAGGAAAAATGAAAAAGCAAACCAATCCACAATGTAGACTCCACCAAAGATTCAGAAAATGGTGGCACCAGGTACCTCTGCAAGTAGAAGTGAAGATGCTGCTACAAACATAACTATCGGTTCAAAGATCCAACTCTGTGTTTCAGACGAGTGCCCTTTCCGCACTAACCAAAGATTGTATAATAGTTTTCTGGAGGGTGGAAAAACAAAGAGTCTTTAGACGAGCAGGGTATCAGACACAGCTAAGGGAGATGTACAATAATGAACACATAATTAGCCACTTGCAGAGAATTCATGTGTTTAACCACTACTCAGCAGAATAGTCCATTACTGGGAAAGAGGAAAGGAATCTATTTGTGGGCTCATTCTCTTCCCTTGTCTTTCTTTGGTCAACGTAAAAGAGCCCCCTGGCCTTGGGTACCATTTTGTTAAAGAGCTTGCGAAGCATAAGAACTAAAACCACAAAAATAATTTATTATAAAACACATGGCACCTCTGTCACTCAGCCGTGGCATGGAGCAACCCTGGACCCTTAACAGTTGCTCTAGTAGTTAACACTACACAGGCCCCAGGGAAATACTTTCCCAAATCTCTTACCCTGTGTATCATCCTTATGCAGAGGCCCATGGTGGGCCACTACTGATGCAAAGATGGATACAATGCAGAGTATGGCATGTTGTGAACAGTGGACACATGCAGGTCAGAGAATGTAATGAACCATTCTTCTCAGACAGCAAGAGTGGAATGGACCCGTATTGTTTCCTGGACGTGCTAAGCATCCATGTTCTTTTGGTACCTATTCTTACAGAATACTTACAGAAGTACCCCAAAATTAATGCAATACTTACAAGAGCAACACATGGTAGTTAAAAGATATTTTGTAGTAGTAAACAATGTTACTTTTAAATTTGTGCAAACTATATGTATTCATATGTAGATATGAATATAACATATATGAAATATGTAGCTGATTGTTTACATTGGCAACTAGATAAAGTATGAACCCTTCCACTGAAAATAGTTTTGTTACCCTCAGCTTACAGAAGGGAGGGAGATGGGGGTATGGGGTAACCGGGTGATGGGTATTAAGAGGGCACGTGTTGTGATGAGCACTGGGTGGTATACCAAACTAATGAATCATTGAACACTACATAGAAAACTAATGATGTACTATATGTTGGCTAACTGAACGTGACAAAAAAAAGAAAAGAAAAAGAAAGAAAATAGTTTTGTTTAGGGGCACCTGGGTGGCTTAGTTGGTTAAGCATCTGCCTTCGTCTTAGGTCATAATCCCAGGGTCCTAGGATCAAGCCCTGTATCTTTGGGCTACCTTCACAGTGGGGAGCCTGCTTCTTCCTCTCCCTCTGCCCTCCCTCCAGCTTGTGCTCCCTCGCTCATTCTCTCTAATAAATAAATAAAATCTTTTTAAAAAAAGAAAATAGTTTGTTTAATAAAAACATTTAATGATTTAGAGAACAAACTGATAGTTGCCAGAAGGGAGATGGGTAGAGGGATGGGTGAAATAGGTGAAGGGGGTGAAGAGTACACTTATCATGATGAGCACTGAGTAATGAAAAGAATTGTTGAATCAATATATTTTACACCTGAAACTAACCTAACACTGTAGTTTAATTATATTTGAATAAAAAATGATTTTTAAAAATAAAAGTTTAAACTTAATCCATTTTTAATTAAATAAGTATTTTAAGACTTAAGTAAATTTGATTATTTGATATTAATTTGTATTTTGCTTTCAATTTTAACAGAAAAATACAAAATTTATATTATTTATTTCAAAGAAAACGTTTTCAAAACACAAGTGAAAAATAATTTTATTTTACATCTATTTTGTTTACTTTTTGATAAAATACATTCAAGATGTATACAATTGTGTAAATCTCATTTTTAAATCTTTTAAAGCACTAGTATCAGTTCAACCCAACTTATATGAAAATCTTGATTACAATAATTACGTTTTGCTGGGAGTAGGAGACCTAAATTTTGTCTGGTCCCAGGAATTCAGCTGGATAGGGATCAAACCATTCTGAACACCTACAAACTCAACAGGAGAGCAAAGAAAATAGCAGCAACTCTCTGAACAGAAAAGCGACCACTTTCTGGAAGGTAGGACGTGCAGAGAAGTGAATCCGAGGTGATATTTGGGAAGATAGATGGCGGGGGAGGAGGCCTCCATCAGCCCCTACTGGCAAGTGATAGAGCAGCGGAGAACAAAATCAGAAATTTTAGAAGTTGGCTCCAATGAGGGTCATCGCTCCAGTGGCCAAGAGGGGTGTGGGACCCTCGCTGGGACAGAGTGGTCTCAGGACCCTCAGGGTCACAGAAAGACCAGGGGTGCCTGAGTGCAGCAGATCTCCCAGGGATCGGAGCGGGGAAGCCGGCTACAGAGACGGAGCCCAGGCGCGGGCTCTCAGCTCGGGGTTGCTATAAACCGTGATCCGCGGCACAGTCAGGCCACTGCTCCTCCAGCAGGGACCCAACAAGTGGCAGATCCGGTGAGACTCCCCTTCCTCCCCCGGGAGGAGCGGTGCGGGAGCGCACCACAGGGATCTGCTGGGTTTGGAGACTCCACACGGGGTCGGGTGCCAGAGATAGAAATGCTTGGTCACAGGCCGGGTGAACACCGAGTGCAGCTGGAGACCAGGGAGACCGGAGTGATTGACTGCTTTTCTCTGGGGGCTCACTGAGGAGGGGGGCCCCAAGTTCTCGGCTCCTCTGGGGCAGAAATTGGGAGGCTGCCATTTTCACTCTCATCCTCCAAAGCTGTACAGAAAGCTTGCAGGGAACGTAAGCTCCCAGAGCAAACCCCAGCCGATTACTCAGCCCGGACCAGCAAGGGTGGGGCAATTCTGCCTCCGGCAAAGACATTTGGGAACCACAGCAACAGGCCCCAGAAGATCAGCAAGAACAGCCCGCAAGTTTACCTGTCAACGAGAAAGGCAGAACGGCAGAACAGCAGAATGCCAGCGCTAAGGGAATACTGCACATAGCATTCATGGCTTTTTTTCTCACAATTCTTTAGTCTTTCAAGGTAAACTTTTTTAATTTTTTCTTTTCTTTTTTTTTTTTTAATTTATCTTTTCCAACCAACATCTTATCAATCCTTTTTAAAAAATCTTTATTTTTCATTTTTAGAGTCATATTCTATCCCTTCATAGTACTTAACCTTATTTTTGGTACATATATATAAGTTGTTCTCTCTTTAAAATTTTGGGATACAGTTTCTTCTAACAGACCAAAATATACCCTAAATCTCTAGTGCATGGCTTGTTCTAGTCTCCCGTCTGATCACATTCTCTCCCCCTTTCTTTTTTTAAAATCCTTCTTTCTTTTTTCAACCAACTTCTTAACAATTCCTTTTATAAAATCTTTTATAATATTCATCTTTACAGTCATATAAGTTTTTCTTTCTTTAAAATTTTGGGAGGCACTTTCTTCTAACAGACCAAAATACACCCAAAATCTAGTGTGTGGCACTGACCTATGCACCAGCCTGATCATATTTGATCATATTCTGTTTTTTGTTTGTTTTTATCTTTATCTTTTTCTTTTTTTTCTCTTTTTTTCTTTCTTTCCCTTTCTTTTCCCCCAGTTTCAGGTCTCTTCTGATTTGTTTAGTGTATATTTTTCTGGGGTCCTTGTTACCCTGTTAGTATTTTGTTCTCCCATTCTTCTTTTCTCCTCTGGACAAAATGACAAGATGGAAAAAAATCACCTCAAAAAAAAAAAGAACAAGAGCAGTACCAACTGCCAGGGACCTAAACAATACAGACATTAGTACGATGTCGGAACTAGAGTTCAGAATGATGATTTTAAAGATACTAGCTAGGCTTGAAAAAAGCATGGAAGATATTAGAGAAACCCTTTCTGGAGAAATAAAAGAACTAAAATCTAACCAAGTAGAAATCAAAAAGGCTATTAATGAGGTGCAATCAAAAATGTAGGCTCTAACTGCTTGGATAAATGAGGCAGAAGAGAGAATTTGTGATATAGAAGAACAAATGATGGAAAATAAAGAAGCTGAGAAAAAGAGAGATAAACAACTACTGGATCACGAGGGCAGAATTTGAGAGATAAGTGATACCATAAAATGAAACAACATTAGAATAATTGGGATCCCAGAAGAAGAAGAAAGAGAGAGGGGGACAGAAGGTATATTGGAGCAAATTATAGCAGAGAACTTCCATAATTTGGGGAAGGAAACAGGCATCAAAATCCAGGAAGCACAGAGAACCCCCCACAAAATCAATAAAAATAGGTCAACACCCCAACATCTAATACTAAACTTATGAGTCTCAGAGACAAAGAGAAAATCCTGAAAGCAGCTCGGGACAAGAGATATGTACCCTACAATGGTAGAAATATTAGATTGGCAACAGACCTATCCACAGAGACCTGGCAGGCCAGAAAGGACTGGCAGGATATATTCAGAGCACTAAATGAGAAAAATGTGCAGCCAAGAATACTACATACAGCAAGGCTGTCATTGAAAATAGAAAGAGAGATAAAAAGCTTCCAGGACAAACAATAACTAAAGGAACTTGCAAACATGAGGCCAGCCCTACAAGAAATATTGAAAGGGGTCCTCTAAACAAAAAGAGAGCCTAAAAGTAACATAGACCAGAAAGGAACACAGACAATATACAGTAACAGTCACCTTACAGGCAATACAATGGCACTAAATTCATATCTTTCAATAGTTACCCTGAATGTAAATGGGCTAAATGCCCCAATCAAAAGACACAGGCTATCAGATTGGATAAAAAAACAAGACCCATCAATATGCTCTCTGCAAGAGACTCATTTTAGACCCAAAGACACCCACAGATTGAAAGTGAGGGTGTGGAAAACCATTTACCATGCTAATGGACACCAAAAGAAAGCTGGGGTGGCAATCCTTATATCAGACAAATTCGATTTTAAACCAAAGACTGTAATAAGAGATGAGGAAGGACACTGGATCCTACTTAAAGGGTCTATCCAACAAGAAGATCTAACAGTTGTAAATATCTATGCCCCTAACATGGGAGCAGCCAATTATATAAGGCAATTAATAACAAAAGCAAAGAAACACATCAACAACAATACAATAATAGTGGGGGACGTTAACACCCCCTCACTGAAATGGACAGATCATCTAAGCAAAAGATCAACAAGGAAATAAAGACTTGAAATGACACACTGGACCAGATGGACTTCACAGATATAGTCAGAACATTCCATCCCAAAGCAACGGAATACACATTCTTCTCTAGTGCCCATGGAACATTCTCCAGAATAGATCACAACCTAGGTCACAAATTAGGTCTCAAGGTACCAAAAGATTGGGATCATTCCCTGCCTATTTTCAGGCCACAATGCTTTGAAACTAGAACTCAATCACAAGAGGAAAGTCGGAAAGAACTCAAATACATGGAGGCTAAAGAGCATCCTACTAAAGAATGAATGTGTCAACCAGGAAATTAAGGAAGAATTTAAAAAATTTATGGAAACCAATGAAAATGAAAACACAACTGTTCAAAATCTTTGGGATGCAGCAAAGGCAGTCCTAAGAAGAAAGTATATAGCAATACAAGCCTTTCTCAAGAAACAAGAAAGGTCTCAAATACACAACCTAACCCTACACCTAAAGGAGCTGGAGAAAGAACAGCAAATAAAGCCTAAACCCAGCAGGAGAAGAGAAATAATAAAGATCACAGAAGAAATCAATGAAATAGACACCAAAAGAACAGTAGAATAGACCAACTAAACTAGGAGCTGGTTCTTTGAAAGAATTAACAAGATTGATAAACCCCTGGCCAGACTTATCAAAAAGAAAAGAGAAATGACCCAAATCAACAAAATCATGAATGAAAGAGGAGAGATCACAACCAACACCAAAGAAATACAAACAATTATAAGAACATATTATGAACAACTATATGCCAGCTTATTAGATAACCTGGAAGAAATGGATGCATTAGTAGAGATATATAAAACACCAAAACTGAACCAGGAAGAAATAGAAAACCTGAATAGACCTATAATCACTAAGGAAATTGAAGCAGTCATCAAAAATCTCCCAAAAAACAAAAGCCCAGGGCCAGATGGCTGCCCAGGGGAATTCTACCAAACATTTAAAGAAGAATTAATACCTATTCTTCTGAAACTGTTCCAAAAATAGAAATGGAAGGAAAACTTCCAAACTCGTTTCATGGGGCCACAATTACCTTGATCACAAAACCAGACAAAGACCCCATCAAAAAGGAGAATTACAGACCAATATCCTTGATGAACATGGATGCAAAAATTCTCACCAAAATACTAGCCAATAGGATCCAACAGTACATTAAAAGGATTATTCACCATGAGCAAGTGGGATATATCCCTGGGCTGCAAGGTTGGTTCAACATCTGCAAATCAATCAATGTGATACAATACATTAACAAAAGAAAGAACAAGAACCATATGATCCTCTCAATAGATGCAGAAAAAGCATTTGACAAAGTACATCATCCTTTCTTGATCAAAACTCTTCAGGGTATAGGCATAGAGGGTACATACCTCAGTATCATAAAAGCCATCTAAGAAAATCCCACAGCGCATATCATTCTCACTGGGGAAAAACTGAGAGCTTTCCCCCAAAGGTCAGGAACACGGCAGGGATGTCCACTATCACCACTGCTATTCAACATAGTACTAGAAATCCTAGCCACAGCAATCAGAAAACAAAAAGAAATCAAAGGCATCCAAATCAGCAAAGAAGAACTCCAACTCTCACTCTTTGCACGATATGATACTTTATATGGAAAACCCAAAAGACTCCACCCCAAAACTGCTACAACTCATCCCAGAATTCAGTAAAGTGGCAGGATATAAAATCAATGCACAGAAATCAGTGGCATTCCTATACACCAACAACAAGACAGAAGAAAGAGAAATTAAGGAGTCGATCCCATTTACAATTGCACCCAAAACCTTAAGATACCTAGGAATAAATCTAACCAAAGAGGCAAAGAATCTGTACTCAGAAAACTATAAAATACTCATGAAAGAAATTGAGGAAGACACAAAGAAATGGAAAAATGTTCCATGCTCATGGACTGGAAGAACAAATATGGTGAAGATGTCAATGCTACCTAGAGCAATCTACACATTTAATGCAATCCCCATCAAAATACCATCAATTCTTTTCAAAGAAATGGAATAAATAATCCTAAAATTTGTATGGAACCAGAAAAGACCTCAAATAGCCAGAGGAATGTTGAAAAAGGAAAGCAAAGCTGGTGGCATCATAATTCCGGACTTCAAGCTCTATTACAAGGCTGTCATCATCAAGACAGTATGGTTCTGGCACAAAAACAGACGCATAGATCAATGGAACAGAATAGAGAGCCCAGAAATGGACCCTCAACTCTATGGTCAACTCATCTTTGACAAAGCAGGAAAGAATGTCCAATGGAAAAAAGTCTCTTCAACAAATGGTACTGGGAAAATTGGACAGCCACATGCTGAAGAATGAAACTGGACCATTTCCTTACACTACACACAAAAATAGACTCCAAATGGTTGAAAGACCCAAATGTGAGACAGGAGTCCATCAAAATCCTAAAGGAGAACACAGGCAGCAACCTCTTCGACCTCAGCCACAGCAACTTCTTCCTAGAAACATCGCCAAAGGCAATGGAAGCAAGGGCAAAAATGAACTATTGAGAATTCATCAAGATTAAAAGCGTTTGCACAGCAAAAGAAACAGTCAACAAAACCAAAAGACAACCGACAGAACGGGAGAAGATATTTGCAAATGACATATCAGATAAAGGGCTAGTATCCAAAATCTATAAAGAACTTATCAAACTCAACACCCAGAGAACAAATGATCCCATCAAGAAATGGGCAGAAGACCTGAACAGACATTTTTCCAAAGAAGACATCCAAATGGCAAACAGACACATGAAAAAGTGCTCAACATCGCTCGGCATCAGGGAAATCCAAATCAAAACCTCAATGAGATACCACCTCAAACCAGTCAGAATGGCTAAAATTAATAAGTCATGAAATGACAGACGTTGGCAGGGATGCAGAGAAAGAGGAACCCTCCTACACTGTTGGTGGGAATGCAAGCTGATGCAGCCACTCTGGAAAACAGTATGGAGGTTCTTCAAAAAGTTGAAAATAGAGTTACCATACAATCCAGCAATTGCACTACTGGGTATTTACCCCAAAGATACAAATGTAGGGATCCGAAGGGGTACGTGCACCCCAATGTTTATAGCAGCAATGACCACAATAGCCAAACTGTGGAAAGAGCCAAGATGTCCATCAATAGATGAATGGATAAAGAAGGGGTGGTATATATATACAATGGAATATTATGCAGCCATCAAAAAACCCCAAAATCTTGCCATTTGCAATGATGTGGATGGAACTGGAGGGTATTATGCTGAGCAAAATAAGTCAATCAGAGAAAGACATGTATCATATGATCTCACTGATATGAGGAATTCTTAATCTCAGGAAACAAACTGAGGGTTGCTGGAGGGGGTGGGGGGATGGGTTAACCCGGTGATGGGTATTAACGAGGGCATGTACTGCATGGAGCACTAGGTGTTATATGCAAACAATGAATCATGGAACACTACATCAAAAACTAATGATGTAATGTATGGTGATTAACATAACATAATAAAAAAAATAAGGTTTGCAAAGGTTAAAAAAAACTAATGATGTAATGTATGGTGATTAACATACATAATAAAATAAAAAATAAAGAAATTTAAAGTGGATGGTAAAAAGAAAATACATTTCGCTGAAATAAGGCAAAAACAAGAATATTAATTTATAAATATATATCATGATTTTTAATATCCTCTAAACACCACTAGTCCATCAACAAAATCCCAATGTATGTGTCATAGTTCTTATTTTCAGCATATTGATGTTTTATCAGTGTTAATTCATATAAGTAATATAGCTTGACTCATTTTTTTCAATCTTGTCATCATAAACATATGCCTATAAAGGCAGGAGACTTATTTTTTCCAGTTTTATTGAGATAAAACGAACATATATCATGTGTAAGTTTAAGGTGCACAGCACAATGGTTTGACCTACAGTGAAATGATTGCTGCTTTAAGTTTAGTTACCATACATCATCATACATAGATACAAGAAAAACAATTATTTTCCTTGTGATAAGAACTCTTGCGTTTATAGTCATTATGTAGTATATTACATTCCTAGCACTTATTTGTCTTATAACTACAAGTTTGTACCTTTTGCCCACTTTCATCCAATTCTCTTTCCTCATCCCCCACCACAAATCTGATCTGAATTTTTTTGTTTTTACTTTTTTTAGAGTCTACATGTGAGATCGTACAGTATTTGTCTTTGTCTTATTTTACTTAGCATGATGTCCTCAAGTTCCATCCATGTTGTCAGAAATGAGAGGATTTCCTCATTTTTTTATGGCAGAAAAATATTCCATTGTGTACACAGATACCACAATATCTTTGTCCACTCATCCATCAAGGGGCCCTTAGGTTGTTTCCATGTCTCAACTGCTATAAATAATGCTACTATGAACATGAAGGTACGCATATCTTTTCAAGTTACTGACTGTTTTCATTTTCTTTGGATGTATACTCAGAAGTGGAATTACTGGATCATATGGTAGTTTTACATTCAATTTCTTGAGGATCTTCCATACTGTTTTCCACGGTAGCTATACCAGCCTTCCAGGCTGCTGCAGAGGAATCCAGATCTTATGGCCAAAGGCACAATTCCTGACCTCAGACTGAAGCAGTGTGAGAAGCTATAGCCTCCTAGGTCTGGTTGGGAGAGTCCTGGGTGCTAGAGCCTCCAGACCTTCCTCTGCACAGGTACAAAGGAAGCCAGGCCAAAGCCCAGGCCTCACCCTGAAAGAAGCACACACAGCTGGTGGCCTGTCTCTCTGTGGCACAAGCAGCTAAAATCCATAGGTAGGTGGACCCAAGGGAACTTAAGAAGACACTTATATTGAGTCTGATATACTTAATAAAGATACTCTGCTGCTCAGGGAAAAATGGGGAATACCACTGTGATCTTACCCCTAACATGTCAAATCTGACCCACTCCACCTAGTCTAGAAGCCCATGAAATGGGCTCTCTCTCTCTACTAGTCCTCTTTGAGTGACATGCCTCATCAATTGATTTCCACCCACACCCACCAAAAGGGCACATTAGCTCCATTTGGAATATGGCAACTTAAGGATGAATCCACAGGTTATTTCAGTGCAGGGTGGAGCACTCTGGTTGAGATGAGAGATGATCTGATAGTTGTACCCAACAGTAGCCCATGTGTCCTCAGCAAGGAACATGAGTTGTAAGACCAAAATCCTCAGAACCAGCAAGACCATCAGGTCAAGAAAGTGGGGGAGATTTGCTCAGATCCCACTTGCTTTTGGCATTTTTTTCCAGAACTGTGAGAAAGAACCTTGACCAGAGCATCTGTGCATGTTCATTTACCAGGCCTCCTGGCAGGGGTGGTCTTAGGTCTATATCCGAGGGACTGTGTGTTTAACACATAATTTCCCTTAATTGTTCCTTGCTCTAGCATTCTCAGTATGTGCTCAGTCTAATTAAAGTGAGAGGTGCAGCACAGTGAAAGAGGGGTCTTTTAAAGGGGGAAGGCAGTAATAAACTCTCATAAAAGACACCAGTAACAAGTCTACTAAAGAGGCATGAGCCATTATCAGACTGAGAGAGGGCACTGGCTGCCTCAAGATGACTGGTGGCCCCCTATCTATCTTAGCCATTATTCTTGGAGACAAGCATAGAACCCGAATGCCCAGCAGTCCTAGGATATGTACATATATATCCTGTCTGTATGGATGGGTCTATGATTTAGTGCTAACAAACGTATCTCTAGGAGGAAAATAGATGTACTAATCGACAAAGATTTAAGCTGTGGAAAGAATCATCAATCTCCCCTGCTGTAATGGTCACTTTGCCTTCCTTTTTTGTAATGTGATATTTTTAAAAAGATTTTTTCTTGCTTACTTCTCAGTTTTCACACATTATAATTCCAAGTTGAATTTCTTCTAACTATATGCAGGGTACTGCAATCACACTGATTGAAGAGTTTTCTCACAAGTTAATCCTAATGATTCTGTCACTATGGAGATCTATGTATCTGCTTATCTATGTAGATAAATAGATAGTAGGTAGGTAGGTAGATACAGATAGAAAGAATAGCTATGTAGATACAGATATTCTTAATTAAGGAGTTGAAACGTACTCCTTTATCTAAGTCAATATATTTTTTTTTCAGCCAACATTTATCGAGCAATTTAATAGTTTCAGGACTCTTAGTTGAGCCTTAACACATAGTGGGCTCTGAAATAAAGCTTCTATTGGGAATTAGAAAATGGATGGCAAATAAGGATTCAACTAGGACGCAAACACTTTCTGAAAGGCACATGTCATTTTTACAAAGCTGCTCTTACAAAGCTATGTTGACCACAGGGATATTTTGATGTCATTGATTTTTATTTTATCTAAATTAAGGGGCAGAAAAGACATTTCCTGGGCCCTACTCCATCCCTGACTTTTTAGAGGATGGAACAGGGCTCAGAAATGTCTTAAGCTGCAGGGATGAATTAAGAGTCCGAGATCCCTTTTGTATATAAAACAGGATCACAAGAAATTATTATATTTACACATCTTAAGATATCCCTACCTCAAACTCTGGGGAGGGTATGTGCTGTGGTGAGCGCTGTGAATTGTGCAAGACTGTTGAATCACAGATCTGTACCTCTGAGGCAAATAATGCAATATATGTTAAGAAAAAGAAAGAAAAAAAAAGAAGATAGCAGGAGGGGAAGAATGAAGGGGGGGAATCAGAGGGGGAGATGAACCATGAGAGACGATGGACTCTGAAAAACAAACTGAGGGTTCTAGAGGGGAGGGGGGTGGGAGGATGGGTTAGCCTGGTGATGAGTAGGGCACGTTCTGCATGGAGCACTGGCTGTTGTGCACAAACAATGAATCATGAAACACTACATCAAAAACTAATGATGTAATGTATGGTGATTAACATAACAATAAAAAATTTTTTTTAAAAAGATATCCCTACCTCAAAGTGCTCATGTCAATAATCAAGCTTAATCAGCTGCATTAAAATGTAGTATTTGATGCCTACAGGCTTCATCTCTCCTATGCATTTGTAAGCAAACACTGAGAAAATACTGTAAGAATTAATACACACAAGGAATATTAGCAGAGATTGGTATAATTAAAGCTCAGAAAAGAAAGGTCATTATTGCAGAACAGGGTGTTCCAAGCAGAATTCATGGGAAGGTGACAACCAAACTAGATCTGAAGGATGAACAAGAGAAATGACATGAGCAAAGGCACACGGGCTTGTGTGAGGTACTGGACTGAACTCCAGTTATGCTGAGGAAAAGCCTGTTAAGGACAGAAGAAAAAAAATGGTGCAAGATTGCAGCAGGAAGATTACTAAAGGATTAGAACTTTGCCCTGCTGACAGAAGGGAGCCCCTGTAACTTTGGGAACCAGATGCAATGAGTGTTTGAAGGTGTGCTGACAATGATATGAGATGGGCCTAATAAAATAAACAAGAATTATCTTTGGTCTGGTTCTATGCTCACTAGTAACAGTAGCTAATATTGAATTCTTAACAGGCCAAGTACTGTGCTCAGTCTTCCTTTCTCACTTAAGTTTTACAACTACACTATGATCTCCACATTTTACAGCTTAGGGGTTGAGTAATTTGCCCAAATTACATGAGAGGTTGGAGTAAGGATGTGACCCCAAGAAGTGTGACTCCAATGACCATGCTCTTAAGCACAAAGCCATCTTGCCCCTTCAAGCAGCCTTGCTGAAAAATGACTACCCTTATAGCTTCCTTACAGGGAAAGGTGAGGCTGGCCAGCCCACTGGAGCAGTATCATTTTGACAATGGTATGGTACCATATGGCTTCTCATAACCCCAGCATCACAGGATGGACAAACAGTTCAGATCACAGCTCAACCTCTTACTACTTACGTGACCTTGAATAAGTTCCTCCGTCTTTCTCTGCACACACATCTGAAAAAATGGAGCTAATAGAATCTTGCTTTTGGGGTTGCTGGGAGTACAGGAACACACATAAAACATTTAGAAGAGTGCCTGACACACAGCATTTAAGAGGTGTTTG
This sequence comes from Halichoerus grypus, assembly GCF_964656455.1. Lineage (NCBI taxonomy): Eukaryota > Metazoa > Chordata > Mammalia > Carnivora > Phocidae > Halichoerus > Halichoerus grypus. Next base: position 114,866,563 of record NC_135713.1, on the reverse strand, counting down.
TAAATGTCATTATTTCTTTGGGGGCAATGTAATCAATTAGAAATCCAGTTTTAAATGGCTTCCTATGCAATTTGGGTAGAGGGCAGGAATGTGATGACTCTATCCTAGTCTGCTTTACGTTTATGTTTTTCCTTATAATATCAACCTCTAAGGTTGGAGGGATAACAATAATCCACACTGTGGCAACTTTACTGAAGAAAATGCAAATTTTGGATGCCTTTTTGAGTGGCCAGATACCCATACCCAAGTGACAATCACCATGTGTGATTCCATGGACCTGTTTGAAACTGTGAAAATGGTCATGATTTACATTAATGGATCAAGGAATGCTGAAATACAGAGATGATATATATTCTGTAAAATTTAACACGAACTACCTTTTTGTTCATGATATTTGGCCACCTCTTCCTTCTGTTCCCTCTAGCCTTATCATTAGATTCTTGACCCCATCCAAAGGCTACATTCGTCTTGATTTTTTCTGACACATATTCCCTTATCTGTCCCTGTCTCTTAGGTAGTTTCCAATAGTAGTTATTTCAAAATACGTCTTTATAAATTTTTTTATCACTCATGACTACCCAGCACCTTTTCCTCCATATTAACTAAAAAAAGAGGAAGGTGAGATCTCCTTTACTCTCCCTGTCTCTTTTCCCCAAACTCTCTCTAAATAAATGTTCTAATCCTACTTTGAATAGTTTTCTATTACAAGCCTACATATTCCAGCTCTGATCTCCATGCCAACCCTTCCTACCTCACTGCCAGCAGTCTCTCAGTTAAGTTCTAACCTCTTCCTCTCAATTTCATTCATCTGTGACTGGGAACAATTCAGATGAGTAAGTCAAAATGGGCTAGATCTATGAGGCATTAACAAATTAACTCTGAAATCTCAGTGGCTTTTAGAAACAAAAGTTTATTTCTCATTCACTGTATGTCCAAAGAGTGTTGGCAGGGGCTCTGCTCCCCATGGTTTCTTAGGGACATAGGCTGAAAGACACTCCAGCATTTTATAATGCCACAGTCTCACACATGGTTTCAGGAGTTGGCCAGGGCCAGAGAAGAGAGGAGCTAGAATGTTGCCAGGGCTGCTTCACAGCATGCAAATGCAGTAGCTCAGCCTCCTACCCATCCATCCATTCTGCACTTAGAGGGGCTTATGTTTGGTTTAATGCTCTACTGTTGCTGTCTTGAAATTTATCTTTTTTTTTTTAACAAAAGGTTCACATTTTTATTTTGCACTGGGCCTCAAAAAGTATGTAGTCAATCCTGAGGGTTGCATCAGAACTCTTATGGTCATGCTTTCCATCCTTTGATCTACCCCACTCGTCTGTACTCAGGCCATGCATGACCTTGATTTTTGCAAAGGTGGCTGGCAAATGTGGTTTTTATACACTGGTTGCTGATGAGCACATGGTATTTTCCCTACCACATGAACTTCCCTAAGCAATAACCCAAATTCCACAGAAAGCTACTATGTTCTAAATCATACAGTCTGATAAAGAAACAGTGTCACACTTCATGCAGCCCAACGTGTGGAGTGGTTCCTGTTAACCCAGGTGCTAGATGACATGGAATAACACAGAAAGATATGAAGTGTTTGCTTTCTAGAACCTCATATTCTAGAGTAGTGTTTTTCACACTTTATGTACATACAAATCTTCTGAATAAAGTGGAAAATCTGACTCGGTAGCTTTGAGAAAGGGCCAATAGCTCTGCATTTTTGACAAGTTTTCAAGTAACTACAATATTAGCAGCCTAGAGAACCATACTTCAGGTCGCAAGGTTCTAGGTAATATCATGAAACATATATAAAATAACAAGAAATTAATGCAACATATAATTAAAAGCATTTCTGCTAAATACTCATCCAATAAACAAAAAAAGTTTGTTTTGATTATAAAAATATTATAGGAAGTTTTTTTCTGTTAGAGATGTTTATCTTTCAGCAAATTTGTTTTCTCTGCATTTCCAGTATGCTTGCATTATTAATTTGAGAGAGGAACAAAGGGATCTTCTTATTTGCAGATTTATTCTTGGTCTGCTTCCATAATTGATAGTGTCAGAGAAGCGTGATTAACACTCCATGTGAAAAACCACTCACCTTAGAATGCACAATTTGGCAAACTCTTCTCCAGCATCTATTCTCAGACAATAACCTCTTTGTTCCACTCAGCCATACTACAATGGCTAGTGTAGAATCCCATGAGGTAGAGTCGGCAGCCATGAGGTTGGAAGGTGGGCTAATTTGGAATAGTGGCAGGAAGGATGTATTTTCACTTCAGTAAAAGGTGGCTATCCAACAACCTGGCTATGCAGAGAAATATTCATCTTGTTTCTCTCTGACCCCTCACCCTCTAGAAAGCTGCAGCATTACATTACTTGGCTAATTTCATGGTTTTAAAACTGACAAAGCTCAACTGGTTTACCTAAGTACCAAGGTGCAGTATAGTATCAAAAAAATAAAGTAAAATTGAGAGAGGGTGTCAGCATCTTGGTGGTGGGCTTTATACCTTTTTTCTCTCCCCTGTGATTTACAACTAGTCCAACATCCACTACAACAATAACAAAAAAGTGCCTCTGTGCAGCACATAGAACACTCAACAGATCTAACCATTTGTGCATCTAGCAGTAGGTGGACTGGACCCTGGAGGTGGTGACAGAAGGAGGGAAATAGTAGTGGAGGTACTGGGGCACAGGCAGTGACAGCAGAGAAAGCAGTGGCCAGCCAGGCAGAGAGCCAACATGACCATTCTAGCAGAGGAGATGGAGCATGAAGGAGTGAGTAGGAGTTTGCCCTGTGGGCCATGTGCACTGCAGCTGTAGGGATCAGTTGCTCTCTTAGGAGACACTGTGTGAATTAGGGAAGGGAAGAAAAGAGTAAAAGGCAAATAATGAGAAATAAAGGATAATGTCTCCTGCCGTCTGCTCCAAGAAGCAAGAGGACCACCCAAGGATCTTGGGGACCACCCAACTTGAGGATCCTCCTGTAGGGTCATGGGCACACTCCAAGTATGAAATGCTAAGTACACACTCACCCCACTCTACCACTGCCATTTCCTTTTTACTTACTTCTTTTAAATATGCTGACTCCCAATCTTAGCTAGGAGTCATCTGCTTTAAGAGAAATCAAAACCTTGTGCTACAGTGCCATGTTCTAGAAAACAGAAGGAAGGCTACTATCAACCTGTTAAATTATTCAAATCAAAGTAAACAAATATTGTAGCATTATTTACAATAGCCAAGATATGGAAGCATCCTAACTCTCCATTAATAGACAAATGGATAATGAAGATGTGGTATATGTGCACGCATGCACACACACACATGTGCACACACACACACGTGTGCACACACACACTGACATATTAGGCAGCCATAGAAAAGAATGAGATTGTGCCATTTATTATAACATGGATGGACCCAGAGGGTATTACACTAAGTGAAATAGACTGAGAAAGACAAATGCCATATAATTTCACTCATATTTAGAATCTAGAAGAACAAATGAGTAAACAAACAGAAAGCAGAATCAGACCTATAAATACAGAAAACAAATTGATGGTTGCCAGAGGAAAGGAGAGTGGAGGGATGGACAAAGGGAGTGAAGCAGAGTGGGAGATACAAGCTTTGAGTTATGGAATGAAGTCATAGGAATTAAAGCCTCAGCATAGAGAATATAGTCAATGATATTATAATAGTGTTGTATGGTGACAGATGGCAGCTACACTTGGTGAGCACAGTATAACATATAAAGAGGTGAAATCACTGTGTTGTACACCTGAAACTAATGTAACAATGTCTATCAACTATACTCAAATAAAAAATTTTTTAAAAAGAATAAAAATAAACAAAGCCTTGCTTAAATAAGAAAAGTGTTCACTTCTTCAAATGCAGCAGCAGAGACTCTTCTCATCCAACATAATGATAAAATCGTGGTAGTATGGTATTACAGAAAGAAAATGACTATTTTCCAACAACTAAACCCAAAGACATGAAATACTGGATCCAATGTATAAAAAACTGAAAATAGCTGTTATGAAGAAATTTAACAAGCTACAAGAAAACTCAGAAATGCAATACAATAATCTCAAGATAAAATTAATGAGCAGAAAAAGTACTTACCAAAAAGATTGAAATTCTAAAAATGAACCCAATAAATTCTGGAGCTGAAGAACTCAGTAAATGAGATGAAGAATGCATGAGATTGCATTGGAAGTAGAGCAGATCATATGGAAGAGAAAACTGATGAGCTTGAGGATACACATATAGAAATGATTCAGATAGAAGAGGAGAACTAAAATTTTTAAAAAGTGAAGAAACCCTATGAGAACTTTCTGACCCCATTAGAAAAGCCAACAAAAGAATAATGAGTATCCCAGAAGGAGCAGAAAGGAACCCTGGAGCAGAGCACTTATTTAAAGAACTAACAGCTGAGAACTTCCCAAACCTGGGGAAGAAACTGGATATACAAGTCTATGAAGCTAATAGGACATCTTATTATCTCAATGTGAAAAGACCTCCTCTAAGACTTTTACATCAAAACTCTCTAAAGTCAATGATAAAGAAAGAATTTTAAGGGCAGCCAAGGGGGCGGGGGGGGGGGGATAACCTATAAAGGCTTCCCCATTAACTTACCAGTAAATTTATGAGTAGAAATTCTATAGGCCAGGGGAGAGTAGATGGTGGAGGAGTAGGAGACCTGGGTTTTGTCTGGTCTCAGGAATTCAGCTGGATAGGGATCAAACCATTCTGAACACCTACAAACTCAACAGGAGATCGAAGAAAAGAATAGCAACAACTCTCTGAACAGAAAAGCAACCACTTTCTGGAAGGTAGGACATGCGGAGAAGTGAATCCAAGGTGATATTCGGGAGGATAGATGGCGGGGGAGGGGGCCTCCGATGGCCACTTCTGGCAAGTGATAGAGCCTCGGAGCACAAAATCGGAACTTTTAGAAGTCGGCTCCACTGAGGGACGTCGCTCCAGTGGCTAAGTGGGGGTGGAACTGTCATAGGACAGTGTGGTCTCAGGACCCTCGGGGTCACAGAAAGACTGGGGGTGCCTAAGTGTGGCAGAGCTCCCAGGTATCAGAGCGGGGAAGCCGGCTGCAGAGACAGAGCCGAGGCATGGGCTCTCAGCTCGGGGTTGCCATAAACCGTGATCCACGGCACAGTCAGGCCACTGCTCCTCCAGCAGGGACCCAACAAGTGGCAGATCTGGGGAGACTCCCCTTCCTCCCCTGGGAGCACACCGCAGGGATCTGCTGGGTTTGGAGACTCCACACCAAGTCGGGTGCCAGAGATAGAAATGCTCGGTCACAGGCCAGGTGAGAAGGGATTGCAGCCGGAGACTGGGGAGACGGGAGTGACTGTTTTTCTTTGGGGGTGCACTGAGGAGCGGGGCCTGAGCTCTCGGCCCCTCCGGGGCAGAGATTGGGAGGCCACCATTTTCACTCTCGGCTTCCAAAGCCGTACAGAAAGCTTGCAGGGAACAAAAGCTCCTGAGAGCAAACCTGAGCAGATTACTTAGCCCAGACTGGCAAGGGCGGGGCAATTCCACCTCCGGCAAAGACATTTTGGAACCACGGCAACAGGCCCCTCCCCCAGATGATCAGTGAGAACAGCCAGCCAAGACCAAGTTTACCGATCAGTGAAAACGGCAGAACTCCAGCACTAGGGGAATACTGCACATAGAATCCATGGCTTTTTTACCATGATTCTTTAGTCTTTCAAAGTTAATTTTTTTTAACCGTCTTTTTTTTTTTAATTTGTCTTTTTCCCTTTTTCAGCCAACATCTTATCAATCCCTTTTTTAAAAAACATTTTTATTTTTCATTTTTAGAGTCATATTCTATCCCTTCATAGTAGTTACCCTTATGTTTGGCATATATATATAAGTTGTTCTCTCTTTAAAATTTTGAGATAGTTTCTTCTAACAGATCAAAATATACCCTAAATCTCTAGTATATGGTTTTGTTCTAGTCTCCTGCCTGATCACATTCTCTCCCTTTTCTTTTTTCCTTTTTTTTTTTAAATCATCTTCTTTCTTTTTTCAAACAACTTCTTATCAATTCCTTTTTTAAATTTTTTATAATTTCCATCTTTACAGTCATATTCCATCCCTTCATCATATCAACCCTTATTTTTGTACATATATAAGTTTTTCTTTAAAATTTTGGGAGGCACTTTCTTCTAACAGACCAAAATACACCCAAAATCTAGTGTGTGGCACTGGTCTATGCACCAGCCTGATCATATTTGATCATATTCTGGTTTTTTTTGTTTTGTTTTGTTCTGTTTTTGTTTGTTTTTATCTTTTTCTTTTTCTTTTTTTTTTTCTTTTTCTTTTTTCTTTCTTTCCCTTTCTTTTCCGCTGAATTCAGGTCTTTTCTGATTTGTTTAGAGTATATTTTCTAGGGACGTTGTTACCCTGTTAGCATTTGTTCTCTCATTCATCTATTCTCCTCTGGACAAAATGACAAGACAGAAAAAATCACCTCAACAGAAAGAACAAGAGGTAGTACCGACTGCCAGGGACCTACTCAATATGGACATTAGTACGATGTTGGATCTAGAGTTCAGAATCATCACTTTAAAATACTAGCTGGGCTTGAAAAAAGCATGGAAGTTATTAGAGAAACCCTTTCTGGAGAAATAAAAGAACTGAAATCTAACCAAGTCGAAATCAAAAAGGCTATTAATGAGGTGCAATCAAAAATGGAGGTTCTAAATGTTGGATAAATGAGGCAGAAGAGAGAATCAGTGAGATAGAAGACCAAATGATGGAAAATAAAGAAGCTGAGAAAAAGAGAGATAAACAACTACTGGATCACAAGGGCAGAATTCGAGAGATAAGCGACACCATAAGACAAAACAACATTAGAATAATTGGGATCCCAGAAGAAGGAGGAGAGAGAGAGGGGCAGAAGGTACACTGGAGCAAATTATAGCAGAGAACTTCCCTAATTTGGGGAAGGAAACAGGCATCAAAATCCAGGAAGCACAGAGGACCCCTCTCAAAATCAATAAAAATAGGTCAACACCCCAACATCTAATATTAAAAATTACGAGTCTCAGAGACAAAGAGAAAATCCTGAAAGCAGCTCAGGACAAGAGATCTGTAACCTACAATGGTAGAAATATTAGATTGGCAACAGACCTATCCACAGAGACCTGGCAGGCCAGAAAGGACTGGCAGGATATATTCAGAGCACTAAATGAGAAAAATGTGCAGCCAAGAATACTATATACACCTAGGCTGTCATTGAAAATAGAAGGAGATATAAAAAACTTCCTGGACAAACAAAAACTAAAGGAATTTGCAAACACGAAACCAGCCCCACAAGAAATCTTGAAAGGGGTCCTCTAAGCAAAGAGAGAGCCTAAAAGCAACATAGACCAGAAAGGAACACAGACAATATACAGTGACAGTCACCTTACAGACAATACAATGGCACTAAATTCATATCTTTCAATAGTCACCCTGAATGTAAACGGGCTAAATGCCCCAATCAAAAGACACAGGCTATCAGATTGGATAAAAAAAACAAGACCCATCGATATGCTGTCTGCAAGATACTCATTTTAGACCCAAAGACACCCACAGATTGAAAGTGAGGGGTTGGAAAACCATTTACCATGCTAATGGACACCAAAAGATAGCTGGGGTGGCAATCCTTATATCAGACAAATTCGATTTTAAACCAAAGACTGTAATAAGAGATGAGGAAGGACACTGGATCCTACTTAAAGGGTCTATCCAACTAGAAGATCTAACAATTGTAAATATCTATGCCCCTAACATGGGAGCAGCCAATTATATAAGGCAATTAATAACAAAAGCAAAGCAACACATCAACAACAATACGATAATAGTGGGGGACTTTAACACCCCTCTCACTGAAATGCACAGATCATCTAAGCAAAAGATCAACAAGGAAATAAAGGCTTTAAATGACACACTGGACCAAATGGACTTCACAGACATATTCAGAACATTCCATCCCAAAGCAATGGAATACACATTCTTCCCTAGTGCCCATGGAACATTCTCCAGAATAGATCACATCCTAGGTCATAAATCATGTCTCAACCAGTACCAAAAGATTGGGATCATTCCCTGCATATTTTCAGACCACAATGCTTTGAAACTAGAACTCAATCACAAGAGGAAAGTCAGAAAGAACTTAAATACATGGAGGCTAAAGAGCATCCTACTAAAAAATGAATGTGTCAACCAGGAAATTAAAGAAGAATTAAAAAAATTCATGGAAACCAATGAAAATGAAAACACAACTGTTCAAAATCTTTGGGATGCAGCAAAGGCAGTCCTAAGAGGAATGTATATAGCAATACAAGCCTTTCTCAAGAAACAAGAAAGGTCTCAAATACACAACCTAACCCTACACCTAAAGGAGCTGGAGAAAAAACAGCAAATAAAGCCTAAACCCAGCAGGAGAAGAGAAATAATAAAGATCACAGCAGAAATCAATGAAATAGACACCAAAAGAACAGTAGAATAGACCAACTAAACTAGGAGCTGGTTCTTTGAAAGAATTAACAAGATTGATAAACCCCTGGCCAGACTTATCAAAAAGAAAAGAGAAATGACCCAAATCAACAAAATCATGAATGAAAGAGGAGAGATCATAACTAACACCAAAGAAATACAAAAATTATAAGAACATAGTATAAGCAACTCTATGCCAGCAAATTAGATAACCTGGAAGAAATGGGTGCATTCCTAGAGATGTATCAACTACCAAAACTGAACCAAGAAGAAATAGAAAACCTGAACAGACCTATAACCACTAAGGAAATTGAAGCAGTCATCAAAAATCTCCCAACAAACAAAAGCCCAGGGCTAGAGGGCTGCCCAGGGGAATTCTACCAAACATTTAAAGAAGAATAAATACCTATCCTTCTGAAACTGTTCCAAAAAATAGAAATGGAAAGAAAACTTCCACACTCGTTTTATGAGGCCACCATTACCTTGATCCCAAAACCAAAGACCCCAACAAAAAGGAGAATTACAGACCAATATCCTTGATGAACATGGATGCAAAAATTCTCACCAAAATACTAGCCAATAGGATCCAACAGTACATTAAAAGGATTATTCACCACGAACAAGTGGGATTTATCCCCGGCTGCATGGTTGGTTCAACATCTGCAAATCAATCAACGTGATACAATACATTAATAAAAGAAAGAACAAGAACCATATGATCCTCTCAATAGATGCAGAAAAAGCATTTGACAAAGTACAGCATCCTTTCTTGATCAAAACTCTTCAGAGTATAGGCATAGAGGGTACATACCTCAATATCATAAAAGCCATCTATGAAAAACCCACAGTAAATATCATTCTCAATGGGGAAAAACAGAGCTTTCCCCCTAAGGTCAGGAACGTGGCAGGGATGTCCACTATCCCCACTGCTATTCAACATTAGAAGTCCTAGCCACAGCAATCAGACAACAAAAAGAAATCAAAGGCATCCGAATTGGCAAAGAAGAACTCAAACTCTCACTCTTTGCAGACGATATGATACTTTATGTGGAAAACCCAAAAGACTCCACCCCAAAACTGCTACAACTCATCCCAGAGTTCAGTAAAGTGGCAGGATATAAAATCAATGTACAGAAATCAGTGGCATTCCTATACACCAACAACAAGAGAGAAGAAAGAGAAATTAAGGAGTCGATCCCATTTACAATTGCACCCAAAACCATAAGATACCTAGGAATAAATCTAACCAAAGAGGCAAAGGATCTGTACTCAGAAAACGATAAAATACTCATGAAAGAAACTCAGGAAGACACAAAGAAATGGAAAAACGTTCCAGGCTCGTGGATTGGAAGAACAAATATTGTGAAGATGTCAATGCTACCTAGAGCAATCTACATATTCAATGCAATCCCCATCAAAATACCATCCACTTTTTTCGAAGAAATGGAACAAATAATCCTAAAATTTGTATGGAACCAAAAAAGACCCTGAATAGCCAGAGGAATGTTGAAAAAGTAAAGCAAAGCTGATGGCATCACAATTCCGGACTTCCAGCTCTGTTACGAAGCTGTCATCATCAAGACAGTATGATACTGGCACAAAAACAGACACAGAGATCAGTGGAACAGAAGAGAGAGCCCAGAAATGGACCCTCAACTCTATGGTCAACTCATCTTCGACAAAGCAGGAAAGAATGTCCAATGGAAAAAAGACAGTCTCTTCAACAAATGGTACTGGGAAAATTGGACAGCCACATGCAGAAGAATGAAACTGGACCATTTCCTTACACCACACACAAAAATAGACGTCAAATGGTTGAAAGACCTCAATGTGAGACAGGAGTCCATCAAAATCCTAAAGGAGAACACAGGCAGCAACCTCTTCGACCTCAGCCACAGCAACTTCTTCCTAGAAACATCGCCAAAGGCAAGGGAAGCAAGGGCAAAAATGAACTATTGGGAATTCATCAAGATAAAAAGCTTTTGCACAGCAAAAGAAACAGTCAACAAAACCAAAAGACAACCGACAAAACGGGAGAAGATATTTGCAAATGACATATCAGATAAAGGGCTAGTATCCAAAATCTATAAAGAACTCATCAAACACCCAAAGAACAAAGAATCCAATCAAGAAATGGGCAGAAGACATGAACAGACATTTTTCCAAAGAAGACATCCAAATGGCCAACAGACACATGAAAAAGTGCTCAACATCGCTCGGCATCAGGGAAATCCAAATCAAAACCTCAATGAGATACCACCTCAAACCAGTCAGAATGGCTAAAATTAACAAGTCAGGAAACGACAGATGTTGCCGGGGATGCGGAGAAAAGGGAACCCTCCTACACTGTTGGTGGGAATGCAAGCTGGTGCAGCCACTCTGGAAAACAGTATGGAGGTTCTTCAAAAAGTTGAAAATAGAGCTACCATATGATCCAGCAACTGCACTACGGGGTATTTACCCCAAAGATAAAAATATAGGGATCCGAAGGGATATGTCCCTCCGATGTTTATAGCAGCAACGTCCACGATAGCCAAACTGTGGAAAGAGCCAAGATGTCCATCGACAGATGAATGGATAAAGAAGAGGTGGTATATATATACAATGGAATATTATGCAGCCATCAAAAGGAATGCAATCTTGCCATTTGCAATGACGTGGATGGAACTGGAGAGTGTTATGCTGAGTGAAATAAGTCAATCAGAGAAAGACATGTATCATATGACCTCACTGATATGAGGAATTCTTAATCTCAGGAAAAAAAACTGAGGGTTGCTGGAGTGGGGGGGTGGGGTGGGAGGGATGGGGTGGCTGGGTGATAGACACTGGGGAGGGTATGTGCTATGGTGAGCGCTGTGAATTGTGCAAGACTGTGGAATCACAGATCTGTACCTCTGAAACAAATAATGCAATATATGTTAAGAAAAAAGAAAAAAAGAAAAAGATAGCAGGAGGGGAAGAATGAAGGGGGGAATCGGAAGGGGAGACGAAACATGAGAGACAATGGACTCTGAAAAAGAATCTGAGGGTTCTAGAGGGGAGGGGGGGTGGGAGGATGGGTTAGCCTGGTGATGGGTATTAAAGAGGGCACATTCTGCATGGAGCACTGGGTGTTATGCACAAACAATGAATCATGGAACACTACATCAAAAACTAATGATATAATGTATGGGGATTAACAACAATTAAAAAAAATTAAAAAAAATAAAAGTGAGCAAATCACCATGGAAAATCACCAACTTACAAAGGTAGAAACGGAAGGAAAAAGAAACAATGGAGAAATAAAATAACCAAACAGCAAAAGATAAAATGTCATTAGTAAATCTTTACAGATCAATAATCACCCTAAACATAAATGGAATGAACTCACCCATCAAAAGGCACAATGACTGCATGAATAAAAAACAAGATCCAGCTATATCCTACCTACAGGAGACTCATTTGAGCATTAAAGATGCACATGGGCTCAAAGTGAAATGATGGAAGATGATATGCCAAGAAATGGAAATGAAATGAAGATGGGTGTAGCCATACTTACATCAGACAAAATAGACTTGAAGACAAAAAGAGTAATAAGAAACAAAAAAAAGTCATAATATGATGATAAAGGGCTCAATACATGAAGAAGATATAACAAGTATAAAAATATATGCTGCCAACTGCTAAGCACCAAAATAAATTAAGCAATTAAAAACAGATCCTAAAGGAGAAAGAGACAATACAGTAATTGTAAGGGACTTAATATTCCACTATCCATAATGCATAAACTGTCCAGATAGAAAATCGACAAGGAATTGTTCAAACTGAACCATACTTTAGAACAAATTTACTTAACAGACATACACAGAACATTCTATCCAACAGCAGCAGAATACACAGTCTTTTCAAATGCACATGGGACTTTCTTGAGGGCAGATCCTATAAGAGGCCACAAAACAAATCTTAGGAACTTTAAGAAGATTGAAAACCAACTAGCTTCTTTGAACACAAGGGTATAAAACTAGTTATCAACAAAAAGAGTAAAGATTACAGATACGTGAAAACTAAACAACACACTTCTAAATGACCACTGGGTCAAAAATACCAAAAGGGAAATAAGAAAAATATCTTTTAACAATGAAAATGAAAATACAACATATTAAATATTATGGGATGCATCAAAACAGTTCTGAGAGGAAAGTTTTAGCAATAAACGTATATATTAAGAAATTAGAAATATCTCAAATCAACAACCTACCTTTACACCTCAAGTACCAGGAAAAAAGAACAAATGAAGCCCAGAGTTAGCACAAGGAAGAAAATAATAAGAAGAAAATAAGGATCTAAAGGAAATAAATGAAATAGAGACCAAAAAAAAAAAAAACAATAAAAATGACAACGAAACTCAGAGCTGATTCTTTGAAAAGATAAACAAAATCTTTAACTACACTAAGATAAAAAGACTTAAAATTAGAAATGAAAGAGGAGACATTAGAACTGATACTACAGAATAATCATAAGGGACTACTATGAACAATTATATGCCAACAAAGTACATGGCATTCAAGAAATAGACACATTTGTGGAAACACACAGCCTACCAAGACTGATTCAGGAGGAAACAGAAAATCTGAACAGATCAATAACAAGTAAAAAGATTTAGACAATAATCAAAAACCTCCCAACACAGAAAACTCCACAATCAAATGGCTTCACTGGAGAATTCTACCCAACATTTAAAAAAGAATTAACATCACAAGCACTGGGTGTTGTATGTAAGTGATTAATCATTGAATTCTACTCCAGAAACAAATATTGCCCTGTCTGCTAACTAAAATTAAAAAAAAATAACATCAATCCTCCTCAAACTCTTCCTAAATATTGAACAGAGTGAATACTTTCAAACTCATTCTATGATGCCAGTGTTACTTTGATATCAAAAACACATAAGGATAGCACAAGAAAACTATAGACCAATATCTGATGATTGTAGATGCAAAAATTCTCAACAAAATATTAGCAAACTGAATTCAAAAACATATTAAAAGGATTACACACCATGACCAGATGGGACTTATCTCTGGGATGCAAAAATAGTTCAATACCCACATATGAACTAATGTAATACATCACATCATAAAAATGAAAGATAAGAATCATACAATCATTGGGGCGCCTGGGTGGCTCAGTTGGTTAAGTGACTGCCTTCAGCTCAGGTCATGATCCTGGAGTCCCTGGATCGAGTCCCGCATCGGGCTCCCTGCTCGGCAGGGAGTCTGCTTCTCCCTCTGACCCTCCCCACTCTCATGTGCTCTCTCTCATTCTCTTTCTCTCAAATAAATAAATAAAATCTTTAAAAAAAAAAAAAAGAATCATACAATCATCTCAATAGATGCAGAAAAACATTTAACAAATTATCCTCTCATGATAAAAACTCTTAACAGACTGGGTATACAAGGAACATAACATTATAAAGGCTGTGATAAGAAACCTACAGCTAACATTATACTTAATAGAGAAAAATTGAAAATGTCTCCTCTAAGATCAGGAATAAGGCAAAGAAACCCTTCTCAACACTCCTACTCAATATAGTACTGGAAGTCCTGGCTACAGCAGTTAGGCAGGACAAAGAAATAAAAGGCATCCAAATTGGAAAGGAAGAAGTACAACTGTCATTATTTACTGATGATATGACACTATATATAGAAAATCCCAAGAATCTGTCAAAAAATTGTTAGAATTTGTCAATGATTTCAGTAAAGTGGCAAGATACAAAATCAACATACAGAAATCAACTGCATTCCTTTATAGTAATGATGAAGCATCTGAAAAAGAAATAAGGATAATTATCTATTCACAATAGCATCAAAAACAATAAAAGACTTAGGAGTAAGTTTAACCAAAGAACTAAAAAGTCTGTACGATGAAAACTGAACTTTGCTGAAATTGAAGAAGACACAAATGGAAAGACATCCTGTGCTCATGAATCAAAAGAATTAATACTGTTAAAATGACCAAACTACTGAAAGCCATTTTCAGATTCAACACAATCTCCATCAAAATACCAATGGCCTTCTTCACAGAAATAGGAGAAACAATTCTAAAATTTGTATGGAACTACAAAAGACTCAAGTAGCCAAAGCAATCCGGGGGGCGGGGGGGTGCAGGGAGGGGGGAAGCCAGAAGCATTGCACATTGGCTTCAAAACTCTACTACAAAGCTGTAGTAATACAGTGTGCTACTGGCACAAAAATAGACAAGACAACCGATGGAGCAGAATAGAAAGGCCAGAATTAAACCCCAAAATATATGGTCAACTAATATTTGACAAGAGAGCCAAGAATAACCAATGAGAAAAGGATAGTCTCTTCAACAAATGGTGCTGGGAAAACTGGAGAAACACATTAAGAACAATGAAATTAGACCCCTATCTCACACCACTCACAAAAATTAACTCAAAATAGATCAGATACTTAAACATAAACTGGTAACATAAAACTCCTTTAAGAAAACAGAAGGAAGAACTCATTAATATTGATCTTGGCAATATTAGGGTGTGGGGGCATGATGCCAAAAGCATAAACAACAAAAGAAAGAAATCAACATACGGGACTACATCAAACTCCAAAGCTTCTACATAGAAAAAGCAACTAACAAAATGAAAAGACAAGCTACAGAACAGGAGAAAAATTATGCAAACTAAATATCTGATCAAGGGTTAATATCCAAAATATATAAATAACTCCATCAACTCAGTAATAATAAAAAAATCTCATTTAAAGATGGGAAGAACTAAATACACATTTCATCAAAGAGGACTTCAAATGGCCAACAGACACGTGAAAAGATGCTTGACACCACAATCAGGGAAATGCAAATTAAAACTAAAATAAGGTATCACCTAACACCTATTAAAATGGTTATCATTAAGAAAACAACAGATGGTGAAGAAGGTGTGGTGAAAAGAGAACACTTATACACTGTTGATGGGAATTTAAATTGGTCCAACCACTATGGAAAATAATATGGAAGTTCCTCAAAAAATTAAAAATAGGTCTACCATATGATCTGGCAATTTCACTTCTGGGTATTAACCCAAAGAAATGAAAACAGCATTTCACTGAGAAGTATGCAGTTCCATATTTATCGCAGCATTATTCACAATACCCAAGATATTCTGAAACAACCCAAATGCTCAACAGCTGATGAATGGATAAAAAAGATGTGGTTCATATACACAATGACATATTATTCAATTGTGAGAAAGAAAGATATTCCCCCATTTGCAACAACATGGATGCACCTTGAGCACACTATGCTAAGTGAGATAGAGAAAGACAAGTATTGTATGATATCACCTATTTGTGGAATTTTAAGAAGTTAAACCTGTAAAAACTAGAATAAAATGTTGGTTACCAGGCGATGAAGGTAGGGGAGGTAAGACAGATGATATTCAAGAGTATAAATTTTTAACAAGTAGTAAATAAGGCATTACAGAAATGCACAGTATGAGTATAGACAATAATATTGTACTATAATTATGCAATGTGCTAGATATCACTATATTGGCAATATTAGAATATATAAATTTATCAAAGTAACATGCTGCATACCTTAAACTTACACAATGTTACACAAAAATTTATTCAATAAAAAAAAATTTTTAAGTAAGTCTCTGAGACAGCCCCCAGTTTTTAGTAGAAAGGTGGAATCAGTGAACATTATGAGCTAATAGTACACTAGGCTCTTCTTTCGATGGTCATTTCAAATAACTATTTTCCAACTGAGAGCTTAATATGCTGGCCATAAGTAAATGTGGTACACTAGATAGCAGAGTACAGTTTACCAAGCATTTTCAACTACATTGTATCATTTTATAATTAGGAAACATTTCAAACAGACAGGGACCATGAGACCTTTGTCATGGATAAGGAAAAGGAGATGCCAAGATAGTGACTTAGCTGAGAGCACAGCTCTACTAAGTAGTAGTGCTGGGACTGAGCCCAGATTTCACCCAGAATCCCCTTGGCTTTGGTTGGATAAAAACATATGCTGTTTATCTTCGCCTAGCCTTTCATTCTTGGCCTCACTCTCACTTTATATATGTTTGTAGGCAGAACTGTTAAATTTGTTTTGTTTAGTTATTTAATATATCTAAATGAGCCATTGTTTTCTTTTAATAAGTTTATTGTTTGAATCTGAATTTTATACTTCTCTGCTTTTTCTTTAATTAAAATTTTTACTATATGGCTTATATCTGTTTTCTTTCACTTTAAAGATAAATTTAAGGAGCGCCTGGGTGGCTTAGTCAGTTAAGCACCCGGCTCTTGGTTTCAGCTCAGGTCATGATCTCAGGGTCATGAGATGGAGCACCATGTCCGTGCTCCAGGCTGAGCAGAGTCAGCTTGAGATTCTCTCCCTCCCCCTCTGCACCTCCCCTCCTCTTTAAAGTAAGTAAGTAAGTAAGTAAATAAATAAATCTAACTGCACATGTAAACTTCCCATTTATTAATATGTTCTACTGTCATTCCTAAATCTATATTTATGTATATGGATATATCTAATCAGGAAGAATAACTTCCAGTTCTTTTTCATATAAAGTGAAGAATTATGAACATTTTAGTTTCACTCTCCAGATTTTTCCTGTCCATGACTAATTTACCTGAATAGCCTGAAGTTTACTCTTACTTTTCTTTTTTGTTTTTGTTGGTGGTAGTGTTTTGTTGTTTGTTTTTTGTTTTTTTGTTTTTCGGTTTATTTTTGTAGCAGTCATACCAGCTAGATATTCTTTCTGGAATTGGCATATACTCACACATACGCTCCAAGTGGCAGTTTCAAATACAGTTGACAAGAGGGGAATTCTAGAATAACATATACATCCATGAAATATGTTAAATAAAGGGTGGCACACTTTACATGTAATGCTAGGCTGAATCTACACAAAGAAAGTAGGAAACTGAAAATGCAATCATGTGGAGGTAATAGATATGTTAATTGGCTTGATTGTGGTAGTCACTTCATAATGTATACATATAACAAAACAGCAAATCATACGTCACATATATAGAATTTTTATATCAATTATACCTCAAGAAAGCTGTTAAAAACAAAATACTCAAAACTCCTAATTTCCTAATTATTTTACTACATTTACTATTACCTATGCTCTCAAGGCTATTTACCTCTCTTATGTCTATATGGTGGAAATACTACATAATGATGTACTACTATTTCTCTTTCCAACTTCACATTCAGTGATATCATACCTCTTGCTTGAAATTGGCCATGGTAGGAGTATTTACAGCACAGGAACCAGCAGATCAAAGCCTGGTTACTGTTTTATATTTTGTTTTGTTTTACTGTCCAGACTAAAAAAAATGGATAAAATGTTAGTAATAATGATAACATTTAAAATTGGGTTATAACTGTTACATTACGAAGAGCAACAAAAGAGGTTATCTTTCAACAAGACCCATTGATATGCTGTCTCCAAGAGACTCATTTTAGACCCAAAGACACCCACAGATTGAAAGTGAAGGGGGGGAAAATCATCTACCATGCTAATGGACACCAAAAGAAAGCTGGGGTGGCAATCCTTATATCAGACAAATTAAGATCTTAAACCAAAGGCTGTAATAAGAGATGAGGAAGGACACTATATCCTACTTAAAGGGTCTATCCAACAAGATCTAACAATTATAAATATCTATGCCCCTAACATGGGAGCAGCCAATTATATAAGGCAATTAATAACAAAAGCAAAGAAACACATTGACAACAATACAATAATAGTGGGGGATGTTAACAACCCCTCACTGAAATGGACAGATCACCTAAGCAAAAGAGCAACAAAGAAATAAAGACTTTAAATGACACACTGGACCAAATGGACTTCACAGATGTATTCAGAACATTTCATCCCAAAGCAGCAGACTACACATTTTTCTCTAGTGCCCATGGAACATTCTCCAGAATAGATCACATCCTAGGTCACAAATCAGGTCTCAACCAGTACCAAAACACTGGGATCATTCCCTGCATATTTTCAGACCACAATGCTTTGAAACTAGAACTCAATCACAAGAGGAAAGTCAGAAAGAACTCAAACACATGGAGGCTAAACAGCATCCTACTAAAGAAAGAATGGGTCAACCAGGAAATTAAAGAAGAATTTAAAAAATTCATGGAAACCAATGAAAATGAAAACACAACTGTTCAAAATCTTTGGGATGCAGCAAAGGCAGTCCTAAGAGGAACGTATATAGCAATACAAGCCTTTCTCAAGAAACAAGAAAGGTCTCAAGTACACAACCTAACCCTATACCTAAAGGAGCTGGAGAAAAAACAGCAAATAAAGCCTAAACCCAGCAGGAGAAGAGAAATAATAAAGATCAGAGCAGAAATCAATGAAATAGAAACCAAAAGAACAGTAGAACAGATCAACGAAACTAGGAGCTGGTTCTTTGAAAGAATTAACAAGATTGATAAACCCCTGGCCAGACTTATCAAAAAGAAAGAGAAATGACCCAAATCAACAAAATCATGAATGAAAGAGGAGAGATCACAACCAACACCAAAGAAATACAAAAATTATAAGAACATACTATAAGCAACTCTATGCCAGCAAATTAGATAACCTGGAAGAAATGGGTGCATTCCTAGAGATGTATCAACTACCAAAACTGAACCAAGAAGAAATAGAAAACCTGAACAGACCTATAACCACTAAGGAAATTGAAGCAGTCATCAAAAATCTCCCAACAAACAAAAGCCCAGGGCCAGAGGGCTTCCCAGGGGAATTCCACCAAACATTTAAAGAAGAATGAATACCTATCCTTCTGAAACTGTTCCAAAAAATAGAAATGGAAAGAAAACTTCCACACTCGTTTTATGGGGCCACCATTACCTTGATCCCCAAACCAGACAAAGACCCCATCAAAAAGGAGAATTACAGACCAATATCCTTGATGAACATGGATGCAAAAATTCTCACCAAAATACTAGCCAATAGGATCCTACAGTACATTAAAAGGATTATTCACCACGACCAAGTCGGATTTATCCTTGGCTGCATGGTTGGTTCAACATCCGCAAATCAATCAACGTGATACAATACATTAATAAAAGAAAGAACAAGAACCATATGATCCTCTCAGTACATGCCGAAAAAGCATTTGACAAAGTACAGCATCCTTTCTTGATCAAAACTCTTAACAGTGTAGGGATAGAGGGTACTTACCTCATTATCATAAAAGCCATCTATGAAAATCCCACAGCGCACATCATTCTCACTGGGGAAAAACTGAGAGCTTTCCCCCTAAGGTCAGGAACACGGCAGGGATGTCCACTATCACCACTGCTATTCAACATAGTGCTAGAAGTCCTAGCCACAGCAATCAGACAACAAAAAGAAATCAAAGGCATCCGAATCAGCAAAGAAGAAGTCAAACTCTCACTCTTTGCAGATGATATGATACTTTATGTGGAAAACCCAAGATTCCACCCCAAAACTGCTAGAACTCATCCCAGAATTCAGTCAAGTGGCAGGATATAAAATCAATGCACAGAAATCAGTGGCATTCCTATACACCAACAACAAGACAGAAGAAAGAGAAATTAAGGAGCCGATCCCATTAACAATTGCACCCAAAACCATAAGATACCTAGGAATAAATCTAACCAAAGAGGCAAAGGATCTGTACTCAGAAAAGTATAAAATACTCATGAAAGAAACTCAGGAAGACACAAAGAAATGGAAAAACGTTCCAGGCTCGTGGATTGGAAGAACAAATATTGTGAAGATGTCAATGCTACCTAGAGCAATCTACACATTTAATGCAATCCCCATCAAAATACCATCCACTTTTTTCAAAGAAATGGAACAAATAATCCTAAAATTTGTATGGAACCAGAAAAGACCAGGAATAGCCAGAGGAATGTTGAAAAAGAAAAGCAAAGCTGGTGGCATCACAATTCCGGACTTCCAGCTCTATTACAAAGCTGTCATCATCAAGACAGTATGGTTCTGGCACAAAAACAGACATATAGATCAATGGAACAGAAGAGAGAGCCCAGAAATGGACCCTCAATTCTATGGTCAACTAATCTTCGACAAAGCAGGAAAGAATGTCCAATGGAAAAAAGACAGTCTCTTCAACAAATAGTGTTGGGAAAATTGGACAGCCACATGCAGAAGAATGAAACTGGACCATTTCCTTATACCACACACAAAAATAGACTCCAAATGGTTGAAAGACCTCAATGTGAGACAGGAGTCCATCAAAATCCTAAAGGAGAACACAGGCAGCAACCTCTTTGACCTCAGCCGCAGCAACTTCTTCCTAGAAACATCGCCAAAGGCAAGGGAAGCAAGGGCAAAAATGAACTACTGGGAATTCATCAAGATAAAAAGCTTTTGCACAGCGAAAGAAACAGTCAACAAAACCAAAAGACAACTGACAGAACGGAAGAAGATATTTGCAAATGACATATCAGATAAAGGGCTAGTATCCAAAATCTATAAAGAACTCATCAAACTCAACACCCAAAGAACAAAGAATCCAATTAAGAAACGGGCAGAAGACATGAACAGACATTTTTCCAAAGAAGACATCCAAATGGCCAACAGACACATGAAAAAGTTCTCAACATCACTCGGCATCAGGGAAATCCAAATGAAAACCTCAATGAGATACCACCTCACACCAGTCAGAATGGCTACAATTAACAAGTCAGGAAACAACAGATGTTGGCAGGGATGCGGAGAAAGGGGAACCCTCCTACACTGTTGGTGAGAATGCAAGCTGGTGCAACCACTCTGGAAAACAGTATGGAGGTTCTTCAAAAAGTTGAAAATAGAGCTACCATATGATCCAGCAATTGCACTACTGTGTATTTACCCCAAAGATACAAATGTAGGGATCCAAAGGGGTACATCACCCTGATGTTTATAGCAGCAATGTCCACAATAGCCAAACTGTGGAAAGAGCCAAGATGTCCATCCACAGATGAATGGATAAAGAAGAGGTGGTATATATATACAATGGAATATTATGCAGCCATCAAAAGGAATGAAATCTTGCCATTTGCAATGACGTGGATGGAACTGGAGAGTGTTATGCTGAGTGAAATAAGTCAATCAGAGAAAGACATGTATCATATGACCTCACTGATATGAGGAATTCTTAATCTCAGGAAACAAACTGAGGGTTGCTGGAGTAGTAGGGGGTGGGAGGGATAGGGTGGCTGGGTGATAGACATTGGGGAGGGTATGTGCTACGGTGAGTGCTGTGAATTGTGCAAAATTGTTGAATCACAAATCTGTATGTCTGAAACAAATAATACATGTTAAAAAAAAAAAGAAGAAGAAGAAGAAGATAGCAAGAGGGGAAGAATGAAGGGGGGGGGGAAATCAGAAGGGGAGATGAACCATGAGAGACAATTGACTCTGAAAAACAAACTGAGGGTTCGAGAGGGGAGGGGCGGTGGGAGGATGGGTTAGCCTGGTGATGGGTATTAAAGAGGGCACGTTCAGCATGGAGCACTGGGTGTTATGCACAAACAATGAATCATGGAACACTACATCAAAAACTAATGATGTAAATGTATGGTGATTAATATAACATAATAATAATAAAAAAAAGAGGTTATCTTTCCAGTATTCAAAGTTATTATCTTTTTAAAAATATTTTAGTTTATTTTATTATGTTATGTTAATCACCACACAGTACATCATTAGTTTTTGATGTATCTTAATCAGAAAATAAGTTGCTCATGTCATTGGCAAACCAGTGACCTTCTGACCTATCTTGTTTTCTTTGATTGTTTTCACTAACATTAACCTAAGTATCAGCCAACATTCTTATTGGAACTATACTTGGATACATTATTGTTAAACATATAGCAGAATGTGTGTGTGTGTGTGTATATATATATATATATATATATATATATATATATATCAAAGTATATATATATCTCTCTCTCAATATATTGATATATATATATCAATGCCCATCAACATATATAATCAACATATATTAATGCCCCAATCATACGTCAAAAACCCTACCTATGCCTTCCACTTTCAATGTGCAAGGAATGTGATCCTGATGCAGAACTAATTAAGTAAGTTTGTTAGGCAGGTCAGAAATAAGGGTAAAAATAAAGAACAAGAACAGTTCCTATAAGGATATCACTGCTTACAATTTTCACAATGCATTCTGTATTTACTGGACCTTAGAACTAGATCTGTGAGTTAGGACAAGTCTTTGGAGCAAGATGCATTTCTACCAGGGAAAGAGAGCTAAGAAAACACCATGTTTCCCAGCCTGTTTGGATTAACCCCATTTTTGTCAGCTCCTAAAGCCATTTCATATAAAAGGAGAGCTCATATCAAAGTCACCAACAAAGTTTGCTCCCTTACTGAAAATGTGCATGAACGCAAATGATGTCTCATTTAGTCCTTTCCCCCTCATTTATCACAACTCCACTTAACTTTGAAGAATATAGTCTTGCTCGCATTCATCATCACATTTCTAAAAGATCATTTTATCTAAGAAGAAATCAAATTCCACCAGGGTATTTCCTGCCCTTTTGGAATCTATGGCTGAGAGTGACAGAAGGAAATATTCTCCATTTGGAAGACCAATGCTTTAAATATCAGAGTGTAATGGACACAATGTCTGAGGTCATTAGTGAGTAACTGGGGACCCAGTATAGACTCAGGGCAATTCCTTGTGCTTGTCTAATTTAAAATGTACTTTCATGTACTTTAATCCATTGGGTCATGACAATGGTTCTTGAGTGTATCAGTTCAGCTCAGCAACAATTTTTTTTTAGAAACCACTGAACCTAGAAGCTGAGCAAGGTTGGATAAGATATTGCCAAGATGTAGAAAACAGTGCCCCTAAGTGCTGGGTTTCTAAACAGCCTCTAGAAACCCTGTGGCTTAAAAGCTATGAACCCTCAGAGCAAGCCCTACCTTGTAAACTTATTTGTGCCTTTTCCAGGTTTGGTTGTCCTCAGATCCTTTCCTTGCCCTTAGCCTGACCCTCTCTGTCATGGGGGAAGGAAGATGGCTGACCGCTGAAAGGTTTGTTTAGCAGGTTACAACGGCATCTGGCTTCTGCCTGGATTCCAACAACAAAGAGACTGATGAGAGATTACAGGGTGGAGGGAAGATGGAAGCCAGGGAACTCCTCTTTTCTCTGGGCCTTGAACATCTTCACCAGTGTGGCAAAATCTCGTTTATGACACCAGTTAACTCCCAAAAACCCTATGGAGTTTCACAGTTTGTCAGACAACCTTGTACCTGACCTCCAGGAACAACACCTTTACTTCCTGCATTTCACCAGCCTAGGAATGCTATTGGTTTCCTGCGGGTAATCATTTCTACTGTACTTTCCTCATTCTGAGATGTTTGAACCTCCAGCAAATCCCTCACCTGTGTATCCAATGCCTGCTTTAAATGTCATCTTTTGCAAATGCTTGAAGTGATTTCTGTGTTCCTACTTAGATCCTGACTAATACACAGGTAATCAAAATTCTAGATCTGTAGATCTAATAATAATAATAATAATAATAATAATAATAATAATAGCAGTTAACTTCTGCTTAAAGCCTATTGGGTGTCAGGCAATGTTCTAAAGATCAGGGATTCTCAGCAATCCTGCGGGGTAGGTATTTTTGTCATTCCACCTTACAGATAGAGAAAGTGAAGCAGTGTATATTCATCTTATATACCCTCAAACTTTTAGTAAATATTATTTAGAGTTCTAGTCAAGTCTCAACCAGGCTACTGGGAAGTAAGGAAAGGATTATTTTTCAATATTTAATTAAAGCATTAAGGGTGTATCTATGTTCCCAAAAGGCCAATACTGTGGTGCCACACATATTAAGGAAGATAAAGCAAAAGAACGCAAATCTCAGCCAGAGTTGTCCATTCCAGCCATCTCCTTCCACACATATAACTGTCTTTCTTTGCTAAAACTCTCAGGATCTGAGTTTTATTTTGCTAATGAAGGCCAAATTCCATGTGATTTACAATGTCTAAGTCAAATGGGATACATAAAGAATGATAAGATGACAACAATCTAGCCTCCATGTATTCTTTAGCAAACTCTTAGAAAAGAAGGGTTTCTGAGGATGAGATTAAGGACATCCCTTCATATTCCATTGTAGGAAAGGAATACTTTACTCTTCTTCATTTCCAGGTTCTTTGCCTGGTCTAAAATTAAATTGACATAAGACAGATTAACAGGAGAAAAACAAATTGAATTTCATATGTATGGGAGGTCACAGAAATATGAGACTCAAAGAAGTGACTAAAGCAGGCTGCTTTTCTATCCTTTAGACAAGGAAGCAATAAATTTGTAAGCAATTGACAAAATAAAAAAGTTTGGGTATGGCACTAAACTGTTGAAGAAGTCACAAGGTTTGTTGTTTGTTTGTTTGTTTGTTAAATAAGCCTTGTGTACACAGTCTTCTTGGCCCTAAATTCTCTATCTGTGATGATAAGCATGTCTCTCTGTCTCCTGGTACAGGGAGGGTAACTTTCACATGGGAAATTTATTTCCTGCTTTCAGGGGGCAAAGAGGGTCAGAGTGTCCTTGCACTGGCTGCTTTATAAGCAACTTTAATTCAAAATAACCAATATGCCACAGGGGCATATTTGGGAGCAGCCTGTCCCGAACTCCATTACCATGAATTCTGACACAGTGCCCATGGATTCTTTGGTATTGGACTAAAAGGACTGGAGTTTCCCTAATAATGTCAACTGAATCAAATGCTATCTACCCACCTTATTCCTGAATCTTTTCTCCAGTAATGCAGAGTCTTCTCCAATTGGAAACTAACCCCACCAATGATTAAAGGTGTTTATTCATGAAATTACTTTGGTTTCTCAAAGATGAGCTCTACTCGGGGTGATAAGCATGCCACCAGAGTCCAGGTGTCAGAATATAAAGCATCTCAGCTTTTACCAGAGCACTAGTTTATGTTCATTGCCCCTGCAAATGTGTGTGAAATATATGCCACTGCCTTTTTGTCAATACCATTTTCATCACCACCAAAAGCCAATTTAATAAGCTCAGTTCATCAGCCCTATCCCTTTGAGTACTTCCTTTCCCAAAGGGAAATATAATCCATTTTTAACGGTTCAGATATTTAAGAGATTCTTTTATGTGCAGTCTCAGTTCATTATGAATAAAATACATTTTATTCTTCTGTTCCATTTACTCTGGTTACACGCTGGATTGGATTTAAGATGCAATGTCTTCTCATCTTTTTAGTCAGGAAATAGTTTTCCTGAGTACTCCTTAAGCTACCTGCACCTGGCATTTCCTGCCTGCGGTTGCCACATATCAAAACCTGTCAGGGCTCAACAGCGTTGTCTACACGGACAAGTAAAGTAAAGTGTTGAACAATGACCTGGGAGATAGATTAGCATAGAAAGGATAATCCATACCTGGGTAATTCATACAAAGGATACACCTTTCCCAACAATCATCACCAAGACATTTCTCCACTTGATTTTGCCTGTATTGCTATGAGTAACGCTGAAAGAGCATTGCTGGGAAAATTTTACCTTGCTTTTTTTGTCAGTGTAAGAGAAAATTAGGACATATTATAGTTGAGAATGATTGTACTATAATCTGGAAAGACTGAAAATGAGGGGGGGAAATGCTGAGGTTTTTTATATTGTTTTCCTCTCTAGTTTTGAGAGTGTATAATCCAATCAGACATGTGACTTGACTCAGAAGTTTAACTCAGTTATGATGGGTAGGGTCATCATTATTAAAATTACTAACTACCATCTGTTGGGCACTGCCTACATGCTGAGCACTGTGATAAACACCTTTATGCATGATCTCTGCTAATGATCACTTCACCCCAAAAGTCAGTACTATTAGTCCCATTTTAGAGATAAAAAAGAATTGAGGGCTGGAGAGGTTAAATAAATTGGTCAACAATTTAGTTTAACAATTGAAATTAAAGACAGATCCTCCTGGTTTCAAGCGCCAGGTTCCGCACCATTACCTCCTTTTAATAGGTCAATATAGCAGAGTGCTGATATTTCACATTGACTGGGAAGAGACCTGTTAGTGATCAGAAATTTTAAGAAAACCATTCCAGCTCTTCTGTATACACAGACTTCCTTTCAAAATAACAAAGAGGGGAGAGAAATGATGTATTAACGAGAATCCAGACACAGGCAACAAGAATTCATTTACAGAGAAGCTAATTTAGATATTAATTTTTTTTTTTTTTTGCAACTTCTTCCTAGGTAGCTCACTATGCTACAGAAGCCAGTTGAAACTGCCTGTCCTAACTCCTGAAAGACACTGGACATGTGTCCCAATTAATGTGAGTATGCAGCTTGTACTATGTAAATACTGATCAGGTAATTTTTATGACCCGCTAAGAGTATCAGTATGAAAGCAGCAACATGGCATTTTGCTACTCCACTGACAGATCCCCCTTAAAAATGCTTTAGTTTCTCCTTCTCTTACCCCTAGGACCCTATTTTGTAACATCAGCCGTAAGAGGGAATGGAAAGCACTGAGGTTTGGATATTGATTTCAACTCGTCAAACCATAGCAATTACCCCCTCAGTAAAACTAAGCTTTTCAAAGCTATAATTTGCCAAGTTTTTGTCTTCAGGGAGAAATACAAAACTATCTCTGTGATGAGAGGAGCTCTCCATGGTACAAGGTAATCTGTGCTGCCCTCTCTTTCTCATGCAAATAAATTAATACACAGAAATGTAATCTGGAAGGCACTGCCTGTGCATAAAAGCCTAATACTTAGGCAGCCCAATTCAACGTGGAGAGTCCACCATGATGTGGCTTTGGATTTCATCGCCCCCAACAAGAGATATGTGTACATAAATTTAAGATTTTCATTAAGGTTTGTGTACAGAACATTTTATAGTTTTGAGTTCTACTGAATAAAGGTATTTAGTCTAATTTATTTACAGGTGCCTTTCCACTCTAAATGTATTGTAATAACTCCTAGTCCTTCTTTATGAGTTGCTGAAATGATTTGAAAGTGGCTAAACATGTCCACAGGATGTAAAAAACTATCTCAGAATAATGCTAACCATAGTAAGTTTCTTTGTCTTTCTGTGGTTCCTGTGAAAGCACTCAGCACAAGGATGACATTTCATTATTCCAAAATATCCCTCCTGTAACTGGACACTAGGCTGTCCTTTCCTTGCACGTGAGGACCTCTTCAGGACCTGAGGGAATAAGGCTTCTGCCCTCCATACTGAAAACCCAGTTCCCAAGCCTCTTGATAACTTCTTTTTGATTTGATGCATTACTTCCTCTCAGACATAATGCTTTTATGGCCAAGCCAAAATGAGAAGTCCATCCAACAGAGTCTAGAGACCTGAAAACAGTCACTCACAACCACCAACACACTTTTATGTTAGTGTATATCACCTTCAAATACTCACCTCCCTGCCTGGTGACATAAGAAAAAGGATAGAAATTAAATTTGAAAACATTAGCAATTACATAATTATTTCATTAAATAGTTACTAGGAACTAGCACCATGGTTTATCACAGAGAGATAAACATAAAACTTATAAAATTTATGAAGTTTTATAACTTTATAAATTGATATATTTATATTTATTAGGAAAATATTTAGTCCAATACCACATAAAACTTATATGCTATGACCACAAAAACAAACCAAAAAGAGCTCATTAGTAAATACTTTGAAATAACAAACAGTGGTAAGTGCCAAGAAGTGTGCAAACAGAATGCAGGTGTCAGTTAAAGGAGGGTTTGTCCTCCTGAGTGGTTCTCAGGGAGGACCCAAAAAGAAGAAAAAGCAAGCATGCGAACACCAGTGGGGGAGTACCAGCAAAAGAAAAATATGGACTAAGGCTTTGAAGGTGGAAAGGGTATGCTTGAGGGCCTCAAAGTTAAGAATAACTGGAGCACAGAGAATGAGGGGAGAATGGCTTCATGTACAATTGGAAGGTCAGCAAGGGCTAAAGCATGAGGACTCTAGAAGCCACAGTGATGTGGATTTGACTCCAAGCCCAGTGGGAAGCCATTGAAGAGTTTTAAGCAGAGAAGGTGTATGCTCGTATTTTTAAAAGATTTTTCTGGCTGCTACATGCAGAATACAGTTAGATAGGGTCAGAAACAGAAGTTCTCATCAAAGTCACTGTCATAGCTAAATATGCATTGTTGAGATAATGGCATTGGTTCCTTCTCCTTAGGTCTGCATGAATTTCTACTCTCTCCTTGGAGCCAAGAGCGTAGAACATGTGCAAAACACTGAATGAGAGACAAGAGTGTGACAGACTACTACTTCCTAACGTTTTTATAGCTCTCTTTTAACCACTCACTTAAATGGCCAGCCAACATAAAGAGACAGAAGAATAAGACTTAAGTGCAAAAACCAAGAAGTGACTTCACACTAATTTAATATTTATTAAATACCAGCTAAGTGCCAGGGACTGTGCAAGGTTCTAAGGACTCAAACCCCTCTTTCCACAAAGAGTTCAAACTAACAGGGAAGCCAGACCTACTACAACAAGCAAGTGCAACTCAAAGAGAGAAATTTCATTCATTGGAGGTATTTACCAGGTGCTGGGGAATCACTGTGGACACAGTGACAGCACTGCTGGGAAGCAAGGACCTAGCCCTTTCCTTTCCAAACACCCAGCCAAGGCTGTGATGAAAAAGACATGTCCAAAGAGGCACAGGCATTCTCACTTCCCCACCGATGAAACAGTTGGAACTCTTGAAATTAAAAAATACACTTCCAGTTCTGAGATCTAGGCTCCAAGTTATAAACTGCATAAACTGAGATAAGGTAGATAGTTCCCAAACAACTGGTATATTCAACTTTGTTGATGCTGAGTTCTAGGAGTTCCTTAGTTCTGGAAAAAAACTGACTTGGGAATGTCAGGATTCCTACCCACCCAATTCAGATTCTCCAAAAATGGAATAGTTCTTACCAATAAATTTGGTTCTACAATAAATTTGGTACCACATATACTAAAAGTATAGCACAAGACCAAGAGACCATTTTTCATAATAATGCTTACTGAATGGTTATTGAATCCTATATGCTTACTACATACAAGGTACTATTCTAAGTACTTTATATTATCTAAGTGCTTTATAATATTATTATATCATTATATCATTCAATCCTACATCAACTCTGAGTGTTGGTACTCATGTTAACCCATTTTATAGATGGAGAAACTGAGGCCTAGAGGAGGAACTCAGACTGGAGAAGAGGTGTGGCTTCAGGCTGTAGAATATATAGAACTAATCAAGAAAATTCAAGTATCTGTGGGTTCTGTTTTCTTTAATAGAATGAAACAAGTTTAGCTCTTTATCTCATAAAATAAGCATTTCTAAAAAATCATGGGCTTCAATTCTCCTGGAGATGACAAAATACTAAACCCAGAACAATTTATGTTATTAGTATATTTTGTCATGATGCTTTTCTCTAAGCAATGATTTTTATTTGATTTTAAATGTTCTAAAAACATACAAAAATATTTTAAAGTAAGGACATCTTATAAAATGAAAATTATCTTTTTCTAAATGAAACTAAGGTTTTCTTGCTGTAGCTGTCTTGATTGGCTAAAAGCCCAAAGTATATTATTTCTCAGGCATAATCCCATTGAAAAGAGGAAAATTTTCCCTACAAGGTAAATGCTTCGGAGAGTGTTTCTTTCCAGCTGAGTGCTCAGAGGCGTCCTTGTCTTACTGCAAGCCACAAAATAACAGAAAAGAAGGGGCATGAAAGAATCCTGAGACAAAGATCCAAGTAATTGGAGAGGTGGAGAGAAAACTGGTCATCTGAGAGATTTTGTTTTACTAAAGAATAATAGAAGTAATTCTTAGTTGTGTTTGGAATGTTTTCAAATTCATTCCTTATTTTACAAGGGACTTAAAATACCCCTGAAGAAAAAGCAGGATAAGATTATACCCATTTTGGGGCGCCTGGGTGGCTCAGTTGGTTAAGCGACTGCCTTCTAATAAGAAACTTAAAATTGGAAGAAATTAAGTAGTTTGCCCAAGACCATACCAGTTTGAAACAAAGCCAGTACTCAAGTTTTGGTTTTCCAACCTCTTTCTCTCTCATTTACCTTTTCCGTCTCCTCTGATAAACTTTGGCTAACTACACTAAACAGAGTTTCCAATGTTCTTTTTTATCCCCTTTTTTCAAGGGGAAGGGGGAAATATCAAAACAAAAATGGGCAAACTTTGTTTGCAGTTAGAAGAAAATCACTAGCAGTGGCATATTTGGAATTCTGTTTACAGTTAGAATTGTCACTTTTCCATTTCTGCCATGAAAGACTAACTGGAACCACACTAGTCTTTCCAAAATATATGAAAAACCTCTTCATAGACCTTGGAAAACAGCACATGATCCAAAAACTCAATATTATTAGGATTCACCCCCAAATTGAGCAACACAATCCCAATAAAAATCCCAGCATTTTCTCCATTTAAATAAACAAGATGGTTCTAAAATTTATATGGTAACACAAAGAACCTAGAATATCCAGGATAATTGTGAAGAAAAGCAGAACAATTTTGGAGGATGTTATTACCTTATTTCAAGACTTAGTATACAGCTATAGTAATAAAACAATGTGGTTTTAGATAAAGATGGACATGCAGATCAATAGACTAGGATGAGAAGTCCAGAAATAGACCCATATGTATAGAATCAGTGGTTTTTGAAAATCATATCAAAATAAATCAATGGGGAAAAGAATGCCTTTTCAACAAGCAGCAACTGAACAACTGTATATGCATATGAAAAAAATATTAACCTCAACTTTTCTTGTATAGTGGTAGGAAGTAACAAAAAATGATCTCAAAACTAAACATAAAAATATTTAACTTCTAACAGAAGATAGGAGAAAATCTTCACAACCTCATGGTAGGGAAGGATTTCTTAGAGAAGACCAAAAAACTCACCAACTGTAAAAAAAAAACAAAAAACACAGAAGCCAATGCATTGGAGTTTTTCAAAAATAAAAGAGCTTTTTTTTTCAAAAGACATGAATAAGAAAGTGAAAATGTAGGCCAAGAACTGGGAGAAAACATTTGCAAAACATATCCTGACAAATAATTTGTGTTAAGAATATATAAAGCATTCTTACAACTCTAGAATAAGAAAACAGTCCAATAGAAATGGTCAAGGAATTGAACACATACCTTCCCAGAAAATGAATTTTTGAATGGCCATAATTGAGAAGGTGCTCAGCATCTTTAGTCATCAGGAAAATACAAATTAAAGAAATATCTATTTATGCTCACTCAAACAGTTAAAATTAAAAAGAGTGTCAATACCAACTATCGGTGAGGATCTGGAGCAACAGGACCTCTTCTATATTGCCTGTGGGAATGTAAAATGGTACAACCACTTCGGAAAGAAATTTGGCAGTATCTTTGCATTTGATCCAGCTACTATACTCCTAGATATTTATCCAAGATAAATGAAAACACAGTCACTTTTATATAAATGTTCATAGCAATTTTATTTATGATAGTCAAAAAAAGGAAACAGCCCAAGGGTCCATCAATATAAGAAAGGATAAAGAGGGCGCCTGGGTGGCTCAGTCAGTTAAGCGTCTGCCTTCAGCTCAGGTCATGATCTCAGGGTCCTGGGATCTAGTTCCGCATCAGGTTCCCTGCTGGGGGGGGGGGGATCTCTTCCCCCCTCTCCATCTGCCCTTCCCTGAACTTGGGCTCGCTCTCACTCACTCTCTCTCTCAAATAAATAATACTTTAAAAGAAGAAAGGACAGACAATTGTCATATATTCTTGCAGTGGAATAACAGCAAAAGAATGAATGAAATGCTAAATAGCAAATGAGTTAGCTCAGGTTCTCCAAGAAGCAGACAAGATGGAATTGAACTTGTTGAGAGATTTGCTGGGGAAAATACCTTCAGAGAAAAATAGCAGGGTTAAGAGGAAGAAGCCAGACATCAAACAGCAATGGAGACCTGGCTCCTGTGAAGGAGAGAAGAAAGGAGAAAGGATTGGGTAATAAGCCTTTCACACAACAGCAGAGTTCTAAGAAGATTTTGGCCAAACGAAGAGAAAGTCCTAAAGCCTAAGTTGCTGGTTCTCACCAGATAGCTCCTGCCCTACCATTTCTGCCATGTGCAGTTACTGGCTGGGAGGAGCCTGAGGGAAGTGGGGCCTCAGCCATGAACAAAATGATGAACCTGAGG
The DNA here is from genome assembly GCF_964656455.1 of Halichoerus grypus. Lineage (NCBI taxonomy): Eukaryota > Metazoa > Chordata > Mammalia > Carnivora > Phocidae > Halichoerus > Halichoerus grypus. The sequence continues at coordinate 114,833,843 of NC_135713.1, read as the reverse complement.
AACCGCAGCTCAGACTCTTGGTCAATTACATTCCATGCAGCAAGAGAGCTGAGCCGCCCATTTTCACAGCTGCCGTAATGCAACATGGATGAAAAACATGGATGAATCTCAAACATGTGCTAAGTGAAAACAAGCCAGATGAAAAGAGTACATAGTGTATGATGCTATTTATATGAAGTTCTAGAGCAGGCATAACTAGTATTCACTAAAATTTAGAATCATTCACTAATAATAATCATTGATATTTCAGTGGTAGAAATCAGATCACTAATTGATCAGGCTGGTGGTGATAAGGATGTAGACATTTGTCAAAACTTATTAAGCTGTCATGCTCAAAATGTATGTATTTTAATGTATGTATACTTCATTAATGTTCATTTAAAATGTAATTTAGAATTCCAAAAAAGGAAAAAATGCTTAAAAACAATATACATAATATGCTTCCATTTATTCACAATTTTATTTATTAGTCTGAAGTAAAACATTAAAACATGGTCACAACAAATTTCAGAAGTACTGCTGTCACTGTTTTTGATCCCTGTTGACATTGTTTCATTCTTTCGTGTTAGTTTGGCCTATTAGACACCACTCTTGCGAAAGAGCTTTGCCTCTCTAATTTCAGGCACAGATGCTTCCTTATTTGCTTCTTGGATGTAATGTTTGTGCCTGTGACTCAAAGTTTGTACACCTGGACCACCTGCTACACACTTTCTTATAACAAATCATATGGACCTGCTGTTTTTAATGACCTTGTGAAATGAAAAGCAATCTTTCTTAAAACACACACACACACACACACACACACACACACACACACACACACACACACCATGTAACATATCAGATTTTATACTTCCTCTGACGAGGCTTTTTTTTTTTCCCCCAACATATTAGTCTTTCTTGCTAGCATAACATTTAACATGTGCTTGAAGTAAACTTGCTTGATAAACTTTGATGTTTAATACCCTATCACCTTTCACAGCTAGAAATAATTTTCCTTTTTAAAATCTAGGCCTGAAGCAAAGAATATTAGGTATAACTTTTTAATCACTTACTATCTGCCAGGACAATACTGAGCATACTCTATCGGACTTCCAATCACGGTGAGCCCTATTTTCAAAAGAGCAGTAACACTTGCCCAACATCACATAGCTACTGATTTGTAGTCGTAAGATATGAACACACATTTATCTAGTGCCAGTGCCTATGTACTTAACCACTATGCCCCTGTGTTGATACTTTTAACAACAGTATATATAAATCAAGATGTTGATGTAAGTAATCAGCTAAACCAAGACTTGGTAATTGGGATTGGAGTAGATAATAGTTTTGTCCATAATTATCTGCATATTTCAAGTGAATGGCTTAAATTATGAAAATAGCTCAATTTTGACAAGGTTTTAATATAGGTCATATATTTAAACATGCCTTATCACTTTCCCTTAAGTATGGATAGAGGAATTTTTAAATGAGTTACAAAGTGAGAGTGACTCTTCCTTACATAACGCAGTTCAAAGGACTTCACAGGACCCATGGGCTCTTTCTCACTCTTATATACTCATTATTCTAACATACAAAAAATTATGAAGAAAAGAAAACAGTGCTTTCTAACAACACATTAAGGTTATTTGCAAACAACTGCACTGTACTGGACTATTATAAATTTGACTTTGGAAGATTAAGGACCTTAATCTTAATTAAGGATCCTGAGATTCAGATGACAATTTTCAAAACAGTTACCACCATTTAACCTTCTAAAACAAAAGGAGTTCTTGGGGAAGTCTGGGCCCAGTCATTCTACACGGACATCTTACAGAAGAACAATGAGCAGCATAAGCAAAGAAGTGGTATTTTTTTTCCCAAGAAAAAAATTTTTTACTGTTGACATCACATGCTTTTTACTCATGTGCATTTATGCCACATGAATTTTGTGAGGGGCAAGGGCAGGCCACCACCATATGCACCACTATAGCATATTGATTATTGTGAATTAAAGTTACTTAAGAACCAGTAATGCAAAAGCCCCACTTTGACATCCCCCTACTGTCTCCAGAAAGCAGGAAATAAGTCCCCCACGTGAAAGTTACCCCTTCCATGCCAGGAGGCAAAGAGACATCTTTATCATCAACTATAGGTAATTTGGAACTGAGAAAACCATATAAATAAAACTTGTTACTTTTACTAATTTACTACCTCAGCCTAAATTCTGTTTATAATTCCTTACTAAATGTAATTTCCAATCTGATGTGTTCTTTATCCTATCAATTCTTCACAGATTTATTGTTTCTTTGTCTAAAAAGTATAAACTGCCTCACTTGGTCATTTCTTTGGATCTCAGTTTTATTACTGGGCCTCTGTGCACACATAATTAAAATTTGTTTTTGTTCTACTAATTTGTCTCATGTCACTTCAATTCTTAGACTACCTAGAAAAATCTTAAAGGGTACAGAAAAATTTCTGTTCCCCAGCCATTTCTTCTGTAAAACTACTGTTAGGCTGAGACTCCTTGGAATAATTATTCCCTTTTTCTCTTGCCAGAATATAGGGGAAATGGGGGTTTTCAAATGTTGCTCTTTGAAATCCCCTCCGAGAATTTTTATGTAATGAGGACAGATGGCTTCTTCATCTCCTTCAACCTGAGTAGCACCATATTCATTTTTTCAATGTATGGGTCATCCTTAAAAACTCTCATTAGAAATAAAGCTTACATGGCTTAGATCCATTTAAAAACCACTGGGTTGGATCCTATTCTTAGGTGGGAGGGTTTTTAGCAAAAGGAACAAGAACACAAGCATCCCGCATCCTATCTGTAACGGAGAGAGCATGTGTACTTGTCATGTTTAGAAATGACCATGATAAAGATGGGCCTGGCCATCATACAATCAAAAAAATCCTGGATGCAAGTTAGTAGACCTGATGTTTGAGGCTGACTCAGCCATTAATTATATGACTCTGTGCAAATAAACATCTTCCTTTTCATGACCCAAAGTGTCTTTTCCTATTGATTGACAAATTTCTAACTCCAATGTAGCAGATGCTGTTGCTGGCCCACCAAGGAGATTTTAGCCTTTACTATTTCTATGCATGCCAGTCCATTTCCAACTGCCAGGATTTGCATCTCTTTACTTGGCAGTAAAAAAGGCCAGAAATTCTGTGATTTAACATACATCAGGAATAGCTCTCCACCAATGACTGATATTAGTTGGTGAATAAATATCCCAGCTCCTTTTCCAATTAGGTGGCATAATTCTGATGTGTGTAGTCCTCATAATCTCCCTGAGTTCCTTAGCATAGTTAAACTCTAGTTCCTGACAATAGTGACTTTCGTCATAATGGAAACATTAGCAACTTTCTTTCCATCCTTCTCTGATTTCCCTACTGCCTGGGGAATGCTTCCCGAATTAACAACTTGCACTTGACCCTTATCTCAGACTCAGTTTTTAGGGAATCCAAACTAAAGCTTCCTATATTCTAACATTTGGCCTTTTAAAAGCAAAGATAATTCTATGAAAGACCAAATATGGCATTAATAATATCCATGAAACAATTTTGTGTTATTCTTTTGGTTTTTTAAATTCATTTTATACATATTCAGTCTAGAAAAAAGAGTGTATACATAGAAAATATATTTTGTTTATAATTGAAGAACCACTAGTAACCCTCTTCCCTCATCCAGAGATTGCTACCTTCAATATTTTGGTATATTTGGATTATTGCTTTTGATACCTTTTCAATTCACGTATCATCACATACATATAAACATATAAGAAGGTTTTTGTCATGCAGTAACAGATTATAAATATATTTCCATACCAATAATTATACTTCTACATCATCATTCTTAACATTCTTAACAGTAGCAAAAGATTCCATTATACCATTCCAGTATGTCATAATTTTAGGATTCCAATACTTTCTAATATATTATGATTTTTTTAACAAATTCCCTGTTTTGAAACATTTAGGTTATTTCTAATTTTTCATATTATAAACTGTGCTTTAGTAGATACTCTTGCATGTTCATCTCTGAATAATCCCCCAAATACTTCTTAAAAGTGCAAGCATTATTTTAAGATACTGAATACATAATGCAAAACAGGTTTCCCAAACACCCCTAGCAGTAGCCCATGCAAGTGACACCCCTGTCAATGCTTGGCATTATTATGTTCTCAAAATCTATGTCAATTTAAAAGCTACAAATAGTAGCTCCTTGTTCGCAGATATGTAATTTTGTTCACTAATATGATTTAATATATTTTTGTGTTTATTAAGCCTCATATTTCTTCTTTAGTGAATTGCCTATTTTGCCCTTTTCTCATTTTTTTCCTATTGGGATATTCATCATCTTTTACTGATGTTTAGGGGGTTTGTTATGCATAACAAGATTAACCTATGCTGTCCAAGTTCCAAATCTCATTCCCAATTTAAAAGTTCCCTTTAAACTTTGTATTGGGCTTTCCATACAAGCATGGAACATTTTACCTGATGGAAACAATCAACCCTCCTTTGTGGTTTCTGCCTGTGGTGACACTTCAAATTTATGTAAATACACACTTGTATATTCCTCTAGCATTTTTCTGTTTTGTTTTGTTTTCTACATTTAAATCTTTATCCATCTGGAATTAATTTTATTTTTAGATATGAAGTAAAGATTTATCATTCTTTTTATTTCAGTAACTATTATTGCATTCCAACGAGGCCCTGGGGATACAAAAGAATAAGGTATAGCTTCTCTTCTCAAGCTCAGGCTGCTGAGAGAATGTATGTTCTTGTCTATCTACTTCCTATTTTTTGAGGTACCTGAGGCTTTGGAATAAGAAAGCTCAAACTGACCCATAAGTGGCATGAAACTCTTGAAATTCACAGACTTGTAGTGTTCCTTCTCTTCAGGAATACTGAAGGAAGACTGGAGGGTCCAAGAATTAAGTCAGGACAGCTCCCACACCAACCCTTTCTTAGCATCTCGGCTTAAATATCCAAGTAAAAGACAACTCTCTTTAGCTGGCATTGCCTACTTCCAGGCTAATAATAACCTTCTCATTTCAGCATGCTATGTAAACAAAGTGCAATCTCGGTAAGTGGAGTGCTTTGAGAAAAGAACACATTAAGGTAATCTCAAAGTAACTGCTAAATGACAGGCTATGAGCTTCTGACTTGTGAAACAGGAATGCTTTGAGATTGGTGAAACTGCAAAATTACTGCCGCCCCTCCACACACATGCTCAAACACCCTTATTCAGCCATTTCACACACTTCCCACATGCATCAGAAGTACACTGTGAGGGCAGGCATTTTTATCCCAACTTCCAGATATATAAACTGAGGCTCAACTACAAATGAGCAATGGAAAATCACAGTGTCTCTAGAAATATGCGAATCCCTAGGCTTCTGTAGACAGTAACACAATACAGAACATTTCTCTAATAGCCCACAGCACACTCTATCCTCTTCTTTCTGCTTCTTCACAGCTCTGTGACCTAGGGCAAATTACTCAACTTCTCAGAACTTCTATTTACTTACCTTTGAAGCAATGGGACTGAATTAGGTATTAAAAGGCCTCCAGCACAAACATTTCATGAGTTATTTTTCCAGTGTTAACATCTGTTAACTCCTCTACAGCTAACGGTAAAAACTCAGGGCTCCAAAAACCTCCAGGAAGTCAAGCTTACATTTGAATTGCAAACAGTCAGTAAGAGCTTGGTGATCTTAATCTTCTATTCATTGGGTTGCTCAGATGTGTAAGATTGATGGCATTCATAGCTTCTTAAGAGAGAATTTGAGTAGCAGGATCGCTAACACTGTCCGTTGCATTAGCAACATCATTTAAGGAAATTGGTACTCCTCCCCTTCTCCTATCTCTGCCTGAAATAATGCACTAAATTTTTTTCAGAATGGGAAGGAAATTATTGACTAAAGACAGTCTAACAGGCCTGTTCCATTTTAGGAGTTTCAAAACTAATAGCAGCTAAGAATAAGATTTAGAGGGGCTAAAATAGCAAAATGAGCATCAGAAACCTGAATCTCTTTTCCTAGAGCCCAGCTATTTCTACACTGTCAGAGTAAATTATTGACAAAACCTTCTGGCCCTTTGCAAGAGAATAGCCTACTCCCCAGTTCTGAGCAGGTGATATGTTTTAGTCTGTCAATGGAGAGAGAAGCTGATTTTGGTCTCAGAGCACTGATAATTTCTCTAGACTTGCATTTCCTATGTGTGAACTATTCTTATCTCTGAATGCCAGAAGGGAAGAACATCAGTCTGAAGGCTGAGAAAGATGAAATAAAAAGCAAACAAGTTGATTGCAAGCATACCTGGACTACGGGTATTCAGTGCTGCTTGACCAGGATAAAGCATTGTATCCACATTCTCCAGAGCAAATGTGGTGTCAGTGTTCCACCCTCCACCTGTTTTTGCAGCATTAAAGCTTCTGCGTGTGTATAGGGAGAGAAATGTCTGGTCGTCTGGGGGGAAAGAGAAACTCTTCTTTTTTTCTCATACCAGAGCAGATCTTCCTGGGTAGATATGGGGTCAGCATGAACCGCTACAACTCAGGAACTTTCTACTCAGCAGAACAGTGCTTATTTATTTCTGCTCGACTAGTCTTGCCCAGGAGCAGTGAAGCTGGATCTGGCTCCATCAAAAGCCTGGCCTCCAGGCTGCCACTCCAATTTAGGAAGCTGAGTGGGAGAAAATAAAAACGGCCTGGCCATGTGCTCTTTCCTGTTCTACCTCTTCTAAAGGAAATGAGCCTCAGAAGCAATGTTCGTCTGTTTGTCCTCTAGCTCACGTATGTCTGTAGTCATCAGTGAGTGCAGCATTTATACTGCCTTCCAGATCCCTTTCCTGAAAATAGCCCATTACTCAAAAATAAGGCAGAGTCTATCAACTCAGGTTTCCTCTTTGAATTCAAACCAAATTTTACTGTAGTTCAAAAATATTCTGGGTTTGTGATAGGGGCTGATGATGGCTATTTCATTGTACATCGAGTTTTCTTTTTCATTTTTAGTTATTTGTCCTCATTTTTAAAGTTTCAGAGTACTTAGGTGAGTGTTCATTCACTCATGCCTCTTACTAAAAGCATTTACCCTATTAAGTAAATGAAAACGTCCTGTTTAGGGGGATTTTTCAGGGCTTTGAAATTAGTTTTTATGATAGTCTAATGATGGATATGTAACATTATGCATTTGTCAAAACCTATAGAAACTTATGGCACAAAGAGTGAATCTTAATGTATGCAAATTAGAAAAAAAAAAAGTCATTTAGTAGGTCAGGATCCCAGGAAGGAATGCAGACTATGATGAGTCTGTGTTACAAATGTATGAAACAACCTCTCTGATGGGTGTGGGGAGGAAGAGGCACTGACCTAAGTAACTCTGGAAATGAATAGATTTTGTAAGGTGAGAAGCAAAAAGAACAATACACACTGTATTCTAGTTGTTAACACTGTTGCCCATAGGAGGGTAGGTACCAATTCTGACCTGCTATGTGTATACGCTGGAATGAAACAATTAAATAAAAAGATGGTAGATCATAGGAGTAAGTTTTCTCCCTGTGAAAGTGAGGATTTACAGATAAGTAAGGGGAAAAGCTAGAAAGATCCATGTAGCAATGTAGAGACCTAAAGAAGAAATCTTGTTTAGCTTAATATATAGATGATTACATAAATATTTAAAGACACATGTTATACATGAGTTGGTATATACACATAAATTTCTTAGTTCTGTCAACTAAGAGGGCCTAAAAGAAATGACACCCAATAACAATGAGCACACCTAGCATTCAGATTTTAATTTCTAATACCATTCTCCAATAAAATGAATGAGAGCTCCTTGGGAAATGGCTGATTCTAAGACTGAAGCAGGAATTATACCAGGTGGGTCTACACTATCTTGTGCCAGAAGGTAAGGATGTGGGAAACAACACACCCACAATGACTGAGGAACACAATCAATCAAAGGAACACAGAAGACAATTTAAAGAGCTCCTAATAGCCAAAACTAAAACAATTTAAACAACAAAGTAAATAAACAGTACTAGATTTTTAACCTCAAGTATAAAGTACATTTCCAAGAGTCCAATGATATAAATAAATGATTAAATAGATAAAGCTCCCACGCAGAAGAATTCCAAATAACTCCCCACTCCTTAAAGTGTGAGTGTGCATATCATGACTTTCTTCCAAAGAATACAGTATAGAAAGAAGGGAAAATCATAACTTTATAGTAGAGAAACCTTACAAACACTTAGCTAAGTGTTAACATCAAGAGTATTAAGTCATATTGATAGTATGTACTCTTGATACAGTATGATGAGAATAGCGTTTTACCTTTGTGTTCTTCCTCCCAAAACCCACAATGCCAGTGTGATCATGAGAAAAACATTACTTTTCAATACAGGGGCATCCTATGATATATCTGACTTCTTCAAAACTGTCAAGGGAAGTTGAGAAACTGTCACAACCAAGAGGAACCTAAGAAGACATGACAATTCAATGTAATATGGTAAGTTGGAGACGATCCTGGGAAAGAGAAAGGACATTAGGTAAAAACCAAAGAAATATTTTATTTTTTTAAAGTGTGGACTTTAATCAATAAATATCTATCATGTTGATTAATTATAATAAATGTACCACAGTACTCTAAGATGTTAAAAATAGAGGAAACTGTGTGAGGATGTGCAGGAACTCTCTGAACTAGCTCTTCAATATTTCTGAAAATCAAAACTTCTAAAAAAGTCTATAAAAATATGATCATTTTCTAAATATAGACTTTCCCCTAGCAGAACCAATGGGGGAGGGAGATTTTACAATTTTAGTCCAAATGTCTTCCATGTTTTAGCTCAGAGGGCACTGTACATTTTGGGCTAAAAAAAGGACTCGGGGCAGGCAGGGAGAAATACCCTCCAAAACATCTTAGAAGTCATTAAGATGCCATAAACAGACAATTTATCCTGAGATCCCCCATGTCAGTAACTAATCCATGATCAGTTAAAGACATGAGAAAAGTAAGTGGCAACAAACAGGAGAAATAAAAGTGTCATCTAATAATGATAAATACACTAGTAAATGTGACTGCAGCTTTTCCATCAAATTCCCTCCACCACTACCGTTTACACATAAGTCTATTAAAACACATTCAAAGGATCCAAGAATGAAATCATAATGTTTTCCTCTGATTCTTGTTTTCTTTCTGTGTTCCTAATCTGGGAAAATAGTATCATGATTCATCCAGGTAGCAAGCAAAGGACTTTGGGGTCATCCTTCAAAGCCCCCTTTTCCACACAAATCATATCCAAGCTTGTGCCAAACCTGCCCATTTACCTCCTGAATATAATTCTCAAATCCATCCATTTCTTGCACCTCCAATAGCACCACAATAACCACTATCAGAAACACTCTACCAAACTACCATTATCTCCCACCTGAATTAATGCAATAAATTCTTAATTACCTAAAAGCATTCAGACTGGCTCCTTGCTAATCCATTTTCCATGATGCAGCCAGATTGATCTTTTCAAAACACTGAAGTATTTATGATTCTTGTTTAAACTTTTCAATGGCTTCTCATGGTCCTTAGAATAATTATCAAAGCTTTAAGATAGACAACAATGCTCTGTATGGTCTGGCCTACCTCTCTACACTTCCCCTTATTCTCAGTACTCCAACCAAGTGATCTTCTTTGAGATCCTCAAACTCACCATGCTGCCTTCTGTCCTGAGTCCCTTGTGCATGCTCTCCCTTTTTCTATGAATGCTCTTTCCCATTCTTCTGTCCTTAGTTAACACCCACTCATCCTTCATCAATCAAGTGTCACTTTCACAGGACTTGTCTCTTAACTTACAGCATCTCAAAAGCCAGATGTCTTTAGTATTTTGTCCCTTTATTTCATAGCACTTAGCTTGTGAAAGTATACTCCTCTTTTATAATTATTTGAATTATGCTCACCTCTCATCAGGCTTCACTCTATATGAGAGAGGTTATGTTTAGTTTTGCTGATACTCAAATATTTACTGAATGAATAAATGAAGCATAGGAACTTTTTCATGGAGTGGTATTAGATAAAATACTTAAAAAGAAAAACTTAGCCAACAGATTTTATGCAATACCAATGATTTCAAGATACATTTACCCAAAGAGATGAAGAAGGAACTTACCCAGATGTCTTCTCTTTCCATTTAAGTTGCGACCCAGTTGACTGACTTCCAGGGAAGAGTCAGAACTTAGACACTTGATAATACTGTTCTTATTCTCATCTTGGCAAGGGGCCAAGTTAGAACCAAACTGCCTCTGTCTGAGAATAAGAAGGGGCAGTTCACTTTCCCCTAACTTTCAGGTGCTCACCAAAGTCCTCCTGAGGCTTCTCCACCAATTCTAGACATCGATACTCTTTAGGTGAAAGTGACAGAAAACTCACTAATTATGGCTTAAAGAAATAAATCTTTTGTCTTCACGTAAGAAGCCAACGCGGGCACTTTGTGACCTTAGTTGTTTGACTATGCCTTCAAGGACCTGGGCTCTTTCTCTTGGCCTTGGTGTCCATAGCATGTTGACTTTTCTCTTTATGCTTGGCACTTCAAGGTTAAAGAAACTGCCACGTCTGTGAGCACCATATTCAAATTCCAGGGAGAAAGAATATATAAAGAAATAACAGCAGTTGCCAGTGTGCTTTTAAGTCAGGAAAGTAATTTTTTTCCCCAGAATCCACCAGCAGATTTCTCTCATATTTTATTGGCCATAATTTGCAAACATGGACACCCATTGTTACAAAAAAAGAAAAAAGTCATGAAAAGTGAGTCCCTTTACTAGGGCAAGCAAGGGAGAAGAAAGCTGGGAAAGATACTTGAATAGTCAATCTGGAGTATCTACCATAGTAACTTTTTTTTTCTTTTACAAATTAACCAGTAATAAGGAGGGGATGTAATGTCATTAGACTTCAGGAGTGAAAAACCATAAATGTTGACTCAGGGCAGTCTAATCCAAACTGTGTGACTATTTTTTTGTGGTGTTTTTGTTTGTTTGTTTGTTTTACCTGATTTGACCATTATGGCACAGAGATTGATTTTAAATATAACCATCCTAGAAATAAAGACACCTCCATATTTGACATGAACTTATACTTCCTCTCCTAATAATATAAATGTTTGTCCATCTTCTCAATCTATTAAATCAGTTAATAACATAAGATATATTTTTGGATCAATGTTTTCTAAAATTCAGAAAGGAGAAAGTATTCCCTTTGACACAAAGTGTATAACGTATACTAAATCAATAAAATCCAATGAATATTGACTATCTCCAATATTAATTGACTATCCTCTAGATACCTGAATCTATATCCAATGTTTGAATCAAGTTCCAAAGTCCAAATTTAAGAATCAAATCCCAAATATATCTTTCAGCCTAAGAAAAAAGAGGAAGCCAGTGTCACAATTACATGATTTAATTTGAATCTTTGTTACAAAGCCTGTGCCTAGCCTAGGATAACTGCATCTTGAAACTATAGAGATGTGCTCCTATAGCAAATCTCAAAGGACAATCCCCTCCCCCCACATACACCTTCAATTAAAGAAGTAGAGAAAGAAGAAATCTCAACTCTAACGTTATGAACAATACAATAGCATGCATTAAAGACTAAAATCCCTAATATTTATAAATTTTTCTGAGGTATGTTCTCTATAAGTGCACACACACAAAAAATAAGATATATTGTGATTTGTAATTCCATAAACATACTTAAAGAATACTGTATATCAAATCATCTAAATATAAGTCCTGCTGCACAACATTCAATAAATATTTATTGAGGATGCACATCAACACTTATTCAATAAACAATTATTAAACTCCTATTGTGTGCCAAAGGAGGGATCTCAAGAGGAATAAGATAAGGAATCTCAGCCTAGTAGGCAAGTTATTATGCCATAACATAAATAGAAGTCTAGTGGGCAAGAGCACAAGCCTTAGACACATGTTGAACTCTGCCTACTAAATTGGTGACCTTGGAAAAATTAAATTCTCTGAGCCTTATTTTCCTCATCTGTAAAATAGACATAATTACAGAATCTACTTCATAAGGTTTATGTGCGCATCAAGTAAAATACATCCTTGAGAATGCTTACCATACAGGGGCTTCTCAATCATGATAGTGTTTGATATTTTATTATTACTTATACATGCCAGAAAATTTACATGAGGAAGAGGCTATCAGTCTGAAAAACATGAGAAAGGATTTCAGCAAAGAGCAATATGTGATCTGAGTTTTGAATGATGAGAGGAAATTCACTAAACACGTGAGAGTCAAGGAAGGTACTTCAGGACAGAAGGCACAGCAATCTACAAAGTCTCTAAGGGATCCCATAGACTGTAGGAGAAACTGGGAGGGAAGGGATAGGAGGAAATGTCAGTACGATGTTGAGTGAGAATAGAATATGTCACCCCAAAATGTGCCAGTTTGGCATGTGGATTGTTTTGAGCTGAAGGCAATCAAGATCTAGCAGGAAAAGCTTTTTACCTCTCTAAATGCCTAAAGGAATTTAGATAGGGCAAGTGTCCCAGGAAGACAACTATTACCAGAGATAAACTTTTATACTGGAAAGACATCTGCATGACAGGGCAAACATCAGTTTACTAACCATTTCCTCTTCATATCTTCCTGTAAATTATCTACCTGCCCTTTGAAGTTCCAGACCCCTACCCTCTTCTCCTTAGCCCAGGATGGTATATAAGTTTCAATTGCCTACCTATCTTAGATTTTCATTTTTCTTTATGGGGCTTCTATATGTACAAAATTAAATTTGTTTTTCTCCTGTTAATCTGTCGATTAGGGAAGCTTTCCACTGCTACAATGGTTAATAGAGAGATAGTGAGCATCCAGTGAGACTAGGGAGGCAAGTTGAGGGTTGACTGGGACACTTTGAAGCCTAGCCACAGAGACGGGAAAATAAAAGTTTATTCAGTTATTTCTATTTCTCTTGTGGGGCATCACTCAACACTCACAGTTATTTCTGATCCCTAATCTCTCTTATACAACATGTGTATGTTCTCATGCACATGGACAATTTACATCAAACTGCCATGCTCAGAAGGAATCAGCTTTGATGCAACCACGAACACAGAACTGAAGTGATTCTGGAACTCAACTCCTATGTATAAGATTTCTGTGCTCCAGAAAGGGAGGCAAAGATCTGAATAGGTGGCAGCAGCCCAGACAGAGATAACCCCAAATTCCCTTATGTTCTGGACTGAGAATTTCCTGATAGGCATTATCCTTGTTTATGAGATTTGAGCCCAGAGCATGACCACTTCTGTTCCACTTACTATACAGAAGAGGACATGTTTGAGTCCAGACCCTAAACTCGCCTCCTCCACAGACATACCAAATTACACTTATTTATACAGCCATTCCACCTAAAGAAGAACTGAAGACTGACTAACAGCATCTACATACAAAAAATGAAGAAAACAGGAAGAGAATGAAGAAGAGATGGAGACACAGTAAGGCAGGGAACCCACCACACCCCATACTGAAACAGCAGTTGGAGGTAGTACTGAGGGATGGGAAGAGATTCACCTGCCTTGAGCACAGACAAAAATCATTAAAAGAACAACTACTATATACAAGGCTCAGTTCTAGAACTCTGCCAAATGACAGAGAAGTTGCTGGAACGCTGTGGGTTAGGGGTGCTGGCAAGCAGCAGAGCTTACATTCCCCCTCCACCTTGAAAGTGCAGAAAGGAGCAGGGTTCTGACATCAAAGCTAGCCTGCCTCCTCAGTGAGCCCCAGATCCCCACCCACACCAGTCCCAAATGAAAACAAACAAACAAACAAAAAGCCTGCTGTTTATTTTTTTATGTTTAAAGTTTTTATTTAAAGCCTGGGTAGTTAACATATAGTGTAATATTAGTTTCAGGAGAATTCAGTGACTGATCACTTACATATAATACCCAGTGCTCAACCCAACAGGTGTCCTCCTTAATGCCCATCACCCATCTAGCCCATCCCCACCGACCTACCTCCCCTCCAGCAGCCCTCGGTTTGTTCTCTATAATTAAGAGTCTCTCTTATTTCTTGTGGTTTAAAAGAGCAATGAGCTGGGGAGGAGCAAGATGGCGGAGGAGTAGGAGACCTAATTTTGGTCTGGTCCCAGGAATTCAGTGGATAGGGATCAAACCATTTTGAACACCTACAAACTCAACAGGAGATCGAAGAAAGAATAGCAACAACTCTCTGAACAGAAAATCTACCACTTTCTGGAAGGTAGGACATGCGGAGAAGTGAATTCGAGGCAATATTCAGGAGGATAGACGGTGGGGGAGGGGCCTCCGTCGGCCACTTCTGGCAAGTGATAGAGCTGCGGAGCACAAAATCGGAACTTTTAGAAGTTGGCTCTGCTGAGGGACATCGCTCCAGTGGATAAGTGGGGGGTGGAACCCTCTCTGGGACAGTGTGGTCTCAGGACCCTCGGGGTCAGAGAAAGACCGGGGGTGCCTGAGTGCAGCAGAGCTCCCAGGGATCAAAGGGGAAGCCAGCTGCAGAGACAGAGCCGAGGAGCGGGCTCTCAGCTCGGGGTTGCCATAAACCGTGATCCGCGGCACAGTCGGGCCACTGCTCCTCCAAGAGGAACCCAACAAGCGGCAGATCCGGGGAGACTCCCATCCTCCCCCGGGAGGAGTGGTGCAGGAGCGCACCGTGGGAACTGCTGGGTTTGGAGACCACATGCCGAGTTGGGTGCCAGAGATAGAAACGCTCGGTCACAGGCCGGGTGAGCATGGAGTGTGGCCGGAGACGGGGGAGATGGGAGTGATTGACTGCTTTTCTCTGGGGGGTGCACTGAGGAGTGGGGCCCCAAAATCTCGGCTCCTCCAGGGCGGAGACTGGGAGGCCGCTATTTTCACTCTTGTCCTCCAAAGCTGTACTGAAAGCTTGCAGGGAACAAAAGCTCCTGAGAGCAAACCCGAGCAGATTACTTAGCCTGACCCGGCAAGGGCGGGGCAATTCCGCCTCGGGCAAAGACATTTGGGAACCACGGCAACAGGCCCCTCTCCCAGAAGATCAGCAAGAACAGCCAGCCAATACCAACTTTACCGATCAATGAGAATGGCAGAACTCCAGCACTAGGAGAATACTGCACATAGAATTCATGGCTTTTTTCCCATGATTCCATAGTCTTTTAAAGTTAATTTTTTTAAATTCTTTTTTTCTTTTTGAATTTTTTTTTTAATTTTATTTATTTATCAGAGAGAGAGAGACAGAGGCAGGCAGAGGGAGAAGCAGGCTCCGTGCTCAGCAAGGAGTCCAATGTGGGACTCGATCCCGGATGCTGGGATCATGACCTGAGCTGAAGGCAGATGCTTAACCGACTGAGCCACCGAGGCATCCCTCTTTTTGAATTTTTATTTTCCCTTTTTCAACCAACATCTTATCAATCCCTTTTTTAAAAAATCATTTTTAATTTTCATTTAACACTTACGAGTCTCAGAGACAAAGAGAAAATCCTGAAAGCAAATCGGGACAAAAGATCTGTAACCTACAATGGTAGAAATATTAGACTGGCAACAGACCTATCCACAGAGACCTGGCAGGCCAGAAAGGACTGGCATGATATATTCAGAGCACTAAAGGAGAAAAATAGGCAGCCAAGAATACTATATCCAGCTAGGCTGTCATTGAAAATAGAAGGACAGATAAAAAGCTTCCAGGACAAACAAAAACTAAAGGAATTTGCAAACACAAAACCAGCCCTACAACAAATATTGAAAGGGGTCCTCTAAGCAAAGAGAGAGCCTAAAAGCAACATAGACCAGAAAGGAACACATACAATATACAGTAACAGTCACTTTACAGGCAATACAATGGCACTGAATTCCTATCTTTCAATAGTTACCCTGAATGCAAATGGGCTAAATGCCCCAATCAAAAGACACAGGCCATCAGATGTGATAAAAAAAACAAGACCCATCCATATACTGTCTGCAAGAGACTCATTTTAGACCGAAAGACACCTCCAGATTGAAAGTGAGGGTGTGGAAAACCATTTACCATGCTAATGGACACCAAAAGAAAGCTGGGGTGGCAATCCTTATATCAGACAAATTAGATTTTAAACCAAAGACTGTAATAAGAGATGAGGAAGGACACAATATCCTACTTAAAGGGTCTATCCAACAAGAAGATCTAACAATTGTAAATATCTATGCCCCTAACATGGGAGCAGCAAATTATATAAGCCAATTAATAACAAAAGCAAAGAAACACATCGACAACAACACAATAAGAGTGGGGAACTTTAAAACCCCCCTCACTGAAATGGACAGATCATCTAAGTAAAAGATCAACAAGGAAATAAAGGCTTTAAATGACACACTGGACCAGATGGACTTCACAGACATATTCAGAACATTCCATCCCAAAGCAACAGATTACACATTCCTCTCTAGTGCCCATGGAACATTCTCCAGAATAGATCACATCCTAGGTCACAAATCAGGTCTCAACCAGTACCAAAAGATTGGGATCATTCCCTGCCTATTTTCAGACCACAATGCTTTGAAACTAGAACTCAATCACAAGAGGAGAGTCAGAAAGAACTCAAACACATGGAGGCTAAACAACATCCTACTAAAGAAGGAATGGGTCAACCAGGAAATTAAAGAAGAATTAAAAATATTCATGGAAACAAATGAAAATGAAAACACAACTATTCAAAATCTTTGGGATGCAGCAAAGGCAGTCCTAAGAGGAAAGTTTACAGCAATACAAGCCTTTCTCAAGATACAAGAAAGGTCTCAAATACACAACCTAACCCTACACCTAAAGGAGCTGGAGAAAAACAGCAAATGAAGCCTAAACCCAGCAGGAGAAGAGAAATAATAAAGATCAGAGCAGAAATCAATGAAATAGAAACTAAAAGAACAGTAGAACAGATCAACAAAACTAGGAGCTGGTTCTTCGAAAGAATTAACAAGATTGATAAACCCCTGGCCAGACTTATCAAAGAGAAAAGAGAAAAGACCCAAATAAATAAAATCATGAAAAGAGGAGAGATCACAACCAACATCAAAGAAATATAAACAATTATAAGAACATATTATGAGCAACTATACACCAGCAAATTAGATAATCTGGAAGAAATGGATGCATTCCTAGAGATGTATCAACTACCAAAACTGAACCAGGAGGAAATAGAAAACCTGAACAGACCTATAACCACTAAGGAAATTGAAGCAGTCATCAAAAATCTCCCAACAAACAAAAGCCCAGGGCCAGAGGGCTGCCCAGGGGAATTCTACCAAACATTTAAAGAAGAATGAATACCTATTCTTCTGAAACTGTTCCAAAAAATAGAAATGGAAGGAAAACTTCCACACTCGTTTTATGAGGCCAGCATTACCTTGATCCCAAAACCAGACAAAGACCCCATCAAAAAGGAGAATTATAGACCAATATCCCTGATGAACATGGATGCAAAAATTCTCACCAAAATACTAGCCAATAGGATCCAACAGTACATTAAAAGGATTATTCAGCACGACCAAGTGGGATTTATCCCTGGGCTGCAAGGTTGGTTCAACATCCACAAATCAATCAATGTGATATAATACATTAATAAAAGAAAGAACAGAACCATGTAATCCTCTCAGTAAATGCAGAAAAAGCATTTGACAAAGTACAGCATCCTTTATTGATCAAAACTCTTAACAGTGTAGGGATAGAGGGTACATACCTCAATATAAAGCCATCTATGAAAAACCCACAGCGAATATCATTCTCAATGGGGAAAAACTGAGAGCTTTCCCCCTAAGGTCAGAAACACGGCAGAGATGTCCAGTATCACCACTGCTATTCAACATAGTATTAGAAGTCCTAGCCACAGCAATCAGACAACAAAAAGAAATCAAAGGCATCCGATTCAGCAAAGAAGTCAAATTCTCACTCTTTGCAGATGATATGATACTTTATGTGGAAAACCAAAAGACTCCATCCCAAAACTGCTACAACTCATACAGGAATTCAGTCAAGTGGCAGGATATAAAATCAATGCACAGAAATCAGTGGCATTCCTATACACCAACAATAAGACAGAAGATAGAGAAATTAAGGAGTCGATCGCATTTACATTTGCACCCAAAACCATAAGATACCTAGGAATAAATCTAACCAAAGAGGCAAAGGATCTGTACTCAGAAAAGTATAAAATACTCATGAAAGAAACTCAAGAAGACACAAAGAAATGGAAAAACATTCCATGCTCATGGATTGGAAGAACAAATATGGTGAAGATGTCAATGCTACCTAGAGCAATCTACACATTCAATGCAATCCTCATCAAAATGCCATCCACTTTTTTCAAAGCAATGGAACAAATAATCCTAAAGTTTGTATGGAACGAGAAAAGACCCCGCATAGCCAGAGGAATGTTGAAAAAGAAAAGCAAAGCTGGCATCATCACAATTCCAGACTTCCAGCTCTATTACAAAGCTGTCATCATCAAGACAGTATGAAACTGGCACAAAAACAGACACAGAGATCAATGGAATAGAATAGAGAGCCCAGAAATGGACCCTCAACTTGATGGTCAACTCATCTTTGACAAAGCAGGAAAGAATGTCCAATGGAAAAAAGACAGTCTCTTCAACAAATGGTACTGGGAAAATTGGACAGCCACATGCAGAAGAATGAAACTGGACCATTTCCTTACACCACACACAAAAATAGACTCCAAATGGTTGAAAGACCTCAATGTGAGACAGGAGTCCATCAAAATCCTAAAGGAGAACACAGGCAGCAACCTCTTCGACCTCAGCCACAGCAACTTCTTCCTAGAAACATCACCAAAGGCAAGGGAAGCAAGGGCAAAAATGAACTATTGGGAATTCATCAAGATAAAAAGCTTTTGCACAGCAAAAGAAACAGTCAACAAAACCAAAAGACAACCGACAGAACGGGAGAAGATATTTGCAAATGACATATCAGATAAAGGGCTAGTATCCAAAATCTATAAAGAACTCATCAAACTCAACACCAAAAGAACAAAGAATCCAATCAAGAAATGGGCAGAAGACATGAACAGACATTTTTCCAAAGAAGACATCCAAATGGCCAACAGACACATGAAAAAGTGCTCAACATCGCTCGGCATCAGGGAAATCCAAATCAAAACCTCAGTGAGATAGCACCTCACACCAGTCAGAATGGCTAAAATTAAGAAGTCAGGAAATGACAGATGTTGGCGGGGATGCGGAGAAAGGGGAACCCTCCTACACTGTTGGTGGGAATGCAAGCTGGTGCAGCCACTCTGGAAAACAGTATGGAGGTTCCTCAAAAAGTTGAAATTAGAGCTACCCTACAATTCAGCAACTGCACTACTGGGGTTTACCACAAAGATACAAATGTAGGGATCCAAAGGGGTACATGTACCCCAATGTTTATAGCAGCAATGTCCACAATAGCCAACTGTGGAAAGAGCCAAGATGTCCATCGACAGATGAATGGATAAAGAAGAGGTGGTATATATATTCAATGGAATATTATGCAGCCACCAAAAGGATTGAAATCTTGCCATTTGCAATGATGTAGATGGAACTGGAGGGTATTATGCTGAGCGAAATAAGTCAATCAGAGAAAGACATGTATCATATAACATCACTGATATGAGGAATTCTTAATCTCAGGAAACAAACTGAAGGTTGCTGGAGTGCTGGGGGGTGTGAGGGATGGGGCAGCTGGGGGATAGACACTGGGGAGGGTATGTGCTATGGTGAGTGCTGTGAATTGTGCAAGACTGTGGAATCACAGATCTGTACCTCTGAAACAATACATTATATGTTTTAAAAAAAGAAAGAAGAAGATAGCAGGAGGGGAAGAATGAAGGGGGAGAAATCGGAGAGGGAGATGAACCATGAGAGACAATGGATTCTGAAAAACAAACTGAGAGTTCTAGAGGGGAGGGGGGTGGGAGGATGGGTTAGCCTGGTGATGGGTATTAAAGAGGGCACATTCTGCATGGAGCACTGGGTGTTATATGCAAATAATGAATCATGGAACACTACACCGAAAACTAATGATGTAATGTATGGTGATTAACATAATAAAAAAAATAAAATAAAAAAGAAGAAGATGAAGATAGTAGGAAGGGATAAATGAAGGGGGGAATCAGAGGGAGGGAAGAACCACGAGAGACTATGGACTCTGAGAAACAAACTGAGGGTTCTAGAGGGGAGGGGGGTGGGGGATGGGTTAGCCTGGTGATGAGTATTAAAGAGGGCACGTTTGAATGGAGCACTGGGTGTTCTACGCAAACAATGAATCACGGAACACTACATCAAAAACTAATGATATAATATATGGTGATTAACATAACATAGTAAAATTTTAAAAAGAGTTCACCTCATTAAATAAATAAATAAATAAATAAATGAGTAAGTAAGTAAATAAATAAATAAATAAATAAATAATTAAATAAGCGAGCAATGAGCATATAAAAGAGCCAGCCCTAGAACTCTGCCAAGCACTGGGGAGCTGCTGGAACTCTTCTGAGGTCCAAGGGGCTCACAGACACAGTTTACACTCGCCCTCCACCTTAACAACATCAATGAGAGAAGAGTACAAGTGCCCTAACTAGGCTGCCACCTCAGTAAGCCCTGACTTCTTTAACCAACTCTAGCCCTGGACCCCATGGAGCATAGAAGAAAAGCCAATTTAAAAGAACAACCAGTGGAGGGGCACCTGGGTGGCTTAGTCAGTTAAGCATCTGACTCTTGGTTTGGGCTCAGGTCCTGATCTCAGGGTCTTGAGATGGAGCCCTGCATTGGGTTCTGCTCTGAGTGTGGAGTCTGCTTGGGATTCTCTCCCTCCCCCTCTTCCTTCCCTCTGTGTGTTCTGTCATTCTCTCATGAATAAATAAATACATACATACATACATACATACATACATACCAGTGTATAGACTATAAATAAACAAATAAACAAACTTTAAAAAAATAAAAGAACAACCAGCATATAAAAGGGCCAACATTAGAACTTTGACAAATAGTGAATGAGCCACTGGAAGTCTGTCTGGGTTGGAGAGGTTGGACAGTTTACACTCACTCCCACCTTGAAAGCACAGACCAGTGCAGGATCTAGTCACCCTAACCAACCTATCATCTCAGTAAGCTCTGGGACCCTAGCCCACGCCAGCCCCAAATGCCCCACTAAGGCAACCACAGGGCGGTGCACACCAGGACACCGCTGGGTAGCATTCACTATAGCTCCAGCCTTCACGCCAAGGTGACACAGGGGTAAATCACCCTGGAATTCTTCAGGCCCACACTAGTTCAGCTTCAGAGGGCTTGCTAGTGCATCCCAGATACAGAGCATTCTGAGACCTCCTGGTTGAGACCTCTTTTGGACCCAGCCACCCCATCAGGGCACTTCCTGTGCAGAGTGCCCTCTAACACCCCCACCCACACCTGTCTTGGCTCCAGTCACCCAGAGAGGGCATTCTCTGCACGGAGCATCCCAGGACACCCCAGCTTATACCTACTTCAGCCTCAGCTGTCCCACCACAGTACCCTCAGGGTGGACAGTCCCAAGATACCTCAGATTGCATCCACTTCAGCTTCAGCTATTTTGCCAGGGCACACTTTGTGCAGAGAGCCCAGGGACTATACCAGCCCATGCCCACTTCAGCTTTGGCTGTCCTGTCAGGGAACCCCCTGCATGGAGCACCCCAGGACCCTCCAAGCCTCTACCCTCCTCAGCTCCATCCACACCCCCCCTCCAGGGCACCCTCTGTGCAGAGAATCTTGGAATACACCAGTTTATACCCACTTCAACTTTAGCTGTCCTGTTCAAGTACCCTCTTGGTAGAGCTCCAGGACCCCCAGCTTGCACCCAATTCAGCTTCAGCTATCCTGCCAGGGCACCCTCTGCATGAACAGCCCAGGGATCTCCTGGCTCACATAATGCCTCAGCTCCAGCCATCTGGCCAGACCACCCCACTGCACGGAGCATGAGAGGTACCCAGCTTGCATCTGCCTCAGCGTCCTCTGTCCTGCTAGGGGGTCCACTATGCAGAAAGGTCCAGGATCCCCTGGCTTGCACCCAGTCCAGCTTCTGCAGTTCTTCCAGGATGCTTGCCCCATGGAGAGCCCCAGAATCTCCTGGCTCACACCCCAACTCAGCTTCAGCCAGCCTGTCAGAGCACCTTCTACACAGAGAGTAGAACATCCCATATTACATCTAATTTAGCTTGAGCTAATCTGCCAAGATGCCCTCTGTTCATAGAGCCTTGGAGTACTCCAGTTTGCACCATTTCACCTTCAGCTGTCCTGCCGGGAGGTGTCATCTGCATGAAGAACCCTGGGACAGCCCAGCCTGGACCCACTTCAGCTTTAGCTGTCCTGTGAGGAGAGCCCCAAGTACTGCACTGACCTGTGCGCACTTCAGCTTTAGCTGTCCTTCCACAGGACCCATTTGTGGAGAGGCCCAGAACCCCTCATCATGAACCACTTCAGCTTCAGCTGTCCTGCCAGGGCACTCCACATAAAGAGCCTCAGGACCAACCTGCCCACACCTACTTCAGCTCTAGTCAGCCCACCAGGGCAGCTCCAGCATGGAGGGTTCTGTGATCCCAAGTCCACACCAGCCACAGCTCCAGCCAGCCAGTACAAGTCACCAAACACACATAGTCTACAAAGGTGATGACCACGCACAAGACCATTCCTTCAAATTCAGAAGTAGTGGTACTACCTAATCCACAGAAACAAAGAAAGTCACCAGAATGGGGAGACAGGAATACATTGCAAAATAAAGAACCAGACAAAACCTCAGGAAAAGAACTAAATGAAACAAAGATAGTCAATATGCCTGATGAAGAGTTTAAAGTAATTATTGTAAATATGCTTACTGGGCTGGAGAGAAGAGTAGAAAAACTCAGACCTTCAGAAAAGAGAAAGAACATGTTAAAAAGAAGCAATCAGAGTTGAAGAAAGCAATAATTGAAATGAAAAATACTCTAGAGGGAATCAACAGCAGATTAACAGATACAGAAGAATAACTCAGTGATCTGGAAGACAAGACAATGAAAACCACCCAAGCTGAACACCAAACAGAGAAAACAATTTTAAAACATGAGGATAGGTTAAGTATTCTCTTGTTCAATAGCATGCAAAAAAAAAAAAAAAAATTCATATTATAGGGGTTCCAGATGAAGAAGAGAGAAAGGGGCAGAAAACTTATTTGAAGAAGTAATAGCTGAAAAATACCCTAACCTAGGGAAAGAAATAGACATCCAAGTTCATGAGGCACAGAAAGTTCCAAACAAGATAAAACCAAGGAGGTGCAAACCACGACACATAATTATTAAAATGTTGAAAGTTAAATATAAAGAGACAATTTTAAAAGCAGAAAGAAAGAAGCAAAAAGTTACATACAAGGAAAAACCCATGAGGTTATCAACTGATTTTTCAGCAGAAACTGAAGGTCAGAAGAGATTGGCATGATATATTCAAAGTCCTGCAAGGAAAAACCTACAACCAAGAATACTCTACCCAACAAGGTTATCTATGAGAATTGAAGGAGAGATATTTTCCCAAACAAATAAAAGTTAAAGGAGTTTGTCACTACCAAACCAGCCTTAAAAGAAATGTTAAAGGGAATTCTTTAAGTGGAAAAACCTATAATTAGACATAAGAAAATTATCAATCGGCCTGGGTGGCTAAGTTGGTTAAGTGACTGCCTTCGGCTCAGGTCATGATCCTGGAGTCCCGGGATCGAGTCCCACATCGGGCTTCCTGCTCAGCAGGGAGTCTGCTTCTCCCTCTGACCCTCCCCCACCATGCTCTCTCTCTCTCATTCTCTCTTTCAAATAAATAAATAAAATCTTAAAAAAAAAAGAAAAATTATCAATCAAAATATGTAATGTATGTCAACATATACAGAAAATATGGAGGGCGTAAAAACAAAAGTTGTTTTTAGAATGTGTTTGAACCTAAATGACCATCAAATTAATATAGACTACTATATACCAAGGATGTAATATATGAAACTCATTGTAACTACAAATCCAAAACCTATAATAGATATACAAAAGAGAAAGAGAAAGAAAACCAAACATAACACTACAGAAACTCAGTCACAAAGAGAGCAAGAACGGAAGAAAGAAACAGAGAAGAACTACAAAAACAACCAGAAAACAATTAACAAAATGGGCAATAAGGACATAACTATCAATAATTATTTTAAATGTAAAGGGCCTAAATACTCCAATCAAAACACATAAGGTGGTAGAATGAATTTTTAAAAAATTAAAAAAAAAAAAAAAAGACTCATCTATATGCTATCTACAAGAGACTCACCTCAGACCCAAAGACACCTGCAGACCGAAAATAAAGGGATGGAAAAACATTCACCATGCAAATGGAAGCCAAAAAATAAGTCAGGGTAGCTAAACTTGTATCAAACAAAAGAGACTTTAAAACAAAGACTGTAACAACAGGCAAAGAAAGGCATTACATAATGATAAAGGGATCAATCAAAAAAGAGGCTATAACAATTGTAAAAATCTATACACCCATTACTAGAGTACCCAGATATATAAAGCAGATATTAATGGATATATAGAGAAATTTGTGGTAATACAGAAATACTAGGGAACTTTAACACCTCACTCACATCAATGCATAGAAAATCAACACAATCACATCCAGGTAGAAAATCAACAAGGAAACAGTGTCTTTAAAGGGCATACTGGCCTAGATGGACATAACAGAAATATGCAGAACATTCCATCCAAAGGAGCAGAATGCACATGGAAACAGTCCAAATGCACATGGAACATTCTTCAGAATAGACCACATGGTAGACAACAAAAAAGTTCTCAACAAATTTAAGAAGACTGAAATCACACCGTGCATCTTTTTCAACCACAAAAGTATGAAACTAGAAAACAATCACAAGAAAAAAACTGGAAAAAACACCAACACACAGAGGTTAAGCAACATGATACTAAAACAACCAATATGTCAATGAAGAAATCAAAGAAGAAATTTAAAAATACATGGAGACAAACGAAAATGAAAACACAATGGTCAAAAATCTATGGGACACAGCAAAAGCAGTTCTAAGAGGAAAGTTTATAGCAATACATACCTATCTCAAGAAACAAGATAAATCTCACAAAAACAATCTAATCTTATACCTAAAGGAACCAGAAAAAGAACAAAGTCCAAGGTTAGTTGATGGAAGAAAATAATAAAGATCAAATCAGAAATAATTAACATAGCAACTAAGAACAACGGAAAAGATCAATGAAACCAAGAGCTGGTTCGTTGAAGAGATAAACAAAAATTATGAATTCTTAGCCAGACTCATTAAGAATAAAAGAGAAAGTATCCAAATAAAATTATCAACAAAAGAGGAAAAATAAAACTGACACCACAGAAATTCAAAGGATTATAAGAGAATACTACAAAGAATTATATGCCTACAAATTAGATACCCTGGAAGAAATGGATAAATTCCTAGAAACATACAATCTTCCAAAACTGAATCAGGAAAAAATAGAAAATCTGAACAGCCAATGACTAGTAATGAACTTGAACTGGTAACCAAAAAACTAACAACATAAAGGTCCATGACCAGGTGGGTTCACTGGTGAATTCTACCAAACACTTAAAGAGGAGTTAATGCCTATACTCTTCAAACTATTTAAAAAAAAATTAGAAGAGCTATGTATTTCTTTCCAAATACATTCTACATGGCCAGCATTACACCAATACCAAAACTAGACAAGGCCATCACAAAAAAAAATGGTAACTATTGGCTAATATCCCTGAACAACAGAGATGCAAAAATCCTCAACAAAATATTAGCAAACTGAATCCAACAACACATTAAGGGGTCATTCACCACAATCAAGTGGAATTTATTCCATGGATACAAGGATGGTTCAATATTCACAGATCAAACAATATGACACACCACATCAACAAAAAGAAGAATAAAAATCATATGAACATATCAATAGATGTTGAAAAGGCATTTGACCAAATTTAAATTAGATCATGATAAAAAGTCTCAATAAAGTAAGTTAGAGCTTTTCCTCTAAGATCCAGAATAAGAAAGAATGTCCAATCTCACCACTTTTTTTTAACTTTAAACAAATTTTTATTACACCAAGGTTGTCACATAATTGGATATTTCTCTACTTTGTACACAATTATTCTTACTCTCCACAGAAAGGATGCTTCTTAACTTTTCATCTGGTGATGGCAAACACTAAAATCCTGACTTTAACAGAATAGTAGTAAAAATGCCTCAGTGATTTAAGTTGAAAGCAGTACATTGGTACATGGCTCTTGCACTCAGTTATCGGGAATGTACAAATATCTTTTCATTCAAAAATACAAAATAAATTATCCGTAGGCATGGACAATGACAGCAGTTCTGATTCCTAGAAGAGTGCTTTACCATTACCAATCTCACCACTTTTATTCAACATAGTACTGAAAGTCCTAGCCACAGTGACCACACAAGAAATAGAAATAACAGACATTTATATTGGTTAGAAAAAGTTAAATGTCACAATTTGTAGATGGCATGATGCTATACAGCGAAAAGACTCCACCAAAAAATTACTATAACAAATAAATTCAGAAACGTTGCAGAAACAAAATTAATACACAGAAATCAAGATCATTTCTATACACTAATAATGAACTGAAAGAAAATCTGAAAGAACAATTCTATTTACAATTGCACCAAAAAGAATAAAATTCTGAGGAATAAACTTACTGAAAGAGGTGAAAGACCTGTACTCTAAAAACTGTAACACAATGATAAAAGAAATTGGAGAGGATATAGATGGAAAGATATTCCATATTCATGGATTGGGAGAATTAATATTGTTAAAATCTACTACAAAAAGCAATCTACAGATTTAATGCAATCTCTATTAAAATACCAATTGCATCAACATGGATGGGACTGGAGGAGATTATGCTAAATGAAATAAGTCAAGCAGAGAAAGTCAATTATCATATGGTTTCACTTATTTGTGGAACATAAGGAATAGCATGGAGAACATTAGGAGAAGGAAGGGAAAAATGAAGGGGGGGAAATCAAATGGGGAGATGAACTATGAGAGACTATGGACTCTGAGAAACAAACTGAGGGTTTTAGAGAGAAGGGGGGTGGGGGGATGGGTTAGCCCAGTGATGGGTATTAAGGAGGGCACATATTACATGGAGCACTGGGTGTTATACATGAACAGTTAATCATGGAACACTAAATCAAAAACTAATGATGTACTATGTATGGTGACTAACATAATTAAAAAAAAAAGAAAAAAAATAATATAAAATACCAATAGCATTTTCTACAGAAATAGAACAAATAATACTAAATTTTGTATGGAAACACAAAAGACACCATATAGCCAAAGCAACCTTGAAAAAGGAGAACAAAGCTACAGGTATCACAATTCCCAATTTCAAGACATACTGCAAAATCTACAGTAATCAAAACAGTATGGTACTGGCACAAAAATATATACAAATATCAATGGAAGAGAACAGACAGTCCAGAAAAATACCACACTTATATGGTCAATTAATCTATGACAAAGAAGGCAAGAATACACAATGGGGAAAAGACAGTCTCTTCAATAAATAAATGGTGCTGGGAAAACTGAACAGCAAAAGATGCAAGTGGACCATTTTCCTACACCATACACAAAAATAAACCCAAAACAGACTGAAGACCTAAATGTGAGGGGTGCTTGGGTGACTCATTTGGTTAGGCACCGAATCTTGATTTCAGCTCAGGTCATGATCTCAAGGTTGTGAGATTGAACCCCGAGTCAGTCTCTGTGCTGGGTGGGGAGCCTGCTTAAGATTCTCTCTCTCCCCCTCCCTCTGTCCATCCCCAACCCCTTTAAAAAAAAAAAAAAAAAGACCTAGATGTGATACCTGAAACCATAAAAATTCTTTAAGAGAACATAGGCAGTAATTTCTTTGACACTGACTGTACCAACACTTCTAGATATGTATCCTAAGGTAAGGGAAACAAAAACAAAAATAAACCCTTGGGACTACATCAAATAAAAACTTTTTGTGCAGCAAAGAAAACCATCAACAAAACAAAAAGGCAACCTACTGAACAGGAGAAGCTATTCACAGATAACACATCCAATAAGGGGTTCATATCCAAAATATATAAAGAATGTAACTCAACACTAAAAAAAATCCCATTAAAAAAATGCACAGAGGACCTGAGTAGACATTTTTCCAAAGAAGATATACAGATGGCCAGAGACACAGGAAAAGATTTTCAACATCACTAATCACCAGGAAAATGCAAATCAAAACTACAATGAGATATCACCTCACATCTGTCAAAGTGTCTAAAATCAAGAGCAGAAATAACAAGTGTTAGTGAAGATGTGAGGAAAAAGAAACCCTTGTGCACTGTTTGTGGGAATGTAAATTGGTACAGCCACTGTGGAAAACATTACAGAGGTTCCTACAAAAATTAAAAATTGAAATACCATATGATACAATAATTCCATTACTAGGTGTTTACACAAAGAAAATGGGAACACTAATTCAAAAAGATATATGCACCCCTGTGTTTATTGCAACATTATTTACAATAGCCAAGATAAGAAGGCAAACCAAGTAGCCAATGACAGATGAATGGATAAAGAAGGTGTGTGTGTGTGTGTGTGTGTGTGTGTGTGTATGCATGTGTGTGTATCCATATATACAATGGAATATTACACAGCTATAAAAAAGGATGAGATCTTGCCATTTGTTACAACAAGGATGGACCTAGATGGTATTATGCTAAGTGAAGTCAGGCGGAGACAGACAAAGACCTCATGATTTTACCCATATGTGGAATCTAAAAAACCAAATGAATAAATAATCGAAAAGCACAATCAGACCTATAAATACAAAGCAAAAACTGATGATTGCCAGAGGGGAAGGGGATAGGTGGGATGGGCAAAATGAGTGAAGGAGAGTGGGAGATAAAGGATTCCAGTTAGGGAATGAGTAAGTCATGAGAATAAAAGGTACAGCACAGAGCATATAGTCAATGGCACTTTTACAGTGTTGTATGGTGACAGATGGTAGCTACACTTGCAGTGAGCACAGTATAACATAGGGAGATGCTGAATCACTATGTTGTACACCTGAAACTAATATAATAATGTGTGCCAACTATACTCAAATTTTAAAAGTTTTTTTTTTTTTTAAGAGAACATGTCTGGAAAATGATAATAGCCAATAATTATTAAGCATTTGATACAGGCAAATCCTACAGGCAAAGCAATGAATCAAGGCTTGGAATAACTATGTAACAATGATCACAACACGGTAGGTACAACTAACCCCAATTTACAAAAGAAGAAATTGAGGCTATAAGATGAAGTGACTTTCCCAAGCTTACAGAGCCAATGGGTAGCAGAATTAGGATTGCAACTCAGATCTACCTGACTTAAGAGCCCAGAGTCTCTGGAAGGCATACATGAGCCTCATTAACAGTCATAAAGGATTATTCTGAAGTCCCTTTTCCAATCTTCTAGATGCTCGCTAATTTTACCAAATTGTCCACACGATATCCAATGGTCACTGTGAAATGAAGCATTTGTCCTTCCTTCTACCCAAGGGCTGGGAAGGCAAGACATTAGAGAAGTTCAAGTCCTGGGAAAGAAGCCAAGGAACCTGGCTTCAGCACTACAACCCATCCCATTTGGATGGCACTTGGTGATTTCAGAGTGCTTTCCAAAGACTCTCACTTGGTCTTCCTAACAAGCCCATGAGGCTGGAACCATCATCCAACCCTTAGCAATGAGGAAACTGAAGTTTGGAGAAACACAATGACTTTCCTTGAAGTGGCACAAATGACATAAGGTAGAAATACACGGCTGAACCAGAGTTCATATTCCTAGTCAAATGCATTTTCCACACTATGAGACATTGTCTGGCATGATTTAAAGAGGTTGCCACAATGCATTTTCATATTTTATTTTGACGGTTTCCCACTTTTTCTTCATTTTTCATTCTTGCTGGGGGAGCTATGAGGTGACAGTACTCAGGATTTGTACATGCTGAGGAAAAAAAGAGGATTCCTGGATAAAAACAACCTTTTTACCTTCATAGAGTAGTGTTCTCCCTAATTTACTAGTTTTTCTCATTAATGACCCTTTCTACTGGACCATCTGTATAATTTATTATGGTAGATAAACATTACAAATTTTCAACATCAAGAGCAAATATCCATTTGCTTTCCATCTCAACTCCTGTGCAAAATTACTTCAATAAGGCTTTTAAAACCCCAACAACAACAAATCCATCACATATGTAGACTGATAGAGCAATAACGGTAAATTTCCTAAGCAAACTTGACTCACAGTATGCCAGAGAGAGGGATGAATAGATGGCCTATATAATCCTTAATGAAATCATGGATTACTGTTCAACTTTTTCATTATGTCACTTTAGGGAGACAGAAGAAATTAGGGAGACCCAATCAACTAGGCAAATTAAATTATCACACAATGTCTCCATTGTTCATTTGAGCTGCTCAAATGATTGAATAAGCTCTCCTTTTGTTTGATCCTAACAATGAAGTGTATCTCAACTGGTGCTATTAAAGACCAAACAAAATTGATGAGGAATGAAAATTGGTTCAGTGGCTAGAATCACTAACTAGTATGTAATGAGCCTTTTTATTAAGGATAGTGTTTGATATTCATGATTTATAATAATTAGTGATTTATATTAAGATGGGCTAGTTAGTTGGGGTTTTGTGTTGTATATTATGGCAGTAAAACTTAATGATATTTTTCTCTAAAGACAAAAAATAATCCACCAATTAAAAAAAAATACACTATAAAAGCAAGAAAAACTTTTTTAAAACATGGAAAAAAGTGCCATGGGATTAACTACAATACTGATAGGATGTATTTTGAGCCAGTCTTCTGACATATGCAGTAAGTATGTCTAATTAAGTTAATGGAAATATTAAAAGTTAAATCAAGAATTTTTAACAATTTTCTCTCACCATATGTGTGCGTTTATGTATGCAGAGATTGAGGAAAATAGCTAAATTTTATTTCCTTTCATAAGGTGATCCCACTAATGACACTGTCTCTTACTAATGAAAAATCTTAACATTTCAGGTGAATTTAGAACACAAAAGAACTGAGGGAGGAGCAAGATGGCAGAGGAGTAGGAGACCTAAATTTCATATGGTCCCAGGAATTCAGCTAAATAGTTATCAAACCATTCGGAATACCTACAAACTCAACAGAAAATCGAAGAAAAGAATAGCAAAAACTCTCTGAACAGAAAAGCGACCACTTTCTGGAAGGTAGGATGTGCGGAGAAGTGAATCCGAGGTGATATTTGGGAGGAGGGGGGCCTCCATCAGCCACTTCTGGCAAGTGATAGAGCCGCGGAGCACAAAATCAGAAATTTTAGAAGTCTGCTCTGCTGAGGGACGTCAGTCCAGTGGCTAAGCCGGAGGTGGAACCCTCACTGGGACAGTGTAGTCTCAGGACCCTCGGGGTCACAGAAAGACCAGGGGTGCCTGAGTGCAGCAGAGCTCCCAAGTATCGGAGCAGGGAAGCCGGCTGCAGAGACAGAGCCGAGGAGTGGGCTCTCAGCTCGGGGTTGCCATAAACCATGATCTGCAGCATAGTCGGGCCACTGCTCTTCCAGCAGGGACCCAACAAGTGGCAGATCCGGGGAGACTCCCCTTCCTCCCCCGGGAGGAGTGGTGCGGGAGCGCACCGCAGGGATCTGCTGGGTTTGAAGACTCCACATGGGGTCGGGTGCCAGAGATAGAAACGCTCAGTCATAGGCCGGGTGAGCACGGAGTGCGGACAGAGACCGGCGAGACGGGAGTGACTGACTGCTTTTCTCTGGGGGCTCACTGAGGAGCGGGGCCCGAGTTCTCGGCTCCTCCAGGGCGGAGATTGGGAGGCCGCCATTTTCACTCTCGTCCTCCAAAGCTGTACGGAAAGCTTGCAGGGAACAAAAGCTCTCGAGAGCAAACCTGAGCAAATTACTTAGCCCAGACCGGCAAGGGCAGGGCAATTCCACCTCCAAAAGACATTTGGGAACCACAGCAACAGTCCTCTCCCCCAGAAGATCAGCAAGAACAGCCAGCCAAGACCAAGTTTACCGATCAATGAGAATGGCAGATCTCCAGCACTAGGAGAATACTGCACATAGAATTCATGGCTTTTTTCCCATGATTCCTTAGTCTTTCAAAGTTAATTTTTTTAATTATCTTTATTTTTTTTTTAATTTTTCTTCTTTCCTTTTTCAACCAACATCTTATCAATTCCATTTTTAAAATCTTTTTTAATTTTCATTTTTACACTCATATTGTATCCCTTCATTGTATTTAACTTATTTTTTAGTATATATATATACATTTTCCTCTTTTAAAATTTTTGGATACAGTTTCTTCTAACAGACCAAAATATACCCTAAATCTAGTATATGGCTTTGTTCTAGTCTCCTGCCTGATCACATTCTCTTTTTTTTTTTAATTTTCTTCTTTCTTTTTTCAACTAACTTCTTATCAATTCCTTTTCCAAAATCTTTTTTTAATTTTCATCTTTACAGTCATATTCCATACCTTCATCATATTTTCCCTTATTTTTGTATATATGTATAAGTTTTTCTTTCTTTAAAATTTTGGGAAGTAATTTCTTGTAACAGACCAAAAAACACCCAAAATCTAGTGTGTGGCTCTGTACTATTCACCAGCCTAATCATATTCTTATTTTTTTTTTCTTTCCCCCCTGGTTGCAGGTCTCTTCTGATTTATTTAGTGTATATTTTTCTGGGGTGGTTGTTACCCTTTAAGCATTTTGTTCTCTCATTCATCGTTCTTCTCTGGACAAAATGACAAGACAGAAAAATTCACCTCAGAAAAAAGAACAAGAGACAGTACCAACTGCCAGGGACCTAAACAATATGGACATTAGTAAGATGTAGGAACTAGAGTTCAGAATGACAATTATAAAGATACTAGCTGCAATTGAAAAAAGCATGGAAGATATTAGAAAAACCCTTTCTGGAGAAATAAAAGAACTAAAATCTAACCAAGTCCAAATCAAAGAGGCTATTAGTGACGTGCAATCAAAAATGGGGGCGCTAACTGCTAGGATAAATGAGGCAGAAGAAAGAATTTGTGATATAGAAGACCAAATGATGAAAAATAAAGAAGCTGAGAAAAAGAGAGATAAACAACTACTGGATCACGAGGGGAGAATTCGAGAGATAAGTGATACCATAAGATGAAACAATATTAGAATAACTGGGATCCCAGAAGAAGAAGAAAGGGGGGGGGCAGAAGGTATACTGGAGCAAATTATAGCAGAGAACTTCTCTAATTTGGGGAAGGAAACAGGCATCAAAATCCAGAAGGCACAGAGAACCCCACTCAAAATCAATAAAAATAGGCCAACACCCTGACTTTTTTTTTTTTGAAAGATTTTATTTATTATTTGACAGAGAGACACACAGTGAGAGAGGGAACACAGGCAGGGGGAGTGGGAGAGGGAGAAGCAGGCTTCCCGCCGAGCAGGGAGCCCGATGTGGGGCTCGATCCCAGGACCCTGGGATCATGACCAGAGCCGAAGGGAGACGCTTAACGACTGAGCCACCCAGGCGCCCCCACCCTGACATTTAATAGTAAAACTTACAAGTCTCAGAGACAAACAGAAAATCCTGAAAGCAGCTCAGGACAAGAGGTCTATAACCTACAATGGTAGAAACATTAGATTGGGGGCAGACCTATCCACAGAGACCTGGCAGGCCAGAAAGGACTGGCATGATATATTCAGAGCACTAAATGAGAAAAATATGCAGCCAAGAATACAATATCCAGCTAGGCTGTCATTGAAAATAGAAGGACAGATAAAAAGCTTCCAGGACAAACAAAAACTAAAGGAATTTGCAAACACAAAACCAGCCCTACAAGAAATATTGAAAGGGGTCCTCTAAGCAAAGAGAGAGCCTAAAAGTAACATAGACCAGAAAGGAACACAGACAATATACAGTAGCAGTCACCTTACAGGCAATACAATGACACTAAATTCATATCTTTCAATGGTTACCCTGAATGTAAATGGGTTAAATGCCCCCATCAAAAGACACATGGTATCTGATTGGATAAAAAAACAAGACCTATCGATATGCTATCTGCAAGAGACTCATTTTAGACCCAAAGACACCCACAGATTGAAAATGAGGGGGTAGAAAACCATTTACCATGCTAATGGACACCAAAAGAAAGCTGGGTGTCAA
Source organism: Halichoerus grypus (assembly GCF_964656455.1). Taxonomy (NCBI): domain Eukaryota; kingdom Metazoa; phylum Chordata; class Mammalia; order Carnivora; family Phocidae; genus Halichoerus; species Halichoerus grypus. Next base: position 114,799,534 of record NC_135713.1, on the reverse strand, counting down.
TCCTTATATCAGACAAATTAGATTTTAAACCAAAGACTGTAATAAGAGATGAGGAAGGACACAATATCATACTTAAAGGGTCTATCCAACAAGAAGATCTAACAGTTGTAAATATCTATGCCCCTAACATGGGAGCAGCAAATTATATAAGCCAATTAATAACAAAAGCAAAGAAACACATCAACAACAATACAATAACAGTGGGGGACTTTAACACCCCCCTCACTGAAATGGACAGATCATCTAAGCAAAAGATCAAAATAAAGGCTTTAAATGACACACTGGACCAAATGGACTTCACAGATACATTCCATCTCGAAGGAACAGAATACACATTCTTCTCTAGTGCCCATGGAACATTCTCCAGAATAGATCACCTCCTGGGTCACAAATCAGGTCTCAACTGTTACCAAAAGTTTGGGATCATTCCCTGCATATTTTCAGACCACAATGCTTTGAAACTAGAACTCAATCACAAAAGGAAAGTCGGAAAGAACTCAAAAATATGGAGGCTAAAGAGCATCCTACTAAAGAACAAATGGGTCAACCAGGAAATTAAAGAAGAATTTTAAAAATTCATGGAAACAAAGGAAAATGAAAACACAACTATTCAAAATCTTTGGGATGCAGCAAAGGCAGTCGTAAGAGGAAAGTATATAGCAATACAAGCCTTTCTCAAGATACAAGAAAGGTCTCAAATACACAACCTAACCCTACACCTAAAGGAGCTGGAGAAAGAACAGCAAATAAAGCCGAAGGGCGCCTGAGTGGCTCAGCTGGTTAAGCAAATAGAGCCTAAACCCAGAAGGAGAAGAGAAATAATAAAAAGCAGAGCAGATATCAATGAAATAGAAACCAGAAGAACAGTTGAACAGATCAAGGAAATTAGGAGCTTGTTCTCTGAAAGAATTAATAAGATTGATAAACCCCCAGCCAGTCTTACCAAAAAGAAAAGAGAAAGGATCCAAATAAATAAAATCATGAATGAAAGAGGAGAGATCACAACCAACACCAAAGAAATACAAACAATTATAAGAACATATTATGAGCAACTATATGCCAGCAAATTAGACAATCTGGAAGAAATGGATGCATCCCTAGAGATGTATAAACTACCAAAACTGAACCAGGAAGAAATAGAAAACCTGAACAGACCCATAACCAGGAAGGAAATTGAAGCAGTAATAAAAATCTCCAAACAAACAAGAGACCAGGGCCAGAGGATTCCCAGGGGAATTCTACCAAACATTTAAAGAAGAATTAATACCTATTCTTCTGAAACTGTTCCAAAAAATAGAAGTGGAAGGAAAACTTCCAAACTCATTTTATGAGGCCAGCATTACCTTGATCCCAAATCCAAAGACCCCATCAAAAAGGAGAATTATAGACCAATATCCTTGATGAACATGGATGCAAAAATTCTCACCAAATACTAGCCAATAGGATCCAACAGTACATTAAAAGGATTATTCACCATGACCAAGTGGGATTTATTCCTGGGCTGCAAGGTTGGTTCAACATCCGCAAATCAATCAATATGATACAATACATTAATAAAAGAAAGAACAAGAACCATATGATCCAGCATCCTTTCTTGATCAAAACTCTTCAGAGTGTAGGGATACATACCTCAATATCATAAAAGCCATCTATGAAAAACCCACAGCAAATATCATTCTCAATGGGGAAAAACTGAGAGCTTTCCCCCTAAGGTCAGGAACACAGCAGGGATGTCCAGTCTCACCACTGCTATTCAACACAGTACTAGAAGTCCTAGCCACAGCAATCAGACAACAAAAAGAAATCAAAGGCATCCAAATTGGCAAAGAAGAACTCAAACTCTCACTCTTTGCAGACGATATGATACTTTATGTGGAAAACCCAAAAGACTCCACCCCAAAACTGCTACAACTCATCCCAGAATTCAGTCAAGTGGCAGGATATAAAATCAATGCACAGAAATCAGTGGCATTCCTATACACCAACAACAAGACAGAAGAAAGAGAAATTAAGGAGTTGATCCCATTTACAATTGCACCCAAAACCATAAGATACCTAGGAATAAATCTAACCAAAGAGGCAAAGGATCTGTACTCAGAAAACTATAAAATACTCATGAAAGAAACTGAGGAAGACACAAAGAAATGGAAAAATGTTCCATGCTCATGGATTGGAAGAACAAATATTGTGGAGGTGTCAATGCTACCTAGAGCAATCTACACATTCAAAGCAATCCCCATCAAAATGCCATCCACTTTTTTCAAAGCAATGGAACAAAGAATCCTAAAATTTGTATGGAACCAGAAAATACCTTGAATAGCTAGAGGAATGTTGAAAAAGAAAAGCAAAGCCGGTTGCATCACAATTCTGGACTTCAAGCGCTGTTACAAAGCTGTAATCATCAAGACAGTATGATACTGGCACAAAAACATACACATAGGTCAGTGGAACAGAATAGAGAGCCCAGAAATGGTCCCTCATAGGTCATGGTCAACTAATCTTCGACAAAGCAGGAAAGCAGGAAAGAATGTCCAACGGAAAAAAGACAGTCTCTTCAACAAATGGTATTGGGAAAATTGGACAGCCAATTATCACACTCAACACCCAGAGAGCAAATAATCCAATCAAGAAATGGGCAGAAGACACGAACAGACATTTTTCCAAAGAAGACATCCAAGCAGCCAACAGACACATGAAAAGTGTTCAACATCACTCGGCATCAGGGAAATCCAAATCAAAACCTCAATGAGATACCACCTCACACCAGTCAGAATGGCTAAAATTAACAAGTCAGGAAATGACAGATGTTGGCGGAGATGTGGAGAAAGGGGAACCCTCCTACACTGTTGGTGGGAATGCAAGCTGATGCAACCACTCTGGAAAACAGTATGGAGGTTCCTCAAAAAGTTGAAAATAGAGCTACCCTATGACCCAGCAATTGCACTCCTGGGTATTTACCCCAAAGATACAAATGTAGGGATCCGAAGGGGTACGTGCACCCCAATGTTTATAGCAGCAATGTCCATAATAGCCAAACTATGGAAAGAGCCTAGACATCCATTAACAGATGAATGGATAAAGATGTGGTAGATATATGCAATGGAATATTATGCAGCCATCAAAAGAAGAAATCTTGCCATTTGCAATGATGTGGATGGAACTAGAGGGTATTATGCTAAGCGAAATAAGTCAATCAGAGAAAAACAATTATCATATGATCTCACTGATATGAGGAATTTGAGAAACAAGACAGAGGATCATAGGGGTAGGGAGGGAAAAATGAAACAAGATGAAACCAGAGAGGGAGACAAACCATAAGAGACTCTTAATCTCAGGATACAAACTGAGGGTTGCTGGAGTGGAGGAGGATAGGGGGGATGGGGTGGCTGTGTGATGAACACTGGGGAGGGTATGTGCTATGGTGAGTGCTGTGAATTGTGTAAGACTGATGAATCACAGACCTGTACCCCTGAAACAAATAATATATTATATGTTAATAAAAATAAAAACACAAAAGAACATTGGGAATTTATGGAAGTCAGAGGCAGCAGGCCACACCTACATTCATATCCATGCTTAAAGATCCCAACAAGAAGATGGTTGCCTAGACATTGAGAACAGAGGAATCCAACAGAAAGAACACAGACTTTCAAGTCTGGCAGTTTTTTATTTAAATCCAAGTTCTGCTATTTACTAAAGTTGTTACTGAAAATAAACTAATCTCTTAGAACCTGATCTGTGAAATCTGGATAATGACATCTATATTATAAAATTGTTCTGAAAGTTACCTGAGGTGGTAAGTACCTTGTCTAGCACAGTGCTACATAGTAGGCATATAAATGTAGCAATTATTATTAGCACTATAAATACTGCTAATAACACTAAAAATGCATCATGTACCTACTCTATGCCAGAAGGTTCTAATGAAAACTTCCTACATAGCAACATTTTCTTGTGTGCAGAAATAACTTATTTATGGCTCTGGACATACTGGCTTAAGTGTGAGGAGATGGTTTTTCCTAACTAACTTGGCTGTGAGACCAAAAAGCAGTTGTAGTTTGAGTATATAGGTGCTCTAATGCATATACTCAAATTACCCACTTAAGAATTTAACATACAATCATTTACTCTCTGAAATTCTTTGAAAGATTAGGTATTGTGCCTTTTTCACAGTCTTTTCTTAGCACAAATTTTAATTTAACATTAACTCAGAATGTTATATTCCATAAGTATGGGGACCTTAACTTTCTTTGTGACCACCACATCACCTGCACTTAGCACAATGCTTGGCACATATGAGAAAAAGTTAACCATTTTTGGATGAAAAAAATGCATGACTGGATGGTCTTTCTGAATGATATTGCTCCTATCAGCCAATGAAGTACAATATATATGAAGACATGGATTTCTGATGTTCCACGCATCCTTAGAGTGACACAACAAGAACCACAAATATCTATTCAAAAATGAGGAAGGAAAGGTCTGGGAATTTACGAATGGGACAATCTCCTTTGGCTTTATGAACTATATCTTTTGCAGAGAACTTATTTCAATGAGGAGAGTGAATTATATTAAGGGTAAAAGTAATAATCTCTCAGAAAACTCAAAGCCATGGAAGCATAATGAAGTGGGCATTAAAAAATCAGATAACATTTGGCAGGTTCTTAGAATGCCGCCAATATTCATAATGAAACCTTATGTATTTATGAGATCCCAGTATGATAGGGATATAAAAATTGAAAGATAACTAGGACACAAAAGAAGTAGGGATTCACAAAGGATATATATATATATATATATATATATGCACAAAGACAAGGCCAGGCAAACTAAAACTTTATCACAGGCTTGGGTTTTGGCCCCTTGCCCTTGTACACTATACTAGATTACATGGATCAGAAGGATGCCTTTACTATTTGAGAGTTCTAGGTTTCCCTTTTCCTAGGACTCAATCTGGCTTCTGTTGGCCCTTCTAACAAGGTTGGATAAGGCTTGCAGAACAGATGTCTTACAGAGATAGTAAAGGCTCAACTGTTTTGCCTCTCATTAGTGGTACAAAACAAAACCAAAAATAAACAAGCAAAAACAACAAGGGACAGAGGAAGATAGGACTGTTTCTTTCTCAGGTGCAAACAGCTGTTAGCCCACATTAACTCTAGCCTCATGGATGAGCATGACCAAAAGGAGAGCAGATGAAAGCCAATGAAGAGAGATGTCACCTCTGTAATGTAACTAAAACACAGATAATACCCAAAAGAGGAATCCCATGAGAGGGAGAATGACCCCCTCAATGTTGTGTGTTTTTTTTAAAGATTTTATTTATTTATTTATTTATTTATTTATTTAAGAAAGAGAGAGAGCGTTTGTGCATAAGTGGAGGGAGGAGCAGAGTGGGGGAGGGAGAGAGAGAGAATCTCAAGAGGGCTCCACGCTGAGCATGGAGCCAGATGCTGGGCTCAATCTTACCATCCTGAGACCACGACTTGAGCCAAAACCAAGAGTGGCCACTTAACCAACTGAGCCACCAAGGTATCTGACACCTTCTGCATTTTTGGCAGTAATCCTTGGGTGGAGAAGTAGAGAGACATCTTGATTTTACTTCCCAAATATGCAAGCAAAATACCTGCAAAATTGTGATTGACAAATCCAAGGTTCTGGAATTAAGTTTAAACTGGCCCCCTGCTTCTCTTTGTAAGCTTTTAAATTACCTTTTGAATGGATTTCCCATAAGAGAAGATTAAAGGATGATAGTACTGATCCATGCCAAAAAGGTCATCCACTCAATCTAAACATAATTCATAATGAGGACTGTGGGCACCTGCCCATCAAGAAGGGAAGTATCCCAGCAGCAACTCTCCTAATTCCCTGCTCAGCTGTCAGCTTCCCTTCCAGATGGTGATGACGGATGGAGGCACTGACCTGGACCAATCTTTAACTGGTACTCCAATCCTGTTCTTTTACTGAGTACTCATTAGTGCCAATTATAATCTTTGATTAAGCTTGCACTTGACAAATGGGCCTTATTGCAAGTCTTCACTCCAGGCAGGAATTTACAACTAGAGGTTAGCATAATCAATACTCTGGACAGCATATTGTCAGAAACCGGATTGGTCAGAAAACCTAGTGCAATGCACCCAGTGGCATTCCATCCATCACAGCTGCCCACTAAGAATAAACCACAGTCATTCTCTATTAATCTCCCCCTGTTCTCAGATGTACCACATTCAATCAAGAACAAGGCTGCAGGAAATGAGATCGCCTATTAAGAAAGACATTGTTTAGAATTTCTCTGCAAATGACCACTAGGAACCTCAACAAGAAAATGAAGTTTCCTTTGTTCTTCCCAGATTAACACAACATGAATTATGACCATGTGGTAGAAATAAGATGCAGAATCAATTTTTCCAAATCCACAAAAGCAAGCATGGTTCAGAACTATCCATTCACTCCTGTGACAATTGAAATGTCATTCTTTGGATCTAGTTAGAAAGCTAGAGTTCTATATACTTGTTACACGTTATCCTCATAGAACACTCCTCACTGAACTGCTCTTTAAAGACTGTTATCAGAAGTTGCTGTAAGAAAAGGAACTTTGGAAATCCACTTCTGCTTCCTTTTGCAACGGGATCCCAGCTGGGGTGGAGCTCAGGCTCAGGTATGCTGGTATGTTAAGTCATGTAACATCATGCTAGCAAGCCATGACCCCTACTCCCCTTGGTCCAAAAGAGCCTCACTGGCATATACTTAAAGCATGTTCACAGTGATGTTCAATCTCATACAAATATATTGGACAGACTGAGGCAGAAGCTTGAAAAAAGCAGAATTCCTGAGAGAATGGGTGCAAATGACAAAGAAATCAGATACGCCAAGGTAAATGAAATCTGGCACTTCTGAAGGTGTTGGAAACCCCAGTAAAGCTGAAAGAACTATTATGGCTAGGAATCCAGCCATACTCCATCAGGATCTCCTTCCCCAATAGCAAGCTACCCATCAGGAAAGTAATGAACAGATGGAAATAGAGAGGATAATGTGGAACTAATGAGGAAAACAGACGCCCAGGGATTCTTTGGATTCAAGAGTAGGTCAGCACTGCTATGTGGGCAGCCTATAATAGGTGGCAATAGGAGGCCAGTCCTGGTATTTCTAAGGTAAAGAGTATGAGGGCAGACAACAGAGCAGTGGGAAAGAACAACAGTCTGTATGAATAGTGGGGAGGCAGGAATGTGACCAACAGAGAATTATAGGAGAGATCTCACATAGAGACAAAGAAAAAGGACTGACTAAGATCCAACCAGATGACACAGGAACAAATCCTTAAAGTGTCCTAAGCTGGAATCTAGAATGGAGAGGCCTACCATCCAGTTACATTTTATTTGTAAAATAACAGCTCCTCAGAAAATTGCACATTTTGTCATTTAGTTTTCATTCTGTAAAATGTTGGGTGAGGAAGACATTTTCAAAATTTTGTGCCAAGAAAATAAACCTATGTTGACACCCCTTACCAATATCTATTCTTCCTGACTGTAATATTAAGAGATCCATCACTTTTCTGTTTTTGAGTTGGCTTCCAAAAGCTGGTAAGTCAGTTTTATACTTAATCATCATCATAATCCTACACATCTCTTTCTAGATCACGATTTCTCTTTACCATACTATTACACTAATTTTGATCCATGTGTCTTTTTCTTTTAAGAGCTGGCATAAGAGTAAATAAATATGATGTTCTTATTGCCTGGTCCACAATAATCTGAATTCCATCAAGATGATTCTTATCCTTATCTTATTGTTATGCACAGTGGATGGACTCAAGTAAATATTCTTACCTCAGTTCTCTCATTACCCACCTACAAGACTGTTAAAAGGATTACATACCAATGTAGAAATAGTTCATAAACCTTTACAACACTACCCAAATAATCAATAGTGCTCTTACATGAAAGACATGGGGGAAATGTCCTCCACTTTATGTCATCTCCCCTATATTTATGCTACGTTATTTGATAGTGCTATCCTACTCAAAACTTTGTTAAAACTCTTAAAACCTGATGTTAAAAAAAGCAAATGTTTTCTGAGAAGGTGGCATTATAAATTATAATCAATCCTTCACACTTTAGCTCAAAATCACATAACATTTAATCTTGCTAAGGTTTAGAGATTGAGAGAATGTGATCCAGAACAAATAAGTTTTGCAGGAAAGAAAGAAGGAAGGTAGCAGTTCATGGTGCCTGGGACCAATGATCCTTTTGGGATCCTCAGTAGGCACCTTACAGGGACTTTTGTACCTGGGAGGAAATAGGAAATGAAAGGAAGGAATAAGGTACAGAAAGGATTTTTTGACTCATGACTGCACAATTCTGTCCGTGGCTGGTCCAGCTTTATTTGTAGAAGGTATCAGCAGGTGGAAACTGGAATCTGGAATATCAATTAGCCTGTTCCAGTAATCAAGTTGAGACTAATAGTGTGTTTAAGTAAAGCTTTCTCCCATAATTAGAGCCTGTGGGATAAGTTTACATCCTCAAATATACCTTAGCTAAAGTTTAGAGTAGCGTTTGGCAATAAAAACAGCTAGAATGAAATCAACACTGGGTGGCATGGATAAATTACTGCATTCAGTTTCATAGTACCCAAATACACATCCATTGTCCAGAGAAGGTCTTTAGTGTTGGAGGCTGGATACCCAGTGGAGGGAATACATTTGCAAATGTGTAAAACGAAAAGCAGGAACACAAAGGTAGTTTGGTTTATTCTGTTACAAAAGCAGTTCTAAGCGCTTTCTAAATGAGGTTGGAGATGAAGTCTCATACAATTTCCATGATGTTTCCCAAAGATGCCTGCCCCAATGGGTGTCTTCTGCTGACTATTGAATCTCTTAGAAGAGCTAACAAGAACCAGATGCCAGAAACAAAACTCTAATCCCTGTTGAGACTTTATCCATTTAATCTTATGTTCAGCATTCCTTAAGGAACACAGACTGGTGGGTAAAAGGCCCCAGAAGAATTTTCCTTTGATCAAATCTCCAAACAACAGCCAGAAGACTATTTTTTTACACGCAGATTGGAGATCTCATTCTGTGTTTCCCATCCCCCACGCAACCCTTAAAATCTTTGGCTTTTCCCCTTTTGTCCAGCTCTTTTAAAATGACCCACAAGATGGGGTGCCTGGCTGGCTCATTTGTAAGGACATGTGATTCTTGATATTGGGATCCTGAGTTCAAGCCCCACGTTGGGTGTAGAGATTATGTGAAGTGAAGTGAAGCAAAGTGAATGAAATGACCCACAAGGCTCCTCATAATACTGGCCCTGCTATGGGTCCTTCTTCAATCACTCTTTTACATCTTTTCTGAGTTCTGGCTTACACTGGCTGGCCTTCAATCTGTTTCTGAAGACTTCACTTAAGCTGCCTTCTTGCCAGGAAAGCAACCTCCCATTCACCTTCCTCCCCACTTTGTGGCTAAAAAATTCTAAATCATGCTTCAGATTTCAACTGAAAATTGAGCTTTCCAGGGGATTTATTTGGCCACACACCCCCCCCCCAGATTATCCCAGGTCCCCTACTACATGGATTCAGAACACTTTGTAACCCTCATGCATCATGCTCAACACAATCAGGACTAAATAGGCACTTAGGTTATAATATATTTATGGTCAGTTTCCTTTCTGGAACATACATTCCACAAGAATGGGTCCATGTCTGTCTCATTCACTACTGTTCTCCGTGCCTAGTATAGTGCTGGGGATACCTTAAATGCCTAATAAATATATGTTAAATGAAGAAAGGAAGGAAAGCCAAGCTGGGAATTATCTTCTAGGCATGATAATGCATTGATGTGTTAAATATTTGAAGCTTTTCATAAGAAAATAAATGGAGGGTGGGAAGGGAAACACTGGGAGATTTGATCATCTTCAGGGTTCTATCTATCCTTCAAGTTTCAGCTCACACAGAGAAGGGACACCTTCTCTGATATCTTCAGGTATAGGTAAGCACTTTCTACTATATATTTCCAACAAGCCACATTCATACCACTATCACAACCTCATGACATTGCTGTCATGATTCACTTTATCTTTATGTCCTGATTCCCTAAAAGCAAGTTTCTGATTGCTCATTTTTCTGTCCTCAAAGCATGGCTCAGAGCCTCATATTAATATGTTCATAGCAGCAATGTCCACAATAGCCAAACTGTGGAAGGAGCCGAGATGCCCTTCAACAGACAAATGGATAAAGAAGATGTGGTCTATATATACAATGGAATATTACTCAGCCATCAGAAAGAATGAACACCCAACTTTTGCATCAACACGGATGGAACTGGAGGAGATTATGCTAAGTGAAATAAGTCAAGCAGAGAAAGTCAATTATCACATGGTTTCACTTATTTGTGGAAGATAAGGAATAGCACGGAGGACATTAGGAGAAGGAAGGGAAAAATGAGGGGGGGCGGGAATCGGAGAGTGAGATGAACCATGAGAGACTATGGACTCTGAGAAACAAACTGAGGGTTTTAGAGGGGAGGGGGGTGGGGGGATGGGTTATCCTGGTGATGGGTATTAAGGAGGGCACATATTGCATGGAGTACTGGGTGTTATACGCAAACAATGAATCATGAAACCCTACATCAAAAACTAATGATGTACTGTATGGTGACTAACATAAGAAACATAAATTTTAAAAAATAAAGGTTTACATAATATTCTAGTAAATAATATACATATAACAAAAAAAGAAAGAAATAATATTTTTGAAGTGGTTGGATAAATGATTAATAGAACATATTCTGCCAAAGGATATCCTAACTGCTGTAGGTCAAGGATCTAGGACTAAGGGGAAAAAATGAGAGTCATATGGTGAATGTAGGCTTACTAAATACTTTTGTGACACCAAGAAAACCATGAAAATAGACATAATCATGCTTGTTCTCATGATGTATCAGTGATAAACCCTGGGCAAAAATCTTTGAAAGATATTCTCATTTATGTGCTTTTCTTGACTATCGTGAAAGGAACAGACTGTTTAAGACATGGACAGTGCTTGATGGCTGGAAGTCAGCATCCACCTGAAATAGATCATGATAAATTTGTTTATGTTTCAATATCATACCAAATGTCACCCTTCTTCAAACTCTCCCCCTCTTAATTTAAATCTTTAGACCTTCATTTGTAACATTCATAGATGTGGATCTGTTTTTTTCCCTCCATCAAAGAGATCAGTTAGTTCTTCAAATAAATAATTCCTGCATTATTGATTGTAGCCACACATAATGAACTCAAGAAGAACCAGAGAAAGGGATGTGGTTAGTTCAGCACAAACATATTACCACCATAAGAAAGAACATGGAATATATTACCTGGTTGACACTGATAACTGGTTATCATTGTTAATACTCATGAGATGGATCAAAGTTCTAGAGACTGAATAACTCAAGGTCCCCAAAATAAATGTACATTTGACCCTTGAACAACATGGGTTTTAAATGCATGGGTCCACTTACATGTGGATTTGTTTCTCAATAAATGCATGTTATCAGTAAGGCTTGTGGTTAACTGTAGGCTATTACTAGTTAAGTTTGGGGGAAGTCAAAAGTTACATGTGGATTTTTGACTGTGTGGGTTATCAGTGCCCCTAACCGCTGTTCCTAACCCCCATTTGTTCAAGGGTCAACTGTATTAGCATCCAAATTAGGGCAACTGTTGCCTCCAGTTTTTGACTTGTTACAAGCTTATTGTGACAGCTTCTCTATATTTGATAGCAAGTAAAATCAATCTCATAACAGCTACTGAGGGACTAGACATGCAAAACAGGCAAACTACCTAAGTGTTATGACACATTCATAGGTAAACTTTTAAGTTTCATTTATGCTAATTGTGTGAGTGTAATGACAGAGCTTATGACCTTATGGGTCATTTAAAAATTTTCCTTCAACTTTTAATATTTTGTACAACTTTTTTTGAGTAACACTGCTAAAGCAGAGTGAAGAGAATTTTTAATAATTTTTAATAATTTAATAGTTTTAATTATACAAGAATGTATCTTTTTCTTTATACCTACATTTTCAAATTAATTAGTCTTTAGTACAAAGTACTATAATCATAAGCTGAATCATATTCTTTCATTTAAGCAGTGTTACCTTCCAAATAATATTTGTCTTGAGTAGAACATTGGAATGTGTTGGTATTCTCAAAGGAGGTTTTATGTTTACAGGATGCTGTTACCCAAACAATATTTCACTATCAGAGAACATTTTGAGTAGCTGCACATACCTATTCAAATTCTAATGAAACATTGACTAGAAACATTTAAACTTTCAGTAGAATATTATTTGGAGAAAAAAAACTCAATCTTGTTTGGCTGATTGTATGGTATTGCTACATTTGCAAATAAATTATTCTTGGCTGCAGAAAACTTCACACAACAAATTCTGCTTGGAAGATTAAATGACTTTGAAACAGATACTCAATAATGGAAAAGTCACTATTGCTTCATAAGAGCTACTTTTAAGTTAATGGGTTATCAGAAGAAAATAAGAGCTTGATGCAAGTACCAAATGTAAACAAAACTGGAAGGAAAATTATTTGGCTTGAAATAAATGTAAAGAGAAGTATTCTGTCAATACCCCAATTGAAATGCTCTCTCCATAGCCCTTTAAGTTTCTGGATTCTGGTGATGATTTGATGAGATTTTTGGTATCTGGGGGATGCGTTACAGCTACTGGATTCCAATTTCTAGCAAATGGATAATTTCCCAAGCTCTAAACAATCCATGCCAAGATCCATACTAAAAGAAGTTATGTATTTGTCTAATTATTTTGCCTTTGAATCCTTTATAATATTTTTCTTGTTTTACTTTCCTGCTTCCTGACCAGAATGCCAGCTTCCTGAGGACAGGGAATTTGTGTTATCTACTGCTGGGTCTTTGGCTTCTACAATAGTGTCAAATACTCAGCTGTATTAAATAAATATTTGCTGAATGTTGAAGGAATGAAATGAAAGCCGTAAACAGTACATTAGTTGACCAGTCTATTTCTCCAGAAAGACTGCAGATAGAGGAGAGGAATACTTCCTGGAGAGCAGAGTTAAGCCTTTTAGTTATTTGCCTAAAACTGAAATTTTATGGCATTTACAGACAACACTTGGATGTCACCAAATTATATATTTCATAGATATCAATTGCCATGTGGCAAAAGCTCTGCCTGTTTCTGATCCTCTGTATACCCTAACCACCTGACTACAACCCACCAAACTGAAAGTGTTCTAAAAAGTCAGTTCTTAAAATTCCCAAAAGCAAATATTAATCTATGACCTGTCAGTGGTAAATAAATATAGGAAGGAAACAGAAAATTGTTGGACTACACAGCATAATCTTAAAAGATTTTTACTGTTGGATTCTTGCTATCTTTCTGGAGAAAACTAAGCTGAAGCATTTACACATAATAGTGACTTACACATAGATCAAACTGTCCATAGATTCACATGTGGGTATATAGAGAAAAATCCCTGAAGGGGGCCTTTAACCTATTTGAGATTAAGAACCTGTGTGCTTGCTGTACTCGGGCTTAGCGTGCAGCAGCAAGAATGTATCCGAATAACCAAATCCAAACGAGACCATAAACACAGTTAGATGGAGTTATTCTGGGATGAGGGACAAAGCACTGGCTGGAAATGCCTGGCCTCTCTCTGCCACTGTCATATGGAGTGGCCTTGATCAAAGGTTTCAGTATTTGGATCTAAACGGAACTGTAGGATAGGATGATCTTTCAAAACCTTGCTATGGTGAATTTTCCGGGATCAATGAAAATCCACTGGGCCTGGGAAATCTGACTGGGTGTACTAAATCCCAAAAACAGTTAAGACATAAAAAAAAATTAGTCTGACAAAGTAGAATAAGTAAGTGGCTCCCTGATAAATACAAGTGGTATTAAAAAAAAAAGCCCTCTAGATACCCAGGCCAAAATGGGTAGGTTTTTTTTTTCTTTCCTAAATAGTACTTTTTCTATTTCTAAAATATGTGTATGATTTACCTCACCTCTCTACTTGAATTTACTTGTGCAGACTTTACCTAAATCAACTTACGTGGATATGTTGAGGACAGAGTAGGAGAAAATGATTTTAATGAAATTGTGAGAGGACATATGTTTCACAATTATTAGAAGAGGTTTTTGTGATGTTTTCCATCCACAAATTCTCTCAGAGTTCATTCTTGTTTCCAAGGAGTAACCTGAGCATAAATAATCAGAACAGGTCCCCTAAGACACTAATAGCTCTATATTTGTGTCTCCAATTCTGATTTGCATGCACATTTATGCCTTCAGAATAGGTCCAATTGTTTCCCACAGAAAATTCTGACACTTGGGAAAATATGAATGAAGGGAAAAAAATAACAAGAATTTGGAGTATTGCTCAGTTGACAAACACGTGATTTGTCAACCCCCCCCACCCCCCACCCCGGAAAATGAACTAAGTGAGAGTCTGGAAGGTAAGAGGGAAGTTCACTTGTCACTAAGCATTGTTGAGAGGATTTGACAGTTCTGGACAATAGGATTCCTTCTTTAAACTATGTCAAGTAACATACCAGGACCAAAAAAAAAATACATTATAATTTGTTTCATCATCTTGTTCCACACAGTTCTTAGGCTGCTGATGTACCCTGACTATTCCTGTTGTGTCTACATTCTCACAAACCTCAGCCTATCTCTGTGCCCCATAAATCAGCACACCATGCTCAGTTACCAATCTTGTCTCCTCTTTCTTCCAACAAATGAGGACTCATGGATGACTCAGAATGAGATATATCCATAGATGTTTCATTGATAGAATTTAATAGTCTCAATGAAATGCTCAAAAAAATGACATTCCTAATGCTCCTAACTCTACTGAAATACTTTTTTGATTTAGCAGGCTGGAGTGTACACAAGGAATCAAAAGGCTAACAAAAGCCATCACCTGGCAAGCTAGTCTTATTAGAACATTTTTTCCAGAAAGCTATCAGCGGTCCCTCATCCACTCAAATCCAGCCACACAAGATAATATTAGTGCTTTTCTACTTCAAGATCTTTCTCCAAATGTTTCCTCTATCTGGAAATTTCTTGCTCAAAAATCTTCATATGACTCTTTTCTCACATTATCTAGGTCAGTGATGAAATGTCAACTCCTCAGAAAAGTTTTCCTTGACCACTCTATACAAAATTGTACATCCTTCCAACCCAATATATATTCCCTAGTTCCACTCTCTTCGAAGAATTAATTGTATTATTCAGTAATTTGTTTACATATTTTTTGCTAGTCTCCCCCAATTGGAACCTGAATTCCTTTTTAAATTTATATATTTTTTCCATTTTTTAAGTTTAAATTCAATTAATTAACATATAATGTATTATTGGTTTCAGAGGTAGAGGTCAGAGATTCATCAGTCTTTTATAATACCTAATGCTCATTACATCATGTGCCCTCCTTAATGTCTATCACCCAGTTACCCCATCCCCCCACATCCCTCCCCTCCAGCAACCCTCAGTTTAGTTCATATGATTAAAAGTCTCTTATGGTTTGTCTCCCTCTTTGGTTTTGTCTTGTTTCATTTTTTTCCTCTCTTCCCCCATGATCCTGTTTTGTTTCTTAAATTCCACATATCAGTGAGATCCTATAATTGCCTTTCCCTGATAGATTTATTTCGCTTAGCATAAAACCCTTTAGTTTCATCCACGTCATTGCAAATGGCAAGATTTCAATTTTTTTGATGGCTGAGTAGTATTCCATTGTATATATATATTCCACATTTTCTTTATCCATCTGTGGATGGACATCTGGACTCTTCCCATAGTTCGGCTATTGTGGACATTGCTGCTACAAACATTGGGGTGCAGGTGTCCCTTTGGATCACTAAATTTGTATCTTTGGGGTAAATAGCGAGTAGTGCAATTGCTGGGTCATAGAATAGCTCTATTTTCAATTTTTTGAGGAATCTCCATACTCTTTTCCAGAGTGGCTGCACCAGCTTGCATTCCCACCAACAGTGTAGGAGGGTTACCCTTTCTCTGCATCCTCACTAACATCTGTTCTTTTCTGACTTGTTAATTTTAGCCATTCTGACTGGTGTGAGGTGGTATCTCATTGTGATCTTGATTTGTATTTCCCTGATGCCAAGTGATGTTGAGCATTTTTTCATGTGTCGGCCATTTATGTTTCTTCTTCGGAGAAATGTCTCTTCATGCCTTCTGTCCATTTCTTGGTTGGATTATTTGTTCTTTGGGTGTTGAGTTTGATAAGTTCTTGATAGATTTTGGATACTAGACCTTTATCTGATATGTCATTTGCAAATATCTTCTCCCATTCTGTCGGTTGTCTTTTTGTTTCCTCAACTGTTTCCTTTGCTGTGCAAAAGCTTTTTATCTTGGTGAAGTCCCAATAGTTCATTTTTGCCTTTGTATCCTTTGCCTTTGGAGACATGTCTAGCAAGAAATTGCTGCGGCCAGGGTCAAAGAGGTTGCTGCCTGTGTTCTCCTCAAGGATTTTGATGGATTCCTGTCTCACATTTAGGTCTTTCATCCATTTTGAGTCTATTTTTGTGTATGGTGTAAGGAAATGGTCTAGTTTCATTCTTCTGCATGTGGCTGTCCAATTTTCCCAACACCATTTGTTGAAGAGACTGCCTTTTTTCCACTGG
Organism: Halichoerus grypus; assembly: GCF_964656455.1. NCBI lineage: Eukaryota > Metazoa > Chordata > Mammalia > Carnivora > Phocidae > Halichoerus > Halichoerus grypus. Next base: position 114,782,881 of record NC_135713.1, on the reverse strand, counting down.
ATATTTTTTCCTGCTTTGTCGAAGATTAGTTGACCATGACCCATGAGGGTCCATTTCTGGGCTCTCTATTCTGTTCCACTGACCTATGTGTCTGTTTTTGTGCCAGTACCACACTGTCTTGATGATTACAGCTTTGTAGTAGAGCTTGAAGTCTGAAATTATGATGCAACCAGCTTTGGTTTTCTTTTCAACATTCCTCTGGCTATTTGGGATCTTTTCTGGTTCCATATAAATTTTAGGATTATTTGTTCCAGCTCTGTGAAAAAAGTTGATGGTATTTTGATAGGGATTGCATTGAATGTGTAGATTGCTCTGGGTAACATAGACATTTTAACAATATTTGTTCTTCCAATCCATGAGTATGGAACATTTTTCCATTTCTTTGTGTCTTCTTCAATTTCTTTCATGAGTATTCTATAGTGTTATGAGTACAGATCCTTTGCCTCTTTGGTTAGATTTATTCCTAGGTATCTTATAGTTTGGGGTGCAATTGTAAATGGGATTGACTCTTTAATTTCTCTTTCTTCTGTCTTGTTGTTGGTGTACAGAAATGCAACTGATTTCTGTACATTGATTTTATATCATGCCACATTGCTGAATTCCTGCATGAGTTCTAGCAATTTTGGGGTGGAATCTTTTGGGTTTTCCACATAGAGTATCATGTCATCTGCAGAGTCAGAGTTTGATGACTTCTTTGCCAGTTCGGGTGCTTTTGATTTCTTTTTGTTGTCTGATTGCTGAGGCTAGGACTTCTAGTACTATGTTGAACAGCAGTGGTGATAGTGGATATCTCTGCTGTGTTCATGACCTTAGGGGAAAAGCTCTCAGTTTTTCCCCATTGAGAATAATATTGACTGTGGGCTTTTTGTAGATGGCTTTTATGATATTGAGATATTTTCCCTCTATCCCTAAACTGTGAAGAATTGTAGTCAAGAAAATATGCTGTACTTTGTCAAATGTTTTTTCTGTATCTACTGAAAGGATCATATGGTTCTTGTCCTTTCTTTTATTAATGTAGTGTATCACATTGATTGATTTGTGGGTGTTGAACCACCCTTGCAGCCCAGGGATAAATCCCACTTGGTCGTGGTGAATGATCCTTTTAATGTACTGTTGGATACTATTGGCTAGTATTTTGTTGAGAATTTTTACATCCATCCAACACCCATCCATCAGGGATATTGGTCTATAATTCTTTTTGGTAGGGTCTTTGTCTGATTTTTGGATCCAGGTAATGCTGGCCTCATACAAAGAGTTTGGAAGTTTTCCTTCCATTTCTATTTTTTTGAAACAGTTTCAGAAGAATAGGTATTATTTTTCTTTAAATGTTTGGTAGAATTTCCCTGGGAAGCCTCTGGCCCTGGTCTCTTTTTTGTTGGGAGATTGTTGATTACTGCTTTAATTTCCTTGCTCGTTATGGGTCTGTTCATGTTTTCTATTCCTTCCTATTTAAGTTTTGGTAGTTTATACATCTCTAGGAATACATCCATTTCTTCCAGGTTGTCTAATTTGCTGGCATATGGTTGCTCATAATATGTTCTTATAATCGTATTTTTTCCATGTTGGTTGTGATCTCTTCTCCTTCATTCATGATTTTATTTATTTGGGTCCTTTCTCTTTTCTTTTTGATAAGTCTGGCCAGAGGTTTATCAATCTTATTAATGCTTTCAAAGAACCAGCTCCTAGTTTCGTTGATCGGTTCTACTGTTCTTTTGGTTTCTGTTTCATTGATTTCTGCTCTGATCTTTATTATTTCTCTTCTCCTGCTGGGTTTAGGCTTTGTTTGCTGTTCTTTCTCCAGCTCCTTTAGGTGTAGGGTTAGGTTGTGTATTTGAGACCTTTCTTATTTTTTTTTTTTAAAGATTTTATTTATTTATTTATTTATTTATTTATTTATTTATTTGACAGCGAGAGACACAGCAGGAGGGGGAGCACAAGCAGGGGGAGTGGGAGAGGAAGAAGCAGGCTTCCCGCGGAGCAGGGAGCCCGATGTAGGGCTCGATCCCAGGACCCTGGGATCATGACCTGAGCCGAAGGCAGACGCTTAACAACTGAGCCACCCAGGTGCCCCAAGAGACCTTTCTTATTTCTTGATTAAGGCTTGTAGTGCTATATACCTCCCTCTTAGGACCACCTTTGCTGCATTCCGAGGATTTTAAACAGTTGTGTTTTCATTTTCCTTTTGTTTCCATGATTTTTAAAAATTCTTTAATTTCCTGGTTGACCCATTCATTCTTTAGTAGGATGCTCTTTAGCCCCATGTATTTGAGTTCTTTACAAATTTTCTCTTGTGATTGAGTTCCAGTTTCAAAGCATTATGGTCCAAAAATATGCAGGGAATGAAGAATTACACTGCCCCTGTGAGGGGGCCAGGCTAAATAATCTGCTCCAGTTTGCTGTATGTGGCTTTTGTTCCCTGAAGGCTTTCCATGCAGCCTTAGAGGATGAGAATGAAAATGGCAGGCTCCCAATCTCTGGCTCCAGAGCCAAGACCTCAGGGCCCCATTCCTCAGTGTGCCCTCAAAGAAAAGCAGTCAATCATTCCTGTCTCTCTGGTCTCCATCCTCACTCCATGTTCACCCAGCCTGTGACAGAGCATTTCTATCTCAGGCACACAACCCCATTTCAAGTCACCAAACTCCGCACACTCCTGTAGCTCCCACTCGCACCTCTCCTCCCATGGGGAGGATCTTGGAGGAGGGTCTTGCTGGTTCTGCCATTTGTTGGGCCCCTGCTCAGAGAACAGTCACCTGGCTATTCTGTGATTCGCAGTTTATGGCAACCCTGAGGTGAGAGCCCACTCATGGGCTCTATGATTGCAGCCAGCTTCCCCACTCTGATGCCTGGGAACTCTGCTGCACTCAGGCACCCCAGTCTTCCTGTGACCCCGAGGATCCTGAGACCACACTGTCCAACCTGGGGTTCTATCCCACTTAGCCACCTGAGCACCTTTCAGGCCAGGAGGTTCCTCATCAGAGCAGACTTCTAAAAGTTCTGATTTTGCATTCTGCTGCTATCACTTCCCAGTAGCCAGCTTACAGAGGCTCCCTCCCCCCGCGATTTATCTTCCCATATATCACCTCAGATTCACTTCTCCACACCTCCTACCTTAAAGAAAGTGGTCATTTTTCTATTTGTAGAGTTGCGGTTATTCTTTTCTTTTTTTTTTTTTTTAAAGATTTTTTTTTTATTTATTTGACAGAGAGAGAGATAGCGAGAGCAGGAGCACAAGCAGGGGAGTGGGAGAGGGAGAAGCAGGCCTCCCACTGAGCAGGGAGCCCGATGCGGGACTTGATCCCAGGACCCTGGGATCATGACCTGAGCCGAAGGCAGACGCTTAACGACTGAGCCACCCAGGCGCCCCATGGTTATTCTTTTCTTAAATCTCCAATTGAGTTCACAGGTGTTCAGAATGATTTGATAGCTAGCTAGCTGAATTCCTGGGACCAGATGAAACTAAGGTCTCCTACTCCTCTGTCATCTTGGACTTCTCTCGCTGGAATCTGAATTCCTTGAGAGCACTAACTATTTGCCTTGTCCAAAGCCATATCCTCAACAACCAGTATAATGCCTAAAATACACATAGCACTTAATAAATATTAATTGATCAAATATGTTAGAATAAGAGTCAGTTTGGGAGCGTGTAAAGTCACCTAACTGCTGGTTGGTCAAAGAACAAGGATGAAGAATGGCTAATGCACCTACTTCTAGCTGCAAAACTGCACATCCTATTTCCTAGTTTAATGTCTTCAATTGGTGTCTTCAAGGCACTTCAAATTCATCATGTTCAAACCAAACCACTGCCTTTAACCAAGTCTTCCTCCTGCATTCCTTATCACTGTAAATGACATCACACCTAACTATTGACTTAGAAACTCACAACTCTCAACACCATAGTTGACTTGACTTTGCACACAACTAACCCTTTCACAGTTAATGACTAAAACTCTGAACAAATTATTTTTAAAACACAGTAACAATAGTTTAAAGGCCCTAGAGAATTATCAAAATCAGGCAAAACTGAAATGGATTTGACCTGTGAAAGCCTGGATCAGAACCGTTATTATACATCTCTTCAACAAAGGCCATATTCCATCAAGACGTGAATTTTAAGCAGAAAGACTACGTCTTTCTGAAGTGTTAAAGAAAAAAAGTTCAGGACAGAGAAGCTAAAAAATGAGGTAGAAAATCCTAGAAAGAAGAGTGCCAGAGAGTGGCGAGCCATAAAGTATATATGCAAACTTTTCTCTCAGCTTTGGCTTATGCCTGTGCTATACCTGTGTGGTAGACACTATAAGCTAGTGGAAGGCAACAGTTAGAAGCTTGAAAAGGTCTAGGAGATACTTTAGTTCCTTTCTACTACAGGGGAAACAAAATAGAGTCACAGGAAATTAGAGAAACTTCGTATTTGAAAATCCAGAGCTTTCCCTTGAAACTTCAAAAGGGCCATGCCTCACAAGTAAGTACAATGATTCAGAACTAAGATTTTCCTTACAAAATGAAATAGATACCCCATAAGAGTAAAATCAAGACACTACAAGTTCAAGATGATCAGTCTACTAAGATGAATAACACTGTGCAGGGGACTGAAAGAGAATATAGTGTCTCTATATAATATCACCCACACTGTCCATTAAAATAACTAGATGGTGAAAAACAGAAATTGGGATGCATAGTCAAGAGAAAAGTCCATAAAAAACAGACCCTGAGATGATGCGTTGCTGGATTTAGCAAAAAATCCTTTAAATACATTAAATAATGTTAAAGGAGGGTGGTACAATTAAAATCAAGGAATGAATGGGGAATCACAGGAGAGAACTGGAAACTTTAAAGAAAGAACCAAATAGAAATCATAAAACTTAACAATACAGTATTAGAAATAAAAAAAGTCACTAAATGGATTATAAACAAATTGAAGATGACAGAAGGAAGCATTGGTTAACTTGAAGATAGATAGATAAAAAGTATCCAAGCTGAATATAGTAAAAGACTGAAAAAAAATGCATAGACTCATGACTTGTATAAATAATGTCATGCAGTCCAATGTAAATATAATTGAAGTCTCAGAACAAGATAAAAGTGTACATAAGACTGAAAAAAATAATGAATGGCAGGAAGTACCTAAGCTTGGTAAAAAATATCAGTTTAGAAATTCTAAAAAGCTCAGAAAAGGATAAATACTTCACAAATTTCTGAAAAATATAAAAAAAAACAACTCTTAAGAGAATAGAGAATAACGATACTTTACATACAGAACTATAAACATTACACTTAATTTTTATCAGTAACAAGGAGGCCAGAAAACAAGGAAATAATCTTAAAAGTACAATTATGAATATCATATAAACATCAACCTCGAATCTAGTTCTATAAAAATTTATTTCAAAAATAAATATAAGACAAAGACATTTTCAGATATACAAAAACTGAGAGAATGTATTACCAGCAGAACTGTACTAAGAAAATGCTATATAGGGGCACCTGTGTGGCTCATTTAAGCATCCAACTCAGGGTTATGAGATTGAGCCCTGTGTTAGGCTCCATGTTCATTGGTGGGTCCGCTTGACATTCTCTTCCTCTGCCCCTCTCCTCTCTCTCTCTCAAGTATATAAACAAATCGTTAAGGAAAAAAAAATCCTATGTAACGCTCTTCCTTTTGAAAGGAAATCAACCCAAATAGAAACTCAGATCTGCAAGAAAGAATGAAGAATACCAGAAATTATGAATACATGGATAAAACAGAAAAAAAACAAAGTTTTATTTTTTTAATTTCTTTAAATAAAAATTGATGTTTAAAGTAAAAAGTAACATTATATTGTAGCGTTTATAATACTTATAGTTGTAAAATATATGACAACAATAGTACAAAAGAGTGGAATAAAAGTAATTATATTGTTTCAAGGTTCTTATATTTTATATGAAGTACTATATGTATTTATAAATACACTGTATGCAAGAATATAATCAGTTCTAAAAACTACAAATAGGTAAGGCTAAAGCTAAAAGCCCAGGGAAGAATTAAAATGAAATACTTTAAAGTATTCCATTAACCCAGGGGTTCCTGTGTGGCTCAGTCAGTTAAGCATCCAACTCTTGGTTTCAGCTCAGGTCATGTTCTCAGGGTCATGAGATCAAGCCTACCATCAGGCTCCACACTCAACATGGAGTCTGCTTGAGATTCTCTACCTCTCCCTCTCTCTACCTCTCCACCCCGCCCCTACCCCTGCTTGTGCTCTCTCTCTCTAAAATAAATATTCTTAAAAAAATAAAATTTAAAAAGTTAAATAAAAAATCCCATTAACCCAAAAAAGACACTAAAAATTCAATAAAATATAGAGCAAATAGTAAAATAGTAGACTTAGGCCAACCCCATCAATAATGACTTTAAATATAAATGGACCAAATACTGAAGTTATAAAGCAAAAATTTAGACTCTATAAAAAGCAAGACAACTGTATGTTATCTACAAGAGCCACACTTTAACTATCAATATACCAATAGGTTAAAATCAAAAGGATAGGAGAAAATAAGCATAAGAAATCTGAAATAAAGTCAAACCAAGAAAAAAAAAGAAAAGAAAACAGACTCTAAAACACAGAGAACTGACTGGTGATTGCCAGAGGGGTTTTGTATTAAACTTATCTTGATGAAAAGTACACTTTGTGTATAGAATTGTTGAATTATTATATTGTATACCTGAAACTAATGTAACACTGTACATTAATTATACTTCAATTTGAAAGAAGAAAAAGAAATCTGAAATAGTAATGATTAAAAAGTAATGTAGCATTAAAGGTCACTTGTGCTGCTTGGGATTTGGAGATGGCCTGGCTCCAAGCAGAACCAACTCAGAGGCCCTGTCTAGACATCAACTATGATATTCAAAGCAGAGAACCAGCAACATGCACAAAGATGTAAGGCAGGAATACCTGGTAAAAACTACTGCTATCAACTCAAAGAGCTCCCAATGGCCAATGGAACCAATGGAACAATATGACCAACAAAACAAATAATGTAGTATTGGATTATATACAAAAGCCCACATATAGAAATAATATAGTATTAGATTACATATAATAACACATATATTTCTTTAAATTTTTTAATTAAAAAAAGTCTGAAATGGAACCATTAAAACAAAATTCAAGAAAAAAGTATTTTCAGAAATAAAGAGGAATATTTCATAATTATAATAGGGTATTCATCACAAAGGTGTAACAATTCTAAATACGCATGTGCTTAATAATGAATGGGGCTTCAAAATACATAACACAAAAATTAACAAAACTAGAAAGAGAAATAGACAAACTTATAATTGTATTTGGAGATTTTAATCCCCCTTACTTTAGCTGAAAGAGCAGATATAGAAGTTTTAAACAATACTAGCAGCCACCTTTATCTATTTGATATTATAGAGGACTATAGGCAAAAATGGCAAACAGAAAATTAACAAAATTAACAAAGATAGGCCATAAAATAAGTCTAAAAATATTCAAAAATAAGGAAATCCTATAGACTTTGTTTCTTGATTACAACAAAATTTTATTAAAAAATAATCAAAAGATATATAGATACCCTCCCCAACTATTTGGAAACTAAACAACACACTTCTAAATATCACATAGATCAAAGAAGAAAGTACAAGAGAATAAAAATTATTTGAACTGAATGATATGTAAAAAAAAAAATCAAAATCAGAGGGATGAAGCTGTGTTTTGATGAATTTATATCATTAAACACTTGCATTAGGATGGAAGCTAAATTAGCAATCAAATTATACCCCAATTAAGTAGAAGGAAGGAAAAAAATGGGAGAAATCTATGAAATAGAAAACAACATAGCAAAAAATGCTAAAAATCAGGGGTGTATGGGTGGCTCAGTCTGTTAAGCATCTGTCTTCGGCTCAGGTCATGATCCCAGGGTCCTGGAATTGAGCCCCACATCAGGCTCTCTGCTCATTGGGGAACCTGATTCTCCCTCTCTCTCTGCCTGCAGCTCCCCCTGCTTGTGCTCCCTCTCAGTCAAATAAATAAATAAAATCTAAAAAAATATGTATGCTAAAAATCTATTAAGACCAATCAAAAGAGAATAGAAAGAAAACATAGTATGAGGGGTAAATCAAAACAATACTATAGACATTAAAGATGTTATGGGAATGTTACAACTGCATGCCAGTTAATGTGACAACATGTATGAAATGACAAATTTTTAAAACATAGCTTACCAAATGTGAGTCAAGGAGAAATAGAATATACAAAGTCTTTCAATGATTAAAGAAATTGAATTTATTATCACAAAAGAAAAATCCTCCCACAAAAATAATTCCAGGGCCATATCATTTCACTGTTGAATTCTAACATTTAAGAGAGTATTAGTTCCAACAAAAAGTACAAAACCTTTCTGAAAATAGAAGAGGAGGAATCATTTTTCAAT